>NC_134461.1:138554511-139179511 GCF_047948215.1 Lycorma delicatula | reverse complement strand
TTAGAAAAAATCAACAGTTATGGACTCATTTCTGATTTTCATGAAATTTGAAATATAGATTATTTAGTACCACACAATTATTCATTACCGTTCAAATTATTCATCGGAAACACCTTTCACCCGAATTACGACCCTCATAAGCTACACAGTACCTGAACCCAAAATTTCATTATTTTGCAATATATATATATATATAAATATGTGTAATATACATTTTTGCTGACTAAATAATTTGGTTTCAGTTAAATTTAGTTAAGAATAAGATTAGATTTGTTTACGGTTAAGTTGAGCAGAAGTCTTAAATTGTGACTTCATCAGATAAACTACTTAAGTTTCAGTCAAATTAATACATTTTTTTATAGACCAACTTAACCTAACTTCATTTTAACATTAACCTAAACTCAACTAAATCTCACTTAAAATTAATAATATATCAATTAAAATCAATAATAATCAATATAATATATCAATAATAATAATTATCAATTAAAATTAATAATGTATATTACACATTCACCAAAATCCACAACTGAAGCTTAATCTAACCTAATTTAGTCTAAGTGAATCTAATCCTATTCTTTAATTTCACTGAAACCAAATTATTTAGTCTGAAAATAATGTTCATTACATTAGTAAAACACTGAATTACAAAATGTTTGGGTAGGGTACTCTGTAACTTATGGGGGATGCAACTCAGGTGAAAGGCCTTTCTAACAAATAAATTAGATCCTAAATAAGCTATATTCTGAATTTCATCAAAATAAAGGTTGACTAACTGGATATAATTACCAATCAGTGATTCTTAACCTTTTCAGCTCTATGACCCACAAAAAGTAAAAAAAAAATAATAAAATTTTGCGGCCACCCCCCCCCCCTACCTTAACCCAATAAAACACAAATAAAATTATGTAGCTTCGTTTATAGTGGCAGGTGTGAACATACATGTATGAAGTGTACAAACATGACCAATTTTACAGGTTCCAATTTTATGTGTATGTGCTCCTTGTAATTTGAGCTGCTTGCATATTTGTTATGAGAGCATCACGTTCGAACATCCATAAGATACATTTGAACACATTGTGCTCTCTGTTGAGACACAGCTCCTGACAATTCACACAGCTCTACACAATTCATTCAGCTCCATATAATACTCACAGCTCCTGACAGTTCACTTGGCTCCATCTATATTATATAAGCTGCCTCCACTCTAGAAACTTGCAGTCTCAGAACATCGCTTGCAGACTTACATTATCTTGTCACAACTCATCATTGATACATTTGTGAATTACATAAACAAAAACTATAATAAATACAGTTTCTATTCATAATTAATTCAAGGCTTTTTATTTAAATAATTGAATCAGCACATAATCAACTACATGAATAATTCAACCTCACCAAGGTGGCACAGTTATTTAACACTCTCAGCAATATAAAACAGGCATAAGGGATTACAGAATGTCAGTTCAGTTTTGAATACAAAGTGTGTGTCTTTATTTCTTCCTTTTTCCTGTTTAGCCTCCGAGAATTACCATCAGGTATTACTTCAGAGAATGAATGAGGATGATATATGAGTATAAATGAAATGTAGTCTTGTACAGCCTCAACTCGACCATTCCTGAAATGTGTTAATTGAAAACCAACCACCAAAGAACACTGGTATCCATGATCTAATATTCAAATCAGTATAAAAGTAACTGCATTTATTAGGTCTTAAATGATGGACCTCTCGACTTCCAAATCAGCTGATTTACAGACACACTAACCACTAGACCAACCCAAAGGGTAATGCCTTTATTTAGATTTTTAAAAGCATACTTTCATTTAAAAAAATAATTCAGTTTTTGGTGTTTTAATGTGCAGTCAAACTGTGTAACCTTTTTTCCAATTAGATTCTTATGCAAAATGGGTAAATTTGTTTAAAAAACAAATTGAGCCATCTACATCCAGTAAATCGTTTTGGAAAACAAGATTTTACAATGACAGTTATTTAAATTATGGTTTGGCCATCATTGGATAGAAAGCCATAGTGCATTGTTTGCTTTCAAGTCCTCTCTGATGAAGGCATTTATTTATAATTCAAGCCATACTGATAAAAGAACACTTGAAGCATCTTATCTCTATCTCATAGCATTAAGAATAACTAAGATGTCCAAACCCCATACAATCAGAGAAAACTTCACATTTCCTGCTGCAACTGATATGGTCATTGTTTTAATAGGCGTGGAAGAAACAAAAATATATAAAATGAATTCCACTTTCTAACGACACAGTATCAAGGCAAATCGATGACATGCTTATTGATTTTTGCAATCAGATAATTCAGCGACTTCATGTGAATTTTTTAGTATTCAATTTGATGAATCAATAGAAGTGACAAACATTTCTCAGTTCTTATGTTTTTTGAGATATGAAAGCAATAGAAACAAACCAATCAATGAAGATGTGTGGTTTTGTAAATCAATACCTGTTCGTGCAACAGGTCAATGTCTTTTTGATTGTTTTTATGACGCTACTAAAACTATAACATAGATTGAACAAAATGCATTGCAGTATGGAGTGATGACATTAAGGCAATCACAGGAAAGAAAAGTGGGTTTCAGAAAAAAATTAAAAGATGTCTTATACCAAAGGTAGAATGGATGCACTGCAATCTTTACAGATATGCTCTGTCACAAAAATAATGTTGGAAAATCTCAAACAAATTTTTTGTAAAGTGTAAAAATGGTTAATTTTATTAAAAATCCACCATTATAGAATAGAGTGTTTGCCAGACTGTGCAATTAAATAGGCAAAAAGAAAAAACCTCTTCTTTTCCATATGGAGGTCAGATGGTTGTCACAGGGGAAAGTTTTAACCTGTTTATTGGAATTGCAAGATGAATTAATAATATTTTTGTAGGACAAGTGTCATTCTCAATGTTTTTACAGAAACATGTACATGTTGCTGTAGGCTTACTTGGCTGTTGTACTTTCGCATTTAAACTACTTCAATGTGAGTTTACAAGGACAGAATAATAACATTTTATTAATGACAGACACAGTTCATATTTTCATTAAAGAAGGTTGATATATGGATTATTCCAAATATCAAAATAAATGATATAACATTTTATATACTTTCATTCACCTCTGATTATATTAAGAAATACTTGGATAAAGAATTCACTATTATTCAACACAGGTTTTTGATAGCGTGAAAATGTATTCATGTGAGCTAAAAATTTAGTTGGCAGAGTATTTCTCAGAAGATAAAAATGATATATCAAAGAGATGACTGAATCCATTAACTGAAAACGTTATTTCAGCTGCTACGTTACTAGTTGAGATTTACAACCTATTCATCAAAATGTTTGCCAATCAAACATTACAACTACAATTCACATCTGAAGATTTAGATTTGGCTTACTCGTTGAAAGTGAATGAGAAAATTCAGTCACAGAAGCATTAAAAATATTAATCCCTTTCGAGTGAAAGGGATTTTTTATGTATATATATTTATAAATGTTAAGTAAAATGTTTATAATAAGTGATTTTTTCCTCATATAATGACTTCATTATTGTTTACATGTAAAGTTGTAGGCTAATTTCACAAACCCTGTAGGGGTTGCGATCTAGATGATGAAAAATTTTTAAGTATAACAAAATGATAAGAGGAAAACCAACTAACCACAAAATTTACTTATGTTGAAACTACCAAATTTTTTATTTTTTTTTTATTCTGGGCAAAAAATGCTTTGGAGTTACAACATATTTGTTGTAATAAACAAACAGTTATTACATTTTATGTCTTAATTAGAATAAAATTTCAACTGCTATATGGTAATTGGCATGAATGACTGATACGCACTACAGCAATTTAAATATTTGGGTGTAAATAGATGACCATTAAGAAACCATAAAAAATAAGATAAAGCATTTCATTGTCGCCCAGAATAGTTCACATACTAGCTCACAGTTTAAACTTTCAATGCAATGCCGCATAACAGATAACCCACAAGGATGTGATGCAAAGTCAGTTACTGTTAGTTGTTTGCCACATAACGGATATAAAACATAAGGATGTGGTACATAGTCAGTTGGTAGTCGCAGCAAGCACTATCTGTTTGAGTCATCAGATATCCATGCGTGAGCCTAGTGTGCCCTATTCACAAACGGCAGAAAATGACCACTCCTCTTGACGGTTGTTATTATTCGGGTGAATTTTATTGTTCATGGTAGCATTCCAATCACTTTGCCACTCATCATGAACCACCCGCTTCAGGAAATAAACAAGACTGTTAGGAGCAATGCGATCAGTGAAAGAAGGCTGGAAACAAACCTCCTTTGCCGCACTATCAGCGTGCTCATTGCCTGTACTTCCTATATGGCTGGGAATCCAGCAGAAGCTCACTGTTGTATTACATCTAGTTATTTGCAAAATGACAATAAACCTCACAGAAAACAAGGTGTCTAGAGTACACATCATTATCCTTGTTTGCACCCTGCCTGTAATTCTTGGCCGGTTGACTAGGGTGTTCAATAGGTGTTTATCTGCCGGGTATTTCCCGGCTTGCTGGAAGCGTGGAATTTTGAAGCTGTTGTTCAAAGGTGGCGAAGAGGACCCCACCATTAGTTCTTACCGTCCTCTGACGCTCTTACCAGTTGTTGGAAAAATTTTCGAGAAGGTACTTTACCTCCGCATTAATAGTAAGCTCACATTGAATCACATGCTGATGGACGACCAGTATGGCTTTAGACCCGGTAAGAGTACAGAGGATGCGATTATTAGGGTCCTGGATCTGGCTTCAGGCAGTGAGTGCAAATATGTACTCTGTGTCTTCTTGGACATATCCGGGGCATTTAATAACTTGTGGTGACCCTCTGTCTTGTTTCAATTGCAGAAGCGTGGTTGCACGCAGGAAGAAATTAGGACTCTCTCGAGTTATTTCAGCAAAAGAACTGGGCAGTTCGCAAGTAGGAAAGACCCTGTCAAAAGGATGTCCACAGGGCAGTTTATTAGGTCCACTCGTCTGGACCATCGAGTTAGACTCTCTCATGCGGCTGCACTTGCCCAGTGGCTGTCGTGTGGTGGCTTATGCAGACGATGGGCTGCTGCTGGTTGAGGGTAGTTCACGTGCTGAGATCGAGCTCAGAGCGGCACAGGCATGTAGGGTTTTGCGGTTGTGGAGTCTTCAGCATAAGATGGTTTTCAGTGCGGAGAAAACACTATGATGTTTTTGAAGGGCCGTTTAGCTGCAACTCGCCATCCGCGGGTTGTGATGGACGGTCGTTCAATTAGGTATGTCACCCCTTCAGAAATATCTAGGTGTTATCCTTGATGAGAGGCTTCTCTTCAAGGAGCACCTTCAGTATGTGGCGAAGAAGGCAGTTGATGCTTTCTTCGGCGTCCGTAGAGTGGTCCATCCCGATTGGGGGTTGAATTTCCGTACCATGCGGATTCTTTATAAAGGCGTTTGTGAGGCCATTATGTTGTACGCTGCGCCCGTCTGGGCTCATCGTTTGCGGTACCAATGTTATAGGGATATTCTATTACGAGCCCAGCGTCTTCTTTTGTTAGCGGTTGTCGGTGGTTACAGGACTGTCTCGCGAGAGGCAGTAACTGTGATCGCGGGCATCAAACCAGTAGATATTTCGGCTACGGAACGTAGCCAGCGATATGTTGCAAAGAAGGGAGGCCTTCTTACTGCTGGGCGTATGCGTGAGATCGAAGACCAAGGTTTCGACTCTTGGCAAGATAGGTGGAATACTTCTTTGACAGGTCGTTATACGCATGGTATATTTCCCAATGTTAGAGTTGCGAGCGGTTAGCTGGGTATCCCCCAATCGGCATACCACTCAGTTCCTCTCAGGACATGGTGCCTTTAGGGATAAATTGGCAAAGTTTAGGTTGGTTGATTCCGGCTTCTGTCCGGACTGTAGGGTCGATGACACCGTGCACCATGCCCTTCACATATGTCCCCGGTACGAAGCTGAACGTACCAGAGTTGCTAGGGAACTCGAGAGAGTAAACTCTATTTTGGATCTACGAGTCAACTGGAGGACTCGTAGAGAGTGGACAATAATTGCTGGCTTTCTTCGCTTCCTCGCCCTGAGCAGGGCTGCTGAAGGGATTTTGTAGGTGATAGGAACCTGGGTGGCTAGGGACCGCCTGGGCAGTTGACTGGCCGAAGGTAGGCGCTTAAGGCAGCGTGCCTCGGTTAGATGTATTGGTGGCATGTATTTAATCACGCTGTCGGCGGAGTTGCGGCCGTTGTCGGCGGGCGGGATTATTTCTTGCCCGGTGGGTGCGGTCGCGCTCCGACGGGGGCACTAATGAGCTAATGACACTGTCGGCGGGTCTTCTCTGGGTACTGCTTTGGTGGTATGCAGGGGAGTCTTGGCGGCGGTCTGCGAAAGATGGTGAATGTCACGCGGGACTGCGTGATGGCGCTGTGCGGGAGTAGGCGTTAATTCTCCTCTCCCAGGCAGACCGGAGCGGAGTCAGATAGAAACTCATTTTGAGTATTAAGCGGGTTTCTTAAGGGAACTAGGTCTAAATTTCGATGTATAAAACTTTAGTGGGAAAGTTTGTTGTTGAGGTTATTAGTACGGATCTGAGACATTCAGAAAGTGGCTCTTTAATAGTTAGGTCTAGGCGCGGGGTCTTCGTTCCGCGGTTAAGCTTCTAGCTTAGTTCCTAAGGGCGACGTGGTAGCTGCAGGTGTCCGTTGTCTTCATTCTGAAGGCATAAACACGAAAAACTATCTCGGGGTGAACTTTACCGATGCAGATGTCCCTCGGGGCATCTGCATCGGTGGCATCTCTGCGGGGCCTGGACTGAAAGCTGTGGTGCGCAATCAGTTTGAGGGCGAGAAGATGTCCTCCGTTAAAGCCACTACTGGCTAGGAACGGAGGGGTTGGTGTAGCGACCGGACACGCTACGAGGTGGGATCTTCTCCCCTCGGAGTGGAATCGAGTACACATCATTAATTGCCTGCAGGGCACTCGTGGAAACTGTGCAAACAAGAAATGTCTATATTTTGGGCTAATTATATGTAAGGCCTTATTAATGGCATACAGTTCTGCAACGAAAATACTGCCAATGCTGGGAAGGCCAAACAATTATGTTCTGTTGCCAACATCAAAGCCACAACAGAAAAAATTAAAGTTTCTAGAACTCTCTGTCTAAACTGTAATATCAGAATCCATGCTATTTATAATATTATAAAATTTATTTTATACGATAACAAATTTGTGTTCTTTTTATTATACTGATAAAGATCAAAGCATTATAACGAGAGAAGGCTGCCAAGGGGGGTAATAACAAGAAAAACTGGAGATAATTGTATATTTAGAGCTGAAAAAGGCATTATGCTGTGATGCCTAGCACAGCAGTAATTCTCAGCTGTTCCTGGTATCAATTAACATGCTGGTTCAAGAATACCACATCAAAGGTTGGATGAGTTGGTTGCGCTTTAATGCGAACCATGTAGGAGCACATATCATGTGGTTCCATCTATTAATAGATAGAAGAGGTGGCTCACTACTGTCCACCAGCAGAATTACCACAGGGCTTGAGCAAAAAGCAGCCATGGCAAGGTAGATAAATGAATGATGAACTATATTGAGCATCTTTAATGCGGTTGCCCACCATAGATAAGCTATGCAGCTGTAGCCTGCACATGTGTGTATGATCAGCACCCCAACAGGTATAAGATAGAACCGCCAGCATGTCTAAGATTTTATCTTCAGCTCCTTCAAATGAGTTACTCATGTTAGTCGTTTATCTAATCACTTTCCTAGACATCTAACCTGCATGCATGCCTCAACTGTTTCACCATGTAAATACAGGTGAGGTTCAACATGTTCCCTCAACCAGGAAAAGCGAATGCACTTCATTTTTTTTTTAGGGAAACATGAATCCAGTAAATTTACACAATGATTCTAAGCAGGTTATTGTGTTTTAAAGTAGCCTCTCACATTTTACATGCTACGTAAGTAGAAAAATCATGTACAAATAAAGTACACATAACCGATTTTTGCACCCAATTTGTTACGCTATTTATGGCTACAGCAAACAAAGTAATACTTAGGACACTTCCCTGAGCTACTCTGTTTTCAAGAGTGAAACTTTCAGATACCATCGTTCCAACTCAAACTCAGACGGACTCACTACTGAGGAAACCACTGATAAATGAGAGAGATTACCTTGTATATCCCATTCATTAAGTGTATTTAAGAATCCCCTCCTTCATGCTGTGATGTATGCCTTTTGTAGATCGAAAAATACAGAAACCAGGCATTGCCAAAATAAAAAGGAGTTTTATATAGCAACATCCAGGGCAACTACATGATCAATGGACTATCTACCCTGGCTGAAACCATTCTTTCTGGGGTAATTACATCATTTCTCTCAAGGTGCTACACTAGACGATGGTTTACCATTCTTTCAAACGCCTTGTACAGGGTACTGGTCAAGGAGATAGGATAACTTGTAGAGCATAATTTATCTTTACCAAGTTTTAGTAGGGGGATAACCAGTGCCTCTGACCAAGAATCTGGAAATACCTCATCAGAGAAAATTTTATTATAGATACACAAAAGATGTCATAGTGCACTATCGTGCATACGATATTATCTTATGAAAAGATAACATATTGAGCCTGATATTATCATTTCCAGGAGAAGTGTCTCGAGGGTTATTGAAGGCATACCTTATTTCATTATAAAATGTCTTATTTCTTTACAAATGTTTTATTCATTCTGCAAGTTTCCAATTACCAACAGGATATTTTCTACCTGCAACTTATATTCCATGAAAGTACATTGAGGCTATAAAAGCAATTCATTCAAATTTAAATAATTTATGAATAAAAAACATGTAATCATCAACACATCCACATCTTGCTTCCTTTATTTGGATAAAGAAATCGAAATATTCACCCAATAGATTACAAATTTTGTCACCATGATGCTGAAGAGAATTTCTGAATTTTTTTATTTGAGAAATAGTCACTGGGGTAAATAATTTTTGATATGTTATGTTTTATTTTTTTTGTTTGCGTACATTATAGAAGAACATTATAAACTTCTTAATTTCATTTACTCACATCTTTTTAAAATATTTTTCAAAAAACATTTTTTTGCTCCTCTGATCACTTACTGTTTTATTTTCCAACAACTGATATAATCCAGTACATGACAGATAACTAAGTCTCTATGATAGTAAAATGAACATTTCTTTAGTTATTTTTTTTTTTTGTCTTCAGTCATTTGACTGGTTTGATGCAGCTCTCCAAGATTCCCATCTAGTGCTAGTCGTTTCATTTCAGTATACACTCTACATCCTACATCCCTAACAATTTGTTTTACATATTCCAAACGTGGCCTGCCTACACAATTTTTTCCTTTTACCTGTCCTTCCAATACTAAAGCGACTATTCCAGGATGCCTTAGTATGTGGCCTATAAGTCTGTCTCATCTTTTAACTATATTTTTCCAAATGCTTCTTTCTTCATCTATTTGCCGCAATACCTCTTCATTTGTCACTTTATCCACCTATCTGATTTTTAACATTCTCCTATAGCACCGCATTTCAAAAGCTTCTAATCTTTTCTTCTCAGATACTCCAATTGTCCAAGTTTCACTTCCATATAAAGCGACACTCCAAACATATACTTTCAAAAATCTTTTCCTGACATTTAAATTAATTTTTGATGTAAACAAATTATATTTCTTACTGAAGGCTCGTTTCGCTTGTGCTATTCGGCATTTTATATCGCTCCTGCTTCGTCCATCTTTAGTAATTCTACTTCCCAAATAACAAAATTCTTCTACCTCCATAATCTTTTCTCCTCCTATTTTCACATTCAGTGGTCCATCTTTGTTATTTCTACTACCTTTTATTACTTTTGTTTTCTTCTTGTTTATTTTCATGCGATAGTTCTTGCATAGGACTTCATCTATGCCGTTCATTGTTTCTTCTTTAGTTATGTGGCCAATGAAAAATCATGTTACAGAAAGTATATATTTTACATATATATTGCAACTTGTATCCTTGAATAATACAATTTTTTAAGGCCTCTGCTCACTTCACTTGTTAAAGATAATGGATCATATTAATGTTTGTTTGTTGGGCACCAAATTAGTAAAAACATAATACAAACTTGAAATGAAATACAATTGTGCTCGTCAGTCTTCTAACCAAAAATCACTACACAATTATATTTTTAATCATATACCATGTACAACTTATTAATTATTAAAGCCCACTGGGCTATGAGAAATTGCAATTACACAATGAGCGTGCACGCACACACACACACATTTTTTATAGTATATTAATAACGCACATGTATGTCCATCTTAATATACTATATAAGATCATAAGTATTAAATTACGATTAAGTATTTTCTCAATGTCACACGCCAATAGATCATTTTTACAATGAAATTTACTCGTACTCTTTTCAAGGTAGAAAAATTCCATTAAATAGGTTTTTTTTATAATAAAAACAGAATAACTAAACCGAACTGTCAGACAACAATCATTTACAAATACAATTGATATTACGAATATTAAATTAACCTTCAAATAAATTCACTAAAAAATTCAATGTCAAGCATTACTTTCTAAAAACAAGATGACAGTAAATACAAAATAAATTATACTCTGTAACTTAATGACACCAGGAAAAGGATCTGTGTCAATGAATACAAAAAATAAAATAACTTACATTCTCATGATAAAATAAAACCGGAACACTAACGGAACGTTTTGTTAACAGATTTTCAGTAGCATTTCTTGCAACAGCCCTAAAAAGAGCCATTATTAAAAATATAAATTTAATTTAGCCCTTCAAATTACTTTAGTGTAATGTTACGCAACACTTAAAAAACTATATTTTAAAATTCGAATCAGCTGTTTCACAACACTTTACTATAACGTTCGTATCAAAACCTCGAACCAAATGGTTATGTATTGCGCATGGCAAACAAAAGAAAATTACGCTAGAACAGATGTTCCTGAAGGTTATTCGAGTCAAGCAGTGAATATTGTAAAAATGTTAAGACATTTATCAAAAAAAAACTTAAACTTCAATACAATAAAAATCAGCAACGAAACCCTAATAAATTGTTCAATCCTCATTTAAATTTCGTCTTTCAACAGATTGTGTCAAATTAAAAACAAGTATATACGATCAATTTTTTTTTTGTCTTTAGTCATTTGACTGGTTTGATGGAGCTCTCCAAGATTCCCTATCTAGTGCCAGTCGTTTCATTTCGGTTTACTCCCTACATACTAATCCCTAACAATTTGTATTACATATTCCAAAAGTTGCCTGCCTGCACAATTTTTCCCTCTACCAGCCCTCCAATATTAAAGCGACTATTTTAGGATCCTTAATATGTGGCCTATAAGTCTGCCTCTTCTTTAAACTACATTTTTCCAAATGCTTCTTTCTTCATCATTTTCGGCAACACATCTTCATTTGTCACTTTATTCACCCAAATGATTTTTAACATTCTTCTGTGGCACCACTTTCATAATCTTTTATACTCAGGTACTCCGATAGTCTACGTTTCACTTCCATATAAAGCTACGCTCCAAACGTATAATTTCAAAAATCTTTTCCTGATGTTTAAATTAATTTTTGATGTAAACAAATTATAATTCTGACTGAAGCTCGTTTCGCCTGTACTCTCGGCATTCTATATTGCTCCTGCTTCGTCTATCTTTAATAATTCTACTTCCTAAATAATAAAATTTCTCTACCACTGTAATCTTTTCTCTTCCTATTTTCACATTCATTGGTCCATCTTCATTATTTCTACTACATTTTGTTCTTGTTTATTTTCATGCGGTAATTCTTGCAAGGACTTCATCCATGCCGTTCTTGTTTCTTCTAAATCTTTTTTACTCTCAGCTAGAATTACTTTATCATCATCAAATCATAGCATCTTTATCTTTTCACTTTGTACCGTTGCTCCGGATCTAGATTGATCTTTAACATCATTAACTGCTAGTTCTATGAAAAGATTAAAAAGTAACAGAGATAGGGAACATCTTTGTCAGGCTCCCATTCTTTCTTATGTTCTTATGTCTTTCTTATGTTCTTCAATTATTACTGTTGCAGTTTGGTTCCTGTAAATATTAGAAATTGTTCTTCTATCTCTGTATTTGAGTCCTAATTTTTTTTAAATGCTGAACATGACTATAACATTATTTTTGAAATCTGACGGAATGTCCCCTTTTTCGTAAATATTACATACCAGTTTGTATAATCTATCTATTGCTTCCTCACTTGGACTGGGCAGTAATTCTGCAGGTATTATGTCTATTCCAGGAGTCTTTCTGCCATTCAAATTTTAATGCTCTTTTAAATTCATATCTCAGTATTGTTTCTCCCCTCATCGACTTCCTCAATAACACAAACTTTCTAATTCATTTCGTCCATATAACTTCAATATAATCCACCCAACCTTTCCTTATAATAAGGAAAGGAAAGGTTGTTATAATAACAACCTTTCCTTTCGTATTATAAATCAGTGTACCATCTTTGTTTAACTCATTATTAGATTTTAATTTATGTACCCCAAAATTTTCCTTAACATTTCTGTATGCTCTGCCTATTTTACCAATGTTCATTTCTCTTTCCACTTCTGAACGCTTTTCTTTAATCCACTCTTTCTCTAGTTTGCACTTCCTGTTTATAGTATTTCTTAACTGCCGATAGTTCCTTTTACTTTCTTCATCAATAGCATTCTTATATTTTCTACGTTCATCCATCAGCTGAAATATATCTTCTGACATCCAAGGTTTTCTACCAGTTCCCTTTGTTCCACCTAAGTTTTAACATTCCCCCATTCTTCTACATTTTCTACCTTATCTGTTTTACTCAGACCTCTTGCAATGTCCTCCTCAAAAATCTTCTTTACCTCCTCTTCCTCAAGCTTCTCTAAATTCCACTGATTCATATGACACCTTTTCTTCTGGTTTTTAAACCCCAACATTTCACTATCACTAAATTATGGTCACTATAAATGTCTGCTCCAGGGTAAGCTTTGCAGTCAACGAGTTGATTTCTAAATCTTTGCTTAACCATGATATAATCTATCTGATACCTTGCAGTATTACCTAGCTTTTCCCACATGTATATTCTTCTATCATGATTTTTAAACTGGGTGTTGGCAATTACTAAATTACACTTTGTGCAAAACTCCATAAATCGGTCCCTTCTTTCATTTCTTTTTCCCAGCCCATATTCACCCACAATACTTCCTTCCTTGCCTTTACTAATGCTTGCTTTTGATTTAATCCTTATTACAGTGATTCTGTCGCTATGCATTTTGAAATACTCCACTCTATTCCCTATCTTCTTGTTCAATACGAAACCTACTCCTGCCTGCCCTTTATTTGAAGCAGTGTTAATTATTCTAAAATCACTTGACCAAAAGTTGCTTTCCTCTTCCCACCAAACCTCGCTAATTCCTACTACATCTAAATTTAATCTATTTCCCTCTTTAAATTTTCTAACCTACCAACCTTTTTTAGGCTTCTAAAATGCCATGCTCCAACTTGAAGAATGTTATTTTTTAATTTTCTGGTGACCCCTTCCATAGTAGTCTACACCCAGAAATCCAAATAGGGGACTAGTTTACCTACGGAATATTCTTACAAAAGAATGGCCTAAACACAAATCACTCATTCCTGAACAGAAAAATGTGAAACATATTCATTGTGTAATCCTAAAAATGTGTATCTACCTCCGTTACATATCAAACTAGAATTCATGAAGAATTTTGTCAAGGCTATGTACAATACTCCTGGTTTCATGTACTTAAAACAGAAGTTTTCTAAAACCAGTGATGCAAAAATTAAAGAAGGAATATTTGTGGGTCAACAAATATGATCACTAATGCATGATGAGAAGTTTAAGGAACTATTTAATCCACTGGAGAAAGCAGGTTGGCAAGTGTTGAAAAATCTTACTTAGAGTTTTTTGGAAAATCAAAAGGCAGAAAATTACTGTGATATTGTCAATGATCTAATAAAAAGTTTACTTGTAATATGTCCTTGAAAGTACATTTCCTGCACTCACACCTAGATTTCTTCTTGGAAAATCTTGGTGCAGTGAGCGATGAGCGCAGAGAACACTTTCTTTAGGAGATTTCAGCTATTGAAAAGAGGTATCAATACAAATGGAATCCTAATATGCTTGCCAATTATTGTTGGACTATCAAGATAGATGCTCCACAGGCGAAATATAACAGAAAATCATCATTTCTTACCTTCTAGGTGAGTCAAATGGTTGAATATTGTACAGTTAATAATGCAGAAAGTGTTAACAACATGTTTGAAATTATAAATGTCTGTCTCTCGAAACCTTGCATGATGGGGAAAAACCGATATCATATTTCAATTCAGGCGAAAAAATACTATCATAATCACTTATTTTCTTCCTGAGATAAAAGACAATTCCATTTTGTTCCCCAGTGTTATCTGATGTTTTATGTTAAGAAGAAACTAATGCCTGAAATACTGCTTTTTATTTATATAAATGATTGTAAATTTTTGTTAAATAAAAAAAAACTAAATGAAAATAACCATATAAAAGTTATTCCTGTTAAACAGTGATCAAAATATTCATGCCTATTTATAAATTCTAGGAAAAAGGTGGGCCAATGGCTAGCTGTGAAAATGTTACATAGTTCATGTTTCATTACACATTATTTTGTTAAATTTTTTTGTCAATTGTAACTAAATAATGTTCATAATTTAGCGTACTAACAACAACAAAAAGCTTCAAATCCTGAACATTTTTAACTGTTTCTTGGATTTTGATTTTTTTAACACAGCTCTAACCCCAATGTGTTTATTTTTTATCCCCAAAACACATATCATTTTAGATAAATCGTTCGTATCAATAAATATAAATCGTTCGAATGAATGAATCGTTTGTGCGCGCGTGCAGCCGCCTGGCCCGCCATCATTGGTCCCCTCTGTCCCAATAGTAGCTAAAATAAAAATGTGAGCACATACGACAAACAAACAAAGAACCCACACACCATACTTTTTTAAGTAACGTGATATTTAACTAGTCGGTCAGAGTTTGCTTTGCTCTTCCGACCGTCTAGCCTGGACCCCCGACGCGTTCGTATCCTCTTGTTTGTGAGAATATTAAGTATTTTACAAAAATATTTTAAGAAAAGAATATTATTGTGTAAAGAATACCATTCTGAACATTTTGGTGTTTTTATATTTAAAATAGGCTGAAGGAATGAGCAGATATAGAAAGTAATAGAAATATATTTAACGCTAGCCATATTGGTAACAGGGAATTGGCTTGAGGACGCCATCTTCTTCATTTAGTCTTGCCTGTATTTGTTTGAGGTTGTGTTAGTAGCCAGTTCAATTACTGCTATTGGCGCAGAGTGGACCACGTGTTGCTTCGGCCGTATGTGCGCCGAAGCACACTTCGCCAACTAAATAAAAATTTTATTTCTACTGCTAAATATTAACTTTTTCTCTTTTTTTTCCTGTTTAGCCTCCGGTAACTACCGTTTAGATAATTCTTCAGAGGATGAATGAGGATGATATGTATGAGTGTAAATGAAGTGCAGCAGTCTTGTGCATTCTCAGTTCGACCATTCCTGAGATGTGTGGTTAATTGAAACCCAACCACCAAAGAAAACCGGTATCCACGATCTAGTATTCAAATCCGTGTAAAAATAACTGGCTTTACTAGGACTTGAACGCTGTAACTCTCGGCTTCCAAATCAGCTGATTTGGAAAGACGCGTTAACCAATAGACCAACCCGGTGGGTTTGCTAAATATTAACTAATAACCCCTTTCTTTTATTAATAAAATTAATAAATATTAAGTAAATAAAAATTCAAGTATAAATATAAATAATCTACGCTTAGAAATTAAATTAAATAATCTGTAAATTAATTGACAACGGACTGCTAATAGCAGGAGAGAGTCGCCATGCGCAGCCCCTGGCGCACCACCATTGGTTGGCTCTGCGCCAACAACAGCTAAAATAAAAATGTGAGCGCAAAAAACCCACGCACCAACCGATATTCTTAACTACTTTTTTTTTTACTTCAGTCAATCAATTTAAAAATTTTTTAAATAATTTAATTAATATCTATTAAAATAAAAGTTTATTTTTTGTGGACAATTAAATATCTACAATTTTTTTGTTTGGGCAATGAATAGATGTGTTTAATGAAAATAATCAAGAACAAAACGAAAGTAATGAAATGTAGTATAAATAATGTAGATGGACCACTGAATATAAAAATAGGAAGAGAAAATATTATGGAGATAAAAGAATTCTGTTATTTCAGAAGAGAATTACAAAAGATGGACAAAGCAAGAGTGTTATAAAATGCCAATTAGCTCAAGTGAGACGAATTTTCAGTCAGAAAAATAAATTTGGTTACATGGAAACTTAATTTTTAACGTCAGGGAAACATTTTTGAAAGTATATGTTTGGAGCGTAGCTTAATATGAAAGTAAAACTTGGATGATCTGAGTAGCTGAGAAGAAACAAATAGAAGCTTTTGAAATTTGGTGCTATAGGAGAATGTTAAACATCAGATGGATGATAAATGAATAAGTGACAAATGAAGAGGTGTTGCGGCAAATTGATGAAGAAAGAAGCCTTTGGAAAAATATATTTAAATAAGAGACAGACTACATATTAAAGCATCACATATTTATGTATTAGGCCACATATTATAGCATCTTGGAATAGTCGCTTTGATATAGGAGGGACAGGTAAATGGGAAAAATTGTGCAGGCAGGCAATGTTTGGAATATGTAAATATGGAAATGATGTTGGGGGTGTACCAAAATGAAATGACTGGCACAAGATAGGGAATCTTGGAGAGCTGCATCAAACCAGTCAAATGACTGAAGACCAAAAAAAAGGGCCATCCACTTACATTCATGTATTTAAATTATTATAATTTTTATAGACTTTAGAAGTGAACATATTCATGATGATAATACTAGTGAGGAAGAAAGTAGTAGTAGTAGTGAGGAAACTGAAGAAGAGGTCCAGAAATGTGTAGCCAAGTCTGTTTGGTCGTATGTAAGTATATCTAAAATTACTTAATGGAATATAGCAAACATTATAATAATACACTGATATTGTTACAACTACTGTTCATTTATATCACTAGATGTCATCCTATTTATTGTTTTACATACAAATGAAGAGGCAGTAAGATGTAATATACAAATGAAACTAAAGTCTGTGCGTTATAGGGTTGCTTGTTACTATAGGTGCAAACAAGTCAACAGTTCTTACTGCCCTAAGTAAACACTGTTGACAGTACTTACTTAGGGCAGTAAATACTGTTGACTTGTGGTCTCCTTTGATTGGTTGTTGTGCCTACTATAGTACAATGAGTCCAACAAGATTTCAAGAGTTAAAAATTATAGGATTTGATAATAAAAACACTCGCAATGAATGAAAAATAAGTGGTAAGTTTACCACCTTTCATGAAATTTTTTGAAAAATAAACAACAATTTCATGACTTTTTACACCAGGAATAAATTTAACTTCAAATGAAATATTGAGCCTTTTTAGAGGTTGTTGCCCTTTCAAGGTTTATATGAAGAAAAAAACCAGGGAACTATGGGGGATGTTAATTACAATGATATCTGATTCTAATTACAGATGATTTCTAAATATGGAACCATATGCTGGTAAACATGTAAATACACCACCTAGATTTAATTCTAGTGCAGTTGTTGTCAAATGATTGGTAACACCATTAAAAGACTCATAACATATCTAAGACAGATACTACACTGCTGTTGAATGGTTGAAATTCTTTGTACCTTTCAAATGACCTCAATGAATGTGTTTCACTTTAGAAAACATTCTCTTTAAAAGCAAATTCATAAAGTAAAAACCTGTTTTTAGGTAAACTAAAATTGTAACTGTATAAGTCCTAAAAAGACATTACATAGTAAAATGTAGATAAAACTGTACTAATTTTAATATATTAGTGTCTTAACAAGGGTAGTTTATATTTTATTGGTACCAATAAAACCTGACTGCTGTAGCCCACAGCAGTGAGGTTTCTAGAGCCCCTAGAAACCCCCCTTCATTACCATTGTAACAAAAAAGCTTGCTATTCTGAGGATTAAAAGTTTTATGGGTTTATTACTCATTTAATAAAGTTATTGTACATGAAACTTAAAAAAAAAGATTTTCCTTATTTATGCGGTTTTCAACCCAGATTTCTCAAAAGTACTGCAGATACGGTTCTGGGACCTATTTTATTCAATTTTTCAGGTAAAAACCAACATGTAATCAATAACTTAGCCCTTTAATTAAGTTCATAAAGAGTTCAGTACGATCTTATTTCACGGGGTAGCTGAAATCCGAGCAAAATCTTTCACTAGCCGTAATTCGCAAAAAGAAGTATTTTAGGACATACGTTTAGATTACATTTTTCCATTATTTTCACGAGTAGAATAGGCTATGAATTTCCCAAGATAACTTCGTAATACACCCTATGTAGAATGACTGTTAAAATGCTCAACATCACAAGTGTATTTATTGAGATATGACTTCTTAAATTACATTTATTGAGCATGTTACATTCATTTTACTTTTCAATTATAAGATGACAATCAATTTATAAACTGTTACATCAACTCATTCAATCGTTTTGCATTTTTATATTAATTCTAAAGTTAGAATGATAATTAATAATATCTGGTAAAACTTCAAGAGATTGAGCTCTGACTTGGCTCATTGAGAAAAGGGCCCCAGAAGTCGTGTAAGGAACTTACAGAGAGAAAAGAAATAAATGTAGGAAGGAGATCGTTCAAATCAACGATTCTCAATTTCAGCATAGCTTATAGCCTACTTGTATCGTGTAACAGTGTTCAGAGAACGGTGCCGGAAATTGTGTAGTGCGTGAGGTTGATTCATGAGTTTGATATATATTTTACTCGATATCAGTTTTCGAGAAACTGTCTGTATTTTTCTCAGGGATTCTCACTACTTGTGTAATTAAATAAAATGACGTTCGAAGATTATATATTTTACAGTATCTTATTATTTATGTGGGTTGAGTACTTATGGGAATTTAACCTATCTCTTCGTCAGGTATTTATTAGTGACTATTTATTTAATAATTTAGAATACATTTCCTTAAAAATGGTTTGCTAATTTTACCAAAATCTAGCTGTTGGGATGAGTTTCTTGGTTGGTTTATGTCTTTCTACTTTAGTTCTAGTATCATTTTATTTAACTTGAACATTGTCAAACAACAACGTTTTCGATGTTGGAAAACAGTAGGAAGTCGCAGATATTTTGGGCGCATAGGTAGAAATTTTGAATTACATTCCTAAAATGTTATCTTTTCGGTCGCCCTTCCTGTTTCATTACGTATTTGTTTACTTGTCAGTGCTAACGTTTTTATTTGTTGCAGTTAAATAATTCGTTAGCGTTTTGATTGCGTACAGTGTAATAATTTTAATGTATGTCCACTCTTTTGTAATGCGCTTTTAAAATAATTAAAAGCTAGTAACTGTTTGTTAGAATGTTAGTTTCATTGTTCTAGAGAAGGTTCAATCTTGTTATATATAACTACATTTTAAGATTTATGAAGAATGTATAATTTCTTGGATTTTACACCAAATTAGTATTACTCATACATATGTTTTCATTAAGAGTTTTCAGACAGTTGCGATTTTCAATTGTTTAATTTAATAATTATTCTTTTAAAGATAAAACCTAAATTCAACTGAATTTTAACATATTCTTTTGGAAGATAATTAATTATACTTGATTAACCATTTAGCTATTTTAGCTGTAAAAGATTACTGTAGGCTACCTTGATTGTATGAGTTGATGATAGATTAAGTTATCAGCAATGAAGACTTGTTAAATATTTATTACTTCAGGATTCGTGATAACTGTTATGTGAAATTCTGTGTATCAAGGAAACCCAGTGATTTAAAAAAGAATATCATTGAAGATGATCTGTCTGATTTTCATTATTCAAAATTATCTTCAAAAATCTAATTTTGAGGATTGTGTGTAGAAGAAAATAATCATTAAATAGATAGCAACTAATAATAGCACAGATATTTATTTTAGTAAATGTCCAATGTTTAAAAATGTGTGACATCTCAGCAAAACATATACAGAAAGGGTTGATAAAAAGTGTATCTTTTAATCATACACCTACATAGTGGATTCACTGGTGAAGGAAAAAATTTAAACTCCATTGAAATGCAAAAACATTTTACCTCAATTTTAGCTAACATTTTTACAAACTTGAAATCTTGAGACAACTCTTTTATGAATATAGAAGTGCTTTTTGGGTATTTATATGTTGCAGAAATATTCAGAATGTCACAAATATTTATCTGATGTAATCTGTTATATGTCATAAAGTAATTTAAACATTTACTATTTATTCCATGAAGCTGCAATTCATGAAGTTCTTTCCATGTACATGTTAATACATGCTTGACATGACTATAAAATGTGTGCATTTATTGCAGAGTTAACTTGTATAAATAAGGTTAATCTAAAGATCCTGATGCTTTGTTGGAGTTGATATTGACAATTAATCATTGATAAGTAATTGTGAATGGTGTTTCTTTACTGGTAATTTCATTATTGTAAACAATGTTGGAAAGAATGTTAGATGGTGGTGTGAATTTTTGTGAAATTATCTTGAATGAGTTTCGTTCACTGAAAAGAGATATCTTTTCGCTAAAAGTTATTAGCTAAGTCATAATCTTTTATTTATGTTATCTTTTCTCTTTTAGATAATTGTACGTAAATAAGGACTTACCTTAATTTTGATGAAATTGAAATTGAAATATACCATATTTAGGATCTAAGTTATTCATTAAAATTAAAACTTCATTGGAAATGCCTTTACATAGACATGGAATCATTCATTACTTAACCTCAACCTCAACCTTATTAAACTCAATTAAATTTCACTTAAACTATTATACTTAAATATTTAAATCTATTACATTATTTACTTAATGTACATTGCACATTTGCCAAAACCCACACTTTAATCCTAACCTAATTTAGTTTAGTGTTAAGTGGATCTAACTGAAAAATTTCACTGAAACCAAATTATTTAGTCTAAAAATAATGTATATTATGCTTGTACAGTGCAACATTTAAAAACTTTTGTTGACTGTGCTTATAACTTTAAGGGTCATAACAATGTAAAAAGCATTTCCGACAAATAATTTCACTTAGGTCCTACATAAGGTATATCCGAAATTTCATCAAAACCAGAGGTGAGCCCATAGTTGTCTATAATCTCTTGTACCCTCTTTTGTATTATTCACAAGAAATCATTTACTAATAAAATGTTAGGTCAGTTTTTGCTTTTAATTTCTTCACAATGTAAATGTTGATTATGATATAACATTCTAAATGTCTTCAGGTCACTTTGAAAATAAATAATATTTTTCCAATCCTTAATCCCATTTCAATCAGTATGTAAAGATATCAGATAAGAAAAGAATATCATTCTTAGCTATCCAACATATATTTTTGTAACATACATGGTTTTTCTATATTACACTTTCCTGATAATGATAACGTTATATCATTTTAAAAATTAAAAGCGTACACATTTCTATATTTACATAATACTAATTTATATAAATATGCATTATGTATTATGTGCATTATCTATATCTGTACATCCATTTTTTTGCATTATAAATTCATAGTTATCTTTACAAAGTGCAAAGTGTACTTAATATTTACCCTCATATTGTAATTTGATGAAAATGTTGTTAGTGGTGTACAAGTGTCATTAGGATTCTGTTCAATATAACTTCCTGAGAGCATACTTGTCCCCAGTTTTAACTAGATATACCTACAAACATAATTTATCATCCCATGGTTTGATTAAGATCACTGATATTACAAGTTCAAAGTTCGTGCCCTGCATTTCTAAAAAATGTTTAATTTTTAGAATTTATTTTTTAAACTCAAGAAATAGAAATGAAAATAAGTTCAAGTATTTCAAATATTTTTCTTCAGTTATGAAAATGTATTAGGCTTTTAATTATTCTGTAAAATATATTTAAATTTTTTATTCTGCTATTGCTACTTGCTATAAGATAAATGCTACTTTTTTTGGTTGTGTAATGAATTGCATAAACAAAATTATCAATGTGAATTGAAAGTAAAGTGGCTGTCAAGTCAACCTTGATTTCATAAATTGCTTTTATTCCTCCTTTTAATGTGAATCCTGTTTTTTTAATTATTAAAATTATCAACTTTTTTAAACTGGTAACTGAACCGCTTTTATTAAATAAAGAGTGTTTAAAATTTGTGTCATGGTCTTAAGTTGCTGTTGTAATGATCATCTTCAGTGGGTCGTGCCATTCTCATTTTAAGACGCATATTTAGAATGCGCTCAATAAATATTTTGCATTTATATTGTTTTTGTTCATTATTTATATCATTATGTTTTTTTTTTGCCCAAATATTGTTATATTTCCACAATGTCCAATTATGTTAAATTGTGATGTTTTTTTGTGCATATATAAAATATCAAGGTTTTTAATGTTGGTGTTTGTATGTATGAGGTGATTGGCGACTTTAGAGAGCTGACAAATGTTCATTGTATCTTTGAAGCTGCATATTGTTTGACGAATGTAGAAAACTATGCATTTTCAATAGTTCACTTAATAACAGGTCTTCATTTGGTAATTATGTTCTGTGTGTAATAATTTGTTTCGGTTTTTTTGTGAAGGCTGCATTGCACCCAGATCTTTTAAATTTTTGTGCTACTTTCTCAGAGTCTTTGTTTATGTGTGTTAGATATAATTTTTTGTTTCGTCTTGGTTTTTTTAAAAATTTCTCTTTATTTATTTTATGGCATTGTCATTCAGTGATTGTGCTCTTACAGCTATTGTTTGTGCGAGGCATTTTATCATATTGAGTTCTTTTTATCAACTGACATGAGTTTATTGAGTGACCTGCAGGTGGTACTTCTTAAAGCAGTTAGTTTATGTGAAACTGGAGAGTTTGAGGTGTTGCAAATGAAAATGCCCTTTATTATTAGTTTTTTATATTATTTTGAAATGTGTTTTTGTGGTTATTTTTGGATCTGGAAATTTGTTTATGTGTTTGTGTATTGTTGTAAAGTATAATTTATAGTGGGGTTTTACTTGCTTTTCTTTAACTTTTTTTTCATGTTTGACCTCAAATTTTACATCCTTAATTTTACATACTTCTTGATATTGCTGATAGATGAAATTTTGCACAGTTACTAAGGTCGGGTGACAGTACAATATTCTATTACTTTTGCAAACATCCCCCATATGGGGTAAATTAAGGGTGTGGGTGTAAAAAATTACAAAATGGCTATGCGGGGTTTTTGGGGTCAAATTTGATAGCCATTTGATTGTTGAACGCCGAATGTTGCAGTTAATTTTATCATGAGCACCAACTGTCCGTAAAATGCAAGGCAGCACTGTAGATTACACAGTTTTTCTGGATCCAATGCTTTTTTCTGAAGGTCAGGTGTATGTCAGTCTTAGCCAAGTTAGATCTTTTGATGGACTTAGGATCGAAGAATTGGACAACTCCAAATTAACAGGAAATAACCTTCCAGTAATGATGCATTATCAGAGATGAATCGAATGAGAAATCTTTTATATAAACTCATAAAAACATTTGTCAAAAATTGTGAAAGTTAATTAAGTAAATGAAATAAAAACTTCACTATTTCCTTACTTTGTATTGAAAATTTGTTTGATATTTTATAAATATATTAGAAATTTCAATATATGATGTTCTTTTGAAATCAAATTTAACTTAGTAATTAAACCCATGCGATGTATGATAATAATTTGATTAAAGTATGACTAAAAGTATAAAGCAAGTTTTGAAAAATTTTTATATTATTCTTATGTGTGTTAGTATTTGTTCACATAGCCTTTTGTTATCTTTGTAAAACAAGATTGTATCAATGTGTCTGTCAGTAAATTATTTTGTGAGATGTTTGTTTTTGGTAAGTATCTATGTTGCAAATAGTTACTAGTTTGTTTATGTACATAACTTAATCTGCTGTGTACTGGGTTACATCAATTGATGTTAATTTTGAGTTGATTGTTTTTGTCTTGCTAAAGAGGATCTGTGTTAGTTTTTTCCCAAATGTTAGTATTACTTTAATTAGAAAAAATCACTATCAATAACATCAGCTAATACGAGGTTGAGAATGAATAGCACCAATCTCAAAGATGCCACAGAACTACTAAAAATATTATGATGTAATATGAAAACATAAATTTTGATAAAATTGTTTATTTTTATTGTTAGAAAATGGCAATTTAAAATTTTTGCAACCAATCATACATAAAAACAAAGCAATTATTTAATTTTAGTTCACATGTTTTTATCCTGTCTGCATTAAAAACCTAAGTTTTGTTTCAAACATAAATGTGTGAAAGCACATTAAAACATTTTTAAAATTAAATCAAATATATACTCTAGATATTTATTTATTTTTTTTATATAAAATTTTTTCATTGAAATTTTACTTAATATATCTTAGTCATTTTTTTAGACAAGATTTAATATTTAACTGATGTTACATCATCAAAAATTAAAATGTCATAATGAAAACCTTGTACTGTTTTAAAAGTTGTACAACCTCTATCCTGTACTCATTTGCTGCTCCATTCCTTATTTTAATATTTAGAATTAGGAATAATTTTGTTATGCATTGCAATTGTGTTCTCAGGTGATACTTTAACCACATAAAATTTTTATTTTGAAAATTTTAGTGATAAAAATACCCTGAGATACTTTTATTTGTCTGAAGTAGTGAAAATATATACTTTATTGAACTTCAAAATAAATTTAATAATAGAAATAACAATAATAATTATTATTTATTAGCAGTAATGTAACAAGTTAAAAAGTTTGTTATAAATTTCTATGAGTAACTGTTACTAAATACATTACCATAATCGATGAGTATTGATTATGATAATTAAATGAGTAATTTGTAAGGTGAAGTTGATGAGGGTCTATTTCATTTGTATTGACTTAAATACTTTACCTACCTTCTTAAGGTATATTATTCAGTCAGGCAATTTTCAAAAACGTTTTGGACTGGTAGCAATGAATTAAATGTAAGTGTGTAATTTATGGTGTTAAAGAATTTATTAAATGTTTTGTAATAAGAATGGTAATATATTTAGTGTGTTAAATAATTATCAGTGTAACAGGATTATTCTTACAAATAAATATTGAGATGAATAATTATAATATAAAAAACACACTCCTTTTTATATTTTGTTAAAATATAAAATGTTGATTATGTTGTTTAATTTTTGTTTTATATCTTTTTAGCAAGCAGTGTATAAAAAATCAGTTGAAGTACCAGATGAATTAAGAGGTATAATTAAAAAAGAAACATATGAGAAAGCTAGAATTTATGGTCTCGATCGAAATACGTTTTCTATTATTAAAGAGTTTTATAGTATCGTTACAACAACGGTAAGAAATATTGTTTTTATGTGGTATGTTTTTTAATAGTTCCTGATGCATTTTTTGTTGTATATTTATAAGTTATGTCAGGAATTAACATTTATTAAGTAGAATTAATTATTGTTATTTATAACTGTACACATTGTAAGACCTTTGTACGTGTTAGCATATTGCCATACTTCTGTGCTTGCTCTGTGTCAGTGCCTTGTAACTATTACGTAAGTATTTTGTTTTTTAACAGATGTAGTTTATAATATTTAATGTTTATTATTTGAAGGTCAACATTATTTGACACCTACATGTGCGTGCATGCATACAGTATATTGGTTTGCCAAGAAAGTAATTTTAGTTGTTTATTGTGAAATAAAACAAATTTTTTTAATACAAAAGAAATGTAAACAGCTAGCTGTTATTCTTATAGCCAGTCCCAATCAAGGTAAATTTAATTTAAAAACATTTAAAATCACCAAAACCTGTAATTCAGGCTGGCCTACAACACTGATGCATGTCCATTGTGTAGAGCCTTTATTTATTGCCAAATAAGAATAAAGAATAAATATTAATCTTAACAAAGATTGATAGTATAATTATAAACCAATTAAACAGGTAGAGGTGGATTTACAAATGTCTGCCTATAGGCTGAACAACTGGTCGGCACTCTGCCACCGAGCCACCACTATGCAGCCCATTTCCGCCTTCAAAAATTTTCCACCATAGGCTGTAGCCTAGTTAGTCTATTTAGAAATCTATTGCTGTAAGCAGATGTCCCATTCAACAGATAAGCAAAATTGAAGTAATAGAGATGAGATAACTGTTTGTTCTTACAATTGAAAATGTTTCTTTTTTTTTAATAAATTAAACATTTTAAAAGGACAAACTATTTTTATAACCACTTTTTTGGTAATGTTGGGATCTCTGGAATTTATATGCATAATGTGTACCAGTTGCTCCTTTATTTTGTTTTATCTTTTTTCTAGGCGCTCTACTTATTCCAAATTAGAGTGGTTATCTTTAAAAAAACTTCCTGCTCTTTCACATTTCCAAAGACAGAAGGCCAATTTCCTATATGTAATCACTGTAAAAGTTGTGATTCTTCAAAATATTTTTTATCTTTCTGTTGTACAACAGAGAAAATGCAGTTTGTTTTTATGTTTTTTCCTTTTTTTGCTTCTCTGCAAGACATGCCTACTAAATAATGACTGATATAGTAAATATAAGTTATTTATATATATTACAATTCTATTGCTTTTCATTTTTAAATTCCCCACCAACACTTATACCAAAGCAATCTTATTTTCTGCTGGTCAAAGGCATGGAACAGTTTTTATCAGTTATTTTAACATTCTGCTGTTTTCCTTTATTGCATCAACTAACTCAGAAAATACTTTCTTTAAGCACAAATTTTGCTTTAGGAAAAAGAAAAAAATGTTGCATGGCCACTAATCTGGTGAACATGGATGATGTCCAGTGTAGTAATGTTTTTGTTGGTCAAAAGCTTATTTACAGAAAGTGCTGTATGAGCAGGTGCATTGTCCTAATGAGGAATAAAATCATTTTACCACAGTTCTGGTCATTATCTTCTTAATTTTTTCTCAGCTCTATCAAAACTTTCTTATAATAATGCAGATTTATTGATAAGCATTCTGAAACCCATCCTTCCAAAATTAGTCATGAACTGTTTTCATTCCTGATGAAAACTGTTTTCAGATGTTAGGTCATCTTCTGATCATACTGAAAGATCTTTCAGTATGATCAGAATTTTGTCACATGTGATGATGTTTTTGTAGAAGATTGGGGCACAACATCATGTTGCTGCAGCATAAAACTGGATATTTCCTTGCAGAGCTCGTTTTTCTCTGATGTGAGAACTCTACGGATCATTTTGGCACAGAGTTTTTTCATGTTAAGATCATCATGCAAACTTTTCCAAGCAATGTCTTTATCATTGTTCATTGCTCAGCTATTATTTGAATACTGAGTTGGCAGTCTTGAATCTGGTTAATTTTCTTCAGTTTTGGGGATGAAAATCATTCAAAGCATTCAATGTCTTCCACATTCTGACATCCTTTATTGAAGTTTTTATGCCACCCGAACATACATGCATAAGCCTTCACTGTAAGCCTCAAAAAATATTTGAAAAATTCTGTTTGTATTTTGCTCAATTTTACTAAAAATTTCAAATTTACCTTCTAATCAGCTTTTAACCTTGTCATTATTCCAACATACAACAGAAAACACAACAGTGCTAAATGATGACTCACATTCAACTGAACAGCCGAGAGTTGATGTTTGTTATGTAAGAGCTCTTCCATGTCAAATCAACAAATCTCACGATTTGATTTCATCACCAGTTTCTACAAAATTCACAAGATTGATCATATCTATAAAGTGATACAAAATTTTTTTTCAGATTTTTCAATTTACTGTGCAATTACTTGCATTTCCTTAATTACTACTTATTTGGTTACAGTTGTATTTAACGTTGGATGGATTAGTTTATTTTTGGAATATGGGCGGATCACTTGTAACACTGCTGCACTTGGAAAATGGTGAAATATTACAGAGTGCAGCATTTATGCTTATTATGAATACTTTTAACATACTTATCACACTACCATTCAGCATATATGATACATTTGTATTGGAAGAAAAACATGGATTCAATAAACAGGTATATTTTTGTTTATTTAATGTGTAATACATTTGACTAAATTAAGGCATCTCAGTTCTATCATCAGGGCAATGACATTTTTGTAATTGAGCCTGGGACAAAGCTTCTAGAAAGAATGTGGAATCTATTTATGAATTTATTATTTTGTTTTAATAAATAAATGGAAAATTTTGGTAAAAGGTTTAATCTAAATGGTCATGAGTAATCTTTGAAATTTATGTATTAACTACTAAAATGTGTACTTGTGACCATACAGAAGATAAGTTAGTGATCAGTAAAATATCATTTAGAGGTGTTGAACAAAAAAATATACTGTATAATTTGTTAATGTTAATGTGATAGATAAAATTGTTGTTTTTCTTTGGATGACTGAAGTTATGTTTAAAAAAATTAAATATACCGTTTCTATTGTGTTTGCTTGTCATTTATTTGCACTTTTAATGTAAACTGTACCATAATATAATACAAACGTAACTTCATCTTCCCCCCTCTAACTCTCTCACCCCTCCCCAGCCACATCCCCTCTGTGTTTTTTATATACTTTCTCTCTCTGATTAATGTTTTTAGTGTTTTTAATCTTTTTCTTAACAATTCCAAGAAATTAATATTACAGCCCATTATTGCATAAGTGAAATGATGCCAATTTTATCAGTATTATTTATTGTATAAATAAATAACAGTTACAGCATTTCATATCAGATTATTAGTTATTGTTTATGTTTAATGTAATAAACAGCACTGTAATACATGCGCTGTAAAATGTACTTCAAGTTTCTTAAAACAGATTATTTGCTCATGATTAATCTCATACTAGTAAGACAAGATTGAGAAAATAGCACCAATTGAAATTAAAAATTCTATTGAAACAAAAGTCATTTTGACCTAGTTGTGTATATAATAAAAATATAGCATTAAATAATTAGTATCTCTGGAATTTATTCAATTTTGATGATAGATGAAATACACAAGCAAAACTCAACCTTTGTTATATAAAATTCACTAATCAGCAGCCCCAAATCACAATATGGTATAATCAGCACCTGAAAATGATGCATCAGCATGTAAAAATTATGCTGTCTGTTTACTGCCTAAAAAGATAAAGTTATCTAGAAGAGTTTTTTATGCTTATAACTATTCTCAAATTTCAGTGAAAACATTTGATTTGTTAAGATCAGTTCTTGAGTTTTAAGTGAACATCTGTGCAAACAAATTTACAGATAAACATTCTGATTTATGTGTTAAACAAGTCAAACAAATTGAAATTTATTTATTTAACATGAGGTAACATCTAATTTTAAATGTTTTAAGTGTAAATTTTTGCGGATAATTTTTTAATTAATTTGTCCTAATGGTATAAAAAGGAAAAGGTAAAATTTTGACTTCTGCTAGATTAACTATGATGCTTCCTTGTGTTGCATTACCTTTGTTTCAGTGAATAATTAATTTTTTTGTAATTTTTTTATTGTTTCCAGCATTAATATGAGATTTATTATTTTATATCCATTTTTTACAGTATTTTTTATTTTTTTTCAGACTGTACCATTTTATATAAAAGATAAAATAAAAAGTTACATAGTATCACATTTGATTATGTTGCCATTGATATGTGCAATTGTGTACATTGTGAAAGTCGGTGGTGATTATTTCTTCATATTTTTATGGTTGTTTGCTGTTGCCTCTACATTTTTCCTTCTTACAATTTATCCAGATTATATTGCTCCATTATTTGATAAATATACTGCATTACCTGATGGTGAACTTAAAACAAGAATTGAACAACTTGCTGCTAGTATTCATTTTCCATTATATAAATTATATGTTGTTGAAGGTTTGTATGTTGTGCTATTTATTAAATAAGTTTACACATTAAACAATAATAAGATACACATTAACAAAAAAATGTGCTAATTCTGATAGTAATCAATCATTTTAATAATTTATGCATCAGTAGTATTCTTTAAAATTGTATATGATAAAAAAATGCACGTCTTGAAATTTAGAAATTTTATGGAAAATTTTACTAGATATTTTAATTGATAATCAAGATAATTTTAACTTAATAATTTTCTTTCATGTAATTTGCTATCAATTCTCTTCAGCTTTTAATTTTTTAAACTTGAAATTTTATTTTTATAACTTTTTATGTCATTTTATTTCTACGCATGTATTTTAAAACTTTTATTTATACATGAAATGAGTAGATTATAAGAAATTCATGTTAAATAAATACTTTTAAAATAAAAAAAATGTGTTATTTAAAGAAAATGGCTCAATGGGATTGTTGTAATTTAGTTTGAATACCATTGTATTCTACGTAAAGCAATATTCTTTTTAGAAGTTGTGTTTTGAAGTTCCCAAATCCTTTTATTTGTTAATAAAATCTAAGGTACAATGGAAGGGTTACCTAAATCAAGAGTTGTACGGAATTTGTCACAAAAGAAGATTTTTAGAAAGTAGTAGTCATTATGCTAGTTTTAAATCCTTTCTTTTTAAAAAACTAATAAAATTTCCTTAACAAAGTAGGGTTATCTTTCTTCATACTAAAGGTCATTTTCCCCACATGGGCTCTCTGAATATTTAGGCACATATTATAACATGTAGCAGGTTTTTTTTTAATAACCTTGTCTTTCTCTTTGTCACCAAAGCTTCACAAACATGATTGTTTCCTTCAGTTCTTCATCACTCTTATATATTCATTTCCTGTTGTGTTTTACAGTTTGTTACTTGTTATAATCCACGCAAAAACTTTGATTTTATTTAAAATTTCAACCTGAAATATGTTATTTACATATACCAATGAGACTGGTGAAATGATAATCTTAAAAACTTTGCTGGGAATCAAATCTGATACCAGTTGATCTTGAGACCTATGTACTAATTTTATAATAGTGATTATCATCTACTTTCTTACTATATTGGTCTTAAAATGATAGTACAGCTTTGTTTAAGAAATGTTACATAAAAATATGTATTAAAATATGTTACATGCTTTGCTAACTCTTTCCCGGTTATTATTTCAACTATCTATGATGGCAACTTACCTTATTAATTTAAAGAAACGTTGATTTTAGGTTGATCTTTACTCATATAATGTTTATTGTATTTATCACTACAGCAATAAAACTTGGTTTATACTTTAAAAACCTACCATTTATATAAAAAACTAAATCTAAAAAAAAATTCATCTATTTTGTATTGGGACACTTCAACATCTCTCTCTTCATGATTCTCACAGAAACATCCAACCCTACGTAATGGAAAACTACACTGTTTACACTTGAATGAAGGCCTAATTCCTCTTCCTGACTAACTTTTTATCTTTTTAGAGCTACAAAGTACACAATTCTGAACATATTTTTCAAGCTGGTGGGATAGGTTTGGGGATTTTATTACAGCTGGAAGACTTTGTTTACGTTCTGCAATTAGCATAGTTGTTTGATTCTGTGACAATCATTGAAAAATTCATCACCACCTAAAAGCAATAAAAAACATTAAAAAATCTACTAACTTCATTAGAAGTTAGATCATGATTAGAGCTATAGTCATGCACAAATAAATTAGATTCTGTAAAATTATTTGGATTTACCCAGTCAATAGCTGGATGTAATCTATTATCACCTCCAGCCCCATCATCTAAATTTTTTTCATTATTGGTAGAATCACTGTCATCATAAACAATACTAAAACTAACAGAAGAGTCACTATTATTTAAAAACACTAAATCTTCAATATCACTGTCAGAAATACAATCTGCACTCATAGAAGCCATTTTTACATACAATGTAAATCAACAACAAAGTTACAAAAAAAACACAGTTGTTCCCGACCAAATCAGATGGTTAAAAACATTTTTCTGTGTTAAAAATTAAAAACAGCAGTACTGTGAATAGTATTATAAAGGAGGTTTAGTTCATAAAAATAATACTAGGTAGCAGCAGTAGGCCTGTTTAGCTGACGTGAGACTTCATATGCTTTGACCAGGAGGCTGGCATAGGGTGCTATGCAATTTCATGTGTCACAACTGGGAGATGGTTAAGAATAAATAGACCCTTTTATAATTTTTTTTTTACCCACTATAATGATAATTTATAGGTTACGGTACGAGACACTTTTATTTGCATTTATCCTTTATTTCATTTTACGTGTGAAGCTAATTTTGTCTGATGAATTTATACATACATGATGTAGATCATCCTGTAATGACAGCGAATACTCAGTTAATTCTCCATTACAGATGCTGTAAGAAATATTACATTTTTGTATACCATTTGTACAAAAAAGATTTGTACGCTATAAATCTTGTCTATCTGTTGATGAATCTTAAAGAGGTCACTATTTTTATTTATAAATTATATAGTTGATATAACAGAGAAGTTACTGAGACTGGATGTTCTTGAATTATTCAAGATCATTGACCTGCATGACAGTGATGAACTAATAAGAAAAAAATCCATTTGATTCTCATACTCTTCTTTTCAGAATGATTATTCATGTCAAATCCCTGAGTGGTGTTATGTTCAATTGTGATACATAACATAAAATATTTACAATTATTTTTTTATGGAAATTTTAAAATTGTTCTTGAAAGTCAGATATGCCAAATATTTTTGTGAATCATAAATAAGTTCAATTATTGTTAGTATATTGTGTGGTTAAAAACAATATCATATTTAATGATTTTCAGGTTCAAAAAGATCAGTTCATAGCAATGCTTATTTCTATGGGTTCTTCAAAAACAAGAGGATTGTGTTATTTGATACTCTGTTAAAAGATTACATACCAAGTAATAAAGATAATAAGAAGGATGATGATAATGAAGAAAATAAACCAGAAGAAGAGAAAAAAGGATGTGATAATGAGGAAGTTTTAGCTGTATTAGGTCATGAATTGGGTCACTGGAAATTAAATCATGTTGCTAAAAATATTATCATTATGCAAGTAAGCAAAACATTGTGATTATAGGATTTAGGTATTTTTCTTTATTATTATTATTATTTTGTCATTTAACATTTTGTCAGATGGTTAGTGTTGGAGACAGTCTGAGGCTCAGCTTAGTCTCGGAAAAAAATTGTAATTTTTCTTTAATATATATATTTTCTGTTGTTTTTTTCTTAGACATATTTTAAAGGTAGATTGAAATATATTAGCCAATAGTAGTGGTGTTTTATTGTTTTGCTCGTTTTTTTTAGTAAATTTTGCTTACATTTGATATGCTGAATAGTAATACAGTGTGAGGACTAATTGTTTATTACTAATAAGAAAAATTAAAAAAATATTTTTTTTAATTTGTTTAATTAATAATAACAATCAGAGAAAGTGATTAAAGTGTTGTTTACTCCTAAACATTTTTGACAATGTTTAACCACTGGATTACAATTTAAATTCCAATAAAATTTTTAATTTTGCCATGTCATATAAAATCAACTGAGATTTCAGTTGACAGCTTGAGACAATTCAGGTCACTTTTGGATTTGTAGAAAATTATTTTCAAATTTTACATTCAGCTTATGTAAATATCAACAGGTCAATAGTGGAGAATTTTGGATCAATAGAATCTCCTGGATGGCCTCTCTTTAGTTTTTATTAATATTCTTAGTTTTTAATCTTTATTATTTTTCTACCAACATTGGAGTATATAAAATTATTCTTGTTTTGAGAACCTGAACATCATTATTCTCACTACTGTTAGAAAAACTGAATAAAAATTTTATGGTAATCAGCTTATTATTACCTAACTGTAAAAGTAAAAATTTTCTACCTATTACTCAATGTTACAGAATTTAAACCTGCATGCAGGAGAAACCATCATACATTACATACCTATTATAATAAAAGGTCTGTTCAGAAAATAACCTAATTTTATTTTTTTTAATTTTTATTATTCTTACAGACTATTGGTCCTTGTCCCCTTAAAAATACACATTTTTCCAGTGGTAGAAACACCGCGAAACAGTCCTGGATAGCTTCATTTGAAATGACCTTTAGGGTCTGTGGTGAATTTGCTTTAATATCATCAATAGTCTCAAAACGGTGTTCTTTCATCTCTGATTTTAATTTCAGAAATAAGAAAAAAGCACATGGAGCCAGGTCTGGCGAATGGGAAGGCTGAAGGATTTTTGGCATAAAACTGATGAATTGATAAAATTGAGTGTGCAAGTGCATTGTCATGGTGAAGGAACCATGAGTTGTCTCGCCACAACTCTGGTCTCTTTTTGCAGATTTTTTCACGTAACCATTGGAAAATGCCTTGATAGTACGCATGGTTCACTGTTTCACCTTGAGGCAAGAATTCAAAATGCACAATTCCACTAAAATTGAAAAAAAATAGAGAGCATCACTTTGACATTGGATCAAGACTGACTGCTTTCTTGGAGCATGGAGATCCTTTGCCAATCCATTGTGATAATTAAACTTTTGTCTAGATGTCGTAGCTGTAAACCCAGCTTTCTTCTTCCGTTATGATCCTTTGCATGAATGTTTCATTGTGATTGGATTGTTCAAGAAGTTGCTGACAAATGTCCACTTCATGTTCTTTCTGTTGTTCAGTTATCAAACGAGGAACAAACTTTGCTGCAACTCTATGCATGTTCAATTTATCGGTCAGAATGTCATGGCATGAGCTAATTGAGATGCTAACCTCTTCTGCAAGTTTTCTGGCAGTCGATCAGCGATTTGCAGGCACCAGATTATTGATTTTCTGAATGTGGGTGTTATCAGTTGAAGTCAAAGGCCTTCGTGGTCGAGAGTAATCTTCAATTTACTGACCACTTTTAAGTCATGAAAACCATTTGTAACATTGCGTACGACCCAGAGCATCATCTCTGTAAGCTTGTTTCAAAAGTTGAAATGTTTGTGAAAGTTTTCTCCAGTTTCCTTCACTAAAAATGTTTGTCAAATTATTGAACGAAACTCGTATTATATATATTGTAGTACATATAAGATAATTATTTATTCATTTTGGCAACTACAAAATGATAACTTAATCAATCGCATATTTCTTCTTACACAAGAGATGTTTTTTATTACTCATTAGACTGAAGGCAGTGTATATTTGTACTATATCCTACGGAAAGGGGTACATTAGTTTTTGCATCACTTTTTTTTAATGTAAGTGTCAGTCTGATTTATATACAGGAAATAATTTAGCTCTGTAGATAATATCATTTCTTATGTTCACCCCACTGATGATATCAGTACACATAAAGTAACTTTGAATGTAGCTCTTGTATCTCAAGACATAAGGTAGCACATGTGCTTCATATGTCATACATTAAATTTATAGTTTAATGTATGAAACTATAAATTTATAGTTTAAATTTACTATACAAACTACAAAATTAATGTATGCCATTCTCTTGGAAACAATAAATTGTACTGTTTCCACTAAGAATATTTATTGTTAAAAATAATGTTAATTACAGAACAAAAGATAAAATAAACAACCACTGAGACAAATGAAACTGTACTAGTATTATCTAACAAGTTTGTTATCTTAGGAACTAGTTAATTAAATATGGCTTCAATAAAAAATTTTTTGTTTGTTTTTTTTAGTAACAACTGGCTCATTCCCAATTACAATTGTATATGTTGATTAGAGATGAATTTTGGAGCTCATGAAAAATACAAAGTTTAATTATAATTCAAACTCACAATCTGTCATTTGAAAGACAAAGATGCTATCACTCCATCATGGAGTGATGACGTATTCGATAGAAAACTTGAGTTTTTGTTCAAAGTTCAGTGAAGATGAAAATGTGATTTTCATATTTTTTAGATTACTTGTCATTGAACAACTGCTATTGTGCAGTATTGATGTCTTAAAAATGAAAAAAATTATGTGTGCTGGTTAGAAAATTGTAAGAAAATTTGTTTCATGTTTGAAAAATTATGCAATATAATTAAATGGTGTATAAAAGTATGCAGATGTAGGTAAATTTGTCTTTATATTTCTTCAAAATTCTTTGCTGAATTAATCTGTATCTATAGTAAATTCTTATTATTCTTTTTTTAAGATTTCTGATTACTTTATTGCATTTTTCTAAAAACTGACAATATAAAGTCTTCATTTAAAATTCTGTTATACCTTTGGTGATACATTTTGATAGTCTCATATATGAATAAGTATTTGAAGTAATTCTTTTCACAGTATTGTTTTGTTGCTTTAATCAGTTTTCATTCCTTCAGTTAAGGGTCTCGTGATAGTTTTTTTTTTTTTTAGTGATAATTATTTTTGTAACCTTTTGATTTATATGTACAGGTGGTCCATTTAAATTGAGACATCTTTATCTCAAAATGACACACTTTAAGAAAAAATGTTTCCTATTAAAGTTTTTCCATTTAAAAGGGAAGTACATTCACAACTTATGTTGTCCTTGATAAGGTTATTCCAAGGTCAACTTCATTTTTTTTAAATAGGGACCTATAGTTTTATTGCAGAATTGAATTCTTTGTAAAAAAAATAAAATTTCATTTCAGACTTTTTTTTCTAAATTGATAGTTTTTTAGTTATTCATCTTCAAAAATGCTGTAGGCCTATAATTGGTGTTTTTAGTTTCATTAGGTCTGACCCAGCTGACTAGTTACATCCAGCTGATGTTACATTTTAAATAAAAAACAATCAATTAAAGGATTAACTTAAATAAAATCCATTTTTGTTTTAATGAATTTTTTAATCAAGTAGTATGGTACATAGTCTACATATGTTGCACACTTTGGTCAGTTCTATGAAAATATTTGGTTTACTGGTTTAATGAATTACTGATACGTTAAATTTTTTTTAATGCTCTTTATTTAAAATAATTACAAAAACTTACTCTACATAAATTACAGCAGCAAATGTTCTTAGTGGTCTTCTACGGATTTTTTTGATATGTTTTAAGAACGATCCATGAACATTTAATAGAGTTTCTCTCTTGATATCTCTGCAGATGTTTGTTATATGCTCCTTCATGTTTTCAGTGGTAATTGGTACTTCTAGGTTAACCTTTTCTCTAAGGTAACCCCATAAAAAAGAGTATTGGAGTAATGTCGTGGGGGGGGGGGGATGAACTGGACCAGCTCGACCAATCCAATGATCGTTGTATTCGCATTCCAAAATTACTCTGGTGATAACTGATTAATATGCAGGACAGCCATCATAATGAAACCACATCATTCTTCTCTTCTCCAAGGGTAGTACATCAAGCAGTAAAGGCAACTGCATTTCGAGAAAATCTGCGTATTTCTCTCTGTTAATAAAAAATAAAAAATGCTGTCCAATTAATGTATAGCCTCTGACTCCACATCAAACATTGACTGTCCATAGATATTGATGTTCTTCTCTTAGCCACTGTACACAATATAGTCAGATGTATCTACTGAAGTAAGCTTTAACATTAATGCTAATTTTAGTTAGATTCAATTTGGTGAGGATGAGATATGTAAGGGTAACATGGATCTTAGCATTAAATCAGTACCTGGTCCTGATAATATACATCCTTTGTTTATTAAAAACTGTTTTGTTTTTTGCTTCACTTTTTAACTAAATTGTACAATATTTCTTTAAAAATTGGAGTTGTCCCAGATATTTGGAAGGAATGCTTGTCACTCCATTTTAGAAAAAGGGGAATCCTGCTGATATTAATAACTATTGTCCAATTAGTAAATGTTATACCTTTACTAAATTATTTGATTGCCTTATTTGTAACACTATAACACCATATTTTTATAAATATATTAATCCTCAGCAGCATGGTTTCTTTTTGGCAAATCAACACTTTCAAATCTGGCTGTCTTTAATGATCACCTAAAACTTTGATTTACAGTGGATGCTGTTTACTCTGACTTAACTACTGCCTTTGATAGAGTGAACATTGGTCTGCTTGTAAGAAGGCTTGATGCATTTGGAATTTCTGATCCTTACTTAAATGGATTTCATCTTTTCTAGGGAATCGTGTTCAATTTGTTATGCTTGACATTTGTATATCTAATCCTATTCATGTAACTTCTGGTTTGGGGACCGTGCACCACCTTTGTTCTCAGTTTACATCAATGATTTAAAATCAGTTATTGAGTTCGCTTTACTTTTGCTTTTTGCTGATTATGTTAAACTGGGATTAACTATTAAGGACTTGACTGATAAGATTCTTTTGCAAAGGGATATGGACTCTATGGTAAATTGGTATCATTTTAAGGGTCGACATGCAATGTTAATAAATGTTTCTCTATAACTTTTGGAAAATGGATAACTAATAATGAAGTTAGTGATTATAGAATTGATGATATCTATTTCAATCAGGTTACTGAAATTAAGGACCTTGGGGGTTTATTTTGACTATAAACTTTCCTTTAAAAATCATATTGATTATATTGTTTCTAAAGCCATAAAAAAATTGAATTTTATGAAAAGGTTTTCGCAGAATTTTGAGAATAACATTTAGAACTTTATATTTTGCATTTATTTATCCACATTTTTTATACTGCTCTTGAGCATCTGGAGACCTAATAATCCTGAACTTTTTAAAAATGTAGAAAAAGTGAATCGCCTTTTCTTTAGAAATGTTTCTTATAAAACTGGTCACATGATGCGTATTCAGACCATGGTTATAATTGAATTGCGTCTGCATTAGGTATACCATCAGTGCAATCATTACTTTTAAGATGTGATTTAATTCTTGCCTATAAAATTATTAATAATCATATTGATTATCCAGAATTGCTTTCAAAATTTGATTTTTTTTGTTCCTGGTCGAAACTTTGAAACAATAACTATTACTTTTATGTAGATATTAATAAAGACGTTCAAGCAATTGTTCAGTAATTGTCATTAAATTGTAATAACACTAATTGGTTAGATTTGTATAATTTTAGTTTGTATCAAATTAATTTTAAATCTAGATGCTAATTAAAATATGAATGAAATAACTGTATCTGACAGTATAATGAGTAGTTGACCATTTATTTTGTATCATGGGATTTAACCCGTCTGTCTTTATAAATAAATAAATATGTAGTATTTATAAATTCATTTTGCTGCAGTTTTGTTTTATTTATTGTACTTTCAAGTTCTGAGTTTTTAAAAATTATTTTCATTAATTTGGGTGTTTATATGTCTGTAAAATGTGAGATGTGTTGTTGATTTTTGTAACCACTGACAGAAGAAATCTTATTCTAATGATATTTATCTGTTTCTTGTATTAAAAGTTATTTTTTGATTGCTTTTTATAATAGGAAGTTAATGGATTTATTATTTTTCAATTTATAGGTAAACTTTAGTGTGTGGTTAAAAATGTTTAATATTAAAATGAATTAATTCTGTATGGCAGGATTTTATTATATAAAAATTTCATCTAATCTGCAGAAGAGTATTACATGTATATTATTTTTTTTTATTTTTTAAATTAGATTTTATATTTCTGTCATTACCACTGGTATGCTCATAGATAAAACATCAGTTCATTTATAATATTTATTGTTGAAATGAAAATACTTTTGATTACTCATGCTTTTGACTGTTACAGTTATATTATAAAGAAGGTTAACCTTCATGATTGTTAATTAAATGTTTCTTTGTTGTTTTTTTTAAATATTATTAGCTGTTTGGTTTTATTTATCAAATGCTAAAGTACATGCTTTTTCATATCATGTCGACTGTATATATGAGGGAATTGTATGTTATTTAGTTTTTATACATATACGTTTTTCAGGTGAATTTGTTCTTGTTGTTCGTGGCATTTGGTTTTTTGTTTAAATACAAAGTACTGTATCGTGCGTTTGGATTTTACAATGAAGAGCCAGTTCTTATTGGATTACTGGTAGTACTGCAGTTTATATTTTCTCCATATAATGCTGTAAGTTTTCATAATATTTAATTTTTATCAAGTAATTACAATATTTAAATTATTGTAGATTGTTATTTTAGTGATACTCTGTAAAGAAAAATTTTGAAGTCTCAAGTAATTTTTATTTTGTTTTGTAAACTATGTGTTAGAAGTTTATTATTTTTGTAATTGTTCTAATAATAATTTATTTTTGATTTCCTTGTTTTACTGTTTATAAATGCTATGAAAATTATCTAATTTTAGAACAAATATTTATTGACAAAGAATTGTGTTGAAATATAAGGTTGACATTCTGTTTTGTTGAGTTCCTACTTCAAGGAATACATGTTCAATAATATCATTATACTTTAAACATATTCTTGATGGTAGTAAAAGAAATTCACTTATCAAATTTTATATTGAAATATCTTTAGAACATCATTACAAGCTTAGGTTAGATTGAGAGTTGGATCCTATTCACAGATTTCACTAATACAGTATGTCTAAGCCTGTTGTTCACTACTAGCAGTAGTATAAACAACTATGTTACACAAACCAGTTTAATAATTTTGTGCTCTCTTTCTCTATATATATATGTAAAAGAGAGAGTGAGGGGGAGAGCCAGTCCTTGGTTCAGTTACCTTTAAGGGTCCTTCAAATGTTCTCTCAACATTTCATTCTCATCTTCATTTTTTCTCCCAAACACTATTAGACTGTAGAGACAGTCTAACAGTAGTGCAGCCTGTTCCAACACTCATCTGTGTAGTGGTCTACCTCTACCTCTTCTACCATGCAGTCTATAACTTTGTATTCTGACTGGTAGTTGTTCCTCTGACTTTCTTTCCATATCTCTACACCAGTTGACCTGTATAATTTTATATCATTAACTATCAGACCCAGCAATGCTAGATTTGAGCATATTTTTTATATATATATGTAGTGTTAAATTAACACAATTGAAAGTTTGATAAAATATTAACAAAATGTACATTACAGAACTTTACAAAATTTAACCTTTCCCATTTTCCTTTTACCATATCCCCTTTCCCTTTCCCCCTTCTTTTTTCTCTTTTCCCTTTTTTCTTTTTTCCATTTTTACCTTCTTCCCTATTACCTTTTCCAATTTTTTCCTATTTCCCTTTTTCCCTGCATGTAAATTGGTCCAGTAGTTTTTTAGTCTATAGCGGACACACTTATTGGAAACATTGAAATGGAATTGTATAATATTTAGAATAGCATGTGTTGCTTTTGTGTCCAACAGATAGCGCTGTTTTTCAATAAAAGCATTTTTTTTATCTGTCACAGATGTGATATCTATATAATTGTAGGTATATAAAAACACACACGTTTTAAAATGCAACATTGTGTCAAAATTTCAAAGCAATCAGTGAAGAACTTTTGGAAATTTAAGATTTTGAACAAATGAACATTTACATTTTTATTTTTACAGATTGTTAATCAAATCTTGTATAACTAACCATCGCTCTTATAAAATTTCATTTCTACAGCCTGTATCAAAAGATTTTCCCTTGCCATTGCAACCCATGCTTCACTTATGTATTTCAAGAAAGGTTTGGCCATTGTCTTAAAAATTTCATTCTCATTTCTCTCCTTGTTTTATTTTTTAATATTTTATTTATAACACAACATACAAATTAATCCATTTTAGTATAAAGAAAAAGATTAATGATCTCTGTTATTGTCCCTATGTCGATAGAGTGAATAAATAAATAAATAATCATGTAGTTTCAGTTCTATTATAGTTTTGTTACTGTTTGAATTGCTTTCTAGAAGATTAAAAAGGATAATAAAAGATCTCACATAGATAGAATTTTTTTTTCAATGTATGTTTCTAAATCATACAACATTGATATGTAAATCTCCATTAAATGTTGCTGGTGTGGTATTAGGGTAGTATTTTGTTAATTTCGTAGGAGCATAGGATTCTCTTTCTATTATTACAATCTAGAGTATTATTGATTACAATCTTCTACCAAAATATGTTACGTGTTATCAGTGAGCTGCAAACAGAATTGTAGACATTCCCTTTTTAATAAGAGTAATTTTTTTTATATAGAAATGTTTAATTATTTACCTAAGATTTTGCACCAGCTCTTGCAAATCCCCATTTGTTATTTTCTTGATTTGTGATAACTTCTTTAATATTTTGAAAGTTAATGTACGAGGCATTATGTGTCTCATATTAATCAGTAAAAAGTATTTTCAGGAAAGTAAGTCATTAATGATTAACAGTAATAAGTCAATAATTTAAGTCATGTTGACTTTTAATAGCACAACACATAGAAAAAGGTCTTAAATTTGCGTACAATGTTATAATTAAATTAAGTAAAACCGGACGACATCAAACTAAGACTTAATATTCACTGAGTTATTGTGAAATGCTTTAGAATAGTTATCTGTAAACTGTTGAGTTTTCAGTTGTTGTTTTCACTAGCTTTTATGTTTCAAAATTATCATATGAAGTATGTTTCAAATGTAAGGGCAGTCATTAAAATAAACAAAGTAAGGAAATAAAAAATATATTACTTGTTATATACCAATTTTATTTATTTATTATTTTTTTACATAGTCTGCATTGTTTTCTTAGCATTCATGATATCTAAGATCAAGCTTTTTAACGTCCTCTTCATGAAAGTTCAACACTGCTTTTCTTAACTCATAACTACAATCAAATCCTTTAGAACAAAGCCACTTTCTCAGATGTAGGAAGATGAATAAATGGTAATCACTAGGTACAAGGTCTGTGATTCTAAGAGGTGATCAAAATATTTCTATCCCTATTGATGAATCTTGTTCACAGTATGGGTAACAGTGTGTGGGTGTATGTTATCATGAATAAAAATAATTCCAGGTGTCAGCAGTCCATATTGCTAGTTCAGAATTACATGTCTTAGGTTTGAAAGTGTTTCATAGTACACCTCTGCTCTAATTGTTCACGGCTCCATGAAGTCTACCAGTAGAGCATAATTTTACCCCAAAGAACAGCACCATGATCTCTTCTAAGCTGACTGGATTTGCTTGATTTTTTTTTTTTTTTTTCTTCGGTGAAAGTTAATGATGTTACTGGATGGATTTGTTGTTTAGACTAGTATAACATATGAAATCATCTTTCATCAGCAATTATAATAGAAGGAAAAATTTGTCCCTTTCTCTCATAGCAGATCAAACTGTATATGGAAATGTTATTCTTCGATTTTTGTGCGCGTCAATCAAACTTTTTAGGACCCATCTTGCACAGTTTACAATGTCCTATTTTTACCTAACAATTCTGAACTTTATGCTCTGTGAAATGTGTAAAAATTCTGTTGTGAGAACATTTTTAATTGTAAAGTGGTGGCTTTCTCGAACATTTATATTTTCTTGTTCAGTAATAACTTTTAAAGCAACTTTTTTGAACATTAGGCTTTCTACTCCTGTACTCATCATGAACATTTGTATGATCATCATTAACCTTATAACATCACTGTCTAATCTTTCCTTCACTCATTACTGTAGGCTCATAATACCACACAATTTACAATGAATTTCAGAAGCATTATGACCTTTTCCTTTAAAAAAACTAATCCCATTTTCTATTGTACGATTAGACATTAGAAAACTTATAGGATTTTTTACTGTCACCGCTATCATTAATCACTGCAAATTGTAAGGCATAAAAAATAGATTGCTATTAAGATACGCCAGTAGCTAACTAATGAAGTGGTTGAAACTGCTGCACATGACCAATATTGTTCTTTGTTGCCAATCATTGTTTACTAGCAATCGACCCTTACTTTTGAAACATCTCGTATATTTATTCTTTTTTATTGTAAGATAAAATTGTGCTTATCATGGAAAACATTCTGATTTGTATTCTATTTTCAGTAAAAAGAGGAACTGCTGTTATAAAAGATTAATTTCAGTAAAATTACATACACACACACATGCACATGCGTGTCTTCATGACCTTCTTGGAAACAGTTATACCACTCATAAACCCTTGCTTTACTCATAGCAGACTCACCAAAAGCAATATTTAACATTTTTAAAACATTTGCTTCATTCTTAGCAAAATTTAATACAAATTCTCTGATCCATTATTTATACAAATAAAAAATCGCCGATCGTACCAAAACATGTGTTATTCTTTTGACTGCTGACAACAGACTAAACATCCAATATGACTAAAAATGTACAGATACTTTTCAGACACGTTTATCAATACAGCAACGAAAAAGTCCCAAGAATCTGACTTTTACAACCCATGAAATTTCAAAATTAAGGTTACTTTTTAACACACCTCATACATAAAGTATTTATACACAGTAACATCATTTACTGAAACTTACAATAAAGAAATATTTAAACCAGTGTAGCATATCTAATAACCACATAATAAAGTATTTAAAAACATAAATAATAATAATAATAATAAAAGAAATTATCATGTGTGGAATTTATAAAATTAAATGTAACTATTGTGATTGTATTTATTTATTTAGCATAAAAAATATATCCTTTAAAACTACAATTTTTGAACATTATAGAAATTACAAAAATAGTAAATTAGGTTTATCATATATGGCAGACCATCTAATAAACAATAAACATTCTATTTCTGATATTAACACAAATTTAGAAATATTAGAAATTAATAAACATATATTAAATGTGCCAATTACTGAATTTTCTTGTGCTCCTGCACCTGCAACTGATATATTCCAATTTAATACTAGAGATTTGTACCACAACTCTCAATATACTTGTTTATATATTTAAAAATAAAAAATTATTTAACACGCTAATTTGACATAAGAGCATCCTACAATGAAATGCTTTTGAAAAGTTCTTTGATTGTCTGCATAAAATTATTATAAAATGTGCATGTACATTAAAAATATATTAATTTAAAATTTTGTTAAGAAATTAACTGACTCTGTCTTCTTTTCTTGACAATTGTAGGATTGGTTTTCAATTTTCAGCAAATCTCTTTAACTTCCTATAAGTGTCACATCCCATGTCTTTCATAATTTAGTTGATGTACTTAAGCCTCAGTCTTCCTCTAACATTCTTTCCTTCCACTATACTTTCTAATATCATTTTATTCAACTTATCATGCCATTCGATCCTGCTCATTTCCTGCCAATACTGCCGTATCAGCAAATCTCACCATTATCTACTCTTTTTCCTTTTATCCTTACCCCTCCCACTTACTTCCCCTACTTCTCTCTTATCTTGTTCAGTCCTTTCTATATATAACCATTAAATTAATAGAGTGCTGACTGTCCTACTGTTCACCTTTTTCCAATGCTGGCTTCTTCTTGATGTTTTTCATACCTTATCACTGCTGTTTCACCAGTACATAAACTATTTTTCTCTCTTCTGTTTGTATATTTGATACCCACCACTCTCAGAATTTCAAAGAACCTTTCCCAATTCAATTTATTGAAAACCTTTTTTAGGTCTGTGAAAGTTGTATGTGTCTTCTTTATCTTTCATTAATATTTTCACTGACAATCTGCAGTCCTAAAATACCTTCTCTCATGCCTTTTCTGGACCAATTGATTGTCAGTAAGCAATTCTTCTCTTTTATCCCTCAATCCTTCTTAATATTATTGACGTCAGTAATTTGGATGCATGTGGTACTAAGCTAACTGATATTGTTTGCATTTCATTGCAGATGGTCTCTACCCTTTCCTCTAGATACAGTTCATGTTCTTTCTTTGCTTCTTTGTTTATTTCATTCTTTAAAACATTGATTTTCAAACTTTTTTGCCCACCAATTTACTCCACATTGAGAATCAAAAATTTTCTAGTGCCCCAAAATTTTTAAACTTACCATCTGTTAAAAATAATAATTCCAATTGCTGTTTTTATGATGCGTTCTTAAAAATAGTAATTGCAGTTATTGTTTTTAAATGTGGCATATCCTATTTTTGAGTTGAAACTTACATTTTAAATGAGAGCAATTTCTCACTGATTTTTTTTTTTTAATTTGATGATTTTTGAAATCTGACGTTTACTGTCAAAAAGTAGAGTATTCAAGCTTTAATTTTTTTTAATTTGTCTATAAGCCTCTTTGCTTGCAAAATTAAAGTAGTTTGAATACAATAATTTTTTATCATAAAATATAGGTGTCCCTTTAATTTTTGTACTAGTGTAGTTGGTATTTAATTTTAGTTTGAATTATCAGGAAAAAATCAGGGTATCTTGCAGATCTTTAATCAGTGGATTTCTCTTGCCTTCTGCATTCCCATGCATCGATCTCTAGTGTTCATCACCATTAGAAGTGATTTCTCACTCTAAGGGCAAGAGAGTGCCTTACTTCCACCATCAAAAGAGGTTGTTGGCACTTGGTCACCATATACTGGGAGATACTCAGCCCCTACATTCGTTAGGTATTTGTTTCCAAGACATTGCCGCCTCCTCTTCTAATATGGAAGGTGAATGCTTGGATTGTCCCTTCATTAAGAATAAGAGTACTAGGCTTTCCCTAGTCTCTCGAGTACTTTTAGAGAAGCTTTTATCCAAATTATCTTTTGTCATTAATTGAAATACCCTATTGTTACTGTAGATAATGGAATCATAGTAAATGTTCTTACTTAATAACATTTAGAAAATGTAATAAAGTTATTTGATCTATAGTATAACTTCTTAATTCTATTCAAACATAGTGTTCCCACAGGCAGGAAAAGTCAGGAAATATAAACTTAGAAAAAGTCAGGAATTTTTACAAAAAAATCAGGGAAAGTCATCAAAAATTGCAAAAAATAAAGACAATTGCATTTCTGTTACCCAATTAAGATTATGTTATTAATGAAGTATTTTTTAAGTAATGGCATAATATACTTGATATACTTTCTTGTCATTGGGAAGTGGCGACCCCATTGCCCAGCACACTGCAACTACGTGCATCAAACAGCTATTAACATATTCTGTTCTTACGTGCATTCCCCAATTGTTCTTTTATATTAAAGGATGAGTATTCCACATTGCTGTTAATTTCTTTCACTGGTGAAATTTTAACAAAAAGTTACCATTGAAAAATTTAAAGGTTAACTGTTTTCTTAAAATGTTTCTCAAACCACCTTGAGTTTTTTTTTTGTATTTTAAGTAATTAATTGCTTTTAAATGACATCTAAAACACTGTTTAATAACCATTGGTTAGTTATAAACTTACACAAAGAATTCAGTTGCCTGAGAAGAGGTAGAGATATGTATTATGCTTTTTGTGATGTGTGTAAGAAACATTTTGAAATGGGCAATATGAACCGAAAGGCAGTGACTTCGCACAGTAAAGGAAAGCAGCATAATGGAATAAGGAATTCTCAGCCTTCATTGAACGTTTATTTATTTCCCAGTGGTACTTCAACTCAGCAGACTAAAACTTTAATCAACAGTTGTGAGAACGGTGGTTGTGATAGATAAATCTGTATGTTTTTGGATGGATCTTCTGGCCAGAGTAATAGCATTTCAGCAGCAATTGATACATTTGAATCCTCAACTTCATTTATACAAAATGACAACACAGTTACTTCTTTTTGTTATAAACTAAGGCGGAGATTATGCGGGTTTTTGATTATGTGTGTTTCCACATAATAAATTTTCCTTAAGTTCATGGGAAGATATTGGGTTCAACTTTTAAAATTATGTTTTCTGATAATTGTATAGCATAAAAATTCCAGCTTGGAGCTAGTAAATGTCTTGTCATTAATCATGGCCTTGCACCATACTTTGATGGCATTCTGCAAATACGCTAGAACAAGAATGACAAAACATTTTTCAAGTAAATGTTAATAACGTTTGTTTTCTGTACAAAATAAGGTGTTCTGTTCTAGTTTTCTTATCTATATCATTTTTAGTCAGTGTTTTTAGTTTTCCTTTTAAGTTTTGATCATACATATATTTTTTGTTAAATTGAAATCTGTGTTTCTTAACATTTTTATGTAAATCAAGTTATTAAATATTGTTTTTAGTTTACTTTGCAAAATAATGTGTACTAGTTTAAACAATTTTGGCAATCTTAGGTGCAACCCATTATTTTTAAAAATTGCTTAGTTTTTTTGCTCATTTTTATGTAAGAAACTTATTAAAATATTGTTGTTTTTTTTTTGTACTTTACACTGTATTTTACTGAAACAATTTATCACAGAAGGTAGCCTAATTTTAAATGTACATTGCAAAAAAATGATTAAAAAATAAACTTTAAAAATGGAGGAATAAATAATACAAAAGCATGAGTTGGGCAGCTATGGGGATGGTGGAGGCTGCAGAAAAATAAAATATCTATATATTTTGCAGAGTAAACAGCAGTAGCATAACATTATGAGAGTCAGGAAATGTTTACTAAATTGGTCAGGAAAAGTCAGAAAAAACGAATGTTAAAATTTGGTGGGAACCCTATCAAATAATAAGAAATTAGTTAAATAATAAAGAGTCATTGGTTAAATGTAACAAGAGTTAATTTTATCTGTATTTGTCCTGGCCTTATAGCTTGTAATTATATTTTTGTTACTCCATCTACTTTTGGATGGAACACTCCTTAATCGTATCATTTATTTTCTCTATTATTTATGATATTGTTCTTGAGTAAGCTTAATTGTTTAAAGTTTTCTTTTGAAAAAATTAGGCTCTGGCAACCACTGGGTTGTAAACGCTCAAACAATAAACTTAACATAATGCAATTAAATAAAAACAAAAACATGTAGCATCGTTATTGACCAACTATTATAAATTTTATTCTGTGAGGCTACAGCATTCAAATACTAGACATTTAAAATTACGTTAAATTGGATTTGAACATTTATATCGTTTATATTGGTGTTGAATTTTACACTGGAGAAGCAGGCAAATTATTGAATAAAACGTTCAGTGAATTGTTGCATTGAAAAGAGTTAACCAAATACCTGAGCTGTAAGTAATCTATCTTTTAGGAATTTACTCGCTAGAATGAAAAATTAATATCAGGACAATGATAGTCAGATGCTGTGACTCAGTGAATCCATTATGGATAATCATCAGAGCCCATATCTTTGGAATATGTTAAAAGAATGTGAAAGATTTTTAACACAGATTTTTTTTTTAACAAGTTGATATTACATAAGCACGAAATTCGTTTATTTTCTGGTGATGAAAAAAATATATATATATATTTTTTTTATATTTATGTGGTTTTTTTTTTGCTCAGCTCCAAAATACATGAAAATTGTTAATCTTTCTTGTCAAAAAATTGCATAGTCTCTTTGTAATCTTTTTATTACATTTTGTGATTTGATATTAGCCCGATTCTCCTTTATCCTTAAATAACATATGTTATTTTACTATTTTGTTTAAATTATATTGTTTTGTTTATTCATTTTTTTTTTTACATTAGCTTTTCACATTGTTTATGATGTCTCCTCAGTTTTTCAGATTTGATTTGTCAAACTATATTTTGTTTGTAAATTTAAGTAAATTAACAAAATATATTACTACCAAATCATGAAACTACATTTTAATCAGCATTCTTGTTTAGCCTTACAATTTTATCTTTTCTCTTTTTCTTTACAGGTGCTGGGTTTCTTTTTAACTAGTCTCAGCAGAAGATTTGAATTCCAAGCCGATGCATTCGCTAAGTCTTTAGGAAAAGCCACGTATTTAAAAAGAGCTTTAATAAAACTGAATCAAGACAATCTTGGTTTTCCAGTTTATGATTGGTTGTTTTCTATGTGGTATCACTCACATCCACCTCTTCTAGAACGATTGAAAGCATTGGATAAGTCAGACTGATTAATTAGTTAATTTTTATCATTCCGTAATATAATATTTATAAATAAATTAATTAAATTATAATTACATTTAATTTTAATCTATTAAAAAAAAATTATTATCACTCCTTATTAGAATATGTTTAAAAAAAATTATTTGTGAAAAATGATACTTTAGTTAATTATAAAAATATTTTTCATCATTTAGGTTTTGTATAAATAGTATCACGATCTCATGATATAATTGTTTCTTTAATCAGACGTTTTAAAATTCTTTTCCCATTTTTATCTGGCATGCATATTTCACTTCAAGTTTGTTTGTATATTTTGCAAATGTGAATGTTTTTATACAAACCTTTTTAGTCTTGGTAAAATAATTAGTACATATGTATATCAAACAGTTGATTTTTTTTTTTTTTATAAATCTTAATAAAAAGTTCTGACAGATTGGACAGATATCTTTGTTGGTGTCATAACCATGTTCTGATATTTGTTAATCAGTACTAGGATTGATAGATATTGAGGATAATGAAGTAAAATGGATAAAAAAAATAGTAATTATATATTTGTATGTAATTTAATTTTTTATAAAGTTTTTATTAATTGCTTAAAAAATAATAAATTAAGTAAACATATGTTTAAAAAAAAATCTTATGGGTCTTCTATATTATTACATCATGGTTAACAGTTACCGATGTTTTTCATTTTTATTGTCATTTATTTGAATTGGTTCAAGGGAAGTGGATAATAGATGGTTACCCTCAGTAAAGAATAATTTATTGACAGTAGATAATAATGATAGCTTGTTTGCTAAATTTAACTACTTTAAGATAATTCTTGGAAAGAATATAGATGCCTGTTTGTTATATCTTAGCAAAATATTCAAAAAATATTAATTTTCAAAACAAGTTTGTTTCGTTTTGGTGAGCACATTACAAAACGTACACGTTCTTGTATGGAATGCAGCATTTCAGAGGTTTAATTGTAAAAAACATTTCATATAGACTGTATGATGTACAATTTTGGATTTTAAATATACATGCAGTATATATACAAACATACTTGCAGAGTGATGCTTTATTCATTTATCTGAATTACATTAAAAAGGCATAATTTAGAACCGCTTGTTCTAATTAAGTTTATTTTTATACTGTATTAAAATTATATAAAACATGTTATAGGATGATTTTATCACCTGTTAAAATATTTTGTTTTATATTCTGTAATAACAAGTTATTTTGTAAAATGTTTTGAGTTTGTGTTAAATGTTATCCAAGTCTGTTTATATTGTGTTGCAAGTTTGTTTAAGGCAACATTTGCACAAAGAGTTATGTTTATACACATTTACTCCTCCCTTCAGAAATCCATGAACAAAATTTAGTACATATCTAATTAATGTAAAAAAAAAAGATTTTTTACTATTAACTTGCTGTTTTGCTTTTACCTGCTTTTATTCTATTTTCTGTAATTGTAAATATCTTTGTAAACATTTATATCTTATTTATTTAGTAGAAAAGAAGTGGCTGGCATTTATTCCTAAATTAACATTGTATAATGAAAGAAACTGTGTGAGTCATTCTGAATTTTGAAACTGATGTTTTATTTTGTAAGAAGTCCCTTGAAATGAACAATATATGAGATATTTTTAAATAAACGGGTATAATTTCTAGTAAAATTATTTATAGGTGAAATCATTGTGATGGTAGCTGATTTCTTAACTAGTTAATTTATAAATTGTGAAATTTTATACTGAGTTCATAAATTGTTTTCTAAATTTATTTTTTTGTTCTTAAAAATATCATAAAACTGTTAAATTTACCATAATATTATTTTTTTGATAATTGTTTGTGATTAGAAAGCAGAAGTAATGAAAATATTTTAAAGTTCAGTAAATCAAAATTATAGGATGAAAGATGAATTAAAGCTTGTTTCCAACTATTTGTAAATATCATGTCAGATGGGCTGGTATACCCACGACTTATTTAATTGTTTAATATTAATTATTCAGAAAATCTATTACCGACTAAAATAACCAATTGTTAGGAGAGTAAAATTTTACCTATTATTAATTAAAAAATTTGTCTCCTTCAAGTTAATGAGGGTGATAAAATGGAAACGATGATAAAACATAGAATTCATTAATTTAAATATAGCTTATATTTAATGTATATTTTTTAACATGCATGTGTTTGTTATTTAACTTGAAACTTGCATGTTTGTTAATTGTAACTTAAAAAGTATTAATTTCTGTACAACCATTTTTGTACACTAATAGAGAAGAAAAAAGTCAGTGCATGTTTTATGAATCTTTTTTTTTTACAAATGAAGAGCATACACTTATACCTCAGTACCTTAGTACTATTATCTAAAAGAGGGGACCATTGATCTGATAAAGCCAGTTGACTGTAGCTACCAAGTTGCGGTTAGGTTACATTAAAATAAAATTGCGTTATGAAAAATAGAAGAATAAATACAGAACTACACCTTTTAATCGAGCAGACTATCCAATTCGACAGTGTAAAATATATACTGTAATAGAGTAAATTCAGCATTTTTCATTTAGAATCAGACTTACCATGGAGGATAAAGAGGTGTTGTTGATACGTTGTGATTGTATAGTTAGACCTCAGAAATTTATTCTGAGTCACTGGAGATTTGCAGCTCCAATAATGTACTATACCGGTTTTAGGCTGTGTTGGTAGTTTGAAAAAGTTGTCTTTAACTCCTTGCCACATTGAAATCGTTCTTTAATTATGGTTTCTCAAAGAAATCTGAGATTTACATAAAGAACATTGATATGTATTCTTGGTGTATTTCACAAACTCTAGCACAGTATCCATGCAGCTATGCATTTGGTGATGTCACCAGCATCTTATCTTCCTCATCGCTGCTGCTACTCTTCTGGATACTAACCAGATCTACAATAGTCCCACCATAACCTCATTTAAATAACATCAGTGGTATCTTCTTTTACAGACACTAATGACATTGGTCCATTAGCTGAGTGATTCATCTGGTGTTTGTAGGAAAATACATCACGTATTCTGCCATCAACCCTTACAAGCTTGTCAGCACTGGGGATGGTCAGGTGTATTACGTAAAAGGAGAAGAGCTTTTACATCATCAGAGGGAAGTTTCAAAACGTCTTCCTGGTACCTTTGTACTTCTGGCATAAAGTGCTTGTAAAACCAGTCAGAGAGAATGGAAGCATTAAACCAAGCTTTATTAATGTGGTAATAATGAACTAGCAAGGTGTGTATGTGATCCTTCAATGCATGAGGGCAAGCCGATTACCAACAGCCACCAGTTTATGTCTGCATATTGTCAATGTTAGCACAACAAAGTGCTGAAATTCTTTCCTTGCACATTTTCTTTCCTATTTTCCAGGTATTTTATGCCTGGGATATAAGAAGACCCTCTTTCTTAATCAGCTCATTAAGCTTAACCTGATAAACCTCATCGCTTGCCGTACCTGCACTGCAAGCTACACCTCTCATCTGCATATCATGCAGTTCATACCTGTTACAAAAACGCCACCAAACATCACTAACACTGGACTGAATACCCAAATGCTTACTGAGTTGTTCACATGCATTTCGTATAGTTTCAGAAATTACTAAGTACCACAAGCCTTTTGTGTTGCACATACTACTTTACACAGCTTCATCTAACTCTTTCTGATTACCAACTTCATTCACTTGCGAGCCACTACAGAACCAGACTTATTTGAATAGCCATCAGCAGAATACTTCACAGCATATTCTCTAAGTTTAAATTTTGCATTATAAATATCTGAAATTGTTTGCTTTTTTACATCATAATCCTCACACACCCAATTCAGAGACACATCACTATCTAACTTTTTGATCAACTTCAGCTTCTTTGTTACTTTTAAATTCACTCTCTTCCTCTTTTTTACTTTTCCTTTAGACGGCATGGTTATAGCAAATTTTGATATCAAACACAACACATTAAAAAATGGCAAAAATCATGAAGCAATGAACTACATGTGTTGTCACACTGATGTAAACAAAGTGACTGCCTGTCAAGTAGCAGTCAGTACTTGAAGCAACTGCTCGTGTCCAGTGTTGCCAAAGCTCCATCTGTAGCATCTAGAACTTTTAAATTGAGTGGCTTTTCCAGATTTTGTCTGTTGCTTCCAGAATCCTGTAGGAGGTAGTACCAAGGTATGAGTGTAATGTATAAAGTATAAAAAAAGGAAACATGTTGAAAACACATTTAAAAGAACAACAAATAAAAATGCAAAAATAACAAGCACAATAACAAAAAAAGGAAATCAAGAACTTTATAATTTTATGAATTTTATTTAAATTCATCTGTTGATAATTTTTACTGTTCTATTATTTTCCTTTACATTAAAGAGTTCTTTTCCTTTTCTATGACTAGCTGGTGAATATATTGTAATAGTATTTCATATATTTCACTGCATGTTACTTCATTTCCTATTCACACTTACTCTGCAGTATTTTCAAGAGATTTAACCAAAATAAATTTATTTATTATGTATTAATATGTTTATTTAAATAAATTTATGTATTTAGGTCTACCAAGATAGAGATTTTGCTTACAAGCCATTATTTTTTCACTTAAAATACTGTATCTAACATACTGATGTTGGATACAAACATCTGGGTTGACACAAACCACTGGGTTTGTGTCTTTTCTTGTATATTCATCTGACATTTTCATAATGCTATCTATGTTTTCAGTCCTAATTATATTCTTACAGATTTCATGTAATTTTGTTATGAAGTACTTGTTTTATGTTAACATTATATACTTTAAAAACAGATTAGGTCATTTTACTAAATGAGTTAAACGAAGCTGAATGATGTTATAAAAAGAAATAAAAAATTATATAATTATAAACAATATTAACCAGGTTAGCTTTCCTACACAATGTTTGTTACATAAGTGAAAGAATGATAAGATATTACACATAAAAATTAACATCAAATGAAGTAGAGTTTATTATCTTTTTTATTTTTATGTATAAGTACTGTTTAAAAAACACTTATATTCAGATGGGTGGAATTATGGAAGGTGGGAAATAAGGAAAGTTTTAGTGTAATGATATTTATTATTAGACAAACAGTATATGGATTTATTTAAGTTAGTTATCAGCATTTTCTCCATAACCCCCCCCCCCCTTATTCCCATTACTGATGTTATGAATCTTTTTTGTTTCTACAATAACAGAAGTATTTTTAAATTATTTATTTATAAATCATCTATTTATGTTCTATAATTATGCTACCTACATAGTTTATATTAGACATAGTCCACTAGTCCATTTTCAGTCGGTTATCAGTTGAAGCTGAAATGTTAATAGCTGTAAAGTTTCAGCCTATTCTTTTTTATATTTATTTTAACAACAAAGGAAAATGGTTTAAAGCAATGAAAATAATGAGATAGATAATTGCTGGATAGTGTTACTCATGCATCACCTTAACATATAAATTTGGTGTTCAACTACTTTGATATTGTTTGAGAAATTGTTATTTATTAATCTTAATCTTATAGTAAATAAATAAATAAATACTTTTCTAACATTAAAGGAATTATATTGTAGCATACTGCATTTGTTATATGAATGTGTAAATATAATCAACTAAGAAGTTTATTGCATAAATATCTTTAAAATTGGCCACCAAAAGATTTTTTGGTGGTGGAATCACAAGGATTAGTTTCATTAAATTATAGAACTGTTAGAGCAGGAGGGAAAAGCAAAAGAGGTCATGATAATAGGTATGAAGAGTGGGAGGACTAACATCGCTATTTATTAGACGATTCCAGCTCAGGAAACTCAGTACCAAAAGTAGTTTTAAAATGTAGGTACTCCAATATACGTCAGCTACGAATCTTAGTTACAATGCTTGGAAAGGCAGAAAGTAATACTCATATTGATAAAAAATGAATTTAAATTAATTAAAACTCAGTATAGTCAGCATAAAAAATTGAACTATCAAAATATGTTGGAAAGGAAGAGTGAACATACTTTTTTTAATGAATTTGTAAAAATTAAGCTTTTGCATGAAAAATCAATTACTTGGCCTTAGGTTCTTCTGTTTAGAAAGTATTATAGAGAAAAATATACATTATATCTAGGAGCAAGAAGTAGACATAATCCTTATTTATAATTTTTCATACAGCATATTCACATGAGAGTTGTTTGTATGATAATTAGAATGTTTCTATTAATTCATCTGGAACTCTTACCAATCGGTTAAATGTAATTACACTAAAATCAATACTAAGTCAATCTGAATTACTGAAAATAGTCCTGTTAAAAATTTGTTGAGCATGGAAAAATTGCTATTATTATATGGGTTTTTGTATGCCTGAGATTTGCTGTATACATATAATAACTTTTTTTAATTGATTTTAGAACTAACTTACTTTGCATGAGTGCATTGATAGTAAATGACAAATAATTATTCATGTTTAGTTCTAATATTTTGTTTGCTTTCCTTGTCATTACAATTACAGTAAATGCTGTTCATGTTTTTAATGCCAATTCATATCTTTGCTAGTGTTAAATCCTTATTCATAGCACTTATAATAAAACTAAATGCTTTAGCATGATTCAGACTTCATTTGAATTGCATTGCTAATATAACATGTCACTGATACCGGGTTTAAATTATTATTTTCTGTATTATCCATAACTATTAATTATGCATAAACACTCAGTGGAATTGTATGCAAGTTTCTAACAGTAGGCTCTTAGTAGAATCTTTAATGCTTGGAAATATTAATTGTCACAAAGTGATTATTTTTCTATTACCAGTGATTGTTTTTAATTTTGAACTTTTGACTTTTGTAATCCCAATTTTAATACATGTATTTTAGTTTTATTTACATCTTTTAACATTTTACATGTTTTAGTTTAGGTACCTTATTAATTAAAATTTCATTTAATCCAAGGGAATTATTTTGCTACATTTCATTTGCTTCTTTTTTTTGTAGATGATCTTTTATGATTTGTTATGTAGTTGTTCAAAGTTTATCAAGTTTGTGTTTAAGATCTCCTAGTAAATTTTAGAAAATTTCCATTATTGCTAAACTTGATATCAGGTCACTGGGATCGCTTAAAATAATTATAGTTGAATATAGTTCTTAAAATGTTAGCTTTAGCCGTTCATTAACATATTGGGGATAAACTAACATGATATCAATAGCTTAGACTGACTCAAGTTGTTACTCTATAATGCAATGACGTAATTTACATAGGAGTTTGAAATTTTTTAAACCATTAATGAAATTTTTATAATTTGTTTAAAAGATCATTACAAAGAAAAAATGGTAAAAAGCATCTTATTTGGTATGAGTTAGATCTCAATATATATATTTATTCAGGTCGAATTACACAAGTTTTTCTGATATCTTGATGCATGTTTGCAAATTCTCATATGTGTTTTTAAAAAAATGAAGTTAGTGTTGAAGAAAATTATATTGCTTATTTATGGTTAAAAATCACTGATTCTCTCACAAATTAGATTTCAATAACTGTATCCTAACTCTACTTATTTTAAGTGGTCTTGCTGACTTAATTATATAATTTTGCTGTGCTTAATGATTAGTTACACTAATTTTTTTTAGAGTGATGAAATTCATTACATCTTTATATTCATTATATCTTTATTTATACCAGGAACTTTTATTTTGTAGAATGTTGGTGAAGCATTTCTGTCACACTGTGACAAGCATATGTTGGATAACCTTGGATTAAAAATTATTTCATAAATAAATAATTATTTGTGTTGCTGATGATGTCTAATATACTACTATTGTCATTTTTAGTATATGGTGATGTTTATAAGGTTTTAGTTTTTCACCTGTTTCACTTCATATCATAAGCTGTGTAAAATTAAAAAAATTCTTTAGAACAACCAGTAGAATAGTAGCAACTTAAGTTTCATTCTAATATAGATAGATATCTGTGTTTCATTTTCATGTAATATTTTCTTCATTAACGCCAAATTTAACTTTCCATACAATTTGTATGTTGAGTTCAGTGTGTTAACATGTTTGGGAATAACATAACCATATAACTTAGAAAACCACATTATCAACACATTGTCACATTATCAACACTAAGTTGTTCAGTAAATAATTCTTTGCTTTCACATCATCATTTATGATTATTTGAGCTAAACATTTTGTAAATACTTTTTATAAATAAACTGTTCATTGATTATATAAATTTTACAAAACTGTTTGTGGATTATATAAATTTTACGAAGAGTTCATTTTATTAATAATTATTTTCCATCATTCTCACTTTTGAGCTTATGATCTTACTGAAGTATTGTAATTCAGTTTAACCCTTGATTATAATTCAGAGAAATTTTCAGTACAGCGTATTAATGTTTGGTCACATTGATTTTTTACAATTACTGTGTTATTTTATAATAGCTGTCCATCATTAATGGATAATTTGATTGTTACAGTATTTTAAATTTATTTTAATAATGGACAAAAACTAAAGTTTTTTTGTCAGTTTTTCTTTCATCGGTTATACAACACCAACTGTAACATTGCGTGATTTGTTTACGCTGTTTTAAAGACGTCCCTTTCCGCAATATTTTTAATTGCAGGAAAAACCCTAGAGAAAGGGTTAGAGGTTAGGATTTAATCATAAAAAAGATTTACTGTCAGTGTTAACATTTTTTTTTTATATTGGTTAAGGGTTAATACTTTTTAAAATAATATGATTACTTATAACCACTAATAAAGTAAAATTAATGATAAAAGTTAAATTTATTTAATAATTATTGTAAATTTCAAAGCTTTATAGTGTTAAATTTATTTCATTGTTATATAAAACAAAAATTAATAAAAAGTTCTGTTCTTTCCCAAAACAATATAAATAATGACAAAAAATCTTTTCCATTGTGTGGGTGTGTGTACACGTACATGTGTGTGTTTTATATTGAAATTTATTAGACAATTTTATTTATAAATTGTCCAAAAAACAAATTGTAAAAAAAAAGGTTTTGGTACTTCTGATGTTTTTTGGAAAATGTTAAAAAAAAATATTAGTAACAAATTCTGTTTTCAGAATTTCCAAATGCTTTTTGTTACTCTTTTTCTTTTATTTTCAACTAACCTACTTATTGTATTTTTCTAGTCAAAGTTTTTACTTTCTTCAAACTCTCGACATTTTGATACCCTTTGTTTCTTTCTTTAATCCTCTCTGTTTAGAAGATACACCTCTTACCTGATGTTGCAGCATTCTTCGCTGATAAAATGTGTTGGCTGTAGCTAGATTCTGAAAATTAAACTTTCTCACAGCTTTAGAAACTGCATACTTGATTCTACAAGAACAATTATATTTTTCATAATATTTCCAGAGATAGCTGACTCATTCACATTTTGGATTATTCCTGTATTGCATTATATTTTTAGAAGGTGAATTGAACCATATCTTCTAAAAAATATAAACAGAAATCATTTTTAACTTTGAAATTGGTGCCAAGAACTTTATTTTAAGCTTATGCTTTGTTGAAAAAGAAACATCGACCTGCCTTCAGGAATATTAGAACTTAATGTGTTTAAGCTAATTAAATAACATATTTTATGTAACAGTAAAAATGAAATACTTGTTTCAAATTAACAAGTAAAGAAACTTTTTTTTTTGTTATATTAAAGGTTAACTATTGCTCTAATATTTATTGTTAGAAAAGCTTTTTTTTTATAATCTAAGTATAATTACAATACAAGTAAACCCACATACAACCCGTTTTGTATAATTACAGTACGAGAAACCCCATTACACTTTAATGCATATACACTTAATGCATATAAACTTGTGTCTAAACTTATTTATCCACGGAATATTTAATTATAATAATAATTAAATATAAAAAGACTGATCATTGAATATTTAAAATCACCATTACCTGTTTTATAAACACGTTCTTATTCATGTAAATTTTAAAGGTTTATTACATAGTATTTTTTAATAATATCTAAGTTTTTTCTTGTAATTCTTAAGTTTTCTTTTGTTTCCAGTTGTCTATTACTTTCTCCAATTCAGTAAATTTTTGTTATTTTTTTTATGTACTTAAGAAATTTTTTAAATATTTAAGAATAAACATATTAATGTTTCTATAAAATAGAAATATATTTAAGTTTGATTTTTAGTTTGTTTCCTATTGTTGTTACTTTTGTTCAGTATTTTGGTTGATTTTTTCTTTTTAAGATGAGTAATCTTATGCACTAATATACTTTTTTTTGTTAACAACCAAAAATGAATAAAAAAAGAAATGCAAAAAAATTAATTGTGGATATTTTTTTTCTCTGTAATTTGTCTTCTCCTTTAATGTGTGACTTTTTCAAATTCAGCAGCATCTGTAACTAGATTTCACTTTTTTTTATTAATGTTACAAAAGTTTTTTTTTTAAATAATTTTTTTTTAAGAATTTATAATGCTTTTATAAAGAATAGTGTGTATAAAAATTGGAGTGCTTAGTTGACTATTTGCTGAAACAGATTAATCAAAATATTGAATGAACTTTTTCATCATTACATCTTGTTTAGTGTCTTATTAAAATGAACATTTTCCTATGATTTATTTCTAAATTTTTATTTTTTGAATCATTATTAGTCATTGAATAACTGGTGTGATGCTTTTCTCTATATCTCTTTCTGTTTTGTGGTAATCTTTTAACAGCAATCTAAATTCCACACTTTACGTTCTTAATTATCTGTTTAATGTATTCCAATCTATGTATTCTTCTGAAGTTTATATACAGTCTGTACATCCCTCTATTACCAAAACCTTGATATCTGTTAAGATATCAAGGTTTTGGTAACCTCAAGGTTATGGTCAACCAGCCAAATCTTATAAGTATAAAGAGAATATTCTTGTGAATAGTTTGTTGTAACAGAAATAAAAAGATACAAATAGAAACAGAAATTCATGATAATAAAAGCATATTTTAAATTTTTTCAACAAATAATGCTAAATGAAAAAAATGTTTGAAATAAAATTTGATCATCATAAAAAATATAAATTTTATGATTTAAAGTATATGTGTAAAAGTACAGTGGATTTAAAAAATAGTTACAGAAGATGCTTATGTTAAAAGTATAGAAGTATGGAAAGAATCAGATGTGTCTGTGCTGCTAAATCAATAAAAAATAAACTTTCAATTGATAATATTTAATTGGAACTGATTTCATCTTTAATAAGTTAACCGCATCAATATGTTTATTGTAAATAATTGATATATCGTTTGAGTTTGTTTTTTTGGCCTGATTTTGATACAAAGAAATGTATTCATTCTTTTTATATGGTGTGCAATAGGAAAAAGTGTAGATATACAAATCGTTTATAGTACATGATGGTAGATTGTACGATTTAATGACAATATAACATTTTTTTCTTTCTGTTACTACTTTTAAAATAATTACTACTTCCAAGAATTGTTTATGTACACTGCAAATTATTAAACTTATTCCCTTAATGTGTTATCATATGAAAATTGATAAAATAAAAAAATACTACATTATTTTATTGAATTTGTAATATTTAGTTGGAACTGATTTAATCTTTAGTAAGTAACCTTAATTTATTTTTTAATTTAATTTAGATAAGTTTGATTGACATAGTTCAATACAATTACAGTAGAATTACACCATGAACTTTGTAATTGTCTATAAATTTTTAATATGCAGTTGACCTAAAATTATGAAGTTGATTATAAATTTAAATAAGTATTCGTCAACCATTAAATAAACATTGTTGTGGTAATGATAACATGTAAATAACATTATCTTGCGGATGTTTGGGTTCTTTATCCTTTAAAATTAGTCACCTTGTGATTATAAAACAATCCTAGAAGATTTGATGCTTCCTAGAAGGTCTTTTCTGAATAACTTTCTCAATTTCAATCATTGTGTTCACTTACTATCTGTTCAGCATTACATTATTTTCATTTTTAGGGCAAATAATGTTACAAAGAACTAAATCTTCTGAAAGCAGATTGTGGGATAATTGGCAGTTTTTTATTTACAAAACGCACCATTTAGTTTGAAAGATACTAAAGAGTGCATCGTTAGGCATTATGGAGTCTTGTGTATACAGCACAATTGTTTTACATGTCTAAGGCACATATTGGCATGTCTAATTATCTCTTTTAAGGTTTCCAGTTTATTTGTTTCAGTAATATATTTTATATATTAACTTTACTGGAAATATAAATATCATTTTATTCATATAATCTTCCTCATTAAAATATGTGCAAAAGCACAGCTGAAGTCATATAATATAAAAAGGAAGAATCCACTTGTTGGGAGATTTGCTCTGATTACATATGAATGTATTTTTATTGAAGAATTATTTTTTATATTTATAAATAAATGTTCCTTTATCCCTTTTCTAGTTTCTGATTAAAAATAACTAAAATATGCATCCATATGCTTTAAAATTTCATGGTTGTAAAACCTGGACTACAATCCTTTTCCTCTGCACTCTTCAAATAGTAAGGCAATTTATCAACTGTAAATTGATCTACAGTTAAAATTAAGTTTTTAAATTGGATTATTTTACATAAAGATAATGAATAACATTTGATTAAATATATATGCATGCTGCTATTTCTAGTACAATGCATGATACCAGTTGGCTTTTTATGGTTCACCAAGAAAGAAAAATTAAAAGCAGCCTGCTTAATTAATAGTCTAGTTACAGCATGTTGCACACAATCATCATGCTAATTATAAATCCACTTTTTTTTCTTAAAAATTTATAAACTATAGCTAATAATGTTCTGTTATAAATTATAAGAAAATATTTAATTGAAATTAAATTAAAAAATGAGTAAATTTATTCTAAGCTTTAAAACATTTTGTTTATCTTGACTCTATTTTCCCTTTGAATTGAAACAATGAGCTAATTTCTTATATAGGATTCAAATTCTAACTATATTTAATAATTGTACAACTACATGTTATAAGTACCTACATACAAATAATTCGTGCAGTTTAATTAAATATAAGACTGTGTAATAGTAATATATATGATTTTATATTATATCTTTTGGAAAAACTTCTCTATAGTTTCTTTTACTAAATAATTATATATCATATATAGTAAATGTACCTTAACATAATAAAAATAATTAATGTTTTCATAATTACTAACTTTAGTAAATAAATCTTTAAAGTCTATGTTCATCAGTATCATTTATAAAATATAATAATTTAAATTTTTGGGGGGTTTCTTCGTGAAAAACACTGCGTTATCATCACCCAATCATGATATATATATTTTTTTTATAATAAACAAAGATATATCACATTACTTATATCTCAATTACCATAAAAAAATAACCATCTGCTTTACAACAATTGACATGAATACCTGAACCTCACTACAGTAATTCAAATACTTGAGTGTAAATGGACGGCCCTAAGAAAACATAAAAAACGTTTTATGGATAAATTATAAGTGTCATAAATGAAATCAAAATATTTAGTTTAGTGTAGCTTTCTTGATTTGGGCAGCTGCATCCCTTTTAATTAGTACAAATAGCATGATACATCCATGGATTACCAGACCAAGTTATGTTGTTAATTAGAACTCGACAAAAAAGTGGTGGCTTGGAATGGTATTTGGAATCAATTACCATTAAAATTTAACCAGTCTGGCATAGTCTGAAATTGTCAACCACCCTCATAGCAAGGAAAGTGTTAATCATCTGTACTACACAAGATAATACAACTTTCTCAGTTCTGTTTACGATAATAATTGAGCATTTAACCATAGTTTGTTATTTTTGTCATTCAAATCTGCTTACAGTCAGTGCAAGCATTAAATTTGTTTAAACTAAAGGTCTGCTTGGCGGTGGGTGTTAATTCCCAAAAATTTGAAGGTATAAAAAAACTGTGCTTATACCTATAAATATTAAGTATTTATATATAACTGCCATTAAACCAGAATAATAAGTTAGCACCTCATTTTTTCATTATTTTTTTTTCACTTTGTAGTATTTAAAAAACTTAAACATTTAGCTTGTCAACATTCACTTCCATCAGTTTTGATTATATTATATTAAAATAAATACTGAGGAAGGCATTGACCTAACCATATGACATACTGACTCTTTCATTAGCATTTTTGTAGTAAATATTCATACAATGATTATATAAATTACATTTTCACCAGTAATTTGATTAGTTGGCGATTTACTTCATTGACCGATCTATCTTTTTTTTTTTCACTTTGTAGTATTTAAAAAACTTAAACATTTAGCTTGTCAACATTCACTTCCATCAGTTTTGATTATATTATATTAAAATAAATACTGAGGAAGGCATTGACCTAACCATATGACATACTGACTCTTTCATTAGCATTTTTGTAGTAAATATTCATACAATGATTATATAAATTACATTTTCACCAGTAATTTGATTAGTTGGCGATTTACTTCATTGACCGATCTATCTTTTAACATCAATACTTCAATATTATTTCATTTTACATATCCTAATACTTGTCTCATGCTTACTTCTATCCTCTACATTTACTTTTACTGTAAAAGTTAAATGTGAATAAATGCCTTAGTAATGAACCATCAAACTTGTCATTTTAATAAAATTTTACTCAAACTTCTTTTTTCTATAATTTATCTTAAACTTTAAACTACACAAGTAAAATCATGTATAGTCTGTTGCCACCATCAGTACAGATTGGGAGGACACTCCACCTGTTTGTTTACATGATAAAAACTATTTTATTTACAAAAATACAAAATATTTGAATACATCAGCTTAATTCACATAATTCCATTATTTCACCATTAATAAATATTTACTGAAAATATTAATTATTAGAAATAATTACATCAAAATAGTTACAGCTTTCTATCTGCTTAATAGCAATACAATATGATATAGGTTCTAAAAGTATAATACAAATTTAAATTAATTAAAAAGCTATTACTTTCTACACAAATTATATACACTAGAGTTTGGTGCCTTATAAAATAAAAAAAATAAAAATTTATGTAATTTCGTATTCTGTGTTTGATAATGATGTTAAACTTTTGAAGATATATTTTTGCTATAAAAACAGATTAAATTCCATTTGATGTTAAAGAATTATTCCACAGTCCCACTCAGACTTTTATTTCAGCTAGCCCATTCTATAGATTTATTATCCTTTAAATTTCAGATTTGCATCTTCAACCTTTTATGAGCAGTTACTCAAATATAAAACCAAACTAAAACTGTGCCATAATTTCTGTGCCAACAATATTAGAATATTTTTGTGATAGATAAGTATCTCAATACCAGAATTGAAATTATTTTTTAAAAGAGATTGTGGTTGACTCAGTAATATAAAAACCAAAATATATTTCACTCGATTATGGTTTAATCATCACAGACCTAAAATAATGTATACCTCTATTGTAAACATTTTTTAGACTTTACTGGACTAGAATGAATTATAGTCATTTATTTACTAAATCCAAGCTCTGGATAATTATGATATTAAGAGTGAGATATACCAGTCTGGGAAGTATTGCTAGTACTATTACAAAAATTAATCAAAATTTGATTAATAGCAGCACATAAGGGGATGCATTACCATAAAATTCACACCACTACTGTATAGATTTGTCATAAATTCCTTCCAACTTTTCAGACCTTAGAATTTACTAGTATCATTTTATGTAAATTGAGCAAACTAGAAAAATTAAAGGAAATTAAGATAATATTAAACATTTTATATTCTGTCTAAAAAAAAACTATTGATAATTACTCAAAATTTTATTATTTTTAATCGACCAAAATAAAAAAAAAAGTAATATTAAAATTTTTATTTGTTACAGGGCACAACCTAAAGATTATGAAAAATAAAGCCAAAAATACTGAAGTAAATAATAATATGAAAAACTAACTTGAGTTAGGGATAGAAAAAATTTAATTTACAGTGCCTGTCAATGATGTCATTGCTAGTGAACTATGTACAGTGTTTGTGACTTTTATGATTTATTTATGTTTTTTTCTAAATGAACCGTAGATTGAAAGGAGTACATGAAACAAGTTTCTTGAGTTGATATCCAATAATAAAGGCGTAAACAATATTAAAATAAACTTTTAATAAAATTGCTGGTGAATGCAGGGTAATAATTTATTACAAAATATTGTAATCTAAAAATAACAATCTTTTATTGAACAATTTATATTTTAAAAATAAAATTAATAAGTAATTATAAGATATGATACATTTGTTTATATGTATTTAGAATTAATATTGTGAACGCATATTTTATTTTATGACAGCTGATAGCGTATTATGTACTGATTCAAGCCATAATGTAACTGCAAATGCTCCAGCGTCAATATCTGTCTGATATTTTTCTTCAACATAAGCCGCCCTGCCAATTCTGTAACATAATTATTTGCTTTTTTAAAACTTGTTAAGAAATCAGATAGTATATACATGTAATAAAAGTGAGAGGATATATAAATAATATATTCAGGAACCTCCCACTACTGATATCCATATGTATATTCATGTTCAGAAATTATCCTCTACTTCTTGCAGGGATGGAGAGTAAAGTTTTATAGAATGTAGACCTCACTTCTACAATAATACAAAATATTTGAAAATCACAGTTTACAAGTGATTTTATATTTATTGCATATTACTCTTATTTTGGTGGGAGCTTAATGGGTGGTGGGGGATGATGGGTGATAGACAGGAAGTGGTCTGAAATATAATAGATCCAAATGATGTGAGCGAAGTATCAAACAATGTGTTAACATAGTATGCTCAAAATGTAAGCAATAGAAAACACTATCTTCCGCTGACAACTTCTACTGCTGACACTAACTTTAATGTGGTTTATTTGTATTTTTGTGGCTTGTTTAGTCAAGCTGCCTGCAGCCAAAATATGATATTATTTTATCATTGAAAATCATCTAAATGTTAAATACTTTGGTAGCTACATTGATTTATCAATTTCTTATTGGCTAGGAAATAAGCAAAATTGAGATTTGCTGCAGGTAGTAAGAAAAAAGGCTGATATTTGTTTCTCATCTAATAAATACAAGCAGCATTTACATATACTGGGTAGTGTTTGAAAAACAGTGTATCATAGCTTGTAATGTAAAGAGATTTATTCTAGGGAAAACAGATTTCCCTCATGGACCAATATTTGAATAATTCAGAATTCACTATAATGCAACAGTGGCTTGGAGTCAAACATTCTGAGCACATCATTCCATGCAAATAAATAATCTTCACTTCATTTATTCAATGTATTGATAAATTCTATACAGGTCAAACTAGAAAAAAATGTTAAGACAGATTATTGCAAAAAAAAAATTTGGAAAAAAGTGAAATTATGCACTGCATTTAATAAACATTATAATACTGTAATCATCACAAAAAATAAATTTTCAGTTGCAAGAGTTATAAATCATTTGATGGAAAAAATTTGTTATTTTATCATATTAACCTTGTTTATTTCAGCATCGTTTTTAAATTTTAAAACGAATTTTTAAATTCAAAGACATACTAGAAAAAAGTATTGTTTTTTTTAATAGTATTTGGAATTTTTTTTTCCCTACATTCCTGGGCCGGACATCCAATTAAGTATACTCGGCCCAGAGACGTGTCTTTTGACTCTAAGGCGGTCTTCCCGCCCACTGGTTTTACACCCGGCACGGCAGGTCAACCGCCCCGGTACTAACTAGATCTTTTCTTGCCTGCCTCTAATTCCCGCTGACGAGGGCTATGCCGTTCCCCACCCCTGCCGACAGAAACCGGGTCTCGGTCTTTATGCCATTTGCCTCAAACCGGTGCGACCAGCACAAGGAGCGTGCGCACCCCCAAAACCAGCCACACCGGCCGGGTCTAGGTCTTTTAATTTTATGCCCGCGAAATCTCCCTGGAGTCCCCGTCCCCTCACCGAAACCTAAACGCTAGGGCATACAGGCTCTCAGAGGCAGGGCTGTACACCTATCCATATTTACGATTGAACCTAACGATTCCTTCGTCGCGCCTCCTCTTCCTTAGTGCGAAGAACCATACCGGCGAAGTTGTTAAAAACGTTCTAGTTCTGCTCCCTCCTTAGCGACCACTCTACAATGTTATTCGCGTTCAGGTTATTGACTGCTATGAATTGTCTGTATTGTGCCCATCTCCGGCATTCGAACATCGTATGCTCTGCGTCGTCCACCTCCTGGCAGTAGTCGCAGTTGGGTGTGTATCTCTTGCCGAATCTTTTTAAATAGTAACCAAAACATCCATGACCCGACATCATCTGTGTTACGTAAAAGTTCACCTCGCCATGTTGGCGATCCAGCCATGCGTCCAAATCACTTATTAACCTTCTGGTCCAGGCCGCAGCGTTAGTCTCTGCCCATACTTCCTTCCACCACTGTCGGGTCATCGCCTCGGTTTCAGCTCTATTACACCCTTCCGCTCTCACTTTCCTGCTCTTGATCTGAAGTTCTATCGGCGGGACCGACGCAAGCACACGTATAGCTTCATATGACAGGGTACGATACCCTGCCACCACTCCCAACAATGCCGTTCTGTGCATTCTTCGCAGTTTATCCTTGTTTCTTTGTATCCTGATTGCATCAACCCAAACCGGCGCCGCAGACACCGCTGCCGACGCATCAGTTTCCGTTTGGAGGCCCCCGGTACTGTGTGTTCCACGAATAATCTCCTGATGGCTTTTATGGTGAGCCCTACTTTTTTGCACACATTTTCTATATGCCCACCAAACGTGGGATTTTTTATCTATTATCACCCCTAGGTATTTTGTATCCTTGACCTCAGTTATAACCTCTCCACGGATCACGACCCGAACGCCGCGCAGTCTTCTCCTACCCGTGAAGAGGATACACTTGCTTTTTGCCGGGAACACCTCCATGTTGTTGTTTATTAGCCAGTTGTCTATGAGTTGGAGGGAGCGATTTGCTTTATCCTCTGCATCACCAATTTCCTTATCTTCCACCAATAGTGCAATGTCGTCAGCGTAAGTGACTACGCTGACTCCTTCCGGATAAGGCAACCGGAGCATCCGGGCGTAAAAGATGTTTCATAGCATGGGGCCTAACACAGACCCCTGCGGAACTCCACCGAAGTCCGGAAATCTCACCACCCCCTCCAAAGTGCGAACCTCCGTCCATCTATCAGACAGGTAGCAGTCAACCTGGTTTAGCAAGTGGTCACTAACATTCATTTCTCTGAGCGCCGCTACATTGGCCATCCACGATACCGAGCCAAATGCATTTTAGATATCTAACTGGACCATCAATGGGATCCTTCTGGTCCTCCAAGTACCGCTCCGTACCTCCGCCGCCAGCTAACCACCCTGTTTATCGCATCCAGTGTTGAACGGCCCTTACAGAATCCATATTACTCCAAATGTAGGCTTCCGCTTAGGTCCTGCTCCTCTTGGATCCTGGTAGCAAGAAGCCTCTCAGCAGCCTTACCCATATTATTTATGAGGCTGATAGGACGATACTCGCAAATGCCTGGGCTTGTATTCGGTTTGGGAAGAAAAACCGTTCTGGCCTCCTTCCAGCATTGAGGGAAAGTGCGGTGTTGCAGCCCATAGCTCAAAATGTCCGTCATCTCCCACGGTACTATTCTAGCCAGGCCTTTAATGACCGCTGCTGGAACTGCATCTGGGCCCGGACTCTTCTTGTTATTTAACTTGTTAATTGCGGCAATCACCTCATCCTGTGCGAACCTGCCACGTTCGCACAAGACTGCCTCCCGTCTTATCTCCTCCTCCCGTGGGAAAAGTACGAACATCTGGCGCGCCGCTTCGTTCTCATTCAGCACTGGCACTCGCCTCCCCAATCGCTTCATTACTATTTAGAAGGCTCGCCCCCACGGGTCAGCATCGAGCTCACCACACAGTTCCCTCCACTTAGATCTCTTGGCATTCTTAATCAGGTAGTTCAACGTTTTCTGAGCCGTCCTATAGGCCTATAGTATTTGGAATTGTAAATCTAATTCTCAACTCCCAGATTAGGATTAGTGCTGCTCCCATGTATTTAAAAATATTTCTAATTCCCATTGAATTGTGGACAGGAGAGAGGCCTCGAGCAATCCTCTGAACATGGTAGTTTGTCAGATACAGCAGTTCCTACAAGGATTTCTTGGAGAAACCCTCTTTTCCTATCTTTTCCATTCACATTTTTCTTATCCTTACTCCCTTTTTCTATCACTTCTCTGAGTAAAGTATGACTGCTAGTTTTTCCACATCACCTGAAATGTCGGTGTACACTTTGAATCTAGTGGAGGGACTGACTCAGAGACTGTTTCCTGTCTATGGTTGTACAGTATAACTAATGAGTGAATTGCCTATCAGGTAAAATATAAAATACTATTGTACTTCTTACATTAAAGACATATTATTTTCTTTTGCTGCATTATACAGGATTATCATAAAAGAATGGTGTTGTTTCAGTAATTCATAGGAAGATTGTAGGGAAATTTCTAGATATTATATTGGTATCCCTGACAGCCCAAAACTTTGTTTATCAGCAGTTGTAACCACAACATCAGTTCTTGTATTGTTGTTGCGGTGAGTTTAGTGAGTTACTATGTTCTCAGATAAAGTCAAAGCAAAGTGTGTTTTATTGATGGCTGAATTAAAATCCGTAATTTTAGTTCAACGTGCCTTTCTACCTGAATTCAGAAGAGATCCACCACACAAAAATAACATAACACGTTGGTTCAAACGATTCGAAGAAACCGGATCGGTTAAAAAACAGAAATCAACTGGCAGACCAAGTGTACCAGACGAAACGGTTGAACTAATTAGACGATCGGCAATTAGAAGTCCTGGGAAGTCCATCCCCCGTCGAAGCGTCGAATTAGGTATTCCAAAATCAACAGTTCACAAAGTTTTACATAAAAATCTGAAATTACACGCTTATAAAATCCAGATACTGCAGGAATTGAAACCCGATGATGGTGTAAAACGTTACAATTTCGCTGTTGAAATGTCAGACAGAATAAGTGAAAACTACATTTTTAGATGATATAATTTTTATAGACGAAGCTACATTCCATGCGTTAACAGACACAATTCACGAATATGGGGCTCTGAAAACCCACACGCAATTATTGAGAAAACGGGATTCGCCTAAAGTTAATGTTTGGTGTGGTGAGATGAAAAATCGTGTAATAGGGCCTTTCTTCTTTGCTGAAAAAACAATTAATGGAGTTGTGTATCTTGACATGTTAACCGATTATTGCTTTCCTCAGCCGGATGAACTCGAAAACATTCATCAACTTTATTTTCAACAAGATGGTGCTCCCTCACACTTCAATGCATCGGTCACGGACGCTTTGAACGAAAAATTTGGAGATCGATGGATAGGCCGGCAAGGATTCCAGACCTGACAACTTGCGATTTTTTCTTGTGGGGTACATCAAAAGCGTTGTTTATACACAAAAAATTTGTGACCTAAACCACTTAAAAAACAGGATTAATGAAGCAATGACAACCATTAACGAAGAAATGTTAACTAATGTTTGGAGAGAAGTTGAGTATCGTTTGGGCATTTGTTGAGCGACTAGGGCAGTGCGCACATATTGAAATTTATTAGTTATGTAAAAAAATGTTTGAGACGATAAATTTGAAAAATAAAAAACATAAACTGTAAGTAATTCTGTTTTAATTTAAAACGTGTTCAAGACCGCACCATTCTTTTACGATAATCCTGTATTACAACAATTTTAATCATGTATAAGTCAAATTTTTTACTGAAAGTAGAAATTACTGACAATACTTTTTGAGAATAGAACTGGCTTCAAATCCTCTAATTACACTAATATAAGCAAAATAGAAAGTAAGCAATACTTCAGTAATATTTGTACATTTATTAATTTTAAATACTTTCATTTTATAGGCATTGCTATATCGAGACAAGGATGTTGCAAGCCATCCATCATCTGAGCTTGTCTTTGATTAAAGTAATTAGGTTTTCTCTTTTGTCCACTTCATTCATTACTCTCTTAAAACCTCCTTTTCTAAAATTTCTCCATCTCTAATTGTGCCATTCTCTATCAGTTATTTATATGATTCCTTTTCAGTAATTTTCTTTCATAGCTCTGAGTAATCTATTCACAGGCTAGTGGTTTCTATTTAATATCATTTTCTCATTTCTTCTATTTTTAAGTCAAAGGCTGGTAACATGTTCTAAAGATTTAAACTACTGACAGAAAACTGGTAGGTAATACAACAGTTCAAAATATCACATGGAACATAAGGGAATAGAGCTGAGAAAGATAAAAGGAAAAATGGATAACATCTTAAAATAAAACTGCAGTTACAAACAACAAAGTTACAGTGGTGAACAAAAAGATTTAATTGGTTAGTCAGTAGACTAAAAATACAAGACTAAATAAAAAGTAATAATCTTTCATCGATGGAATCACCCAAGGATGTTAAATGAGATGGTATTGGTTATTAGGAGGAGAGTTAGTAGGCCCAATTTATCCATCAGACTTTGTGCAGCCACCAGACGAAAAGCCCTCAATTTGGTATATAAGCAGCCTCCTTTAGAAACCAAGGATTCACTGACTCTTTCAGATCCTGATATCTAAGAATTTATTTAGGTAAGACCTGCATCCCACAGAATTGTGATGGAGAAGAAGGGATCAAGGATAAGAAAAAGGGATGGGTGTGAAAAAAGATGAACTGACTATCAAGGTTTACTGTTTTGCCCAGGACCCAAAAGAATGAGATTGTAATTTGGGTAATGGCAGGTTAGATAAGTGGCACTATTAACATATGTTCATTCATTACAATAAGCAATCTTAATATTTACAGACCAATGATATATTATTTATGGATATTTTTTTTTAGATTATTAATGTTTATTACAAAGTGATTTTTCTTAGCTGTATCATGATTGCCAATGTCATCATCAATTCATTTAAAGGATTAAAGAAATGCTGTGCACACTTTCTCAACTATTTGCTTGAACAATAAATACAGTGCGTAACAATTTAAAAGAACTAGTCCTGAGATATAAGCAATGATGGTTTAGAATGACAGTGCCAAAATAATCTTTCTATCAGAAAGTGCCCTACAATTTTTCAGATGAATTCTGTTCTAAATTAAATAAAATATTAAAATACTTACAATGCTTTCATATTACGAGTGTTTTCACAGCCGATTTGAGCAGCTAAAACTGCTTCTTTCAAAGAGTGTAACAAGTTTTCTTCAGCTGCAATGCTCGATTCAAATTTTTTGTAAGCAGGAATTAAAGCATCCATCTATAAATAAAAAGCATATGAATGAAAATGTATAGTGCTACAAAAAGTATAACAAATATAAGATAACACTTTTTTTCTATCATTTATTAATTGGTGGAATAAATTACAATGAAGGTGCTACTATGAAAAAAGTACTCTTTTTAAGATGTTCCGAAAACTTAATTTGAACTGAATAACTAAATAAGAATTAACTTAATAATAAATCTAATAAGAGAAATCTAGAAAACATGTTTTGGCAGAATATTATTTATCTGGTAATATTAAGGTTAAGTCTTACAGGACTTTCTCTTACAAAATTTGTCTTAATATGTAGAATTTTTTAAGATAACTGTCACTGTATTATCACAATATGTACACACTCATATGTGTTTAATCTACACCAAGCAGACTACTGAATGTCTGTTCCTTGTTTGTAATTTTACATTGTAATACTTAGTGTACATATGAAGGTGCATAAAGATTTAATACATTTGAAATTATTGACAGAAATTAGAAAGAAGTACATAGAACAGTTAGTTAGTTGAAAACTTTTTTGCCAGAAAAGTGACTTTATGAAAGATAAAGAAAAATAAAATTATTATTATTATCATATCAGAAGCACTGTTTTAAACTAAATGAAAAAATCTCATTGGAAAGTTCATCAGATAAAACAAAATTAAGTTCAGAGAAAGAATTTGCATTAAAGATTGTAATAGAACATGAAAGCAAGGATAATACAGATATATATATTATTATATATATACACAGACACACACATCACAGTTCACAGGCCACTTAAACAATAGTGTACCAAATATTAGTGACATCAAGTGCATTCTTTTTGCCTTAAACAGTTCCTTCTGTGTGCAAAGATGACATTGATGCAAATGGACTGTAGACTTCATATTGTCACAGTCGCACGCAACAGAGCCCACCTACATAAGTTTGCCCTGCATCTTGTGACGCTTGAGTGCAGCCTATTCAGAGATCATTGTTATAGATGTTGAAAAGAACCGGTGCAAGCACACTACCTTAAAGTACACCATTCTTCTGTGTTCAGCACCTTCTTTTTTTTGGAATTCCAGAAATAATATGTTTTGGAGAAGATTCCTAATCATGTAGTGGGCTGAGAGTTGAGTGACATTATTACAAGTTTGTAGTTGACAATGTCATAGGTTGTCGTGAGATCTATCAATACAGATCCTATTATTTGCCACCTTTCAAAACCATCCTCGATGTGCTGAGTTAATTTTAAGATCTGTGATTTAGAACAACTCTTCCATTCCCTGAAACCAGATTGTTGAGGGATGAGGCATGGTTTGATTTTATCCATTATTCTTTGGAAGATGAGTCTTTCAAGCATCTTGAAGAAATGGCATAGCAGTGAAATTGTCTATAGCTCTTAGGATCATTCCGGTCTATGCCATGGCTAGAGTTTTTCACCATATTTTCAAAATCTTAAGTGGATACAGTTTGTCATTTCAAGGACCCATTGTTTAACAAAAATTAAAAGACTGAAAGAATTAACTTCTTTGCTTACTGTCAGAACCCAATATTATGAGAAATACCTAGATTTATAAAATATTCCTGGATCTCTTGTCATAGCTGTAGCTGATTATTTATTGTTGAAAAATGTTGCAAAATTAAGAAAATGAAAAGCAACAGTAAAAGATTATATGAGCAAATTAGAAACATATGAAGAATAACTGTCCGACTGAGGAATTGCAGATTTGTAGTCATGGAATAGCTACATTTAATAAGGGTGCTGATGAAAGGAGATAAGTTAATGAAGCAAATGTAGCCCTGGGTGCAGTTCGTACATGGGAATGTGGTGGCATAACTAATGCTGGACAAAAAGATTTTGTAAATAAATTGAAAGAGTTTATTAACATCCACATTGTATATGTTTTGCTAGAAACATAATATTCTCTTTTTCAAATTTAAGAAATGACTTGTATCTCTTTGCATTAATTGCCCCCTATCCCTGATATGTTTTTGTCTTCTGAGTATTCGTAAATGTGCAATTTTTCATAAGTCAAAAATTCAATCTAGGCAACACCACACTTATAAATTTTCAAGATTTCTCTTAATGTAACAAAGTGACAATTGATTTTATTCAACAAAATTTTAAGGCACTGCCTAACAACACATGACACATTGATGTGAAGCAGGCCACATATGTTAAAGTTCAACTGACATAAAACTTTAAAGCTACTCCTAAAATGGGCATAGCCATTTTCAAAATTAATGAGCATTCAATGCCAGACTCACAGGAGAAAATGTAGAGTGAAGTGGTTTTCATTGTCTTCTTCACTAAGCTGAATACATTATTGTATATCAGTATGCCCAGCTCACTGAAAAAATGCAGATGATATTCAGTCCGTGAAGTGATATCTTTATCATATTTATTACTGGGTTATATTACAATGAACATCATTACTCTCAAGAAAATTAACTATGACTGATGTTTATAAATATTAGTTTTTAAATAATATAACAGATACTAAAATATTTACCATACATCTATATCCAACTTTAACAGGTGTATACTTTTTGACAGTTTGTAATGCATTTTTCCATGCTTCTAACCAGTCTGGAACATAGCGAGCTGCACCTCTTAACATTAAACTATAAAGACTACCACTTGTACCACCCATCCTTTCTGATGCTATATCAGCTAACTTTGTAAAACATTCACCTGGTTTCTCACATGGAAGTTCATCCAGTACTTCAATAATTCCTGATCAAATAGCACTTTCATAAATGACATATATAATTAGTAATAGATGAAACAAATGATAATAATTATTATATATTAAATAATAATAATTGTAAGCACTTATTGAAAATCATGATTATTAGTAAATGAAAGAGTCACATTTTGTAGTTATGAAGATTAGTAAGTCAGTATTTCTGTCAAAAGAAGTGACTTGTAATAAGAACAAATGAATACACATCTATATTAACTCTGATCAATATGATTTTTGTCTCCCAAGTACCAATAGGTGTGTACTTAATGTAGTTTTTTATCCTGTTTTCAAATATATATTTGGAATTTTTCCATCACCCACAGTTTGTTTTTAATTTTTTTAAATATTTTCATCCATTGTCAAGTAAAAAGCTCCTAGAGCATTGTAAATATGATGGAACCAAATGAGCTTACTCAAAGGGTAGCGTTGCCAAAATTGTGCAGGTTCACACGTGTATAGACATGTACAAACATGATCTAGTGTAGCACACATTCATCAGAATGATGCCAGTTGTAAGATAGTAGTGAACCAATAAACATGTCATTGTGAGTGCTTTGTGTGTCTGCATTACTGTGTATTATATATATACAACTTTACTTGTTTTAATCAGTCGTTAGTTACAAAATGCCTAGAGTTTGTTTAAATCATCCTAACAAATTTTGTTATGTATGTGGTGAATAACACTCAAGTCCCAAAACCAAAACCTTACTCCATTTGTTATGAAATTTATTTTGGGTGTAAAGTCAGGGACCAAACAAGGGCCTGATATGTGAGCCTCACATATCTGTTGTTTATCATGTACTAGGCATCTCAGTGCATGGAAAATTGGCACATGTCATATATGTGAGCCTCACATATCTGTTGTTTATCATGTACTAGGCATCTCAGTGCATGGAAAATTGGCACATGTCATTTGTTATCCCTAGAATTTGGAGGGAACCCAAAGCTCACTATTCTGACTAAACATTAAAGGGATTACATCAAAACATACTGGTGTACTCTACCTTCCAATCTGCAATGGACCAGTTGCACACTGCGAAGAATTGCCCATACCAAACAGCATGTGACAGATGAAGAAAGCTCAAGTCTGATGGAAATAAGGAAACAAAAGAAACAGATTCAGGTGATACAACTTTTGAACAAAGCAGTTCATCTGAGCCTCATTTACTGACATGAAAATCTTAATCTCTTTTGAGATTTAAAGTTATCCAAAAAAAAAAGTTTTAAATTCTTGCTTTCTGGCTAAAAGGATGGAATCTTCTTCAAAAGAATACAAAGATATGTACTTATCATAATCGTCATTGTGAATTTAGACTATTTTTGTGAAGAAAATGGCTTAGTGTTTTGTAATGACATTTCTTCTCTTATGGAGACATTCTGTTATGAATATAACCCAACAGAATGGCACATGTTCATTTATTCCTCTAAAAAGTTACTTTAAAAGTTGTGCTTCTGCATAATGGTAATAAATTCCCATCGCACCTGTGACTTGCTCTGCTAGAGTGAAAGAAACATTGAAAACTTTAAATTTGTATAGGAAAAGCTTCAATATGCAGTATATGAATGGAATATTTGTGATGATTTGAATGTAATTGCACTTATTCTTGTCTGCAGCTTGATTACACAAAGTACTGTTGTTTTTTTTTTTTTGTGTGAATGGGATAGTAGGGACAGAAAAAAACCATTTCATTACAAAAGAATGGCCTAAACACAAATCACTCGTTCCTGAACAGAAAAATGTGAAACATGATCCATTGTGTAATACTAAAAATGTGTATCTATCTCTGTTACATATCAAACTAGAATTAATGAAGAATTTTGTCAAGGCTATGGACAATACTCCTAGTTTCATGTACTTAAAACAAAAGTTTCCTAAAATTAGTTATGCAAAAATTAAAGAAGGAATATTTGAGGGTCCAGTAATGCATGATGAAAAGTTTGAGGAACTTTTGATCCACTGGAGAATGCCAGTTTGGCAAACATTCAAAAATGTTACTCAGAGTTTTTCTGGGAAATCGAAAAGCGGAAAAGTTACAGTGATATTGTCAACGATCGTATAAAAATTTGGGTTGTAATATATCCTTAAAAGTACACTTCCTGCACCCGCACTTGATTTCTTGTCGGAAAATCTTGGCACAATGAGCATGTGGAGGAACACTCGTTAGGAGATTTCAGCTATGGAAAAGAGATATCAAGGTCGATTATTGTTAGACCATCAAGAGGGATGCTCCGCAGGCGAAATATAGCAGAAAATCGTCATATCTTACTTTCTAGGTAAGTCAAATGTTTGAATATTGTGTAATTACGAATGCAGAAAGTACTAAAATGTTTAAAAATATAAATGCCCGTCTCTCTGAAACCTTGCGTGATGGGGAAAAACCGATATCATATTTGAATTCGGAAGAAAAAATACTATCAGAATCATATTTTTCTTCCCAAGACAAAAAAAATTATTTTTTGTTTCCCAGCGTAATTGTTTATGAATATTGAAGTAGTTATTTTTTTTTTAATTTTATATATACAGAGTAATGCATGGAGAAACTTTCAGGACATTTCCACTGGTGAAAATAATGAAAAAGGTTCATGTAAAAACAAGTCCGGAAACGTTTTGTTTTCGAGTTTACAGCTAGCGAAATAATTGGCCGCGATTTTCAGCTCTTCTAATAAAAAAAAGTCCTACTGTAATTTTTGGGATCCAAATTAAGAATTAAAGTTAATGGTTTATTATGCAATTTGAGCTGGAATATAGGAAAAACAACAGGTCCCAGAACTGTAACTAGTAGTTTTTAAGATATCTGACGTAAAACACAACATTCGGTATCAAAAATCAAATTTTTTTAGGTCTGTATTACAATAGCTTTGTTAAATGACTATATGAGGAAGCTTTGGTAATAAAACTTGAGAATTTAATTCTGAGTAAATTAATGTAAATACAGCTAATAAAAAGTAAATGAAAACTTTTAAAAATCGGTTTTTATTGAAGCAAAATAGACAGAAGATCGTATTATCCTTTCTGTACCTAATAAACATATAAATAAAAACCAAACCTAAAATAGTTTATCTTCCGGCAAAAGGTTTTCGTGTTTTACTTAAAGCTGAGAAAAGGTCACAGGCACTCTGTCGATAGTAAGGATTCAAGTCTATAATTTATAATGCAATGTTGCAAAAGTTCTTAACAATAGCCAATTTTTTACCAAAACACTTAACAGCAAACAGCCCTCTTTATTGTGGTAGGTGCTCTGTTGTAGGCCTGTGACTGAAATTACACAAAGCTCTGCGACAATCCCTAAATGAACTCCTTCCTGCATTCTTCATCGCACCAAGGAACAGCAGGCCGCCTTAGTTTTGCCGATGTTAGAGGGATATATTCACCTGCACTATCAAGTATCAGGTGTGAAAACTTGGAAAGTTGGTGGATCACGCTACTTTCGTTATATTGGTTAAATGACTCTTTGTACTCAATCCAGTCTGCTTTCCCAACTACCCACCTGCATAGCTGACTCTGAAAAAAATCATTATTACTGATCGAATTAACAACTAACTGGTCTGTGATCGCTTCCAAAACAGTTTTTGGAAACTCAACAGGTGGGACGTGGAAGTAGGGTTAATGAACACAGCGACAGATAGATTCACAAAGATGTGCCTGATGAAGATGATATAAACATTCACGACCCTTCGTTCAACAAGCAAAGATCCAAGTTCTGCCTCAACCGATCAACTATCGTGCCTCTGGAAGAACATGATGATGAGCCCCAAGAATAGTGAGGACGTTGAAATGGCCAATTATTAAGTAGATTAAAGATCATTCTCACTGATATCGGAATTAGGTGGAAGATAAAACTTGCAGACATTCATTTTAAATGGCACCAGTATCTTCACTGATACTGCAGGGATGTTTGTCACAAGCGGAATATGCATCACTTTATACAATTTCCTTCACGAAAACAGCCACTTCTTTATGTCCTCTGCGTTCAGTTTGATGGTGGACCTTTCGTGGACGTAACTGCAAAAGGGTACATCATTCCATGAATGGAGGTGAGTCTCCTGCAGTACTAAAGGATTTTCTCCCTTTAGTAAGATTTCAATATCCTCACGGCTAGAACGGAGACTGCAAACAAACCACTGAAAAATATTTTGTAGCCATAAGAAATACTTTTTCCTGTTACAAATAAAAACTCTGCGAACAAATTACTTAACATATACTTCCTGGTTTTTCTTTTTGGATTTTACGACCTTTAAGAAGTGTTTTGCTTCTTCAGGCACTTCATCTGCTACCATATTCTTGTAGAAACCTGGAGGGGTGGAAGCCTGGGAAGGTGGAGAAGCCATACCACAAGATGATGTTTTAATAGATTCCTTCATAGGCGTTGATTGTTAGCTGTGAAATTGGTAACTTCTAGCAGAAATTACCTTCTTGCCAGTACTCAATGCTATAATAGCAGCAGTGAAGGACTTCACTTTGTCAGATAAAGCTTCTGTCAGTTCTTTGCAAGATCCGTATTCATTCACTTTTTGTGTATTGTTAGAAGAGAGAGTCTGAACAAAACTTATACCAGGTTGTACAGTGTTTCTCATGCTGAGGGATTTTCTGTATTCCAAACGAGCCAAAGGAAAGTGAACTTTCTGTTCAGAACAGATCTTCAAAATACCTTTTTCTTCTTTGTAAATGGGGCATTCTCAAGACCTTACTGAGTGTGGACCTTTACAATCTGCACATTTCTCTTTTCAGTACCAGTGATGTCATTGTGTCACAGCTGGAATGCACACAAAGTTGTTCTTTCACGCAACCATCTTTGTTGTAACCAAAATCCTGACACTGGAAGCAGCCTCTAAGATTAAGATATATGGTCATACACGGATAGAAAGGTAATCTACTTTTATTTTGTCAGGAATGATCGGACTTGAAAAAGTTTGAACTAACGAAGATGCTTATACTTAAACAACATTCTCCTTTCTCATAATTCTCTGCACTGCTGTGACTGACTGCAGTGACAACTCTTCTGTTATTTCAGGTAATTCTACAGCAGCAAAGTCAAGGAAAAAATCACTCTGTTGCTGAAATTCAACGTCTTACGGGGTTCAACTACCCCATCAATTTTATATACTTAAGGGTTGGCTGTTTCCGGCACTGTTCTTCATTATGCACTTAACAAGCAGGGCCCACTTCTTAGCTTTATAACAGATTTTTGAGAACTACGAGCTGTTACGATGCATTTATTTATCAGGAATGGAGAAAGCTTACCAAATGATTTACCTTCCTCGCTGTATCTCACCACAAGAAAACTTACTCAGGAAAGTTTGTTGGTTTTTCAAGTAGACCAACAACCACCAAAGGAATATTTTTTGGAATTGACATATGGTTCCCATGAGTACTGGCAATATAACAGACCACTTCAGCAGCATGCACATACTGGAGCTAGGACATCATACAACAGGACATTGTTTGATACTCACTAGGAGACCCATCCAACCATCAGAACAATAGTTCTGATGAACACCTTAGGTTATAGTTGCATTTCATAACATGTCATTATGAAACATCAACAACACCAAGTATACGTGTAAGAAGAAACGGTGTACAGTGTTATTGTGTTGCTGTGTAATTGTATATGTTGTAATTTGTGTAGTGTTTGTGGTGTGGTGTATGTGTATGGTGTAAAAGGTTCAGCAGCTGAGTGTGTAGTGGAAAGAAAAGCTACATAGTCTAGGCCTGTGGGGACGCCAATCCACAAAGTCTTAAAGAGTAAGACTCCCCATCAGAAAGTATATAGAGATCTTGATTTTTTACCTATTATGTGTAAAATTTACAAATTGTGTTTTATGTTTTTGTATGTGTTACTGATTATTATTAATGATTTCCAAAAGTTTATTATGTTGTGTATGGTAGTTGTATATGTTTCTTGAATTTGTGCGAGGAACAAGCATCAAGTCTGACTGATGCAGTATTTAGTGCGTTCTTTATACTGACATATCTTTCCAAACTATCTAGTTACATGAGTCATTAAAAAAATAGTAAACTAAAACACATAACTGAAATCACAACCTTAATATTTTTTATATACATTTTATTTTATTTTTTATAAAATTTCATACGTATAAAAGATGGTGCTTGATTTTAGATTAGAGAGATGAATTTAACAAAGTTCAGCACTTTAAACATTTAGATGCCTGTGGTTGGTGGTAGAGATCAAATGTGATAACAAAATAAACTACATACTGCATTGTGCTTCTTAGGTAGAGGTAATATAACTAATCCCATGAGTAGAATTCCCATTAATGATAACATAATTATTTATTACGCCTACGTATATTATGAAGTATAATGTTATTTCTTGGGGTCCTTCAAAAAATCAGAATGAGTTTTTAAGCTACAAAAATGGGATATCAGATTGTTATGGTGCCTGTAAGTACGAACCACGTAAACCTATATTTTTAAAAATAAATATGTTAACTTGTCCTTGTATTTATACTTATGAAAGTGTAATCTTTCTAAAAATAATAGTCATTTGTGATTAAACAATAACTATATCCATATTACTCTACGTGAATTAAAAAAAATATTAATTAAAAAAAAAAATCACAATTTATCTGCATTGGAAGGGACGGAATGCAAAGATAGTGGGAGATGAGATTTATGTTATCCCCTACTATAATCACAGAGCTTAGACAACAGTACCTTGCTGCTAGGTCTTTCTTATCGGGCGGGTATTTGTTTAATTTTGTTGGTTATACATTTAGATTTGATTTTAGATGGAATAGTGGATTGCATTCTGATCCTTAAGACCAGATTGAAAATTTTATTCAGGCTGAGCATGGGAGACTAGTTTTACATATGTGCTTCGTTCTCCTATCATGATTCCCCTTCAGTCGCATCAGCTGAATGCCTTATCTGTATCCCATAATTTATAATAATGGCTTCTGAATTGTGAATTATTTTGTTCAATTTTTTATATTTTATGTACTTAATTTTGAACATTATTTCATGGGTTTGTATTTAAATAATTAATATGGACTTATCATATCTATTTTTTATATTATAATTTGTTTTTATATTTGTTATACTGATGTACGTAATTCTAATCAGAATAATGATTTATTCATTTATATCAACCAACAATCATACCTACAAAATTGTCAACATTTTCACGGAATATCATTTATTACTGCGTCAATTTCAAAAAAAGAAAAACAAAATCATGTAACAAACTACACACAGATTGACAAAACAGTAACTCGGGCATATTAAAATTAAACTGCAGTGATTGGCGTAATTCCTATTAAAGACCTGATGCAAAGTTTGCAAGAAACACATATGTACAACTGAATCAACTTTGGCAAATAAGCTGATAAAAACAAATCACACATAAAAAAAAACATTAACTGCAATAAGCAAAGCCTAACTCCAACAAGCAAAATTTATATGCTTAGAAACTGTGATCTCAACACACTTGAACAATATGAAATTTAAAAACAGATTAAAACAAAATAGGTTGAATGTATAATTTAATTACAATGCTTAAGATGTTTTCTAACTTTTTTTCTATTACTAACTCTAGTGTATAAGTGTTGATATCAACCACTGAAGAAAGTATTGAAAATCAATGTTATCATGTCTCATCATGCTATTTAATAATTTTTTTTTACATTTTTAAAAATGATTACTTTCTTACCTGTAGTAAACATTTTAAATGTTGTACCACAATCACCATCTCCGCAACCACTATCCAACTTGTTGAGTCGTTCTTCGTGTTGTGGTAAACAAATTGCTAAATCATATAAACATTTTCTAAAAATATCTGCTTCCTTTGGCTCAAAAATTGGTCCATTATACTAGAAAAAAAGATTTGGGAGATTGTAACAAACTTGCCCACATACGCTTTCCTTCCTGCTGACAATTTTTTTTTTTTTCATTAAAAGCCTTACTTATAAATGCTTTCACAGAAAAGTAAAGTATGCCTTACACTTACTATAGTGTCTTACAAAGAGTTTTTGATTACTAGTTTTATCTCAAAGAATTTTCTAAAAAATAACTATTAGAATATGTCCAATCTATGAACTTAATGTTCATATGTTGATATGTTTTTATAATAACGGTTGGTAAAATTAATTTAAAATGAAAATCTTTTCCACTGCCAAACCAAGCCAAACCTTACATAAAAACATTTCTAAGAAAATTTACATCAAGAGATGTTTCAATCATCTTTGTCATTCTCAGGTGAAGAATGGTTGAAGGCTTTTCAACCCTTCATTGGTGGAAACCCATATATGGGCTACTTGTACTTACGCTCGGTGGGGTGGAAACCCATATACGAGTCTCTGAATGTGTCCGGCTATTTGTCTTCATGTACTTACATATAAATTCCAAGAGATCCCAGGAGATGTTCTTCAATCATTTTGAGGCGGGAATTCCTGATACAATGTGATTGTGAACCATTTTACTTCAGTTATCAGATGAGTTCAATGACTGTGCATATGTAACAAGACACGTGCATTATTTTTTTCGTGTTTTTCACTTTTCACTCATTTTTAAGTAATTTGTTTACAAACTGTTCCTTCCAAAACTTCATTTTCAGCTTGCTTCGTTTGAATTCAAACAAAATTTTCAAAACAAAAATTCAGAAGGAAATGAATAAAAATATTTATACTATTATAATATTACAGTAATCATTTTATTTATATAATAATAATAAAACCATTATACTATTCCCTGCCTAGGTTCACTACTTCTTCAAAATTGCTATTGTTATTATATTAGCATTAATGTTACTACTGTTACTATTATTATTCAGTGCCTTTTACATGAAAAGAACCCAATGTAAAACATAACCAAAATCATCACCTATAGTTAGCAAATTCTAATGTGCTCAGTGAGACATGTGCTGTTTTCACTTAAACTTTTTCTCGCAAGATAATTAAACAATGTTCCTTAACCAATTAATGGCAGAATTCAGCAAAAACACAAGGTATATGTTGTTTTTATCCATGAATCCATGTTTTAAGGTACTTTAAATAGTTTTAAGTTATTTTTAATTTTTTGCGCGAATTTTTTTTTTTGAAAATGTCTTCTGTCCACAGCCACAAAACATCACCGCCCACAAAGGGTTAATGTAGTTGAAAACTGTGTGGGATTTAATTGTGTCTGTTCAAGTGTGTTATGATACCATATAAACATCTTTTTTGTGTACATATACATCAAGGTTGTTGTCAATGATAGTGGTCTGTGCCTATAGGTGGCTGGCAAATTGTACTTAATGGAAGACTTTTAAATTTACCTTGTGTCTTTTCCTGAAACTACAAACTCTGAAACCTTTACACGACCAAAAGTATGTTCTTTAAGGTCTGACAAAGTCTTGGTATCCGATTTCCTGAGGTTCATGCAAAATTTTATACAAGTGAGTTTTCCAAATTTATTAGACACTGTTGATCATACCAGTATGAGGTTATAAAATGACATATATTGACTTAACTGCGAAAATAATAGGATGTCACTTGGCAAACTTGAGACTAATGTCCTCTAATATTCCATGTATTTTTGTTGTAAAGTTATTGCAGGTTCAGCAAGAGAACCTGTTGATTACAGCAATGAAGTTAAATAATTAACAAAGACATAAAAAAGGAATCATATTCTCAAAGTATATTACATACAGTATAATACGTAAAAAAAGGGTACAATATACACCAAATTGCTACTTCTTTCAGCTTAAATAATTTTTAAAAATATAGTCAAACGTACGAGTTAAAATGGGACTCAGGAAACACTATATTAGATGAAAATTCCAGTAAATACAGAAATGTCAAAATTAGGTATTAAAATTGTTAATATTTATAATGACTGATTTGGAATTTTATTATTAAGCAATTAAAAATAAGTAGAATTAAAAAAAAAATTAATAAAGGGTTTGACAGGTATTTCAAAAAGAATACATCTCTAGGAATAAAAGGCTCTATTACATACACTCAATAAACTCTGTGTTGCTCTACATGTCAACTACAATAATATAGTCAGACACTAAAGAATAACATAAAATCAGCTTGAAAATTTCATGAATCTGAGAAGGTGCATGCATCCAGGTTAGAGAAAATTACTTTCAAAAAGTAATTTTTGTAATTGTGAAATTAAAGTTATATGACCTCTAAATACTTTATTTGTCTTTTATTTTGTGAAAAAGTAGTACAAACATTAATTATCAAAACTCAAGTTATATCCTATTTAACACTTTCAGTACTATGCTCACAATACATATAGTAACTGTAGCTGCAGTTTAAATGTGTTTTGAATTTATCCTGCTTCTTATGTAACTTGAGTATCATAGATTTACTTTCAAATAATTGACTGAATCACCTACAGTTCATATTTCACACATCAGAGCAGTTTTAAAAAATATTTACACAATCTATGATCCTTGAATAATGCATGTCTTGTTTACTACTGTAATGAAAAAATTGTTTCTTATAAGTGAAAATGTTTCACTAATTACAAGTGGCTTGCTTCTTGTAACTGTTTACTTATCACATTTACTTATTTTTCTTTATTTTCCATTATAAAACTTATACATTTTTTTTATTTTATCATTGCAATATGAAATATCTAACACACTGATTAATGTAGATATTTCCATAGTAAAACATGAGTAATCTATATGTATATACATAAAGTAATAATAAATATATAAGTAATTTTAAATTACTTTTGTATAAGGTGTGAAAATCCTTTTTTACCCCTCCCACTTCCTTTTTTTAATCAACATTACTTTACATGAATGTTGCTATATGTTCAGTTTAATTAAAATATTAAAAAAATAATTTTCATATAACAAATTGTTGGTATTAACCTCAAGCAAACGAGTTTAATGAATTTTTAAAAAAATCAAAAACTTTTCCCTACTGCAAATTCAAAAAAGGGCATAAAGTTGCTGGCATAAAAAAGAGCATAAGTTACTCATAAAAAGAGATATAAAACTGTAAAAGTTTTACTTAGAAATACGTATATTCTTAACATTTCACAACAATATTTAATAGCGTTAAATTTTGTCATCACTTGTTTCTTGTATCTAAATACCTATAGTAAAATAGTTTTCTTTTATTAAATTTCAATTGGATAATATTCTTACAATGTCTGAGAATCAATTTTTGTGTTAATTTTTTGATGCCCAACAATTATAATTTAGTTATATATGAAGAATTAAAAAGCGCTATTCAGGAATATATAAAATGAAAATAAAAAGAAGAAACTTAAAATTTACATAACTTCTTAAGAGAAAGTTATGAATTGTAAACAAATACCTTGTTTTCCTCAATAAGCAATTTATACTTATACACAACACCGACTTCATTTTACACAGATATACACATATATCTTTGTATGCTGTATCTAAATGTCTAACTAAATTTAAAAAATTCACAAACAACATACATTAAAAATATGAGTGCAATACATCATTTATTGAAAATGTAATTAAAGAAATTAATACATTATGAAAAAAACAAGAAATAGACTGGGACATATTCCATCATGCTGCTCATTATCACTCGTTAGAAGCAAGTAAAATATCCAGGAATAATGGCAATGTGTTCTAATGACGAAAATCAACAAGCATATTTTTAATGTAATTTGATGTATAATTTTTTTAAAGAAAAATATTCATAAAATAATTTATAAAGAAAATATTTTATACCTCTGCAACTGGTTTTTCTGGCATATCTGCAATTTTAAAAGTGGTTTTTCCTTTTAAAAGTACACTAGATGGCCATGCAGAAGCTTCAGTATAAGCATCAAGATGTTCTAACCAGTCTGCGTGTCCAGTTGTTCTTAATAAACTGATTTGTATACCACCCATCTCTAGTGATGTCATAAATGTACCGATATACAAACGTGATATTATGACACCCTTTTTTTCTGTAATCAAATAAGTAAAAAATTATTTACATTTTTCAACACCATTAATTCAATAAAAAAAAAAATGATGTCACTGTACAAGAGCTCATATGGACTTCAAAGGATTGTTGTTCTATTTGTTGAAAAGCCACTTTGGATTTAAATGTTCAATGAGAATATTTAAACAAAAATGCAGTGGACTGTAAAGGAGCTCCATAGTAAACATCAGATAAAAGATGGGATTTCACCTTAGGCTGACCCAAAGAATTGTAAAGTTAGTTTTAAAATAAGAACGTAATTTTTTAAAAAACGTAAGTAAACTTTACTAATTCAAACAACCATTATAGTTTTTACGTATAACTGAATGGTTTTAACATTCATACTATGTTAGGTTTAAATTAAATTTAACATACATTAATTTATTGCTTTACACTGTCTGTCCCAGTCTTACTTACGAATGTGATTCATATAAAGCACCGGATGCACAAGAGGCACCAGTCAGTGTTGATTTCTCTGAGAGCAAAGATGTCTACTAAAGAGTCATTTCCTTAGTTGAATGGAATGAACTTGTAGGGCTGAATACCCCTGCATTTTGGTATGCTGATATGTATCCAAAGATTTGGTTCAATGAAGAAGGAAATGGGAGACACTACTTTACTCTCCACTTTTCCTAGTAAAACTAGCATTGGTATGCTTGTTATTCTCAAAGGCAGCTGTGTTATTTTTAGGAGTGATTATGACTCATGTCAGATTGCCTACAACTATTACAGTTATGACATTAGCAACTTAACAACAAAGAGGTAGATAAAACATTTATTTCTTATTCATTCTTGAAGCAGGTGTAGAATTATATTACTTCAAATTCAGCAGTTCTGTGCATTAATGTAGCCACTTACATGCTTCCATGTCACTGAAATTACAATTAATCTAATATTATATGCATACTTTTAGTGAACAATTCAAATTACATTCCATAAGTAAATTAATTTGTTTTACCTAATATTTTAAGTCATTGAAAAACAATAATTTATAAGATCCTAATTTTAAGCACTGTTTATTTTAAAATTGTTATTCTGAGTGAGGAATTAGTCTCTTTGTAAAATGATATAGTTTATATTTTCCAGAAGATTGCAGCAATTTAATTTTAATGTTCAACAACTTCAACCAATCCCCTAAAGAATTATTGAGTGCACAATTCCTACCTCAACCATTTTTCTGAAAAAATTGTGCAAACACTTTACATTCAATTTATCCAATTTTTAAGGAACATGAATCATATTTTGAAACAATTCTTGCATCTTTAATAAAAATTTTTCGCAGATGCTCTAAAATAAAAACTTATTGCTCTAGTGAAAAGTCATTTTACTTCTCTGTATAATAAATATTTTACAAAAGGAGTATGACTGACTTTACGTAAAGTTGCAAATGCTGTGTTAAGAAAAGGTGTTCTAAAATTGTTGTTTACAGGTGATGACAAGGACCCAACTGTGAGCTCCTCTTACAAGTGTTTAACACCTATAAGAGGAGCAATAATGCAAGTTATTGGAAAGGTTTTTGAGAAGGAAATGTATATTAGTGATAAGATTGATTTCTAGAAAGTTGTTGATGGATGATCAGTATGATTTTCACCTAGGCAGGGTCACAGAAGATGCTATTCTTAAGGTCATGAACATAGTTTCCTCTTGTGGATCTGAGTATGTCTTGGGTATCTTTTTGAATATCAGGGGCTTTAATAATTTGTGGTGGCCCTCTGGCCTGTTTCAGCTGCAAAAGCATGATTGTATGTAGCATGATTGTATACAGTTATTTTAGCAATTGAGACGTTAATCCTTGAGATGACTTATCAGAAGCAGGAAAAATGCAACTAAAGTTTGTCTGCCGGGTAGTGTTTTAGGACTCCTGCTTAAGCTTGTTGAATGCAATTCTTTAATGTAGTTGAGGTTACCCAGTGGATGCTGCATCATCACATATGCAGATGATTGGCTTTTGCTTGTTAAAGGAGATTGAATTCAGGGCAGCTCAGGCTGCAACATACTACAGTTGTGGAGTTTATAACATAAGACGGTGTTTAGCCCAGAGAAAACATCGATGATGTTGCTCAAGGGTGGACTAGCTGTTACAAAACAACCTTGTGCATCAATGGCAGGTCATTGAATTAGGAATGTCCCGCAGTAGAAATACTTATGTGTTATCCTTGATGAGAATGTTTGATTGAAGGAGCACTTTCAATATGCTGCCAAAAAGGCTTGTTCTGCTTTCTTTGGTGTTCAGAGAGCAGCAGATCACCCCAATTGGGGGCTAAATTTCAGAACTATGCATGTTCTATATAAGGGTGTATGTGAAGCTATAATGCTGTATGCTGCACTTGTCTGGGCTCATCGAATGACATACAAATGTTGTAGAAATATTTTATTATGAGCCCAGCATTTTTCCTATTATCTGTGCTTGGTGCCTGTAGGACTGTCTCTTGAGATTCAATTCTTGTTATTTCTGGTATTAAGACCACTGATACCTTGCGACTGAGTGCCAATTATATTATGATGCTAAGAAGGCCAACTTAACTCTGGGCGCATAAAAGAAATAGACAACCAAGGTTTTCATTTGTGGCAGGTCAGGTGGACTGAATTGTCCAATGGTATTTTTCCTGATGTGAGAAGTATGCTGGTAGTTAGGTGGATTTCCTTCAGTCGGCATATTACACAGTTTCTTTCTGGCTATGGTGCTTTTTGAGATAGGTTGACCAGATTTGGCTTAATTAATTCAGAGTTGTGTCTGGAGTGAAGGCCAGTGATGATGTACACCATGTCTAATATGTCTGCCGCAGGTACTAAACTGAACGTACCAAAGTAGCTAGAGAGCTTGCAAGAATCAATTCTGGTTTTGATCTTTAAGTTAATTAGAAAACCGAAAGGGAATGGAATTTTTCCACTGACTTCCTTAGATTCTTAACCCTGTGGAAGATGGCTGAGGGGGTGTGATGCTATCTTCCACATGATGTGAAAAAACAGATGTAAAGACAGATTAACAACCCAGGTGGCTAGGGGCCCACCTGGCTGGCTGTCTACTTCACCAAGATCATCAAGTCCCATTTAGCTGAGATATTCGCTGTTAGGATGAGAATGGGTATATGGAGAATTCTGTGATGAACTGCAGTCTGGATGAATGTAGGCATTGATCTTGCTCCCAAAAGTAGACCAGAGCAGAGAGATATGGTATGTTTTAATTAGAGGCTTATTAAATTTGTGAATCTTTATTTTTAAGTAAATCAAAAGGAATTTGAGTAAATTGAATTATAAGAAAGAATTGTCATTGTTACGATCAACACTTGTTTTGTTGGTATAAGGATAGTATTATTGGCGTTTAAAAGATTCATTCAAGTAATTATCTGAGTGTATAATCTAATTGAAGTTAGATATATTAGAGTGTGAAACCTTTGGTGTTAGAGGAAAGCACAGGGATTTTGCTTCCAAATCAGTTCAAAATCAATTTGATAGTTGAATACACCCCTCAACCATTAACTTACACAGTTAATGGTAGTCCTTCGTGGTTAGAAGAGGCCATAGGAAGGGGATAGTAAGTTGTGTAAATTCACTGATGGAAATGTCTGCAGAGGCATTTGCATCAATGGCATCCTGACAGAGGCCAAACTGACGACTGTGTTGTGTAATCAAGTTTAGAGGGTCTAAAATATGACCTTCCGTAAAGCCTATCTGGACTAGGAACAGAGGGAGTGATGTGGTGACTGGGATCATCACAAAGTGGGTGTCTTCCCCTGGGAGTCAGGATGTGTTCAACATAAAAATTCAGTTGCCAACAGTGTAACATTGATTTTATACATTTTTCTGTGTTAAAAGATACATCTTCAAATTCTGGGTTGCATGGCTTTTGAATCACCTACTAATATAAACAACTGTTTATTATTTTTTTATCTTGCCTTCATAAAATTCAACCCCTTATCATGGTACAGCGTAAACTTAACTAGCAATCCAATCATCACAGAATTTGGCCTACTGCATGTTCAACTACTCCATAAGTATCACATCCACTTCATTAAAATAAAAATCAATAAAAATCTCTTTCAGTTTAATAGACGAGAGATTCTGAAACATGTGGAAAAGTCTCATGAAGTTCAGTAGTGAATCATCTTTAGTAATGAATTGTACATGTTCGTGACTGTAAACATCAATCTTGTTTAGGAGATCACCTTGATAATAAGCAGCCAGATTATATACATCTATCTTCCAACAATAAATAAATACTATGAATGTATTTATGAACACATTTCCATTGATAATGACACTTATTTATGAACACATTTTTATGTAGTATGACAATTTCATAATGAATTTCAGTAGGGCAAATGATCTTGGCATAAACAATACTCCTAAGACGTTCTAACAACTACAAATGCTTTACTTCAGATTGTTAAGAAACACCAGATTCCATATTTACAAAGAAAACTGAGATAATCAGTTGTACAATTAAATGCTGTAAATTTATAGCAACACCGTTAAGCTATACGAATGCCCAGGCATGACATACATAATTCATGCATAAGATGTTCCAGAAAAAAATTCTATTCAACATCTCTAATACAATAAGATTGGTGGTAAAAGCAAAGTCAAAATATTCCAGGTCTATCTTTTACATGTTATAATAAGATTTTTTTTATTCAATATAAGACATTAATTTTTAATGAGAACTGGATTAAATTTACTTAAACAGTTTTTAACTTATGTCGCATCAGTTCAGTTGCTCTAATGTCTATCTTTAGTGAAACTGGCGTGCTAGTTTTATTTGTATCAGCCGGTGCAAATGTTAATTAGAAAGACAAATATTTAGGATGTTTGTCAAAAAGTACTTGAGTTGTATCTGTTCATTTATTATTTATATCAATCCCTGCAAGGACCTGAATTCAGGGAGTATATGACTGGTCATTGATCTATGCAAACACACTGAATAAAATCTTTGGTACCATGGGCAGCTGTTAACCTCGAGAGGAATAGCGGTTATATTACAGTGCTGACTATGTTAATTAATTGAAATCTGGGTTTTTGTTATTAGCAGTAAATCCTATTAGTCAGAACAAGCCGAAAGAGTTCTATTTTACCTGGACTCTGCAAAGAGCAGATTTGGTGCTCATGTTGCTAACAAGTAGTATGAGACTGGTCTAAGTCTATATGGTGGGTTGCTTATGGGTTGGGGGGTGATCTTGCTTCAAAGTGACAGGGTTGGAACTGGATGATTTTCCAAGGTATAAGTTTCAGGTATGATTACCGTGCTTGAAACTTATGTGGGCCCCTAACCACACCTACACCTACAAAAACCCATTATTCTCTGTAAAGCTGTGTTGAATGTTGTGATAAATGCATCCCTAAGAGAGCATGATGAGTGACTGGATTCTGATTTGAAGCTTGAAATGCAAGGGTAAACAGCATTAAATCTTGTTCAGTCCAAGGCTCATAATGACATTAATACGTAAATGTGACAGTTTCAAATTTTATTGTAAGCTAAATACACTATGTACAAATAAATGTATATGAGAATACAGAATACATAGTGGCTTCATTTAACTGCTCCAAGTGTATTTCAATTTACCTGTTGTAAAAAGTCATTTTTAAAATAATAATACAGAAAAAAGTACCAATGATTTGAAAAAGAAACTGAAATTATGAAGCACTAAATGAAACAACCAGAAGCAATTCAGAAAGAAGACGACATTAGTGTCAAAAAATCTACATTTGAGTATAACACACATTTGTAATAAGAATTTTAATACCTAAAAGATTGCAACTGAATTTTTATTTTGAAGTAAAACAGTTGATCAACAAGAATCTAAAAATTATTAATCACTCTTATTTCACTTAAAAAAATATGAACTCACCTAATAACTTATTAACTTCATTGCCTACTATGTAGCCTTCCATCTGTGAAGACCCACCTAGATTATTAATTATCACACATACTTCATCACCATATTTCAGAATAAGTGAATTTACAATTTTCCTAATCAAAATATCTACTATTTCACTGGCAGGACGTAACTGAAATAGAAAAAGAAAAACATTTCAGAACATGTAACTACATGTTTTTTTTTTCTAATGTCAAATATGGCAGAAAAATGTTTCTTTTTACTTCTTATATTTCAAACTCATAAACAAAGTTTAAAACATTGAAAACAAAAGAGCTAAAATTTCTATTATCTAGAATATATATATTTTTCTAATCATCAATTATAAAAATACTGTTAAGTTTTAGTATTCTTATTTTTAAATAGCTGGACTTAGAAAATATACCTCTACATATTATATATATATATAATGTCCTCTTAGATGAATCACAAAGCCAGAAGTATTATTTTCATTCCCCTTTCAATCATAATCAATATTATATAATGCATAGTATTTTAGAAAAGTACAATATTAGATTGCAGTTTTAAATGAAATTAGGTCATATTTCAATAACAGCCAGCAATGTAAAAAAGATAATAATTTAACAACCAGACAGAGATTAAAGTGCACATTATTAAGTGTGGTATATCCAGATCTGTTTTGATTCCACTTTTGTTTTTTATGAATATAAATTATATCAGCAAAATAAATATACTCATATTCATCTCATACAAGGATGACATGTTTTGTGTTAACTTGTAATAAAAATATGCTTGTGCTATTTAGCAATGTGTAATAACTAATAAATTCGATTCAAACATAATTTAATAATAGTTAATTAATACCTCAAAAATTAATATTAAAAGATTTAAAAGCAGGAACAATATTAAGAAAACTATTTTGTACGATTGTATAAGTGTAATGTAATTAAATTCTTGGTGATGTAATTAGATGAGGCACTTACTGAAGATGATCATATCAATTACATTTATGTAAAAAATATATTCTAAAATACTATACATTATATAATATTGAATATGATTGAAAGCTTTGGTTAAGTGAAAGCAAATTTTACAAAATTTTATTCAAAAAAATTTGATAAGCATCTAATCAAATGCTGCTTTATAGCAGCATTTGATATCATTTTTATATTTGCTATCATTATTGATAGCAAATGTAAAAGTAACTAACATTTTGTGTTAATTATTACTGCGTTTTAAAACTTGCAGTCTTCCATTTATTTCTGTTAATGATAAAGAGATAAAAATAAATTAATAATGTGAGAGCAAACTGATTAAATGAAGCATTGTAATAGTGCTATTAACAATAACAACATTAATCCTTAATATAATTTACTGTTCAGTGTAGATATTCCACTGATACAAAATACTTCACAATGCCACAGTATAAGATATTCAGTAAGAAATTTTCTGCAGATAGAGGGGGGGTTTTAAGTTCAAAATCAGCAATACTGTATAAAATTTGAAACAAAACCAAGAGCACTATTCCCCACTGATAATGCGTATGTACCATATATATTTAAATTATTGTCAAATTTGCTATCAGTTAAACCATTAATTAATTCATTTTGTGACCTTATTCAGCCAGTTTGAATTTAATTACAGGGAAATCCTGTTAAATCTGTTAAAGATTATATGCTTTTATTGCAAAAGAATGTTTTAAGATATTCTTCAGCTTCAAAAAAAAATGTATTCTGGTAAAAATGTATTCATTTATTATTGGTTTAAGATAATTCCTTGTGTATTTATAACACTAAGTTAAAAAATATAGTATTATATTTAAAAAAAATAAGTACTATATTCCTAATGAATTTTAGTCTCTTTACAAGGCCCTCTTTTTATGCTATAATTAATTAAATTTAATATATTTATCACTGTAATTTTATTAAAAAAGTAGTTAGTATATAGACAAATCTCAAACTGTATTTGTTCAGCACTCTAAATAAATAAATTTATTATGTGAAAAAATAAGCTTTATACAAAGTAATTTTTTAAAGAAGCTATTATGAAAAGAGAAAGTTTGATTTACAGAAATAGCAGTTTTACATAAACTTGTTTTAATAAATTTTTTACTGCTTCTTGAAGGATTAGATAACCTAAATCATAAAAAAATACATGATAATGCATGTTGCTAAATTTTCATAACAATATAGTAATTAACATATGCTTACTGTAATAGCAAAGATTGAGAGCAAATATTTTTTCAATTAAATTGAGTTAATAGGTACTTAGAATGATAAAATACAAATTAGACATTAGACAATACTGGAATTTGTAAAACAGATTTCTGAACATGAAGAAGTAAAAGGGTTTTAATAAAGATGTCAGTTCATATTAAATTCTAATAAAAGAGTCTGATGAATATAATTCAGATTGGCTGATAATGAGTATAGTAAAAAGGGTAACGATAAAAAGGTTTTGTTTTGAAATTCCAGCAAAAAGAGTTATATTTTTCGATCATCAAGTTTTAAACTTTCCATTTCTGTCTAGCGTTGTAGCTTACTATAAATGTTAACTTTCAAAACACAATTTCACTGAATAAGATACTTCAGAAGAGAGAAGTACGGAATGCAACAACATTAGGCATAAGGCTATAGGTGGAAGAAGATCTGGCCAAATGGCAAATTGCTTGTATAAAAAAAGTCTGCCACCATGTTTAAGTCATTTCATTTAATGATCACATATTTAGACACGTATGGTAAACAAAAAAACCGTTCAAATATGGCAGCTACGCTTTCATTGGTTTACTGAAAATATCAACAAGAAAAATAATTGACCAGAAATTTTTACTTCCAGAGCGTACAAGTTCAGAATATAATAACAATCATGCTTGTATAGAGAGAGCTAAAAAACAGACTGGAATTCCTATAATGGTACTCTGAACTGGTTTTATTTCGTATGCACAGTTAGAAAAAAAAATTCTTTCTCAGTTATTGAAATTCTAAGATCTAAATTTTTAAAAATTAGCCAATTAAAAAAAATTGTAGATGAACATGGCAATAAACTTAAATGGTCTGATATAAAATGGCTCAGTTACTAAAAAATGTATTTAGTGAAATAAAATATAAGTACACTGTATATGATGAACCATTTAAAATCATGGACTTCAAAAGAAAAAACAGAGAGGCCATTGTTGCCAGAAAGTGTACCATTGCACTTATGACTACTTTTTCAATAAACCCCAAACAGAAAAAGGACTTGATTGATTGCAAGAGTGTCATGATTTTTACAAAAAATTGAAAAAGAAATTAATTATCAATTTCAATTAATAACTTAACTGGAATCAACAGACAGACAGTGATATGAAATTTTCAGAATATTCTTAGCATTTGGTATTAACTGTCACTATTTCATTCCTGTAAACATTAGTTTTAACTTGAAGTTTTGTTACTATTTACTTTTACTATTACTTTGGATCTAAAACCTATTTTCTGAATTTTTTTAATTTATATTTTAAAAAGAAATTATATTGTTCATATATAAAATTGTAGTTTTTATTATTTTTTATTGCTTATTTATTTTCAGATTACTCAGACTGATTTGTAGTATGTGCCAATAAACAATGCTAAGTAGAGGTAACGGTTTGTTAAAAAGAAGGCAGTAAGTATGCTTGTTGTCATCACTTAGTGGTAGTTCAATTTGTATAAAGTTGATTTTTGAATAAAAAAGGTAAAAAGAGTTTGTTGAAAAGAGTAGTGTACTTATTATTCTTAATTAGAAGTACATAATTTTTCTATTTTGTAATTTTAATAATAATTTCATATTTGTGTTTTTCAATTTGTGATAAGAGGATAACACAAAAAAAAAATAAATTATACCTTTAATAATATACAATAAATTGAAGAATAATAAATATGTTACAGCAAATCAACAAAAAATTATTACCTGTGGTACTTTGCAATCATGCTATTTCCACCTTTACACATCTCACGAAGCAGGCAAAACATAAAAATAGTTGAAAAATTGGAAAATAAACAGCAATATAATATAAAATAGCTATTTTTCTATTAGAGGTTATGTTTACAAATATTTATGCATTAATCAAAAAAGAAACAATTACCGTAGCCGTATTTGTAATTTTTAATTCCTTCACAAATGTTATTTTTATTCTTTTGTATAATTTAAAAGATTGTACATATCATGCTATGCCCTCTTAGTATAGAAATATATATATATTATTCCTATGAATTAGAGAAAATCATGGAAAATGATGGTTGCAATCCCAAAAAAAAGATGTTTGAGAAGAGCAGTTACACTATACAAAAAATGACAAAATTGAGAATCAAAATACCAACGCCACTCTAAATAGTACAACCTATACTAAAAATAATTACAGATTTTTAACTAAAATGGTTACATAATGTTTAGAGAATATAATAAAAAAATATTTCCAATAAGAGAATGGCAATTTAAATTAATAAGAAGGGAAGGTGGCCAAGAGGGATGAATTCACTTGTGCTGTGGCCACTGTACAAGTTATAAATTAAGCCATTTCTCACCACTTGTAGTATAGAATCTAAATTTCCTAATTGCATGTTGTTGTTCACACTGAATGATAGTAAAATATTTAATCTATTTTAATAAATAGTCTAGCATATTACTTCCTAACAGATGAATATAATTTTAAAAAAATGAAAATTCAATTAATTTTATACAGACTGAGATGATAAATATACATCTTTACATTTTTAATATTTTGGTACGTTTCCAATTTAAATTTTTACATAAATTTGAAATGATGCAAAGATGTCTGTGAAGTACTTTATGAGGAGAAAAAATTAAGCAATAAGTAAAAATGTAATACTTATGTAAAATTATTATTCTAGTCAAGGAGAATGGATAAAAGCAACTTAAGAGTCAAGAGTAGTAATCATAATCATTTCTTTCACTTTTTCCATGTTTTCATCGGTTGTTGATGTACTGAGGCGTCTGGGGTGCTCGTCATCAACGTCTTCACGACCTGTTTGGAAATGCTTATACCACTCATAAACCCTTGCTTTACTTGCAGCAGACTCACCAAAAGTAATATTTAACATTTTTAAAACATTGCTACACTTTATTCCATTCTTATAGCAAAATTTAATACTAATTCTCTGATCCATTATTTATACAAATAAGAAATTGCCGATCATACCGAAACACGTGTTATCCTTTTGACTGATGACAATAGACTAAACATCCAATATGGCTAAAAATGTACAGATACTCTTCAGACATAATTATCAATAGAACAATGAAAAAACCCACAGGATCAAACTAATATAACTCACAAAATTTCAAAATTCTCGTTACTTTTTGAACACACCTCGTATATTTTTAAATTGTAATTTGAAAAAGTAATGGTTCACTGGTCAGATTAATGTGCCAAAACAAATCTTATGTCAATTTTATAATATAAAACCACTGGGGAGGTAGCTGACTACCATAAATTAAAGATGAAATTAAAAATAAGTTAATTGGTCAACTAACACAATATCAGTTATGAGACAAACATAAAAAAAAATAGAATACAATCAGGGAAATAATATTTGTGACAATTATTTGTTTTGTAACTTTAAGTGGACCATATTAATTCATTATTACTGCAACAAGATTTTTCAAATATCATTAATATTAATATTTAGAATGCATGTGTCATAATCGAACTCAAACTAAAATAAACTGTTTTTTAATCAATAATGAAATGTGCAATTATTCTGTAATTGTTTTTCAGAAAAATCAAGAGCTTTCTAACTTTATGTCAAAATTGCTATGCACTTTTAAGCTGAGTATCTTTCTGAAAGAGAACCAGCCCAATAAAATATATTTCTTCCTCTTCTTCGACCTCCTCACAATCACTATTCAGCAGCTTGCAAAAATACTCCCTCCATCTTTCAACAATCTGTTTCATCTCTCCTATCAAATTCCCTTTTTATCCTTACAAAAAGTTGTTCAAGACCACCGGTGTGGATTTAAGCAGAATAGATCATGTACAGACCATGTATTTGCAATCCATACGATCTGGAAAAGTGTCACAAATTTAATGTAGACCTGCACAATCTATACGTTAATTACAAGCAGGCTTTCGATAGTGTTAAAAGGGAGAGTTTATTTAATGTAGTGATTGTATTCAGAGTACCATGCAAGCTTGTGAGATCAGTTAGGATGATTTATACTACTGATTACAAAGTAAAGATACAAGGAATGTTGTCTGATAGTTTTCGTGCTAATGCGAGGTTAAGACAGGGTGATGTATGTATTGACCATATATTTAATTAAATATATTTAAATATATTATTAACCATATATTTTAATACTGTCCTGGAGAGAAGGATGAAAAATATAGTAATTAACCAAGGTGGCTACATCATAATTAGGATGTTGTATGGCATATGCTGACGATATTGTCTTGGTGACCAGAAGTAGGAGAGTTTTAGGGGAAAGCTTTCAACAACTACAAGAGGGATCAAGACATGCTGGGCTCATTGTGAATGTCAACATAGTTGTCATAAAACTAAGCTCATGGTTTTCTTGCTGTTAATAGAGTGGTTAATTCTTGAACAAGTTTATTCTAACTAATATTTTTTAACGGTCCAACTTTATATCTAACAAATGGATCCTTCAATATTTTAATTTAGTAATTTTCAAACTGATCTTAATGGTCTTTATATAAACCCATTCTACTAATAAAAATATATTACATTAATTTTTGATACTCCTGCTTCACCATGTATTCCAACTCCAAATTCTAATTGATGAACAGGCAATGTAAACAATGGTGTAGGAGCACCTGGTACAGTACAAGGTGAGCTGCATATACCAACAGTTCCAAAATTAACAATGATTTGTCTGCATGTATTTGCTATATGTTCCAAAGATTTACCAGCTGTTGCAAGTGCTCCAGCAATCTATAAAAAATAAATAAACATTCATTTCCTAGTACGGACAAAAGTTATGGTAAGTAAGCATGTAAAAAAAGGCAGAAAAAAGTTATAAGGGTGCTAAAATTATTAAATAAATCAAATGCAAATGAATGAAGTATAACGACATAAAATAATTTTTACATTTTATCGGCATTGACTGCTATACTCAGTAGCCTCTAAAAATGTCATAAATATGCAGTGAACTGAACCCAGTCTTTTATTCTTACTGACCTTTCTTAGGAACCAATTCATTAAACAAGCCTTTGGCGGTAGGCGTTTTACCTTACTTCAATTATCCACAATTCTACTCTATGAAACATGAAATTCCAAATGTTGAGGAATCATCAGGCTGTAAGAATGCAATTTAATGTTTTACCCAGTAACCAATATATGATTAAATAAATGATTCAGATTACCTTCAACTTTATATAACTAATTACTTTACATTCAATAAATTAAAGGATTTCAGTAACCTTAGCTATATTAAGACTATTAAAATAGCATTAAATGGAGCAGTTATAAATCAAATTGAAGACCTATACTGATTTTTACTACTAAAAAATTATCTATGGCAGTAATTCGTCTTTTCTCCAAATACATACCTATTACTTCCAGTAAGTTTTAGTTTCCTTTTCACTACCCTCTTTCCTTTCATTTCACATTCCTTACATTTTAGTATTTTGCCTTTATATGTTTCATACAAACATTTTACCAAAACTTCTAAATTAAAATTATAATACAGTAGCACGCAAATTAATCTGAACACAAATTTTATTTAATAAAAAGTAATGTTATTTAGAAAAAAAAATCATACCTGTATGGGGTGGGTGGGAGGTCCCTTTACACTATAATAAATCCTACTTAATCAGGCTATACTGCTGCCACCAATTCTCACTGCTCCTGGAAAAGGTTGGGAGGATAAGCAGTGGTGTGGATCATCTGGTGTGTTCATTGGTGGTGGGATGACCTTAGTCACAGTCAAGTGAGGAATGATGGTGGATACAAGTGCATACACTGTCAAAGAGTGTTTGTTAGCTTATATGTGGTATGAATGTTCACACACTGGTAAAACATTGAGAACATTATGAATGACTTATTTATGTGTTTTGGGAAATCATCACAATCACGGCAAATGTTACTGACGTAAGAGAAGAAGGCCAAGAAGACCAAGCACTGAGCTGAGACAGCTGCTGCGAAGACATCATTCAATGATCACCTATGAAATCAACACACGCCAATGTTCTGCAAAATCAAGCATTCTAAGATTGACAATACGAGACCATATGTGGAAGGACTTGAAAGTTAAATGTTTTTATCCAGCCATACTTAATGAGTTAAGTGACAATGACCTTGATCGATGTGTGTATGTACCAGTTATTGCTTGAATGCTTTACAAGAACAAACAATAAAAAGAACGTCATGTTCTCAGACAAGTGTGTAATTTATCAAAGTTCTTGTAACTAAAATTTTTTTCTGGGCGAAAGACAATTCCTGTTTTTTGAGGAAATTGAATACCATTTGAATCGTGTTATGATTTGGGTTGGGATGACAGCTGAACATCTCCTTGGTCCTTTTTTTTCAATGATGCAATTAATCAACACAGTTATCTGAGAATGATTGATGAGTGGTTATTTTCAGAATTAATGGCAAAAGGAATCGCTGACAGTTATGTTTCAGCAAGACAGTACTTCAGTGCAGCCAGTCTCTTTAACATGAGTGGTAGCGTCTTGACCTTTCATTCAGAGGTCCTGGGTTCAAATCCTAGTCAGGCATGGCATTTTCACATGCTACAAAAATTGTCATTCATCTCATCCTCTGAAACTAGCCCTAACGGTGATTCTGGAGGTAAAAAAAAAAGTACTTCAGTTCATTTTCCTTTGAATGTCTGCAGCCTCAATGAAACTTTTCTGAGTCATTGGATTGGACACAGAGCAGAGAGTTACTGGCTCCATTGCTTTGGTCAGCAAAAAGTCATGACCTCACCACACCTGACAATGAACTCTGGGGTTTTATAAAAGACAAGATCCAAAAACCTACATATGTCAACAATGAGCAGTTCCAAGATGTTTTTCATTCAACATTTGAAATGATCACCCCTGATACACTGTTGCAGATGACCAATCATAAGTGGAAGCACATCATACACAGCTGTGCTTTGAAAATAGCAGAACCCACACAGACGTTTTAGTTCCATGGAAGGTAAGTTGCACCTATCCTAAAAATTTCATAACTAGCATAAACAGACTTCCCACCCACCTTGTACAATTTGTGAATATCTAGTAATTAATAAGTCCTCCTTTATTCTTAATTATTTCACATACATGATTTGGCATCGATTAAACAAGTGTACTATACATTTTTTGATTTCTTTATTGTGAAATCATATCAATATTATTTCTTTAATGAGGTTAATTTTTGTTGTGGTGCAATTCATTTTGAGTCTTTTTTGATTATTGCCCAAAAATTTACAATTAAGTTTAACTCCAGAGAATTGTCTAGCCATGGGAGAACTTTAATGTTTTGTTCTTTGAAAACGTTTTCCACTTTTTTTTGGCAGTATGGCATGGTGCCAAATGTTTTTAGAATACAATGTTTCCTTGTAGAAATTTGTTTTGAGGTTGTGTCACAACCCTGTCTTTAAAATCTTAATATAGCCACCATTTTTCAACATACTATCTACTGGAAGTAATGAACAAGAACCTTTAAATGTGAAACAACCACAAAACATCTTTTTCTGTGCCTATTTAACTCATTTTTGGACATGAGCCAATGTGTATATGTATTTTCATTTGATGCTTTTCTAATCTATAGGACACTTTGACCCAGAACATAAATATGTTACTTGTTGGAAACTATTTTTCCAGTCTTCTTTGGTCCAAAATTAGCATGTGTTTTGGCCCACAAGCACATTTTGCCCTGGTGCAAGAAGTTGGTTTCTAATAGTTGTAACAAGTAAATATGTTCCACTGAATGCTAATTCTCAATTTAAGACCACAGCAGATAATTTTGGGTTCAAGTTTACTTTTTCTCACTAATAACCAATCCTGGGTTGGAGTAGTTTTTCTTTTATGGTCACATTTACCTTGAAAGGAATCAGTTTCTTTTAATTGTTTTAAAATAGCATCCACTCTCCCTAATCCAGCACCACACTCAGATGCTATTTATTGTTGTGTCATACTGGTATGCTCAGAGAAACAATTTTTAAGTACTTTAAGTTACATCCATTATTATACATTCAAGACACACAAAACAAAAAATATGATTTTATAATAAAAAAATGAAATAAAACTTTCACAAAAGACTATAACATGAAAATTGCTAAATAATTAAAAAACAATAATCTTAACTACACAGACAACTTAAACAATGAGTGAGGTCAAGCAGTGTAGCCACAACATAGAAATAAATAAACAATTCCCTATGTTTGGATTAATTTGCATGCTTCTGTATTCATTACAATAGATAACTAACTATATAAAAACATGTGTCATGTAAACATTTCACAAAATAAACTATACAAGAAATTGAAATAAAAATGATAAAACACCTGAAAAACTCATACTTTCTATGAGTTGTCAGAAGTCACAGGATATAGCTCTTACAATCTGCAAAATGTAGGCGCTTATAACAAATTAGACAAATGTTAATATAGAATGACATAAAAACCAAAAGATAAAATAAACTAAAATACAAAATAAAACAGACTTAAAACAGTAGCCTGCAAAAGATTTAAAGTACCACTTTTTCAATCCTTTCTTTACATTTTTAATCTCTGAAACTGGCACAAAAAGAAAAATAACTATCGACAACTTACTAGCCCTTAATTAAATTTATAAATAATTCTTTTCATGTTGGTTTTTTTAAAGTTAATTTTATTCTGTTTACATCTACCTTTATTTAAAATACAGGTAGGTCAAGAAAAAATGTTACTCATATGAATAAAAGTTCATAAGAAAAATAAAGGTGAAAAACATTGCCTTAAAATAATAAAAGGAATACAGAAAATCAATGTAAGAGATTGCTATCAAACATGAACTAAAGGCTCTTGTTATGTGGGTATTTATAGTTTTCACAATTTTTTTTTTAATTTTCATACAAAATGTACATCTTTTTTAAAAAAAATAAAATAGTATTTTATTTATATATTTATATTGTATGTATTCATCCACTCTAAGAATGAAAATAGAATGACAACATTTAAAAAAAGAAAAGCAATTTCTTGTCTTCTAGAAACACAAGTCGCTTCAATTCACTTGAAATTGAACTGTTAAATGTTAGTTCAGAAAATATAAAATAATTTCCAAAATGTTCTACAATATAAATTTCAAATAGTGAAAAAAGTATAATGGGAAGGAAAAGTATATATGATGGTCAGTGAAATATAAACCTGACCTTTGTCGAATAAAAATACAAAACATATTTACTGCTTTTCTTTATTGAAATCCTATATGTTTTGGGAGCTTATAGATCCTGCCTTCATAGGAAGTTTTAAGAAAAGTCAAGAGCCAATTGTGCACATACTCCACTACTTCATTATCGCTCTGGAATCAAAGTTCTCCCAGCACCTCCTTCAACAGCTCAAACAAAAAGAAATTGCAGGGATAAATCTCAACTGTACAGTGGATGTTCTAAGGTTTCCAGTAGATTTTGTCTAATTTATCCCAAGTTATAACAACTATGTCTCTAGCATTGTCATGAAGAAGAATCGCAATCTCTAATTGGCTGATGAGGCCTTTTGTTCCTGAAAACAGCTTTCACTTTGTCAAAGAGCTGGCAGTAATATATAGCCTTCACAGAGGGATATTCATAGAGAAAATTTATATGAAATACCACTTTCCAGTTCTCAAAAGATAACTGCAAGGATTTTTCCAGCTGACTGATGCATTTTCGCCTTTACAGGGTAAGGCTCGCCACACTTATGCCATTCCATACTCACCAATTTTGACTAGACAGATTATTGATGGAACCATATCTCATCACATGTGAATATTCAAAGCAAAAATCATTTACCTGTTGTCGAAATTGATTCTGAAACCTTTGAAAAATTTTCCATCAGACCCGTTTCTGATTTTGGGTCAAAAGTCTTGGAACCAACCTATAAACTTCGTGAAACTCAAGATGCTTAGTGATAATGAAATGAATAGTTCTATGACTTATAACCACTTCTGAGGCAATTTCATCAACCATAAGCAAGCCGATTGTTCAGAAGTCAGATGTTGTCATCCATTACACTTGTCCTTGATTGCCTATTATGATTTACATTTTCTACAGCTTCATGCCCTTCTATAAATCTGCTGGCCCAATTGTAAACATGGGTATATGACAACATCATGCACTCAAAATGAACGTGCAGATTAGTCAAAATTCTGGAGTGTGATGCCCTCATTCAGGAGAAACTTCACAATAATATGTTAAAAAATGACAATGGAACTTCTTTCTTTGACATGATGCTACTTACCAGAGAGATGATGCAAATGCTAAGCTGGCTGGGCCACCATCAATATTTGTCCATTGCCAGCCCATTCATGTTGATATGCAAGTCACTAAGCAAAAATCAGATTTATATTTGACAGACCCTCTTACATAATTAAACATGTACAATAGGTCTAGAGAATATCTCAATCAAGATTGAATAACTAATATATGGGTATTATTGGATTATATCACCGACTCTACATTTATTTTATAATGGGTAGATTATGTGAAGTTAACTTTAAGGTGTCCTGAACTCAACTTACAAAGAACAGAAGTATGATGGATGGAAGCTGCATAGTTAAGGAAAGGTAGAAATGAGCAAATTAAACAGGTATTAGGCAGTTGTGTGACACTATTCAAGTAGAAGTTATTTGAAAAAAGATTAAAAGATCTGCGTGGATTCTATAATTCCCAATGATACTTTTAATATGCTGACCAGAAAATAAAATCTTGACATAGATGCTAGCTATGAAATTTTATGAAAATGTATTACATAAACACAGTTTTAAAAAAAATACTATTAATAGAATGAGACTGGAATAAGCAGTTTTGTCTTTTCAGTCAGTATTCAAAATAACTGAAAATGTTAAACTAAAGCATCAATGTGAATAATAAAACTTTAACATCAGACAGCCATTCAAACCTTCCTTTACATATAAATTTAAAACTGACTTCACTATACAAATTGGATGCTGATTAGCAGATTCAGAATGTTTTTTTTTTTAGTAGAAAAGGACACAAAATATAAATGAGGATGACTAAAATTTAAAATTTATCTTTTCAAAGAACAAGAACGTATTTAAAGGGATTATTTTATATAATCCATGTTTTATTTTTAATCATGTTTTATTTTTAATTTTGTAAAAAAATGTACACTCTTTCTTACCTTCAAAACAAATAACATTCCAGAAAGACCTCTTCTACCAACTGCTTTTTCAACAACTGCATTATATAATGCCAAATCATCACCAACTGTAACACTCTCAACCTTAAAAAAATTAGTGTTCATCAAATATCTTTTAAAGATTATCTTTAAAAACGATGAATTCTACTGTGTGTATATAATCAGGTCACACGACATATATATGTATGTACAGATAGGTAAAAAAAATTTTTTTAAATCTAAAAAATTTGGTTAAATTTTTAACTTTTAGCCTCTTAAGGAGATATTTAAAAAACCTTTATTAAAAAAAAATAATAATTCAATAAATTGTAAATAATTTACAAAAAAGTTATTATTCCAATGCAACAAAGCCTAAAAAAATCTATTTCTGTCAGATAGACATTTGTGCATATATATGTATGTATGTTGGCCTGTATTTGATCTTTTAATTCTCGACCCCCCCATTAACTGATATTCTTCAAACTTGGTAGACAGGTACTACCTTTCGGGGGGGAAATGTATTAAATTTTTGCAACATTGGAAAAAGGAATGGGGTGTTTTTGGCAGAAATAGAATTTCAAATCTTTACACCAGCAAACAATTTAACAAAATTTAAGTTTTTTTTTAATAAAATTACACGTTACCAAAAATTTTTATTTGATATTTACACCCTACGCAAAAAATTATTTTATATATTTTTTTCTTTTACCTATATCTTGCTTCAGAAAAGGAGTTAATGGGAGCTTTTTGCATCTGTATTTTCTACTTAATAGGCTTTCAGACCAATAGAGAATTTTTTTGCCCCTTCTACACCAATGGTCTATGGTAAAAAAAAATATTTTTTTAAATTTTTTTAAATTTAAACCCATTTCACTCCTTGCATTTAAAATGTAAAAAAACTTAATTTTTTTATAGTCCTTGCTTTAGTATTTCTTGGAAAATAAATTAGTAAAAAACTGTTGCCCCCTTCCTAGAAAATTGTAACTTGGTTTATTTAGAATTATAGGTGTGGTGTATCTGCATTTTTTAAACAATTTAAAAATTTTTTTTTTTCAATTTATTATCATCATTTAAGAATTATTTTCTTAAAAATTAATTTTACCCAAATGATTCCCACTTGGGTATGGGAGCCCCTAAAATGAAAAAAAAACTGAAATTTAAACTTTTGAATGTTCAAAACTAAATCACTAAAATAATAAAATTCCCCTCTCCTGATAGGGGAGCTCCCAAATTTTTAAAATCAAAAAAAATTTTTTTATAATAAATTATAAATAAATATTTTTATATAAAAATGTGAAAAGAATTCATAATTTTGGTTATTGTTTTTCAATAAAAAGTAATTACTTTTTCGTAAAGTAATGAATGCAAATTAAGGTGATTGAACTGAAAAATCTTTCTGGCATTTTTAAAAAATCAAGTTCTTGACTGGCTTAGCTGGAAAAGTTATATGGAATTCATTACAGACATTTTTTAAATATAAAATTTGGCTTCTAAAATAAAAAAAAATAAAAATCCCTTTGGCATGCCAGAAGGTGGGAAGTAGATTTCTTCGGTGCTAAATAGTGGATAAAAAAGATTTCCACCTTAAAGTTAAAAAAAACTTCAAGTTTACTCAATACGACGACAATGGTTGCATGTGAAAAAAGTTTCACATGTTTAACATATGGCAAACCCCATCTTCTTACAATTCCAGCAACATTTTGGTCATCCCTTGCAGTAAGGGTTGGTCATATCAAAAATTATTTCAAACAAAAGTTTTGGGTAATGTTTAGAGGAGAAACGACCACTTTAAACCAATTCAATGCTGTGTCTATTAAGGAAGGAATGATTTGTTCATCTTTAAAATCCCATTTTTCCACCCCCTGGGCTAATGGTTGCTGATATCAAAAAAGAACTTATTTAAATAGGTTTTAGGTCCTTATCCAAAGAATAGTAAGAATTTAAAAAATTTCAATATTTTACTTAATAACGAAGTTATAATGATATTTTGTTATCGCTAGGGAGGGCTATCTTGTTAGCCCCTCATTGTCTGATTTTGGCTCTTAACGAACTCGACTGAGATGAATTATTTTTAAGGAACAATTGGAAAGTGATTGGCACAAAATTACGACAGTTAGTTATCGTGTCCACAAGAAAGTAAAATATATATAAAAACTTTTGAGCTGACGGTGATTTTGGGGTCTGGGGGATAGAGTTTATGAAAAAATTATTCATCAAAGTTCTCTAAACACTGAATAAGAAGGAAAATTTTTATATAAAAAAAAGAATGATATTACCTAAATTACAGCTAACATAAAACTAATATGTTTTCACACATTACCTATAATTCTGTTAAGAGCATTTGCAGAGGAAAATAAAAAACTTGATGCTAACAGTAAATGTGAACTAAACTAAAATCACATAGGTATATAACCTTGAACTTTATGCACATTATGTGAGAATACATGTATTGAGCGAGTTTCAGGATATTACAACCAAGAAGAAGGTGGTATATCTTAGTACTGAAAGGAAACTGACCTCTGTCTTGCTCCATTTTTTTTTTTTTTTTTTTTGTTGCATTGACAGCTGGTTTAATAAAACATACCAAACGTATGCTGTGAACTGAACTCAGTTCTTCACTTCAGTGATTAATGGGTACTAATTCACTAAATGTGGCTTTAACAACTGACACTTTATTCTAACTTCACATCCATCAATTTCTAGGATGTTACTTTCTGGGATAATCCATATTTTGTCAACTTATGTTTGTAAAAGATGTCTTTTAGATGTGTTATCTATCCTAGAACTTGAGTGAAAATTTAAATTTAATTGAAAGTTCTTTAAATTTCTACTCATCAGCAACATGAATTCTCTTCCAAATACAATAAGAATTCCCAGCTAATTAACAGGAATGATAATGTTAATTAAGATTACCTGAGAATCACATCAACCTCTTTGCACTTCAGCTGTGAAATGAGAAAATAATCAATAAAAAGTAATCAAAAAAATATATTTATTGAACAAGATTTGAAAATGCTAATTGAATTAGGGAAGTAATACAATAAGTTTAAGTTTTATTTAAAATATACCCAATATTATGGTACAAAAACATTAGTTTCATTATCTGCATCAGATTGTAATATTGATTAGTTTTAAATGAGATTTTTAAATTATGTTTTTAATTTATTCCAAAATAAAACATTCATGAAGTAGAGATTCTGCTTAAATACTAAAAAAAAAATTGAAAGAAAAACAATGCAGTAGGTGAAAAAAACTATTAAGTATTCTTTTCATTCCTGCTAGTTTCATGATGCTTAGTACTCATTCATTCTTCTTATCCAATATATTAGAATACTTTGAATTGTAAAAAGAAAAATGTATCATATCAAAATTATCAAAAAAAATTATGGCTATGAAACAAATCAATCTCCCTGATAAGAGTGGCCTTTCATGTGAAGGTCCCGGGTTCAAATCCCGGTAAGCCATGGCATTATTTCTATATCCCATGCACACACTTTCAGCTTATGTGGTGATATCAACAAGAAAAGAATAAAAAAAATTCCTAATCATAACTGGAAAAAATGAAACAAGTGCCAAATAATGAGAAAAGGTTTTTAATTTTACTTTACATGCAATAAAAATCAATGCTGAATAAATTCAATGAGTTATCCCGCACATAAAAGAGAAAATATAATTCCTATCATATTCTGTTGAGTACTGAGAACATCAGGAGTGATAACTGCAATCATCTCCATGTTTCAAATAGTAGATGTTGATAAATACACATTTTGCTTAACAGAAATCCAAAAGTTTATAGGAATAAGTTAAGGGACCACAAATTATTACTTCCAACTACCTTTTCTGATCTACTGATATTGAGAAATATCTTAATAAGGAAATCAAGACAGTCTTCATAGACGAAACAGCACCATATTGTTGAGGATACATTATCATCTCCTGTTTGGAAAAATGCGAAAAGTTTAAGCATATACCAAGTGATATTGTAAGATATCACTTATATATATATATATATGTGTGTGTGTGTGTGTGTGTGTGTGTGTATGTGTGTGTATACTGTTAAATTATATATATCACTTAGATATATTTTTGTTTTATAAGATATTATGGTATAGTATTTAAAAAAAAACATCCAATTGTTTGGTCTTTACTAAGAACCCCACATTAATGTTTATTTTCAGAAAATTATAATTAAACTCAATGAATTCACATGAATTTTCTGTGATCTACATTCTGGCCAGATTATGATCTGAGGCCAGTATGTCACTGGCCACATTGTATGCGCACCCTTACAGCACGAGTGTGTGCTACCAACCAAAACTTCATCAATTATGAATTGTGAAATGTTTCTCTTTTACTGTTGTTTCATGTCTCCATTTTTTAAGCTTCAGCATGATTTTATGGACACACTTTATTGTACCTTAAGTATAAATAATAATAATCTCATGCTGGACATTGGATTTTGAGTGATTCTCACCAACAGTACAAACAACCATTTTATAAAGCCTAGACTGCTTTTTGAAGTAATGATACTACACCAAAATTTATGCAGGTAATAAAGAACTTGCAATAAAAAAAGCAGTTTATAAAGTATAAAAAGCAGTTTGTTTTGGTATTAGTTTGATCTCAATGTATGCAGTCTACATTGACTTATTTTCTAAGCAGACCTGTTTGTAACACCATATTAGCAGATCCTTCATCGATCAGAAAAAACAATTAAGAAGACAAAACAAATCATAGTTAAACAGTAGTTAGTTATCGTGTAAGTTAGATTTCAATAATTACTTTAAAACTTTAGTAATTAAAAGTTGACCCACTGACTAAATATCCTATTTTTTCAACAAAAAGTACTTTTTGATTTACGGCTAACTACTACTAGGTGGAGTAGAATGGTTAGACGATGTAAAGGTTTGTGCCATGCTCACATCTATGTAGGGGTGGTGGTGTATGTTGGTGGGGAATAATATGTAGGTGGGGAAACATATATAGCTCAGTAGATCAGTTTAAACTTTTGGGGCCACAGCCAGTACAAGAGACTCTCTCCGGAAAGCAGAGTGCATTGCTTCCTCCAGACACTTGGACCCCTGGAAAGGCGTATTTCTGTTAGACCGAAAGACAATAGAACTGAAGGGACTTCAGGGGATGGACTGAAGAGGAATCATGCCAGTATGAAGCTCATATGCGCCTAATCTCCCATGATCAGGCCCAATAAATTATTTCTAACTGGTCTACAGGACCAGAATGCAAATAACTCCATCCATAAATAAAACACAAAATTCTGTAACTGCCACTACATAATTAATGACCCACCCAATAAGCAGAAGATACAGGAGCACAGGACATTTGTCGAGGCTCTGTGATTAGTAGGGAGATAATAAACTTCTGCTACCTTTGCATTCTGTTCATTTCCAAACCCTCAGGTCATAATGCACCATTGGTTGGCTCCATTACACTTCTGCAGAGGAAGTGTTTTGCAAACATAGCGGTTCCCCACTGCTGTAAAGCAAAGAGTTTTAAGACATTTTGAGATCGGAAAAAATGGAAAAGTTCCCGCACGCCAAACAATATTGTATCGGGTCAGACAATTCAGGTCTAATGCATCCATCATAAACAAGAAGCTGCCTGTTTGGCCTCGAACTGAGTGAAACCTGAAAAATGTTCAGAGTGTGGCAGAAGTGTTTCAGTGTGGTCCTCAGTGTCCTGCTTGTCACCATTCAACTGCCTTACACTTAACCCATAGATCCAATGGACGCATCTTACATGAGGATTTAATATTCCTTCCTTATAAAAAGCAAGTAGCACAACTCTATCCACGTGATTTGAATTATCGTTGTGACAATCATCCAAGAAATATTTCTCCAACATGTTATCCCTCGTTTCAGAAATGTTACTTGTTCTTCCCGCTCAACTGATTTATCAGCATGCGACTTTTCCTATGGGGGTCAATTTAAAGAGAAGGTTTATACCAGCTGACCTCACTCTATACAGGAACTGAAAGATTTCATCCGAACAGAAATTCATACAATTCCAGTGGATTCTGTCCGTAAATAAAACTAATATATAACAAACACTAAATAAGCAAATACCTGCCTGATAACAAGAAAGACCCAGCAGCAAGGTACTGTTGTCCAGATTCTGTGATTGTAGGGGGATAATATATCTCTTATTATCCTTAAGTTCTGTACTGTTCCAACAGTAATGAGATTTGAAGTGGTTTGGCAAACTTGACATGTGTGAAATTTATTTCTTTGAAGCAATTTTGTACTTTGAAGATTAAATTTTAAAAGTAAAATAAATTCCCTGTTTCAGTTAACCTTTAGGTACTTTTTTTATCTTAAATGTATAAATGTATATGTTTATTTATTTCAAGTAGCATAAGAATTATATTTTATAAAATATTATACTGAATTAAAATATTACTAATTTATTTATTGAGTTGCTTATGAAAATTATATACCATTACTCACTTTAATGCCTTCATCTTTTGCAACTTCTATTGCTTGCCCAAAATTTAATCTGTCACCAGTATAATTTAATACCAAAACTAAAACACCACCTAATGGATAAAACAAGACAAATAAATATAATACATGTAATAACAGTATAATACATACATACAAATAAATGCTACATAAGTAAATTATTTTTAAAATGCTGATAACTCCTTTAAGAATTAGAAGTATGATGGAGTATAAAAATGGTTAAGGAATGGTTTAATAAAGTACCCCTCAATAATCACCAAATTTTTTATGTGCTACACAGAAGAAGGTAATGAGTTCTATAATTCAACTGTTACCGGCGATGAAACATGGATTTCGTATTACATGCCAGAGAGAAAATGACAGTCAAGTGAATGGCGTCATCCTCAGTCACCAACCAGACCAACAAAGGTCAAGCCACAGCCATGTGCATGCAAACTGATGGCCACAGTCTTTTGGGATTGGTTTGGCATACAGCTAATTGTTTTTATGCCATGTGAAATGACTATAAATGCAGAAGCCTACTGCAGAACTCTACGCAAGTTATTTTGCACCATCAAAATTGGCGACATGGGCGGCTAACCAATGGCGTTGTTCTGCTGCATGATAATGCATGTCCACATGTTGCGGATCCGATACATGATTTTCTGAGAACATTTGGATGGGAAATTTACGATCATCCACTACATAGTCCAGACTTAGCTCCTTCTGATTACCATTTGTTTGGAAAATTTAAAGAATTTTTGTGGTAAGCAATTCGCGGGTGATGATGAACTAACTTAAAAATGCTGTTAATCAGTGGCTAAATGGACTGGCGGCAGAAGAATACAGTGAGGCTATATTGAAGCTGATGTATCACTACGATGAATGTCTAATTCATATGGTGATTATATAGAGAAGTAGTATAAGCTATGTAATTTTAGAGAAATAAAAAATATTTATAAAGTTTTCAGAATACATTTTTTTATGAGATGGTGTTTACTTTAGAGATAACTTCTCACGTGTAAGTAATGTAAAAACAAGTGGGTACTGTAATGAAAAACAATTCCTTTGTTAAAGTAGTCAGAAGTATTTAATTTTTAATTCATTACAACAACCTTGGTTACTCAATCATTTGAAGAATGTAATTCCATCATTGGATAAATTTTATAAAAAAGAATGAAATTAGAAAATGCTATATACTTGCCAGAAGTCAAACCTACATTGGCTGATCTAGAAGGCATATATTTTAACCATTAAAGTATTAGACTGCATATTTCAGTTTTTTTTTTAATAATAAATATATCTTTAATTACCTTTTATATTTTGGCATTTTAAATTTACATGCTGGATGTGTTTAAGTTCTGTTTTCATTAAATTTATCTGATTGCCTATGTCAACATGCTTGTTTTAATTATATGATTAAGAATAATTATGAAAAGAATTATAACATGCCCTTAAATTGTTATTTTAATATCAAAAAAGTAATAATAAATCAAATTTAAGGACAAAATCTGTAGAAAATTTCTTGATTTCCGAAGATTCTATCAATTAGTGATGCGTTGGAAATGAACAAATAGTTTAACTAAACTGTTGTTTTTCAGAAAAAAGACAACTGTTTTTTATTTCACTCCTTTTTTCTGCCCAATAGTATTACTTCCTAGTAAATACACTGAATCATCAAACAGGCTGTCAGCTCACTCTAATGAACAGATGAAGTGAATAAACAGTTTGCCATTTAATGAGAAAAGGTCATCAAAAAAATCTTTTCATAAAAATACAGCAATATTAAAGTGCGGAATAAAAGGGTCATAAACTGTCAAATTTTGTGATAAAATGATTTTCACTGGCATCAACCAAAACATCCTGAGCCTGCAGCCAATGCATTTAGAAAAATATTAATCTGTTATTTACCAACAGTTTGTACAGAGTTGTTTTTTTTAAACAATTTTTTTCAATAAACAGTTCATTTTTATTTGGCAGAAACAACAGAAAAGCCCATCTCTACTTATTATTATTTACGTAGTCAATCAGTCATGTTCAACTTTTGGCAGTTTCATAGGCACTGGAATTTTCCTGGCAGGTTTTTTACGAGTGGTTTGCCATTGCCTTCCCAACTCATGAGAGAGGATATTATGTATGAATTAAGTGAAGTCTCAGGCTGACTATTCCGAGATGTGTGGTTAATTGAAACCCAACCAACAAAGAACACCGGCATCCATGATCTAATTTTCAAATCCATATAAAAGTAACTGCTTTTACTAGGATTTGAACCTTAGAATTCTCGACTTCAAAATCAGCTGATTTGAGATGATGAGTTTGCCACTAGACCAACCCGGTGGGTTCTACTATTAACCCCCTCCAATTCTACAAAGGTCTCACTACAGTAATATAGCTTTGAAAACCAGAATATACTAATCATCAATCAAACCTATATCCTTTTTCTATTAGTTTAATAGTATCAGAATTATAATTAAAATCCCTTTCTTTCAATTTATCAAAAAAAAATTCATGATATGCAGATTCAAGATTTACATCCTAAATGAATCTGCAAAATATGGATTAAAGGTTTACATTTTAGCTTTTTTAAGACCTATTACGTGAAGTATTTGGAAAGTGTTCAGCCAGATGGATCCTTCAAAGTCAGTAATAATAAAGCTGATGATATTTTGCAAATTATAGATCCTGAATAAGGTTGCAGATGAAACCTGACAATTGATAACTGGTTTAACTCCTACGTTGTTACTAAGATGTTGAAAAATGAAAAAACTGCACCACTGTGGGGATGTTAAAAAAAATAAACCTCAAGTTCTGCCAGAAGTTTTAATAAAAAAAAAAAATATTCCACCATGTTAGCTTTTCAGGAAGACCTCACATTAGTTTCATATGTTTCTAAACATAAATGTTTGTTACTTTTCTCATCAATGCACTTGATAATGCAATTGACCCTGAAATTGGTGGTATAAAAACCAAGCATAATATTATATTATGACAAAGCCAAAGGCAGCAATCATATTGTTGTATTGATGAAGTGTAGGGTGAATATATGGTGGCATGGAGAACATAATGATGGCCTTTGTCTTTTTTTTGCATTTTTAAACATTGGGGCACTTAACAGTTATGTTGAACTCTGTTCAAACTCTGAGATTATGAAGAAGAGAATATTGCCAGACCTTGGAAAATACTCTAATAAACCCCTACAAGATGATGTGCACTACACAAGAGAATCTTCCACATGAAATTCAGCTTGCTTCAAGCCTTTCTGGTGTAGAAGAAAGGAGAGCTGATCCGCAACAAGGGAAAAGAGGAAGATGTTACAAATGTAAAGACAATACAACAAAATATTTCTGTAAAAGTGCATGGTGTAGTTGTGCCTGACGCATGCAGAAATAGTGAGTGGAGACTACTTTGAAAAGTAAAGAATTCATTGATAAATATCTTGTTTGTTTATCATTCATTTCTCTTTTAAGCTATGTCAGATTAAACCTTAAGTTATTACCTTTGTAAATATGCACTTGGAATGCATATAAATAAGACATTAGAAAAGGGGTTTTAATTTTTTAAATAACATTTTTCACAGTACTTACATTTCTACTACATTAAAAAAAAAAAACATATTTTTTTAAATTTCTTAAAAATAGTTAAAACCTTTTCAAAATTAAATAATTTTATCTTATGAAATAAGATAATTTGTATTTCACTATTATATTAGTGATTTTTTGTAATTAACTACATTTAATATTGAATTACTGCGTTTTATTTCTTGGGTCCAACAGACCCAGCTAACCGTTCTTGTAGCCCGACCACCCTAGGGTTAATGAAGACTGTATGTACACTTATTGGTCTATAGTTAGCAGGCAATAAGCAGTCTCCTTTCCTTTTCTAAATAAGAGTTACAGCTGAGGTGTGCCAAGAAGTTGGAATAATCCTGCTCTTGATAGATTTGCTCATCAGAATTGTGGGAGGTTTAGCAAGCACCTCAGAACAGTTAGATAATAGGAGCAGGTGTATGCTGTCTGAGCAAAGGACTGAGTTGACATCTATATTAAACAGCTTCCACACAAATTCCTCACTGAATTGAATTAAGGAAATTGTCTCAACTGCTGTTGTCTCCCAAAGTAATGATGAAAAATTCTGGGAGGTTCTGTAGAAAACTTTTCAGCAAGGAAGTCAACAGTAGCATCGTTAACTGCCAACAACCATTCCAGTGGAATTCTTAAAAAGCAGCACCCCTTCCTTACGATTGAATTTCATATTTTTTTTAAAAACCATTTGCTGCTGGTTAGAACACCATCAGTACAATTAGTACTCGACTCATGTGTCCGCTCACTTAACTCACTAGACAATGATCTGAATGCTGTGTAATAGGCACAATCACCACTTGTCAAACAACTGAGCATTCATCCATAGTTTTCTAGATTATATGTGGTCATGGAAATATGGATAAAAATGCAGTTATTAATAATTTCAGACAATTTAGACCAGGCCAGCTCATCATCCATAACATCAGTAAGAAAATTTAAGTCTCTCTTTTTCAACATCTTATTTTACGGTAACACAATTTCCTCTTTTAAAGTAAAGCTATGGTTGACTGGTCGGAGGTACCAATAGGGGGTGCAGTCTGCACATGAGCATGATAACAATGTGATCGCTCAGTACAATGTGATCATATTTATAATAAAGAAAAAAATAAAATGGGTTATTGATCAATGTGTACGGATGTTACCTTTATACATTTTTGCTACATTTCGTATAGCTGTCAAACAATGTGATGTTGGTGGGGATGTAAATACATGACCTGCCACTGCTGCATTTACCATACCTTTACCAACAAAGCCTGAAAAAACATAGGTAAATTTATTTTTGAAAAATAAACTCTCCTCACCTTTTATTAATTCTAAAACTATGAAATTTAAAAAATAAATATCACTCCATATTTTCCAATTTAAATGTCACATTTTTCTGACAGGAAATCTAGTTTCCTCATGGGACTGACTGTTGTCATAATAAGCTACTTAGTCATACGCAACACCACCAAACAATACAACATGCAAAATCATTGCCAGAGTTTAGGAAATTATGTGAGATGCATATTCTAACTGTATGACTGAGAGAGAGTGAGTGGAATAGATATTATATAAATCCAGTTGGGCAATTATGTTTCAGTAACTCCCTGGCATTCTTTGCTAAAAAGAATATTCACTTAAAATTAAAAATTAACAATATCTACCCCTACCAAACCAGACAACACAATATTTCAGCTTATGAAAAAGAGCTTTGTTATGGTTATGTTGCTATTTTTAATAAATTACCAAATCATTTGAAAAATCCTATCACCAAGTTACATAAATTACAAGTACCAGATATTCTGTTACAGAAACAATATTACTTTCATTACAAATTTTTACATAATACTAATTTAAAAAAAACTTAATTGTTGATCAGCTCTTATTGACAACTTATGAAAAAATAATTTTTTAAATGTTTTAAAAGGGCGTATTTCAAATTTATTTTTATAATTTTACCATTTGTATGTAAATTGTTCTGCTTAAAATCATATCACTTTTCCAATCTAGTTTGTGTATCTTGTTTCTAATTAAAGATGAACTTCTCAAATTTGTGTTTAATTTTAATAGATTTTATTTAAATCAATTTTCTCAGGATTAGATTCTCTACAAAGTTAACTAGAAATTTTTATTTGTTTATTGGTAAATTAAGAAAGTTATTTTATTCCAAACCTAAAAAAGTGTATTTACAACTAAATGTTTTGTGTTTTACCTCATTTTGCTTAAAATCTAAGCGAGTCAGAGGTCTGGGACCACTTTTATTCAAGTTCTTAGATAGAAAACCATATGGAAGCACCAAGTTTAGTCCTTGATTTGTACTCCAAGAATATTAGTGTAGTTTAATTTCACAAAGGGAGTAGAAAGCAGAACTAAATGTTTCACGAGCTGAAACTCACTAACAAACCATTTTCTGACCTATGTTTATATGACTTTTTTTCTTACTTTTGGCTACTGAATCATCTCCCAAGAGATTGGCGTGTAATTTGGAATATATAGAATATATTATATATATATATATATATAATATATATATATATATATATATATATATATAGGGCATAACTGAGAAGGTTTTTAGATAGAGGGCTGTTTTTCAACCTCTGATAAGCTATAAAAAAAAGACACACTGATATAACAAAATTATTTTAATAATAAAATCATTATTATTAAAAAAGTTGAAAAGTATCTAACTTTTTTACATAATCACCAAAATGATTGAGGCATTTGTTGTATTGTGACACCACAATGAAGTGTGAATCCATTGCTTAGACTGTTCTTTGGTTTCTGGATTATTGTACTGGATCCAAGTCAGATCGCCAGTAACAATACACTTTTAATACTCTTCCCTCTCATTATTGTAATGCGTTAAAAACACTAAGGCTGATGCCATTCACTGCATTTTATAATTTTCACTCAATATTTCTGAGACCCAACATTCACACTTTCCGGTCTTTAGTCACAATTGTGTACAGAGAAGACCTTGAAAGTTCATTTATTGTAAACCTTTGTTTGTCGCGGACAAAATCATCAACATGCTCAACCAGGTATACAGTAGCAACAGACTTGTGTCCTTGCCCACCTTCATCATGGACATCCATTCGCCCTTCTTTAAATTTCCTACTCCATTCCCATATACTACCACCATTCATAAAGTTTTTACTATATACTAGGCTCATTCTGTGATGGATTTCAGCAATGCTGCAGCCTTCCACTTGCAGAAAACATATCATACTTCGCAGGAGCATCAATCGTAGTGGCCATGTTCAATTGCCCATACCTCAGCTCAGACTGATGCCGTGGAGTTGGCAATGGCAGAGTTTGTGGTGGGGATGGTGGTGCAATCGCACGATGCGCAGACCTGGCTCCCATCTATCTCTTGTTTACTTAGATGCACAATTGAAGGTTGAAAAAAAAAAACAGCCCTTGTATTTCATCTCCGAAAATCTTTAAAAAAAAATATATACTAGTTGGTCGCATCTAGCCAAGACCTGGACCCTTGGGGCTCAGTCAGCCCAGGCTATTCCCAGAGCCAACTCAGGGGCTCATCAGGGCCACCCCATGGCTGCAGAGCTTGCTTCTGTTGTTATACCCATCTACCCAGAGGGCTCCACTCCATGGACCCTCGCACTATATGTCAACTTTATGGTTATGAGAGTAATACTGATAAATAATAATTATAGTATTCAGGCATTATAGAAATCTAAAAAGAAACTAAATTAAAAAACATAGAATAATAGTAAGTCTCTCTTTCCTGTTTAGCCTCTAGAACCACTGTAAGGCATTACTTCAGAGGATGAATGAGGATGATACGTATGAATGTAAATGAATTATAGTCTTCTACAGTCTCTGTCAGCCATTCCTGAGGTGTGTGGTTAATTGAAACCCAATCACCAAAGAACACCCCCCCCCCCATATCCATGAAATAGTAAACAAATCCATATAAAAGTAACTGCTTTTACTAGGATTTGAACCTTAGAACTCTCGACTTCAAAATCACTTGATTTGTGATGATGAGTTAACCACTAGACCAGCCCAGCTGGCAGAATAATAATTACTATGGTAACTAAAGTACACATACTTTTGATGATGAAAAATTCATAACTTTTTCTTTGACATGGTAATAAAAATATAATGAATCTATCTTTTCTTTCCTCAATGAATATCTTTAATTCACACACTTTGGGTGTAAAAAAAATAATGAATATTTTTTAATATCTTAACTTTCAAGGAAGTTAGGGGCTTGGTCGATGGCTTAAAACCTCTCCTGGGATAACATGAATGCATCCTGCAAATTTGAAAGTAATTGGTTGGTTGCGATGCAATATAAATAAATAGGCAAACTTTATATATATACATTTCCTAATAACCATGATCTATTATATCACAGGTCAGCTAGTGTTACAATATAATAAATAGATGAATCTTAACAAAGATGCTTCAAATTTTTTAAGTTGTACAATTAAATAGTTTCCAACTGATCTATTCTAAGAATTCTAACCAATCTTTTATTGGAAGTTATTTAAGTAATCGAATTAAATTTAACCCAATTGAAAATAATAACATAAGTCATTCAAGAATTTTAGCATTTTCTAATATATTAAAACGTTTTGCATTTTTATATATTTCATGTTAAAATAGTACATATTGATGTTTTAATTACAAATTAACCAATTTTATATTATATTTAATGGAATTCTGAAGCAATTCAAAGATATTAGATTGCTTTGGAAATCTTCTTTGGTCCATTAACCCAGATTCCAACAGTTTTGCAGTATGGTTCCAACTGAAGTTATTGCAGGAGTACTTATTGAATTACTGACACATGTTAAATAAACATATAGATTATATGCACAATGTTACATAAACATGTAATTGTAGATGGGCATCTTAAATAAACATGTTAGATTTAAACTGAGTAAGTTCATTTAATATATTGATGTAATGTGTTGGTGTATTATATATAACTGTATACCTTTATTCTTCTGTTGATATTTGCTTTGTGGAGGAAGAGGGAATTTATTTTTGTTTCATTAAAATAAACTTAAAAAAATAATAAATAAATAGACTGAAAAACTCATGTTATAAAATAAAAAAGTTGAGATTTTTAACTGTTTTTTAAATTTAAATTTTTAGTTTGGTATTAAATTAAAAACAACTACTCACAAAACTAATCAATTCTAAATTTGACACTGACTTAAATGTTCAAAATTTCAAGATGTTGAAAAAGCAGGTTTTTTTTTACTTTTTAATGCAGTGTTTTGAATCAGTTTATTATTATTTTATGTATTTTACTACACATACTTAGTAAATACTAAGTATGTTAGGATACATGCATACATGGATACATACATACAGGATACATACAGCATGTCATACTTAGTAAATACTAAGTATGTTAGTTATATTAGTTAGTTAGTTATATTCAACATAAAAAAAATGATGCCTGTAAGAAAAAATGATGTTCATAAAAATTGCAATGAGAAGAAATTTGCATCTTTATCAAAAATAAAAAAGAAATGCAGAAAAGTAACAGATTATTAACTTAAGTTAAGAAAGGCCCTGTTAATGTAGCAATATAAGTTATAATTTATGAAATCTTGAAAAAACAAACAAGAAATGATTTAAAGAGACTGAGACCAAGCCTAAGGCTTTCTAGTATACGAGTATAGGCACTATATTTTATCAAAATTTTCAATTAATTTTATAAAATTTTCAGGTAAAAATACTTTGAATGCAAGAGTAGAAAATCAGTAAATATTTCATTACACTAACAGTTCAATACTAAACAACAATGATGACAAAAAGAAAGAAAAATACGGCTTCAAATAAGCTACATAAATAAAGTAATTTTTCTTTCAAAAACCTTCTAAGTTAACTGTAAATTCTACACAACTGGACCACCAAAGGAATTTCCTCTTTAAAAAAATGAACATATGTAAAAAAAAAAATATTAGAATAGCTCTTCTAGTTTTTTAAGTCAATTTTCAATGTCAAGAGTGTTGAACAATACATTGCATATTAAATCAGGTCTTAAAATTACATTTGTTAGAATCTAAACAAAGTTATATAATAAAAACAAGTTTGAGAATCTAGGTAGCAGAAAAAACTACTTAATTTTAAGATGATTCTATAATTAGTGAAATTGAAATAAAATTCAGACAAAACAAACCAGCACAATACGGTTCATGACCAGATCCTCCACCTGACACAATTCCTACACAATCTGATACATTTTCTGGCTGAAACAGATGTCATAAATACCCATATTAAAAATATTTCATATTAACTTAGTAAAAAGAATAAACAAAAAACAAAACTATATTCACTACCATATTTGAAAAAAATTCCTATACTTACAAACTTAGGATTAAATGTGAATGCTACTACAAATTCAAATCAATTTATTCACCTACAAGGGAAAAACGTACAAAAAATACAAGGGAAATACTTATTTTTTAAATTTAATCTTGTGTTACAATGAATAACACATTTTCAGATACTTCCATCATTACTTCACTTATAAAGAATTTTTTAGATTGCATGTATGTCAAGAGAAATAAAAAAGTTTAATTTGACAGTCACAGAGACACATGTAATAGTAGGATACTGATACATTAAATGTCCCAGATTCAAAATCTATAAATTACCTTAATGTAGGTGCTAATGAACTTTAGTCATTAAGAAGGCTTAAAGAAAAAACAATTTTAATTTAAAAAATGTTATTTGCTATACATATATGCAATTTTAAGAAATTTCAGTTTTTCTATAAAAGCAGGTGATGAAGGTACTTCTTCCACAAGTTATTCATTGTAATATTTATGAATCAGCAAGATAGAAATGTCTTTCTTGTATTTACAGAATACAAGAAAGTTTTTAAGAAACTTTAAAAAAAATGAAAAACAAAAATCAACTGTAGTAGATAAACTTCTCTTAGGATTTTATAAATGCTTAAATGAGGAAGGAATGAAAAAAATAGTTGATAGGCTATACTGTATGGGAGAATAGCTTTAAGACTATGAAAACGGTAATGATACCAATTCAGTCTGGTACCAGAAATTGTTCAGAACTCAAGAGCAATAAGTTTAGTAGCCCATACCACTAAAATATTGTTAAGATTCCTAAGCCAGAGGTTGGTAAGAATAATAGAAAAGAACACAGGAGTGGAACAGTTTGGCCTCAGGAAAGAGAAAAAGATCAAGAGAAAAAGACCACTGCGCTACTAATGATGGTTGGAGAAAGATAATTAGAGAGAGAGAAAGAAGAATGAGTTTGTGGATATTTAGAGAAGACATTTGATAGAGTCAAATGGAGTGAGTAAATGGCAGACATTATTAAGAGAAATAAGTAGACTGGAAAGACGGGAGGATAATTATAAAATTATACATAGGACAAAGTAGCAATGGAAGTAAGTATTGAACAGACACTGTTCAATATTTACATTGAAGGTATGATAAAGAATATATTCCAAAAAAAAAAGGATGAATAAGTATAGAAAAAAGAGAAAGAAAAAGAATATGCAAAAGAGATGATATAGTAAAATTCAGGCTGATGACACACACACACACACAATTGTTAACAGTCCTGCAGTATGGGATGGAAAAACTATAGGAAAACTACAGAAAGTAATTGAAGTAAACAACACAGAGGATTTAGTGGTGAGGATAAGTGAAGTAAGAATAGATTACACATATTTGGGAACTATGGTGACAGAAGGCTGGACAAACACAATGAAAATAAAAAAAATTAAATTAAAAATGTTTTACAATCCATGACAAAAAACCTTAAAAAACCTGTGAAATAATTAAATAACTGTATTTCTACCTTGTAATCCTCTGTAACATTGTTTTTAAGACAATAAAATTTAAGATTTTGTTTAACCAACATGCTACAATATAAATAAAACTTATCTATGCTGTCTGTGGGTCACACATGATGCTCAATCAAAATCTTAAATTTTATTGTCTTAAAAACATCACAATCTCACAGAGGATTATAAGGTAAAAATAGAGTTATTCAATTATCCACGTTTTTTTAAGGGTTTTTGTCATGTGTTATTAGAATTTTTAATTTTATTTTTTATTACTTTTTTGAAGATTAGTAGGGCTGTGCCCAACAGTGGGACATTTATAGGCTGATGATGATAAAAGTTTATTATACTTGACCAGCACAAATTATTTAATAATCCACACAATAATGAAGCCCTGCTGGAGTTAGAAAGACTTAGAAACATTCAAAAGCCATTTTGAAGAAACATATCTGCTGCAGCACCACCTGGCGGCTTATAACTGTAAAACTAATGTAAGAACCTCCTCTGAAGTGATATTCATGTAATGCAAAAAACCACATCAAAGTCAACCCAACTGATTTAGAAAAACACATCTACTGCAGCACCCCCTAGCAGCTTATAATCATATTACTAATGTAAGAACCTGCTCTGAAGTGTTACCTATGTAATGCAAAAACCACATCAAAATCTGTGTAATAGTTTTTGAGGAAAATTATAACAGACCTACACACAAATGCACACACAACCTCTTACGCCAAACGCATATACCATCTCTGTTCTGTCGTGGGTAATAAAAGGAAGAATAGCGATGGTAAAGACAAAACCTTCAGTAAGACAAAACAGTGGCAGCTCGCATGTAGGCACTGTGGAACTGCAGTACCCCTTATTTCCACTTGATATTATCGATAACATTTAATATAATGAGTCCTTTTTTCTTTAAATCTTCTTTATACTTGTACGATATATAATCCTTAAGCCTAATGTCAGTAGCCATCCTCCAGTTTATGAAAAAGATATAAAAATCTTTGTATGGAACTGTGTGCTTCAAAGTTCCAGCGGTATGATGTTTGGCTGTTGTGCGCATGCGCACATAGGAAAGCTGCAAGGGAGAGTGAGCACTGTTGCTCCCGCAGTGCTGACCCTTGCATGCTGGTGGAAAGTAATTTTTTCTTTCTTTCGCATGTGTATGGACTGTTCCTTATTCGTTCCCTTTTCTAGTTCAGTCTGTGGAACGAATATGAAAGTGGTTTAGTTTTTTTTTTTTAGTAATGATCAGAAGATGGCGGAAAGTAAGGGCTCCTTCATTGCCAAATCTGTCCAAAAACACACTGAAGGCAAAAGAGAAGGTAATTAGTAAAAACAATTATGCATATGTTTCTGTGTTCATAGAAATTTAAATTAAGCACCACTGGACTATAGTGTATTTAAGCGGATATTTTATTAATTTATTATCTAATAATACTAAAAAATATTATCTGTATTGAAATTTTATTATTTATTTGGTTAAACCGAATAAATAATAAATTAATACGGTTTTTAAGCACAATGTGCTTAAAAACTGTGTACCACACTATCTTATCCTTGAATGTGATAAAGTGTAGAATTAGATTATTATCCGGGTTCCAGATATTCTACTTAATTTTTTTTTCAGTTTTTTTATTTTATAGAAAACTTTAACGATGGCCTTGAAAAGGCCCAGAAAACAATTTTCTGGAGAAGCACTCCCACTAATTTTAGTTACGAGCCATCACTGCAAGGTAATTACTATGTAGTAAAAGTTTGGAGGAAAAAGTTAGTTAAATATATGTATGGAATGTCTTGATGTATGAAAGTGAAGCATTAACAATAAGGAAGGGGAGGCACTAGTAAGGCTTTTGAGATGTGGGTAGGGAGGATGGAGAGAATAAGATGATGGATAAAACAGAGCATTTATATGGGAAGTTCACAAAAGAAAAGGAAGCTGGTTAGGACATGTCTTTAGGACAGTAATTCTCAATCTTTTTAGTTTCCAACCCCCAAAAAATAAAGTATATACTAAATATTTTGCAACCCCTCAACCCCAACCCAATGTAGCCTAGTTAAAATTATTTAGCGACAATATGAAAATGCATTAAGAAATGTACAAACATAAGCAATTTACAGGTTCTAACTTCAAGTGTACATGCTCCTTGTAATTTGGCCACTTGCATAATATTTGCTGTGAGAGCATCATATTACAACATGCACAGACAGTAGGTATGAAAAATTTCACAACTAAACTCTGTAGTCTAATTTCTGTAGTCGATACACAAAGCGCCAACTCTCAGACAACAAAGGAACAATGTAGTACAATGTATGTAGTACAATGTCTGACACGTGTGTGTACAAAATTTCATCACGTTTCATCACTCCAGTCTCCATTACATTCAGCTGCATTCGTTGTGTTCATGTGACCTTGTGCAAGGTCGCAACATGAAACAGAGAAGCGCAATCAAATTTTGTGTTCCATCTCAAAAATCTTTTGCTGAAACTTATTCTATGAAACAGCAAGCATTTGGTGATGAAGCCAAATCTCATACAACAACATACACGTGGTGGAAGCGGTTTAAAGTTGGTAGAAAGTCGTTGGATGACGATGAATGAAGTAGGAGGCAGTCGCAGCAGTTCACGACAAAAATGTTGCAAAAGTGTGTGTGCTCCTGCCTGAACAACTTCATCTTACCCTTCAGGCCATAGCAGAACAGCTAAACATCAGTAAAGACGTAGTGCATACAATTCTAACACAAAAAATGAACCGCTGAAAGGTGTGTTCTCATTTCATTCCAAACTTCTTGACCAAAGAACAAAAACAGGTGCGTCTTTCTTGTGCTCAAACTTCATTGAAACTACCAATAGTGACCTGAAGTTTTTGTGCAAGCAATTGGAACTGGGGATGAAAACTGGTGCTTCATGTATGATCCACAAACGAAGCGTCAATCCATTGCTTAAGTCCACAGAGACTTAAGAGCACAGAGACTGGTGAAAGTCAAGCACAAAAATCAAGAGTGAAAACAATGTTGACTGCATTCTTCAACTCAAATCAAAAAATGAATTTATCCCAACTGGTCAAACCGTGAATTCTAAATGGAAATAATGAAATGCCAGATGCATCACATTTGTCAAATCCGGCTTAAGTACCGGGATCCGGGCAGTTGGACTCTCTAGAACAACATGACCTGGCACACATGCCAAGTTTTAACAAGTTGTTACACCACAAATCAAATCAGTGTCTTATCCCGTCCATCCTATTTACCTGACTTGGCTCCAGCAGACTATTTTTTGTTCCTGAAACTCAAGTTGAAGATGAAAGACAAATTTACTCACATCAGCCCTCTGCGGGGCTGATGTGAGTAAATTTGTTTACCTTTAAATCTGTATTTTTATTTAATTTAGTTTGCGAACTTTTCAGTTATACTGTGTACAACAGGTGTAAACATGTCGTGCTCTAAGTAGTATAAAAGAGGTGTAAGGGATTGCAGAATGCAACTTTAGTTTCAAATACAAAGTATGTATCTTGTGCCTTTATTTAAGATTTTAAAAGTGTAGTTACATTGAAAATAATAATAATCGAGGTTTCGGTTTTGTAGTGGGCTGTCAAACAGTGTAACTGTTTTTTTCTAATTAAAATCTTATGCTAAATGGATAAATTTATAAAAAAATGAAGTGAGCCATCTACATCCAGTGATTTGGTTGGTAAAAAGATAAGATTGTACAATGACATTTATTTAAACTGATGTAAAACCACACTGCGTTGTTTGCTTTTAAGTCTTCTCTGATAAGAAATGAAGCTATAAAAATTAATTTGAAAATTGGAAACTAAACATCCAGATCACAAAAATAAATCCTTGAAATTTTTCTTAAGAAAATTACATACTTTGAGAATGAACATGCTTCTATTTGTAAATCACGCCATACTGATAAAAGAATGCTTGAAGCATTTTATCTCCTAGCATTAAGAGTAGCTTAGATGTCCAATCCCCACACAACTGTAGATAAACTCATATTGCCTGCTGCAATTGATATGTTCAATGTTTAAATAGCCATGGAACAAGTAAAAAATTGAAAAAAATTCCTCTTTCCAACAACACAGTATCAAAATGAGTCGATGACATGGCTGTCAATGTTGACGATCAGATAATTCAGCAAGTGTGTTCAAGTGATTCTTTAGTATTTATTAGATGTGGTAAAAATTTCTCAGTTCTTATGATTTGTGAGATATGAATGTGATAGGGAAAGAGCAATCAAAAAAATATATTATTTTGCAAATCAATACCTGGTCATGCAACAGGACTTCATTTCGATGTTTTTTATGAAGTTACTAAATTTGTAGGCTTGGCATGCTTATGTGCAGTAGTATATTTACATTACACTTTTGCTGAATGTCTAGCAGGATTCCTTGTTGTTCTTCTCTGCTAGGCTGTGTTCAGGCATTACTTATTTTAAAGTCTTCTGTACATGTACAGTTATGAAACCGACTGACTAAACATAACTATTTAAAGTTATGAACTAACCTAAAGCAAATTTAATATATGTAGAGATTTTAGAACTCACTTTATAACATTTTCACATACTCTAGCAGAGCCATCTGTATAATAATGAAAAACTTCAGTAACAGATTTGGAGCACAATAACTTGTCATTAACATCCACTAAATAAATTATATCCAATACATGACAACCACTATTAACATTCCTTAAAAATTTCTATCCATATCATGTTGTCTTATATTACTGATATTTCATTATGGACACTTCAGATCTTCAATTGTGTGTGGCCTTCTTATACAGTTTTTTAATATCAGATAGCCTCAGAAAAATTAGTCACAAGCTGACAAATCTGGGAAACAAGTAAATCAAGAGAGGTCAGAGTGTCATGAAATAAACATAACTACTTTCATTGATACTTGTGCTGTATGCATAGTAATAATGCCATCTTGTTGATACCAAAAAGTAACAAAATTATTTTCACATTTAGCTAACTCGAGAGCAAGGAAGGTTTTTACCCGTTCCATATAACCTAAAATTATTGAAACTGCTTGCACATTAGAAAAAAAATCCCATTGGCCTATCACTCCCAAGCTGCAATGTAATGCACCTTATTGTAATATATTTACAATATTTACAAATGGTCTCTCATAAAGTTGATAAGAACTGCTGTCAGCTAAGAAGTAGAAATTCTGCTAATTTACTCATCCAGAAAGTGTTACAGGTTTTAGTAAAAATAACAGTCATATTTGGTTAGTTCTTGCAAGGCTAATCTTATATAGGTGAAAATTAAAATCCATTTATAGCACAATGTCTGATATACACAGGGCAGGAGCATTTTATACTGACTGACTCAACACTTACTGACTGACATTTACAAGAGCATGGTGTATGAGAAAATTTTATGGATTTATTTTTTTTAAAGATGTTGTTTCTCTAAAATTCTTACTTAATATGATAGTATTATGGTTACAGTGCAATAACACGTTTGCCAACATTTAATATGTACAACATAACCTCTAGGGTTAGGCTACAGAACTGCCTGTTTTATACATGTATGTTTCCAAAATGAATGCACAATATTACAAATTTCACTGATCCACTACAAAGTGGCACAGTAGAGTGAGGTTTCTAAGATCAATAGTCTGGCTAATCCCACTCATATAGGAGAAATGTATAACTGTTTCAAAACTATCCAGTTCTTTTGCCAGTCCATTTATATACATTATTATGAAATTAATAGTAGAAGTATGTCTTTATTATGAGTTAGTTAATTTATAAGTAACATAAGATAGATAATTACTTTTTTTTAAAAAAAAAGCAATACCTCATCATAGCGCATAATAATCCCTGATTTTAAGTTAACACTTAATCCTGGATATGCTACACGTATTCCTTCAAGCATGTCTTGAACACAAAAAGATGGAGAATTAATTATTTTTTTATGAGGTGTATAACAAGCAGAATGAGATGTAGACATATTTGTGGATTATATGTAACTGAAAAAAAGTAAAACAATTATTTAAAAGTACATAGTGAAATGTAATAAACTGATTATATTTTATTTATTTTTTATGGTACAACTAATATACTGATACACATGAATTATGTGTTAACCAAGATTGTGAGTATAATATTTTAATTATGATGTACAAAAATATGTATATATTTTTGGACCTATTAGCAGCTCCTTTTAGCAAGCTGCTGGTAGCACTGTTAATAGTAAGGATAATACCAAGATCAAAGAAGGTTACTCTCCTTTGTAAGCAACTGAATAATATATTTAATTTTTATCATTTTTTTATTTTTATTTAAAATATTATTTTCATCAAATTTAGTGTTTGTAAATTTCAAATTGTTCCAACCTGATGAAATCTTTGGTATCATGAGCATGTTTTTAAATTTACATGTTATGTTTGTATCTTTGGTTGTCTGTCCTCTACTTCCATGAAGTTAGTTTACAAGTAATATATAAAAACAAAGATTTCACCATTCTTTGATCAGTATGAAAATTCTCTTTTTAAATAATCCCCCCCCTACCACTACACCTCACACACAGCAAATCCCTGCCTTGAATGACTTAACTGGACCATTCTATAATTGTAGCTAACCTTTATACTAGCATACTAATAGTCTCCTCTTCTTCATTAGTTAGGGATGGCCTAAAACAAACACAAGACTGAGTAAAAGGTAAGGCGATTCACCATAATACTAAAATAACAAACTTTTTTTAAAAATATGATATAAACCCCTATTTAAAATTTTTTTTTTGTTAAAAACAAAAACTTTTAACAAAATGTAAATTACTGTGAAATTAAAAAATTATCTTTCATATTTATTACACATTGAACATTTAAAAAAAATATTAATCAAGTGGTAAGCTACTATACATAATACATCAAGTAACTACAGATCATGGTTGACATCATTGAAAAACTTATAATCGTGATGTCAAAAACACTTTTTAAAAATTTACAAAAAATTACTACATTAAATTTCCAACAAAACTGTCATACCGCTTTTTTAGCAATTACTAATAGTTTAGTAATTCAACTTTTTACAAGTTAACTGTACTCATATTAATGTTCGTCACATTTCCTCAACAGATAAGCGAAAGCGATAAGAATTGCGAACAATTGAAAGAAACATTATCTTTTATACAATAATTAACATGAAAACACTATCGTGTTTTATCAAGAATAAGTAGCAAATTAATTATAATACATTACTACGGGAAAGAAAATAGGAAACTTTGCTCTTTAAAATGTTTAATTAAAACCATTATTGAAATATTTAATTATAACCCCCATAAGCAACTTACGTACGAATTGGCACAATTAACTGTCAACACAGTAAAGTTTCACCTTGATCACGTGCGTATTACAATATCTTTTTAATATATTTCGGGTAAGGCAACTACATTTTTGAAATATTTTATCCATAGATTGAGCTAAACAAAAAAAAAAAAATGAAAACGCATATATACCCAATTTCTACAGCGGAGATTAGAACAACAATAATCAACTGCTAAATCGAAATAACGTGGATTACCTTTTGACTTTCAATACCGTAGCGAATTTTACGTTGGACACCTGTAAAAAATTTTTCTAGATAGCGAAGTTTTTCTTTTATGCTGTGCGCCACTCAACTGGTTGATGACTGTTATAATCACTAAACCATTATTATTATTATTATAACCATTAAATGAGTTCTGTATTCCAAAATTTTATTTTCATGATTTCTGGAACCTCTGTAAGGGCAGAATTTACTGTTTACGAAAAGCAGCGCGAAAACAATCTTTAAAAGCTCACGCGTTATTGGAAACTAATTATTTCTAGGCAGTAAATATTTCACTTCAGCTTTAAACAAACACCATTAAAAGTAATATATTTAATGCAAAAATGTATTTCATAAAGCAAAATATCTTTAACGCATTATATATAATTCCACATATTATGTACAGTTATTGATACAAAATTGAATCCTACTGATACGAAATAAAATGAAATTTGATTGCATTTACTTTTGTTAGGAAGTTTAATATTTAGAAAGAGCTTTGTTAGAACATATACGACGAAAAGCAAAGCAATTTTTTACAATCTACCTCATTCGTAGGATCACTGGGTGTAATATATTTTATCATTAAAAGATTTAATTGCCTGCTGAATACTAAAACGTTTCCTGAGCATTATCATTTTAGCAGAAACGTTGCACCTAGTTAATCTACATGCAATCTAAAAGTTGTACATTTTAGACGTTAGATGGCTTAACAATTTGAGTTCATAAGATGAACTAACAAACATTATTTAAAAAATCAAATATTTTCAATTATTTTTTTCCTAATTAAAATAAAATTCGTATTTTCTTATCTTTTTTTACTTTTTTTTCGAATAGGAGTTTTTATTACGTCTTTATCATTCATTGTAAAATGAGTGCTTAAGCACAAAGCTGAAATCATGTTTATAAATATTGAAATCATGGTTGCACTCGGAAAGCAATAAAGCTGGCAGTTAGTGGCCATAATGATTAATTTGTGGATATTTTATTTGTTTTGTTTTGGCCAATAGAAATTTCAATCAATTTTGTCCTCATTAAACCAGATAAACGCTTCATTACATTTTTTTAAATATTTTAATATTCTATGTTTTGGCCTTGAAATCGATATTGTGCGTGTATTTTGTGAAGTAAAATGGACGTGTTGATGTGTTTTGTCGGATGATCGTAATATCTTCGTTTACTAGTGTTTTCTATAACGTATGTTTGTAAATTTGGTAAGCTGAGTATTCCGTAAATTTTTTATTAAGAATTTGTGTGTGTTTTATTATTGGAAATGTTTATTGTTACTCTGAAATGCCGGGTGTTATACTTGTTTTATCGTCTGTCACGCTAGAAATTATGTGTATTTATGTAGTAGCCTACTGTACAAATTAAATGGTAAAAAATTTATGATTTAAAAAAGTGATCAATTATTTGTATTTGCGTAATGACGTTGTCATTCATTATTATAAATATTTTAGTAATGTTGCGCTAGTTGTGACATACTGTTGATTAAAATCAATTCCATTGAAACCTTTATTGTTAAAATTGTATTTTATTAGCGTAAGAGTGACTAATCTGCTATTTAATATCGTAAGCCAATTAAATGCTCATTAAGTACGTTAACCGGTTAAGTACATTATGTGAAAAAATATATATATTTCCCGTAATGTGTAGAAATTGATTATTTTAATTTTTTCTACAAAAAATATCAGGTTTTGATTTTGCTTATTTACTTTTTATGAAAATATTTTTTCGTGAATAAACTGTTTAGGATAGTATTTCAAATATGTCCTTGCTTTGGTAACGGAAGGTGTTTTTCTTTTCAACTTTTGGATGACAGAGCTATTCATTTGATATGTTATTTATGAGATTTTAATATTCTAATTTAATCTTAAAGACATCTAATATCATGAGATGTTAATAAGTTTTTAGTTTTCAGTTTTTATATATTACATGAAATAGGGATATATGTCATTAATGTTAGACTGTATAACTGTTTTGTAGGTATATTTGAGAAAATAATTGGTCTGAAATGTCTACTCCACAAGGGAAAGTAAGAGGTAAGATAAGTAATTTAAAAATTTTTGTTATTTATATCTGATGTTACTTTTTTGTATACCTGTATGTAAATGCTAATTACTTAAAATCTTTTACATGATAGGGAAATAATAGCAATCATATTTAACTTGGAATTCTAATCCACAAGTGAATTATTAAATTTATTTGTGAAGTTATGTTGGAAGATTATGAAGTGATTTTAAGGTTATGTTATATTGATATATAACCCTTTCCACACTAGCCTGTTTTTGATGTAGTTTTAATTAGAGTATAATTTTTTTAGAGTAAATTTTGAAAATAAAGACTTGTATTATATGATTTCAAATATCATTAAAATTGCTGTAAAAATATACAAAAAAATGAATGACCATGCAGTAAAAAGTTACACCATATTTTATTTTGTCTTGGTTTCCTAACCTAACATTTCGCTATAGATGAAGAATTTGCTTTTTCCTAGTAGAGAATATAAAATTTTTTGTACATTTACTTTATATTTTATCACTAAGTTAAAATGGTATATTTAAAATGAGTTAATGTTTGAAAATTATTTTAAGATACAAACACTGTATTTAAACAACACAACCTTTCACGAGAGGTTCTTTTGAAAATTATAGTTATTAGGAAACAATAGTCCAATAATTGATTGTAATAGTCAGATAGTGACGACTGACATCTGGTAACGATTATATAAAATAGATTTTATATTGTAGGAGTAAATGCATAATTGTGGCTACAGCCATCAATAGTACTTTATGGGTAAATTAAGGTAGTGTATGTTACTGCCGATAGCTCTACTCATTTACAGTAGAGTGTATATAGCTGTTAGTAGTGTACGAAGGGTTAAATATATGTGTCATAGTTTCATTTAATATTTAGTTATATTGTATATTTTTCTGATAGTTTAATCCTTAACACCATTTATCCAAATTATTGTTGTATGTAACAGCCTTATACGCATTACTTTTCTCATTAAAAAATAATGTATTGTGTCATTGAACAATATGTGTATTGGCATTTTAAACATCTCCTGTAGGTTTTTTCTTTATCTCTTATGTTTCTATTGGTTAGGATTTGCTTGTCCGAACCTTTCCTTCACATCTTCGTAGGATTGGTGACAGGAGCTGTATCATTTTTTAGTCTTAACTGCGATTAAAAAAAAAATTATGTTTGAATTAATATATTTCCATTTAATATTAGAACTGTCCCATGATATTTTTTAGAAGATTGATTGCATTTTTCATTAATTTTATTTCTTAAATTGTATGTGTTTTTGCCAGACTACATATATACAACATATGTTCATATACTGCTCGCATGGATAATGTGTATGTACACTCATGTGCTACAATTTTTTATTTAAAGAAAAAGTAAGTATCTTAATATTTTTGGACAAAAATTCATGGTGATACTTTTGAAGAAGATGCCTGCAGAAGAAAGGCAATCTGAGCTAGTTAGTTGTTAGATAGCGCCACTGAAAGGAGAAAATAAATTAAAATTATAATCTAATTTTATAATAATTAATTATAATTATAAATATAATCTAACCAAACTTGACCTACGCTCACTTAGCTTGCTAATCTTGACTAGCGAGCGAAGTGAGCATAGGTTAAGTAAGCTTGGTTAGATTGTTTTTATACTTCTAGATTTTTATATATATATATATATATATTTTTTTTTATTTAGTTATATAAATTTATTTATTACATAAAGTTAGATTATAATTTTAATGTATTTATTTTCTCCTTTCAATGGCGCCATCTTACAACTAACTGATTAACTACAGATCGCCTGCAGGCATCTTCTTTAAAAGTACCTTTGTGGCTTTATATTATTAATATATTTGAACTTGAAAGTTGTCTCATTAGTTGTATTCATATTATCTTGCATAAATTTCATCTCAAAAATATCAGTCTGAATTCATTATTGCCAGTATTATCCATTATTAATAAAATTCACTGAAAAAAATAGTCTATAACAATTCAATAATTTAGAGAAAATTTTCAAAAAATAGATCTTTTTACATAATGACTGTTTTTGTTTAATCTGTTTTGTTTATTGTTTGTCGTCGTTATAATGCTGTTTTTGGTCGAGTAATGTAAGAAATATTCAAAGTGATAAACATTGTATATTTTTCTACACGTGTTGTAACATGTCTGAACATTTATAATTCATTAGTTATTAATCCTTTTTTTCATTGTATTACTTTTCTCAGTACCATCTGATAGTTAATTAGTGTATGTATGTGTGGTTCATCATGAATTTTATTCAATCAATTGAACAAGTGAAAGATGAAATTTTGCAGTAGTAAAATATTTGTGTAATCCTAGATGTGTTGACAGCCGTAGGATGATTTATGGACTGGATCATGATTTGGTGGGATGTGCAAGATAGACGGATGAAATGAATTTAAGCAGTTAAATATCATGGTATCTTCTGTAGTGGAAGGAAGATAGGTATCTACAGTGTAACCTCTTTAACTGGTAGGTCCATCTTTCCTTTGTGGATGTCTCTCACCTGAACGGCTTCAGTTCAATTGGACATTGATTGTTTCTTATCTTCTCCTTCCCCTGATAGCGTTCTGTTTATAATCTCACCAACTGCTCTAATGGTGGTGTCCCAGCAACAACATATGCCGCTTAAGATGAAACAATCCTGTAACCAGAGCATACAAAGTGACATCCTTCTTTGAATGCCCTCGATAATTATCCCATTTTCCATTTATTCCCATTTATACTCCAGTCTGGAGCACTATACAACATAACATGTAATGCACCACATGCGCATACAACTTCCTCTTTAAGGTCCTGGGCCCAGCAACATTTCCAAGAAGATGGTTTAGTGCATTAACTAGTCTCTCATCCATCTTCATTACTTCCCATACATGGCAGGAAAATCACCTTCTGTGGTCCAGCTATATTACCAAATATTTTACTTCTGGGCTAGTTAGTAAATTGGAAATGTACCTCTCTACGTTTAAGAAGTTGTTTTTAATCGAAATTGTTCCACATTTACATTTTAACATAGCAGAGCTGTCCATTAAAGCACTAAATGTAGAAAAAAGTAGGAATATAATAAGCAATAAGTGACTAGAAAAATTAGTTCTTATAAATAGTGGGATTTTATTTACAAAACATCACGCTTTAACTTCAAAACTATCTCGTATACCACGTGCTGCTGTGTGACATGCCATCTTGAATGTACCATTGCATCATGTTTATCTTTAGAATATACTCTCTTTTGTAAAACATACATATAAAAATTTCTTAAATCACTTAATTGATTTTTAGTATGTGTAAGTTCTAAGGGTCATATTTGTTTAACTTTTCAGTATTTTGGTATTATAAATTACTTTTCGTCTCTTCTGTTTGCCCTGTTTTTTCTTTATAAAAATAGATGTTTGATCATTAGTAATTGGTATAAATAATTTTTCTTAATGAGGGCAAAACAGTTTTATATGATAAAATGTGGACTATTTGGTGAATAGTTACATGTCCAAAATTCTTGTTTACATGTGTACAAATTTTTCATTCACCTGAATTTATATTTAATTTTATTTGTTCGGTCTCATATTTTAACAAACAAATTAGAAACCTGAATACCTTGACTTGTATCGAATAATACATCAAGTCGCTTATGACCAAAGTAAAAACTTACATAGTCATTTTTAAGAATAACAAACATCCCATGAAGACTTAGGAAGTATTAGGAGGGAAATGGTTTCCTGTGTTATAAATACTTTGTAAGCCAAATTTAGAGCACGCTGAAAGTCAGCTGATATTCAGTCCTACAATTTATAACTTCATTCTGTTCATCATAGGAACTGGTTATAAAGAGTTAACTTTTTTTTTCAGATAAAGCAACCCTGGCTTCAGGTGTTGTACATCTGCCATAGCTATAAGAAAGACTAGGACGGATATACCAAGTAAAGCAACAAATAAGTACACTTTCCCTTTGTGAAACTATGAGTATATAGTCATCTGCCAATATTTATAAGGTTTAAATAATTAACAGTTTTATTAAAAATTTTCTGATATATAAATGAATGTCTAGATTTCATTTCAAAGTAAAGATTTGTATTTGCTTTTGATGATATGAATATTCATATAATTTTTTGTTTGTTTCAGTTAATGTGTTAAGTTTGATTATTGATTTATTTAAATATTAAGTCAGTTGTGTTAGTTATTTCAGCTGTGTGATTTATTAATGCAGATTGATTTATTCATACTATATAATCAGTTCTGTTAACAAATTTGCAGTACCATAGTTTCATACTAATAAAAATTTAAACAAAGTTATATTTTATAGTATTAATACAGTTACAATTAATTACCTTTTTTTCTCAGTATTGGATACTTTATTAAGAAATGATATTATTTTTTTAAATTGTGGAATTTCTGGTATTTAATAAATTCTGTACACCCTTATTATATCACTAAGATTTAATGTGTAAAAATATAATTCCCTTTTTTCTTTTACGTAGGCTTTTTGTTATCAATATTTAATGGCTGATATCCTGTTATGTAGATAACCTTTTATTTTGTTGTGTGTAAAAAAATTAATTCTAAAGTAGAATATTAAAAATAGTGATATATAATTTTTTTAAATTATATGAATGTCTACTGATATTAGGTAGTTATTATTTTTTTTAGAGTTGACATTCTCAAAAGTATTACTTTTGTTATTAAATCATCATTTTTTACCTGATAAAAGAAGCAATTAAATTCATTTTTATTACTGTAACATTAAATTCCATTTTTTATGTATATGTATTAAGTTGATGAGACCGATTTAAATAACCATGTTAGAATAACATTTAAGTTCTTATTTGTGTGAGAATAATTTTTAATAGTAAATGTAATTTTTTACACTGTATCTTCATTTTTTAAACAGTTTGTGGGTTTACTAATAAGACATCAAGATGCGGCAAGGTTTACAATATCTTAAGTGACAGAAATTTTCAATAAAATGGACTATGTAATTTTTATATTTTATTTCATTATACTTATGTAAAAATGAATGCAGTATCTGTCAAAAATTCAAAAGCTGCTGAATTCACCTTATACAGAACGATGTTTGAGATATTTTCAGTTACATGTCTTCTTACTTGAACAAGTAGTATGAAAACATAATAGATCTGAATAGCTCTGAGAGAAAAGTACTGGACACTATATGCCTGTTTTGATCAGTTTAAAATGTGGAAGGCTGTTAAGTTATCATTTTGACTTTTTTTTTATACAGTTTGGGCATTGACATTCATGTAAAGTAAAAAAAATGGATATTTTCCAATGGTAAATTTTTTTTTCTAAGAAATTACTTTCCCTGCAGCTTTTTAAAATTGATGGGAAGCTTGGCTTTCTGTTAAAACAGATTACAGTTTATTGAGTAAATGTATTACATATATCTTAATTTAACATTTTTTAAGCAATGTGAAGCAGTGTATTTCCTTAGAGACAGCTGAAATTTTCCAAATTCTTAATGGAAGTTATAATTTTTTTCACAACCTCTTTTCTTTAGTAGTTCTAATTAAAATATTGAAGCTATTATAATAGTGTTGAGTGATGAAAACACATTTCAGTATAAAAGAAAATTATATACATCTCAAGCCAAAAAATAATTTATTTGAAAAAAATTGTCTTTATATTGAATTGGACAAATTTTTTTAAACATATGTTGGATGAAGTTGTGTTCTTAAAGTGCTAAAACATTTGTGCATTTTTTTATAATGTAATTTCATATTGTGGAAAATTAAAATTGCCCTATGACAAAAAGTGGGATACGTTATATAAGATTATTGATAAAAAGAAAATTTTGGGAATATTGTCAGTTACATATCCTCTTACCAGAACAAGCAGGATAAAAACAGAACAGTGAAGTAAATTCTAAGAAAATTGCAAATACTAGACACTATATGCTTGCTTGTCTTGATCAGTTTAGACTATGTAATATTTCAAAGAAAATTTTATATAATTATGTAAAATCTTATATATAAACGCAAAACTTTGTTTAATTGCAACAACATCATTGCTTTCAGATTTTCAGGATACATTTCCGATATCCCAGATAAGGTTTTAAGCCATAGATCAAGGTCTAGCCCATTGTGGGAGTTGATATTAAAGATACAAGGCACGGTTCAGAAGTATTGACTGATCAGTAACAAGATGAGAACAATTGAAAAAAATTTATTAATGCTTTCAAATACTTGCATATTTACTTTATTTTTCTACATAATGGCTATATTTTGTTCCAAACATTTTTGATATCATGAAACAAACTTCTTTAAACCCACTGTATAAAATTCTGCTGCCTGGGATTGTAGATATTTTCACTGATATGTAGAACTTTTAACTTCCTCGAATTATTGAAACGCAAGCCAGTTTTTAAAATGTAAGAGAGATGGTAGTTACTGGGTGTGAGATCAAGATTATAAGGGACATGATCAAAAATCGCCCAACTGAATTATTGAATTGTTTCTATTATGCATGCAGTTATGTGTAGATGTGCTTTATTGTGAAGAGCAATTCTTGATCTCAACATTCCCTCGTCATGGCACAACACAGTTTAGAAAGTATTTCACAAGAGTTGTAGTATGATATATGTAATCAATTGGTTCTATGAGATCAATCAAAATAAACCCTTTTGGTCCTAGAATGCAATTGGCATGATTTTCCTTAGAGGCTGGACTGGTTTGAATTTTTTTGGTTTAGGTGAAGCAGAATTGCCACTGCATAGATTGTTATTCCATCTCAGCATTGATGTACGAAATCCTTGTTTCATCATGTGACGATATGGAGAAAAAATTTATCTCCTTCACGGTTAAAGCAGTCAAGAAAGGCATGTGCAGGTATCATTCTGTGATCTTTGTGAGCACTTGTCAACATTTTTGGCACCCATTATGCACACAGTTTACAATAGCCTAGAGTGCCAGTCATGATTCTCAACAATGTTGTCTTTGAAACTTTTGGAAATGCTAGAGAAAGATTGCTAATCGTTGGCGACTATTTTCTCTCACTTTTGTATTCACACCTTCAATGAGATCATCAGTCCAGACACTAGGCCTGCCACTTTTGTTTGTTGTGAACATTTGAATGACTTTCCTTAAACTTACAATACCATTGCCTCACTTTTCATTCACTCATTGCGGTAGGCCCATGTGTTTCACACAATTGCAGTGAATTTCAGCAGCATTATGTCCTCTTACGTTTAGAACTAGAATCACTGATTAAACTTTACAACTGGCAGGATTTGTTACTACCACACTCATTTCAACACATTGTTTTGCAAAGGCAAGCAATAATGAACTGACAGCAATGTGGCGGTTACATGATCAATAGATCCTGAAAGCTATTCTTGCATGAACCAATCAGTGTTGCCGTTCACTATTTATAACTCATTGACCCTTACTTTTTAACCGCGTCTTATATTAAAGAAAAATAACAAATTAATCCTTTTACTTCATTATTATATTTTTTCACCATGTCAACAGAAATGTAATGAAGTAAAAAAATAACTTTTTTTCTTAATGAATGTAAAGTATTTAATATGCTCACAACCACAAGGATAACAAACATGTTGGGTGTTCTAGCTAGATGGTCGGGCAAACGAAGCAAGACCAGACTGGCTAGTTATCAATAAACGTTTTTTTTACATTTCTTCAAACTTTTCAACTTTAGAATTGTATAAAACTCTAGAAAGGCAAGCTTTTTTTGAAGTACAGTACATGTACTGAGTGTAATTTTTTCCCCTTTAAAAGTTTGATACAATATTGCATTAAACATAATAGTTTGTTAGCTGGGTCAATCTGTTTGAAGTGACCCAAGGGTGGTTGCTTGACCAATTAAAAAAAATTGAAACCTACCCACTAGTTTTCTGCATATGTCAGGACCTTAAAACGAATTTTTTATTTAAGCAGCCTTTACTTGTGACATCCACTTTTGTTACAGTGCACACACTTATTTTTATGATTGTGGGGTTTATGTTAAAAATCATAACTAAAAACCTATTGGTCCTGGAAGGATGAAACAAGAAGCAATTTATTCATTTTTTGTCAAGGTAAAAAATTGGTCCAGTGGTTTATTTACCTATCTCTCTCTTCTTTCTATGAGAAAATTACCAATAAATTTGAATTCGAAAAACTGTGAAATTTCTCTTTTGACAAATTTTTTTAAGAGGCAGGGATGGCATATAAGTTTAAATTATTTTTTTATTTGTAGGTATTTGTTAGTAATTTTGCCATAAATAATATTAATGGTGATATGCCTAAATTTTATGATCTAATTTCATGCCAAAATATTATTCCTTACCCCTAAATTTTTATGAATTTTTGAAAACTAATTTTAAAAAAAATTCAAATTTTGGCTTCAAATAACTGATGAGGTGGTGATAAAAATCTCAAATTTGCACAACTTTCGCTTTTTGTAACTGTTTATGGCAAATAAAAAGGTTTCTTGTGTGTTGTGCTAATAAAAAAGTTATAACCTCTCAAAAATCATAAGAAACCTATAAAAAAGCAATATCATCTTGATTCACTAAATAAGTGCTCCAAGGGGGTTTCTTGTCATCTTGGCACTTTAATATTTTTGTACTTATTACTGTATTTGAAATAGACTTGTTTGAACAATTCAACTGCAGTGTTCATGTTATAACAGGCGCTTGGAGTCATTTCCAGCCATCAGGAAAATACATGTGGCAACTTACTCATTTATGCTTCCTGCATCATTTTTTGCAGTTACAGTCTGGTCAGCCTGACCAGACTGATTGAAACAGATTTGAAACTGATTGTTTCAAATTTCATCCTGTGTTTGGAAGTGTTTATTAAATAAATAAGTTTTACGTAATATTATATTTGCAGATTGGTATCAAAGGATATTTGATACCATTGTATAGTAGAACCACCTTTAAACTATGCTTGGACAAATCTATGAAAAGCCAGTCCTCAGGTTTATGAATTTGCCCTATTGCAACGTAAACTCATCAATATTAGTGCAATAAACCACATTATTTTCATCAATAAAGTATGAGAAAGTTCTTTTTGTTGGCTTCGAAAGCTGAAAATTTGTGTATTTCTTTTTCTTTTTTTTTTGAAGTAAATTCCAACCTTGCAGTCTTCATCCAACAGTTCAGCTTGATTTTTTGATAAATTTAAATCCCTAACCAAGTCATTTAATTCACCTTGTGTTATAAGATTTGGCTTATCGGAAGATAATTCAAAATCAAAATCATTGTTTTCTTCATCGCTGCTTTCGAAACATATATTCACAGATAACTCAGGAACTGAAATAATTTCACTGTGAGGTACTGACCTGATTGCAGATATCAATGAAGGATATTTTACAGTATGTTTAGATTTTTTAGAAATTCCAGATCTACTTGTTAAACAAAAGTAACAATTGATTACAAGATCCTTTGGTTCACGCCAAACCATAGGTACACCAAAGGGCAAAGCCTTCTCTGTACCTTTCAGCCATTCCCTTAAATATACAGAAAAATTAGTACGTACTATATGAGGAGCCCACATCTTGTCCTTGTCACCAATTTTACACTGAAAGTACAAATTATATGCTTTTTAATTAAAGGTGTAATGTTTTTTCTATTTGATTTTATGGTAAACTCACCAAATACATAACAAAAGGCATCCACATCATTTACACAATTACAAGGCCTTATGACACTGCAGTGTTAACTAACTTAAGACCAATAAGACTAATTTATTCATAAACCCAGTGCTTACTACAAACAATATGGCTGTGTTTTCAACAGTTTTGACCTGCACAGATATGATAATCTTATCCATGAAAGCACACTCTTCAGTATTAGATATGATATCATAATATGTGATTATGATATGATTTAATTCTTTGTCTAGTATTGTTTATTTATAGTTTACAAATTATACTAACAAAGTTAAACAATAAAGAATAAGCTAACAAAATACAATATAGGAGCTTAAAATGCTAACTACACGTTGAAAAATGAAAAAATTCTTTAATTCATATTTAAAAGTTTTTCAAAAATGGTGGGGGATAGAAAGAGTCTTGAGTTCATATTCATTTTCAACATCAAAAAACAGATTAAGATCATGTATCGTACGTTAGGAAACAAAAATTTTGTGTATCAGTGTTATTATTGATATCATAATTTAATAACTTAACCAATACCAGTAACCTAATACAATTTTGATTCAAAAATGTTTGCAAACTTACCCAAATTGATATTTTAATAAGTAGCCTACTATATCTTTTTTCAAGAATTCATTTTAATTTTTATATTGGTTTATTTTTGTAAACACTATTGAAGAAAAAATAAATTGTAGCAAAATTTTAATTATTCTTCAATGAAACAGCCTGTTTATGTAGCAGTGAAAGTTTATTATTTAGTGTGGTTAACCAACAGCTGTGGTATCTCTTCTGATAATTCTCTTCTTCTGATACTTTTTTAAATTTTAATACAAGTAGTATAAAATGGTAGGAAATGTTAATAGGTACATTATATATATTGTGCGTCCTACTGAATAGAGGCAGTATACAAATAATGCATTGTTACATTATTTGTATAGAAAGAAGTTGATTAATCTGTTGCTTTACATTATTTCATCTAGTCTTTCTTATGGCTGTGATGTATTTAAAGGATCTGAGATATATGAGGCCTAGTAGAGCATTGTTTTTTCCGAGTTTTAAATCCATTTTAAATTTCAGTTACTGATAAATGAAATGAAAATATCTTGGCTGAAATGTCACCTATATTTTGTTCAGTTTGGGATGCTAATATGCAAAAGTATGTTTGGGTGAGTGGGAGGAAGGTGTGGGAATCAGTTCATTTCCTCATCTTATTAGTAATTCTGGTAAAATATGCTTGTTACTATTGAGGGTGGCTGAATAATTTTCAAGAGTGATGTTAGATTAACTAAAACATTAGGCTTAATGCATATAAAGGCAGTTTCAGTGCATGTTTTATATGAAAGTATAAAATAAGAGTACATATTTTTTTTTAATGTCATTAAATAATTTTTTAGTGTAGTATTTTGTTATTAAAATTGTATATTTTTTGTAGGTCGACCACCTAAGAATAAGGCAGGTTGTACTTGGTGTGCTGAAAGTAGACAGTCATTAAAGTATATTTTACCTACCCAACATGGAAAAAAAGAGTTCTGTTCTGAAACTTGCCTTTCTGAATTTAGGAAGGCTTACAATAAGGTCAGTATTATTTGAACATTTACTGCTTAATTGTTTGCTCCTCCAAAAATTCTTTTTTTTAATCAAGTGCTGAGTTTCACGTAAAATGTATCTAAATTTTTTATTTGTCTTGAACCTCTGGAAGTTGTACAATTATATTGGGAAAATTAATTATTTAATGTTCTTATTGATGTGATGACAATTACATTACTTTATGGTTATTAATATTTAATCATATATTTAAAGTGGTAAATTTTCAATAAGAGTAAACCTGTATAATATGAAATTGAATGTATGTTTTTGGATTAACTCCTAAACTACAGAATTTGTTGAAGTAAAGTAAATTTCAAAGCCTGCTATTACTAGATTTGAATGCTTTCTTATGTGAATGGGGATATGGTAAAACATATGCAAACTTGATCTACCATTTTTATTTTTTGATTAGTACATCCAAAAGAGTAGAAGTACTTTTTTTACATTTACAACATTTGGGATTATTGTACATCATCAGTTGCATAAAGATTTTCTGATACACAATCCAATGTTTTTTTGTTTTTTTTTTTAAATTGTTGCCTTTATTAGTATAGCTCTGGCAGGAGGGTTTTATAAAATATTTAATAAATTTTGAATAAAGTTCTAAAATCATATGCTAACAGATTCATGCACTGACAAATTATAATCCATAGGAGGCCTTGCGGTTGAAAAAGAGAAGGCTTTTCTTTTGTTCCCAACGACAGACCAAGAGGACAAGACATTCACAAATCTAGAATTCTACTTATCTGAGCGGCATAGTCCCACTGGTTTTTTTGCAAGTTAAAGGAGACGTGTCAAGAGTGAAAAATTGCGGAAAGCATCGTATTTAACATATATTGTGTTCAAATATTCTTGGAACTATTGGGCATATCAGGCTCTGTATCTTCTAGCGAGAGCTTAGCCCTAAAAAACTATTTATCATTAAAAATATTATATTTTAAAGTATAGGAAATAATCAGAAGAATTATAGCACAGTTTCCTTTATGCCTAATTAACAGGAAAATTAAAAAAATGGAGTTATGAGCACAACCATCAGAGAGGATTGCATTTCTTAATACAGTGTGTATAAAAAAAGACCTGATTTTAAACAGTTATATGTCATAAAACTATTTTAAAATTAGAAGGCAAATTACATATTATTCAAAAATGTAATTCTTTATATGCTGTTTGGATAGCTGAATTCTTCTCCAATGGATTGCAGACAGTCTTCTCTTAAAGAAGCTACTACAGCTATATCCTGGTTTTCAACTCATCCAAATCAGCAAGTAATGGTGGAACATAAACACATTGTTTCATGCCACAAGGTGTAATGTCTGGGAATCTTGGGGGCCAAGAGTGTAGTACCAAGTCTTGGGCTCCTGTACACCATATCTATCATTAAGGTGATGTTTTATTTAATGATAAGCCGATGTGGTGGGGCACCATCTTGCTGAAATTTGTGATTGAAGAATTAATTTTTCAGAGTCTTCATTTAGTTGTAGAAAAAGCCAATCCCGCAGCTTCTCGACATAATGCCCTGTTACTTGTTTCCTTCAAAAAAGAAAGAGCCAAATTTGTTTTAAACAAAAATGGCACACAAACATTAACTTATGGTGAATCTTGCTCCTGATTTATGATTTCATGTGGGTTTTCAAGTCTCCATATGCAAAGATTATGATTTGAAACTTACTAAAAATTAACTGCGATAAGAATCTATCGTCTTCCACATCGACTAAGAACTTATCACAGAAACCTTTACGTTTTCTTTTGTCACTTAGATGGAAGAGCTTGCACCAGTTCGTGTTGGCTTAAAATAAAAGTGTTGACTTAACACCTGCCAAACAGTTGTATGATAGATTGCAACTTCTTGGCTAGCACAATGAGTGAACTTTTTTGGGTTTTGCTAAAAAGCCTCTTGAATTCATTGTATATATTTCTCTGAAGTGTATGGCTTTCCTGAACTTTTCCCCTTATAATAAAAATGAACACCCAATTTTTCAAACTGTTTATCAATGACATTGTTCTTAGTGATGATGGATTGTCCTGAAACTGTGTCAAAGCAAACTGAACCATTATTACATACTCTAAATTATAGAACACAAAACAGCTTTTGTTGGATGAATGCCATGTTTTATGACTTTGCATATGTTAGAGCAATAGCATTGCAATCTGGCGACAGTATTTGAAATTCTTGGATACACATCTACAAATGGTGCAAATTTCATTCATTGAACTTGGCTGGTTGTACCGGTTTATGGTTTTGAAGGACTTATTATAAAGGATGATTTGTAATGTAACACATCTTAAGTTAACATGTTTATATCAAATCATTCTTTTTGATACACATTGTATTTATAACCTTTCTTTAACAAACTGAAGAATTAGGTATCAAGAAATCTGTAACTATAATTTTTAACTGGTCCCTTGTATTAATCTATGTGTATATTACTTTTGTATGCTTTGTATATACGCACTTTTCTTTTATGTTTTATTTACACTCAACCATATAATGGTTCCTTAAATTCTCCAAGATAAAGCCAGGCACTTCTGCTAGTTATTCATCTTTAATTTTGCATTTTTGTGGGTTACATACATTGGTTTGTCTGTAATCATTATATTTTAATCTGGTAAAGCAGCGAATTAAATAAATAAATAATGATAAAAAAGATTAATAAAGATTTATTATTTCATTACATTTACTTATTTTTGTTGCAGGGAGCTTGTGTTCAGTGCGATAATGTAATCAGAGGTACTCCTGTCAGATTAGAATACCCTGATGCTCCTGCTAAAGACTTCTGTTCAACGATATGCCTTAATAAACATCAGAAGAGGGATTCTGACACTCCAGAAAAAAGAAGTAATTTAAATTTACATTTTTAGTGTTAATAGTACTTCTCATTTTAATTTAACACTTTTTTAATTTTTAATATCCTTTAACATTCTTTGTTTTTAAATTGGTGTAAATTATTGCATTATATAATGTAATAATTATATTTAAATTATGTTTTTTATTGGAACTGAAATTTACTCACTTATTTCCAGTTTGTAGCAGTAAAAATGGATTTTCGGGAAACATTTGTTATTCTGGGTGATCATTTGAAAAGTTACCACATTTATTATTCGACAGCTATCAGTCCCATCGTATTTTTGTTTGTAGGCATGTCTCAAGGGAAATCTTTTTAAAATTATTTTCAAAGGAGTAGATAATAATAATTATAAATAATTTTAAAAAGGTTTCCCCTGAGAATGGTATACATGCCTGCAAACACAATGGGACTGATAGCGGTTGAATAATAAATGTGGTAACTTTTCAGATGATCACCTGGTAGACTGATATAGACAAGATTTCTGCTTCGTTGGAATTAGACTTGTAGCTTGTCGTAAGGCAACATAATTTTGAAAGATAAAATCTTTTTTTTAATATAAATTTTTTAAATGTAGAAATAAATAAGATGCATTTGTGCGTGTTGAAACACATAATATATATAATCTATAAAATTCGTGAAAGAGGTTTTAGTAATTATGGTAAAAGAAAATTTGTTGCTCACTTCTTTAAACAGATAAGATTTGTTTATTTTATGTTGCAGACTTAAGTCTGTTTTATTATCCTATTTTAAGTAGTGGAAAAATTTAAAAATACAGTGAAAAGCAATGCGTTGGACATTTAAAACCATTGAAAAACTATTGTTACCATTATTTTGTTAAAAAAGAATATTTCCTCCAAATCTGTTGTAAGGTTTCAATGAATCATTAGAATTTACATGAATTACTGATATACAGGATGACCTGGTGTCTATAGAGCACCTGTTGTAATTTGTTGTTAATTTTTTATTACAGATGTCATTTGGAATGCATCCCTACTAATTAAAAATTTACATTATTAAAAAGTAAGCTATATGTACAAATTTATTATCAGTTCCTGATATGGTGTGTAAGATTACACTCCACAATGAATGTTAAAGTGTGCAAATGTTTCATGAGAAGAGGCTCTAGTGTTTTGAGTAGTATTGAAGAAATAATTAGTCATCAGAAGACTTTTTTAGAAACTAATTAAAATCTAATTTTACTATTTATTGTTATTGACATTTTTACAAAATCTATCTTTTATGTATTATAGAGATTCTTTTTTTAAGCGATTTATTATTTAATTTTTAAGAATTATATTTCTTTGATTTATAATGACTTCATTCATTTATTAATGAAGATAGAGTATATTAAGTGTTAGAAGATGTTAAATAGAATGATTTATATATGCAAATTACTTAGTTGTCATTAGTAGATAGAAAATGTATTTAAATGCTTTGTATATTACTTCAAAGTATGATTGCATAATTTATTATGGTAATAAAAGCATCTACTTAACGGTTTAAAATTGAATCAGTTCATTATTTGTATTACTTACGCATTTCAAAATAAATTTTGTTGTTAAACTTAATACTCTTTCTTTTTTTTTATAGATGTAAGTGTGGTTGCTGATAAATCTGAAAGAAATAATCAAGTTGTTGGTAATTTGGTTCATGGTTCTCATAATGCATCTGCTGCTGCATCATCGCCATATCCACCGGTTCCATTTCAGACATTCGATTGGGAAGCATATCTTAAAGAGACCAACAGTTTTGCTGCACCACCTGAGTATTTCAAACAGGTTAATAGAAATTTTAATTTCATCGCTTTATTATTAATTATTAAATTATTGTATTTATTGTCTTCACATAGAAAAAAAAACATGATTATTTACTTAAAATTTTACTTACTAAAATTTACTGATGTAACTGTGATGAATATAATTTTTTCTAACTGAGGGAGATATTTTGAAACATAATAGCATCTTTTAAAGAGTCTTGGCAGTATTGCAATGAGAGTGATTGTACATATGGCCAAGCATTACATCACAGGATTATTGACTGTGAATTTTCTAACATAACGCATACTTTCTCAAGTTTTTTTAATGTCTTATATATTGCATAAAATCCACACTTGACAGCTTCCAGTACAGCATCGTGTACATTTGTTTGTTATCCTAGAACACCATTTAGAAAGGTTTGTCTTTGCAGAGTGTTAACAATCTTTGAATTTTTTGAACTGCAGTAAACTGAAATGTTAATATTCCATATTTTGGCTTATTTTTTCTAGTTTATATGTACTCAATCTCATTACCATAGTAAAGAAAAGGTTTTCTTTATGCTTATCTTTCAGAACTTGTTCTGAACATTATTTTCGTTGTCAGTTTTCTTTTGTGAGTTATTGGGTATCTACGGTGAACAGATTTTAGGATAATCCAATTACTCAGTAATGTTTCCTTTACAATTTTTTTGACAGACATGTTTAGATGGGTGGTGATGTGATGTTTCTTTGAATCAGTTCATCCACTTTCTTTTGATGCTTCTCATCAATCACAAAGACTGGTCAGTTGCTGCAAAATTCTTTCTCAATATTCCGTTTAGATGCTTAAAATTCACAAAATTTTATTTCCCACTTTTTCACAGTAATTCACTTAATACTTCTATCATCGTAAATATATAATATTGATAAAGAAAAATTAAATCTTGTACTGTTTAAAAATCGGAAAATATTTACATTTCACAGTTACAACATTTTCCTGTTAATAATGTAATTTTTATTCATTACTATGAAAAGTGTTACAACAGTCTTACTTTCATTTATTTTTATTACACTTGCTAATTGTTGTCATACAGTTTTTTTAAAATACTTGTTTGATATGATTTTATTTGAACTTATTAGTATTATAAATTTTATCTTTTTTGTTCATAGCATCTTATACCACCAATGAATGAATTTAAGATCGGGATGAAATTGGAAGCATTAGATCCAAGAAATCTCACTTCAACATGCATCGCATCTGTTGTTGGTGTATTAGGACCGAGGCTTAGGCTAAGGCTGGATGGAAGTGATAATAAAAATGATTTCTGGAGACTAGTGGATTCTAATGAAATTCACCCTATTGGATATTGTGAAAAACATGGTGGCATGTTACAACCCCCATTAGGTAAATAGTAGTAATAAGTTGTCTAATAATATTTTTATTGAGCATGTGTGATTTTTGTCTTTATTTATTGTTGTTTATTTATTTATTATTGACTAATATAATATGTTTGAGTGTATTTGGAACACTAAATTTTAAAAGTTTTCTTAAAATTATTAATTTTATTTCTACTGTAATTTATCTATAAGATAAATAATAATGTATGTTAATAAAGAATGGAATAAAAAAGGAGAGTGATTGAATGGATTCATTAAGTGAAAATTTTTTAATTTTTAGGTAGTCCTCTATTTTTCTTTATTTCTAATGAACAAATTATTTTATTGCTAATGAAAATAACAATAACAATATGATATAATCGTTAATTAAAAACCAAGGCTAAAAATTAGCTAAGGATATGCAGATATCTCTTGTTACCACATATATGCCTAACTTCACATCAGCGAACGCAACATGCTAGCAGCTCAGATGTCAGCGGGAGTACAGTGTACATACGCACTTGCACAAGTGTCACTCCCAGCACATAGCTGATTGCGCAGATCTCTCACCATAGCAGTGCTGCAGCCCCACCACTCAGTGTCCAGTAAAAGAGCATACACCAGAGTGAATTTTCAATTCATCATCGACCACCACCTGGAAAAGACCAAGAAGAAGAAGAAAAGAGAAATTTGCTGGCCGCCTCTACAAGGGACTTCCTGGTGGATTCCAACATCCTCGCTGGAGCAGCAGGCCTGGTTGGCCCACTGGGCACAGATGCTATCTTCCCACTCCAGCTCGCTGGGCTTCAATTGCCCTGGCTGGGAGACTCAGCAGCAGGAGCTGGCCCAGCAGGGGATCATATACTTTACCACTGAAGTGGAAAACCACTTTGGCTGCACCAGTAAAAGACGACTGATACCGACCTGACATTGTGGGGTTCTGGGAGCCACCACTGCCATGCTGTAGTGTGGACCCAACTGCCGCTGAGGCAAAGCCCAATCTGATTTCAATGAACGAGCCGCAACTCCCCAACTACAGCTGAGTCAACTATGCCAGAGACCAGCTTTCAGACCCAACAGGGTCTTATATACATTCAAAAAAAGATAATACACTTTTTATTGTACTGTTTTAACATCCATGAGTGAATTTTGACCAATTTTTTTGTATGCTATTTTCAGTAATAAAATTCTTTTCAAACTGTTGATGTTCTCTGTTGTGGGTGCTAATGTGAACATCAGACAGTTTAAGTTTACTCTCGATAGGTTTTCCTCTGTTGCCATTTTTCTCTTTACTTTATTGAATAAACAATAAAAGAGGAGTAATGTTAATAAATATGTTTACCCATATCATATATATGTACATATATCCTGATTTTGTTTTATGTTATAGGTTTTCGTATGAATGCATCATCGTGGCCTATGTTCCTATTAAAGACATTAAATGGAGCAGAAATGGCACCTGCCAAAGTATTTAAAAGTGAACCTCCAACTCCAAGAGCAAATCTTTTTAAAGTTGGCATGAAACTGGAAGCAGTTGATAAGAAGAATCCTCAGCTAATCTGTGCAGCTACAGTCGGTTAGTTAATAATTTGTCTCATGTAACACAATTTTTATAAATTTTGTTGTTGAAAAAATGCCTATGACAAACAATTTTCTTTTAAATTGTGCTTGTTATTTTTGTTACTTTACAAGAGTGTCTGAAAAGAACTGATATAAATTTTAATATATATATTTTTAACTGAAAATAGTTTATATATATTAATATTTATTTTACTCATAGTTTTTGCTGTTGTGAAGTTTAGTCTAATATCAAGAAACTCAAAAAAAGCTGTTTGAATTCCATATCCTTTAACACCTCTTTTAAATGGCCATTATTTTAACATCAGTCGTCTCTTCCTGCAGTCATCAGATTACTGAATCCTTGTGACTTAACCTAATATGTTGTCTTACTGTATACATTCAAATCGGGAGAAGCTCTGAAATATTCAGTATATCCAGGGAAGTTATGGTGTGACTTTCTTAAATTTAACAGGGTGTAATTTTGACAGTTCAGTCGCTTAATTGACTGTCATTTCTTGCTGTCAGCTTTTTCCTCTACTGTAATGATGACATGATTTTTCAGTAGAAATTAATTTCATTTTTGTGCAACAGTCAGTGTTATTGGTTAAAAAGAGACCATATATGATCATAAGTTATGTTTAGTCCAATTTTGATGTTAACTGCAAAACCATACTTTGTATTCAGTGTCCAGTGTGACACTGAACATCTGTTATTTTTATAATAAAATGAAAATCTTTCTAGTGTTTATACTATCTGTAATATATGATGCTTTCAGTGTTAATAATCTTCACTCGCTTATCTTGGATTTCCTTTGTAATAAAGTTAGCTATTCCTGTGAATTCCACAATTTGATCTGATGATTTTTAATCCCTTGAGGTGTAATTCAAAGTCATCCAACCTCTAACTCCTTTATACACATTGTCATAGTTGCATTTCACTTAACTCCATTTTTTACTGTCATTGATTTGGCTTGTCATTGTTCACATAAAACTGCATTGTAGTATAAATGCTTTTATATTCCTGTACATTAACATAATGCAAAGAAATGGCCCCACCGTTTCAAATGCATACTTCAGATCCTTAGCAAATGGGATGATGGCTGTCCAAGAGCCTATACGGAAAATAAGTTAAAACCAGATGAAGGAGAATGTACAAGCTAGAAAAAGTTTGAAAACCATATGGCACCATTCTCAAAAAAGGTACATAAAAAAGAACAAATAATGTAGGGCATTTAACTCGTAAATAAAATAAATAATTACACTTTTTAATAAAGGTTCATTAATTTGTTTTTTAATGTTTTTATAATAAAACTTAACTAAAAGTATAATCTAAATCATTATGGAGCACAGCATTTTTATAATAAATTACAACAAAATATAGTTACGTATAGTTTAAATTTGTGTGAAAAACTGGAAAATGTAATTGCTTTTGCAATGATCTTTAAATTTAAGAGTTAAGAGGTAATACATTTTGGTTTCTTAACTGTTTGGTTTCATAATCAGTGTTGTAATAGTAATATCTTACCAGCTGATGTTCCATTTTGCCAAAAATCACTTTCGACTAAAACCATCTTCATTCCTGTTAATTCCAGCCTTGATGTCAGCTTCACAAGTCAAATTAACAAAAAACATGTTTGCTGAAATCGTCCTTAGTAAATGTCATTTCCTTTACTCATACATCAACTACTTTACTAATTAGTCATTACCACAAATTTTTATAATTTGTGTAATGACTTTTACATTACACAAATTAGACATATTATGATAATTTTAAATGAAAAAAATAAAGTTTTTTTATTATTACCTAATTGTTATAGAATTATTACTGATTTCTTTGGTGGATAAATAGCATCTTGGTCTTTATCCACAAGATTTTAGTGAGGGGGCTATATTCTGGTTAGTCGTGGCACTTTTCACCCAACTGTAAATGTTGTATATCATGTACTTTTGCACAAGCCTTGAATTAAAATAAATTTAAAAAATAGAAACCATGTTTAATAGTCTACTTCTGTAATTGTAGCAATTTTAACTCAAAACTCTTTAGCCTGATTTTCTTGAATAAGATAAGAGACCTTATTGTCTCAATCCTATGAATACTGCTGGATTCATTCTAATTTGAATAAAAGACACATTGGTCTAAAGCAGTGTTTCTCTAACCTTTCAGTATTTGCGACCCAATTTTCAGTCTTAATTTTCATCGCGCCCGCCTCTCGTAAATTAATAATGTATTTAAGTATTTTGACACTAAAGCTACACTACAACCTTAATTAGAAACCTTACAAATTACCAAGAATAAGTAAATTTATTGATATTTGGCAGAATCAGTACGTCTCTATTGCCCTCTGTCTTATGTCCACCGAATCGGACTTTCTCGTGGCTTTGCAAGAAGTTTCGATTTGTCTCAAACATTCTGAATAGTCTGCGTTAACTTGTATAAATGCTGCACCTTGTTCAATTCCAGCCACCCTCAGTCGAGTCTAACCTTCTATTGCTATTGAATCTATCATGAATGTGTATGTTGTAATTTGCGTATTAATTGCGATTCACGGTATTAAATATTCTTAGCAGTAGATTTATACAAAATCAGATAGTATGGTTCCGAAAATAAAACCAACAAAATATCCTCAAAAGTACTTAAATTTTGGGTTTACCAGTACTGAAGTAAATGAAGAAGAAAGGCCCCTAAAGTGTCATTTTCTCAAAAGTTTTGGCAGCAGATAGCATGAAACCTAATAAACTTATATGATATTTGGAAACGCTTCATAGTGAGTACGTTAACAAACCCCAAGAATTCTTCGAATTAAAATTAAAATCGTATGAAAAGCAAACACCATTTAAAAAAAAAACATTGTAAATGAAAAAGCTTATCTTGCTTCTTGTAAATTTTTATATAAAATAACCAGATGTAAAAAGCCTCACTCCATTGGTTAAAAGCTTATTTAGCAACTGTAATTGAGATTATAGAAACTATATTTGGAGATAAACATAGTTTTATTATAGATCGTTCAATGTCTGGAAGATTCCAAAGTATACAAGTAATTTTGAAACAAAAATCTCCACAGTATGCCTGGATACATTCCACAGAAAAGCTCTGACTTCCAAAGAAATGAGTCCTGGTGTGAATATTGTGCTAATGACGGTTGTAACCATAGTAAATTATATAAAAATTTGATCCCAAAAATCAAGAATTTTTTCTGTACTTTGTAAAGACTTGGATGGTGCAGTACATACAGTGTTACTATTTTATTGTGAGGCAAGATGGTTATCACGTGGGAAGTTTTTGCAACGTGTTTATGAATTAAGAGATGAAATCGCCATTTTTCTAGAAGAAGAAAACCGACCGGTAGCCGACCAGAACCCGAGAAGTTTCAAGATAGTTTATTTGTAATGGAATTGAGCTACTAGGTTGACATATTCAAGACATTAAATACTTTGAATCTTCAACTCAAAGGAGCAAATATACATATGTTGGATATGGGTGATAAAGTTAATGCTTTCTGTAGAAAATTGGAATTGTAGAGCAGACATTTAAATTTTTAAGTGTCAAGTGGGTTAGGAATCCCCAAAGGACTCTGAACTAAGAAGAAATCTTCATAGACTTCACAACAAGTGGCAAAATCAAAAGACAATTTAGTAGTAAATCACTCTTTGAATTTTGGGCAGAAGTGTGTGATGAGTTTTTTATACTGAAAAAAAACAGGAGCATTTCATATACTAGTACCACTTTCAACATCCTACCTTTGTGAAACCATTTTTTCTGCAGTGGCTGCTTTGAAGACAAAATATAGATCTCAGCTTAATATAGAAAAAGAACTCAAGAGTGTCTATTTCTAATACTAAACCTTCCTTTGAAAAACTTTGATCTACAAGACAGGCCCAAGGGAGTCACTAGTGATGATTAAATTTGCTTTTAATTTAGCATTGATAAGTTAAATATTAAATTATTTATGCAGTACTGATACAATCCTATTTATAAGTCTGTATTATATTAGTGTAAATGTGTATTTTATTATTTATTATTATGTCAGAATGTTTTTTGTTTTGCTTTCAGTAAACTAATAAATATTTTTAATATTTCCTTTTTGATATGCTAGCTCTCCCCATTTAGTGTTATCACGTGACCCTAGGGGGGCGCAGCCTACAGGTTGAGAAACACTGGTCTAAAGGGCTTTCGATACCTATTTATCTTAACTTACTGAGATATTAAATAAACAGCTTTATAAAAAGGCTTTAAGAAGCTAAATAAGACAGAAAATGAAATTAAAACTTTAAAAGATGTACAGTTTCTTATTCTTATTTAATATAAATATGATTAAATTAATTATTGGCTGAAAAATAATCTTTTGGGATTAATCTTGTTTGATTAATGGATGTTTATACATTCATTGATGCTCTGCTAATACTTAAAAAGTATTAATAACAGTCCACTCTTAATAATAATAATAATAATAATAATGTTATTTTTCTTTATTCAACTATTAATGATTTACTTTTTGTTTAAAAATTAAGGTGCTGAGAAGGGTGAGATGATTCATGTGACATTTGATGGGTGGCGTGGTGCATTTGATTACTGGTGTCGCTATGATTCACGTGATATTTTTCCAGTTGGGTGGTGTGCGAAGAGTGGCCATCCATTACAACCTCCAGGGCAGAAAAGTCAGTATCTTGTTGGCTGTTATAATTGTTTTATAATAGGTTTTTTGTAGAGCGTGATGGCATTTTCACTGATTGTTTAAAAATTTCATTTTGGTACAATGCTAATTCGTTTTTTTTTTGAGATATTTTTATCATTGTTTATAATATGATTTTGCACATTGACAAGTTGAAGAGTCTATGTTGTACAGTTCTTTTGAACTGGCATTTAGACATATGAGATCTTTATAGAAATTTTTTTATTTTTTCTAGTGATAAGGAAAAGTGGGGTAAATAAAATGATCCTGAAGTGACTTTGGCATGTTAAAAACCTTTCATTATGATTATTATCAGCATCAAAACATTGCTAGTAGTAAAAGTAAATGAGTAAGCCAATGCAGTTTGCAAGGGTGATAGAATATCATACATTATTATAGATTATGGAGCATAGTTGAAATAAAAAAACTAGATCAAACTTTAAACATGTTATGAATTATCTATCATGATGTAATATTGTGCATTGAATTGCACCTGTCTGCAAATCCAGTGATTGGTGTTAATTATACAATCCCTGTAGAAGAGTTGTTCAATCTCCTCTAATGGGTGGTGGTACTTCTTAAGTTTTAGTCACACTATCTATTACATGTTGTTTAGCTATCATTTGGTGAATTACTTTCCCACATTATTGTGGGAAAGTAATAAGTTACTTTGATTAAGTGCTTAAGATTCCTGACATGCTTTTTATGCATCTTATATTAATCTAATAGGGCTCCAGAATCTTTGTTTCACTTGTTATGCATTTCTATCATTTGGTACTGAATTGTCAAAAGGAAGCCTTCAATCTCCTAGAAAATTTACTATTATTACAATAAAAGTATAATAGAAAAGTGGCTATTATTACAATAGTCTTGTAGTGGACTTTCTTTTTGGCCATATGTGGACATTTAGTCTGAACAGCACTTTAATTAGTCCAGCAGTAAAGTGTTAATATGCCCCAGTGATGGTCTTATGTTTTTCCAGTTAATCTATGAGCACCACACCATGAGAATCCCAATAAATTGTAGCCATACTTCCTAAAGATGGAACCGTTTTTACCTTCTTTGGTGCACATTCACCTCTGCTCTCTCCTACTGTTTTGGACTGTGGTGTGTAATGATGAATCCATGCCTTATCTATTGTAATAAAAAAACTTTGAAGAGACACAGCAGATTTGTGTTAAAATAAGTCTAAACACCCTTGAGGAGTATTCAGTCACCTGTTTACAGATGCAGCATCCATCAAGAGGAAAGCTTCATACCGAAGTGTCATGTAAATTATAAAGGACACATTCAATTGAGATGTTTGTTTTCTGTCTACCTTCTGTCTGATCATTTAATACAGCATTGTGGATTTTAGTGGTGATTTCTTTGGTTGTAGCAATTTTTGGGCTTCTAGAATGTTCAACATTTGAATGGATCTACAAGTAAATTTTAAATTCACTAACTCACTTTTTTACTGTTGAAAACAAAGAGGGTTATTTAAATGATTTATTTAATTTTTAAATACTCTTGTAAATGTTCACTTTTTGTTCACTTCACTCTCTCCTTCTAGATGCACTTGGTTTCTGATGATTCAGCGGCTCCATATACAGTACATAAGCATGCTCATCACTTCATTTGGACAGTCCTGTTCCAGTCTCTGACTAGTCTACTACAATCTTTAAGAATTATTTCAATCATTAATACAATAACTTATCATTACATTTATGGATACAATAACTTATATAAAGATTCACATGTATATGAATAATATTTACAATTCACAATATAAATGATTATAATTCCAACTACACAAGACTTAATTTATTAAACGAATCAGCACCAATTTTCTACATACATATGTATATCCGTTGGGTGTGTTACACCTTTTAAAATAGCTCAAACTTTAATTTTATCTATTTTGCAGAAAATATCAAAACCTGTTCAATTTACTCAATCACCACAAACAAAAAATTAAACATATGTGTCTGAATCTTCGCAGTACATCATCCAAAGGATCATATTTGAATAATATAGTTATTTTGTCATTCTTACACCATTAACAGTCCAAAAAGTTTCCGAACAATCCTGGTAGTGCAGTTAAGTTTCAGTTGACTATCCTCATTGATAAATGACTGCCAGAACAGTAAAAAGCAGCAATTGGTATTCAACATATCGAAAAAATTGTTTTTTTCAATCCATCTGCAACTAGTTATCTATGGTATCAGCTAATCTACAGTACAGTAGATGTATTTGAATATATTAATATTGGTATTTATTAAGAACGTATAAAAGATTTACTTAAATGTGATTTAGGTTAACTAGCATTAAAACACTTGATATTGTGGAACACTATTAATTGAAATTTATTTTGTTTTACATCACCTGTATATTAATATGATAACAAGGACTAAATATTAAACCAGTAATATGCTAATACAAAATCATTTTTAGAAAGAATCTTAGATTTTTCTGTTTAATTCTAGAAGCGTGTTTCCTGGACATTGATTCTGCACATCAGAATCTGGAGCAGTATATCACATGTCGTGTCCACTATTTAGGAACATCTGAAGTTACAGTGCAGTAATATCCTACAAGCTTTCAGAAGAGTGATGTTCAGGTACCTGATGCTCCACTGTTGTTCAGAACTTATTTTGTCATTCAAAGAAAACAAAAGTTTTTTCAAAAATCTTTATTTTTAGTTGCTGAGTTAGCTGATCAAAATTTTTATTAATAACTTCATTATTTCTGGGAGGAAGACTGATGATTATTCATAATTTTTTTTTTTTTATGTATAATTACTGGTTGAAATTTTTATTTTTATTATAGTATTTATTGTTAATAATTTACATGATTGTTGAATGTATCTTTACAGTGGGTACTGGAGCAAGTCGTTTTAAAGGTAGAGTCTGTAGTGTGCCAGTGGTTGGGAATTCACCGGATGCAATACAGTTATCTCCTCCGCCTCCTCCACCTCCAACGTTACCATTATTAAGAAGTCCTTCAGCACAACCAAACCTAGATACAGTTACTTCAACAACCCAGAAACATTCTCCAACTGGTAGGTTTAAAAAATATATTTATTTTTGTGTAGCAGGTTTTTTTTTAAATTAGGCACAACACCATAGAAAATAGTTTTGTGCTTTTTTATTTGTAAACTTATATACTGTTGTTTTAACAAGGGTTAATACAACTTTATATCAACATGTCCTTAACATTACACGTCAGATATGGTTGAGATCTGTGTAACTTAATCATGTAACTAAATATTCTCATTGAAAATATCTATAGAAGTATCTTTCTCAAATCTTATCCATAGTTCGTATGATTATTATGAATTTTAAATGATTAAACTGTTATGATTTTCAAATATGAACGTTAACTTCAAAATAATTAAATACATTGAATATTTCCAACAAATAAAAGTTGGGTAACATCAATCGGGATTCTTGAAGAGTAGAATTACACGATACTTTATAATTATGTTTTTTGTCATTTAGCAACATTTTTAGAATTTATATTGTTACCTGAAGTATATATTAAGTTTCAGCAAATAATCATATAGCCAATTCTTTGAAGTAAAATATTTTTCTACCTTTGTGAACAGTTAAGACATTGTGTAAAGATGTATCTTTCTGTATGTGCACACGCATGCAACCATGTGTATCGTGTGATAGACATTTGCTTTATGTAGGTTAAAGTAGAAGTGGGGGTTGTATTAGAGCAGCTTTTCTCAATCTGGGGGTCATGAAATAGCCTACAACTTTACACATAAACAATAATGAAATAATTTTATGAGAATAAAATCATTTATTATAAACATCTTACTTTTATTTATAAGTACATATGTAAAGAAAATAAATTATTGAGGTGGTTGCATTTATTTTTCATTTAAAAGTTTCTGCATATGTGGATCTGTGTTTTGTGAACACACAAAAGCAAATTATTTTCAAGTGATAAAAGATGACTCCTATAATTAGTTTTTAGCCCAACCATAGATTAAAAAAAAACGCTTTTCATGGAGGTAAGTCATGGCAAAAGGGATTAATGTTTACCTTGCTTCTATGACTAAATTTCCATACTCACTTCAACAAGCAAGCAAACACATATCTAAATCTTCAGATGTGAATTGCAGTTGTAACATTTTATCTGCAGACAATTCGATGAGCTGATCATGAATTTCAGCCAGAAACTTAGCAGTTGGAACACCATTTTCACTAAATGGATTCAGTACCCATCTCTTCAAGAAATCATTTTTATCTTGTGGGAAATACTTCAACCGAGATATTAGCTCATGCAAATCCATGTATTCAAGCTATCCAAACTGAGGTGAATAATTGTCTTCATCCAAATTTTTCTCTTTATAAGCTGAAGTGAGCAGAAACATATCAAAATTTTTGCTTTGAAGATGAATATTCCAGATATCAAGCTTCTAAATAAAAAGAATTTATTTTAATACATAAATATATTTATATATATTTGCACCTGCAGCCATTTATTAAGTGCTAGTCTCTGTTTTTATGTTTTAAATGGTAAAATTAAGTAAAATGTCTCTGTGTATAAAATATTAACAATTATAATATATTTCATAGTTTACATATATAAGTAATACTATATATATTTTACATATTGCTAACAAAATTCTGTCTTTGTAATTTTTAAAGTATAGATAAGACAGTGATATCATTTTATATTTTATCTCATTTATTCCTTAACCTTATATTTTTTTGTTTTAGTAACTTGTTAAATCTTTTAAACTATTTAGGAATTTATTAAACATTTTGTATTGTATTTATAATTTTTCTCCTACTTTCAAGCTATTTTTAGTGATGTTTTGTTACTCTCATATTCCTCTTTTAAATGTTATACATAACTGCTTTCAAATTTCTCAAGTACAGGAAAGATGAACTTGCAGTTTAAATTGAATCTGGATTATTATTTTCATTTACAGTAATTTTCAATATTGTGTTTTGCAATCTGGGTTATTCCATAAACTTAGTTTCATAAACTTCCTAACAATAATACCATAAGTTTCAATGCTATTAATTAACGCATAATGTGCTTATACTATATATGCATATAATTATGACAATAATTGGCTCTTATTTTAAAATTAAATTATAAAACATGTATTATATAAATATCAGATCTAAGATGCTAAATTGTTAAGCATCTGTATAAAAATGTAATTTTTAAACTCCTTATAAAATTTGCTAATTTTAAATATTATTCATACATCCAAGAGTTTACAGTATCCAAGAATATTGGAATTAAGTGTTCAATATCTTTCCAGCAATCAGCTATGTTCAAAACAGCAGTATTATCAGCCTTATATAATATTTTACCTAGTAGTGAAATCAGATTATTTTTTTTTTTATAAATAAAACTAGAGGTTCTAAGATATTTGTTTGAGTAATACCTTTTTCAAAGTCTTTGTTATAAATTCTTTTTTATCCTATTACTTTGCCTTTCACAAAGTCCCAACTTTGTAAAAATCATCCATAAAGTTTTTATCTTGATAAATTTAAAAAGATAAATCAGATATTAATAATATCGCTTCTTAACAACATGGTCAAGGATCAAAGAGAGGGAGTATTTTTCATCACAAATATTATATTTTGCGTGGTAACTTCCTCAAATGAGTGGCTGATTTGTCAGTAATTGGTCAGGAAATAGTCCAGTGTTTGACAGTTTTTCCATAGAATTCTTTTGGACAAAATCAATTGACATGAAATTTTGACAGTATTTAGGGGATAGCTCGAGGAACAAAGGTTATATATGGCTGATGTGTGCTTTTACCCTGGGGGTGGACACCACCCCTTCTCAGGGGTGGAAATTATTACATTCAAAATAGCTGCCGAAATCGATAGAGGAATAAATTCTCTAAGTAAAAAATGTTCTATAAAAATTTTTTGTAGAGTCAATACTTATTACAATATTCATGATTGAAAATATTGATTTTTCATCCAACCATTGAACGATTTTTCATGAATAACTCAAAAACCTTAACGTTTTATTGAAAAAGTTATGATTAGTAAAAATGAAGCTTATAAAATAACGAAGAGATTGTTTTTTTTTTCTGTAGATGCAATACAAACTCTGAGTTGCACCTCGTTAAAGGTAACTTTTTGTTCATCATAAACTATGGAAAAAATAATGGAAAAAGCAGGAAAATATTTGAGGAAAACTTATAGGATATTTTTCAAAGTACTTGAAATTAGCTTTTTTAAAAGTCATTACCATGAAAACTAACAGAGTTATGATGAAATAAAATGGTTCTCTTGCTTTTTCAGAGCAATGAAACAGATGACTTTTCCGCAAGAATTGGAATTGAACGTAATCCTGTTATAATTTGCTTTAAATACTAACAATATTTTCTAGAAGTTTGACCAGTTTGGATTGCCTAGATTTGAAAAACAGGTTGATTCAAATTTCTTAAAAAAATTCTTTTTTTCACAATAATTCAAAAACTAAAGAAAATATGTACATGTACTACAGTACAAAAATTAGTTTTTTTTTACTGAAAATTTTGTTTTTTTTTCTTATTTCTGTAAAATAAAAATTTATTGAGATATCACCATTAGAAGTTTGCATTTGAGAGCAAGGACCACCTTCTCCAAGCCCTTTAAACTCAAAAATGAAGGGCTCAAGGAATCTGAACTTTATGTGCCTTGTAGCCCTTGAATTTCCCTGCAAAATGTTTTTTTTTAGCAATTGGATAGTGTAAAATTTAAGGAAGTTATTGTTGAAAAATCAAATCCCATTTTTTCAGTGAAATTTTCGGAGCATGCTAACTAATTATCAATATAATTATGAAATGTTGGTAATAAATATTTTTCTCTTCATAAATGGATCACAGAGTGATTACAGCATGTTATACACTGCTTCGAAATTTACTTCTGAAATAGTTTTGAAAGAAGGCATGAAAACCTGTATCATTACTTTTGATCAGCCATTATATATCAAAGCTCGCGATATTGTTGAATCAACAATTTTTTATGAAGTTCATATGATCGTGCATCTTGGAGGATTTCACTTATTGCTGTCTTACATGGGGTGTATTGGACACATCATGGCAGGGAACAGAATTAAGGATATTCTTTCCATTGTATGTGCAGAAGGATCAATAGACAAAATGTTATCTGGACATTCTTATGCTCGTGCAGTACAAGCCCATATCATTCTGCAGCAGGCCTTATCGCAGTTAATATTTGATGAATTGAAGAAAGAAAATGTTGAATTTCAAGAATTGCTTTAGAGCAAAGAAACTATATCTTACATGATGAATATTGAGGAGATTCCTTCAAATTTGGAGTTTCAAAAACTGAATAAAGTATTTGAATATAAACTTGACAAAATTGAAAAAAAGGAAATATGTGCAAATTATGGGTGTTATAATTTAGAATACTTTCTTTGCTGAAAAGTTTTCTAGCTGCTGAACAAATGGGAGACTGGGAATTACACCTTAACTGTATTGAACTCATGATACCGTTCTTTCATGCAGCTGGCCACTTTAATAATGCAAAATCTGCTCAATTGTATCTACAGGATATTTTTTTCATAAGGAGTGGTTATTAAGGGTGGAAACGTAATAAATCATAAATTATATTATAAAGAATAAAGGGATTTTAATTCATTATAAATGCACCATTTAAACATTTCAAACTGTTGAAAACTAATTTTTTTTTTTAATTTCTTAAGGGGTGGTGTCTAAGGGTTGAAACATAGTAAAACATCTTAAATTATATTCCACAACATAAAAGAATGTTGTGGATGTAGAATAAACATTCTACATATTTAAACATGATTTCACTCTATGAAACATTAAATTATGTTTTTTAATTTTTTTTTTACAAGGGGTAGTTTTCATTCCCAAAAAACAAAAAGCACACATCAGGAACATAACTTTTAAAGCAGAGGGTTAGATAAGCTTAATTACAAATTAAAAAATTAAAGTAAAAGGCTCTTTCCTGACCAATTGCAAAGGAATAAATAGATAAGAATTTTTCAGCTCTAGTTAAATGTATCACTTAATTTCATATTTTTCATTAATGTTATAATTGTTGTCTTCATTGCCTGAAAACTAATATTTGTTTTATTTCAAATCTCACCAGATTTGACCAATATAATTGATAAATATTCATTATTATAAATGATCCCACTTTTTTCTGTTGTATGCATTAATCCAAAGTAATTCATGGAAATGAGTGTAATGTTTATTTATTACTTATGCTGTTATTTTTTGTGAGAAGAATCATTTCATGTATGAATAGTTGTTATACTTTTCCTTTTTCTTAAATTCTGCTTTTATGTGGGATTTTTTAATTAATTTGTTTTATATTGTTTACAGTTACTGTATATTGTAATCCAACATGTTGGTGTGGTCCATATCTTGACCCGAGGAAAGTAATTCAACTTCCTTTGCAATTTGGCCCTACTACAATGAATAGGGTTCTTAGGGAATCTGTACAAAGCCTTGTTGATGCTGCATTAGATCAGAAACAGATATTTGGTTTGCTGAGGCAGGGAGAAGGAAAAGTTATTATAACAGGTAATAAATACTTCAATAAATATTATTTAATTTGTTTATGAAATAATTTTATTAGTTTTAAGGTAATGTTTTTAATTACAATAAAATTAGTTGCTTATAATTATAAATTTTGTTAAATTTTTCCCTCTTGGGTCTTTTCTGTTACAGCATCGTTTGACAGTAAAACAGTTACTGTTAGATTGCCAGTTATTGAGAAAAGTTCTGAGTTGTGGGGTTTTCTTGAAATATTGTTTGAGGAATTGATGTGCTGCGAACATTTTTATACACGTGAACCAATCACATCTTGTGTAAAATGTTCTAGTGTTAAAAAAGGTACAGTATTTGTGTAATGTTACTTTATTAATTTAATTTTTATTTATTTATTTTTGTGTATGGAAGGGTTGTGAAAATGCAATCTAATATCTTATTCCATCAATTCCGATTAATGGAAATTAAATTAAAAAAATATAAGTACACACTATGATTATTGTTTCATATAATATAATTTTTTTCCTGCAAATACATATTACAGATATTTGTCAAAATGGATATTTTACTACTTTTGATGAAACATGGACAACCATAATAACTATAATCAAAGCATCTGTTCATGAAATGGTGTTACAGCTTACAACTGAAAGAATGAATTCAACCCAATTGTTTCAAACAGCAATATTTAAATTTCTTAGGTTGGTAAAGACATTTTACTTTTTTAATTATTGCCTAAAATGTACAGTGATAAACACTACCTTCTACTTTGGTATCGTGCAGAAATTGCATCTTGAGCTCCAAAATGCAAAATTGAGGTTCTAAAAGTGCAACTTGTAGAGTTCTGTTGCTTTGAGACAGTGCTTGCCCACACAGTGTTTTTTAAATTTCAAGTTTTCCATGCAGTTATGAGACAAATTGAACATTTCTTACTGGGCAGATTCAATCCAGGATGATATATGAATTAAAAAAGGTTAACTATTTCAGTTATCTTTTTTAAAACACTAAGAGAAGTTGTTTATTAGAAGTTAACTTTCAGGGGTTTTTATGATGAAATTAAATAATCATTATAGTTATGATAAAAGTCTCTAATGTTGGATATTAAAAAAAATCTATAGTGAAAGTCCTAAAAAATAATATTAGGTTAATTAATCTACTTTAAATTGTAGTATGAAGTTTGAAGGAAGTTTTGACAGATGAATTAATAAAAAAAAAAACTAGATCCTTATTGGTAATTAAACTAGAAATTACCTGATTTATTGAGCTGATAATCCAATAATGATCTCTATCTTAGAAGTTGGATTGGAATTGTGTTTTTACTTTTATTATTATGGTTTTCTACTGGGTTAAAATTATATTAATAAAATAACCACAAAATTAAATTAATATTTTATAATGTGGAGTTAACTGTTTTTGAGGGCAGGGTAAAGGTAATCCTGTCAGCCTATTAAAATATTAAAGGCCTGCATTACATTTTGCCACTCTTAAATTGAATTATTCTCATGAAAATCTGTTATTAGAATCAGAGTATACTTACTTGTTGGATTTAATTAGAGCTATGAAATTGATTATTTCTTAACTATATCTTACACAGATTTACTTAGTAAATCAGTTGTATTTCTGTTGTGTCATGACCTTTGTAATGGTGTATCATATCGTATGTTTATTTTCATAAAAAAAAGGCGTCTTAGTTATGTAATTCATAGGAGAAGAATATCATTTAGATGATAAATTTGATTCTACAGTTTTTAGTGGTGATAGAGATACTATTATTTATATTTGTAGAATATTTTGTATATAAGTTGGAAAATAGTTTCATTGAATATTATTTATATAATGTCCTCTGTAAAAATAAGGTTATGATAATGCTTCAAAGTCAAATTTTACTTCTTTTAGTTTACTACTTTACTACTTCTTTTCTGCACTTTTCTTAAAAGTTAGATTTGTCGTTTGAAAGTAGTATAACATGAGATAGGCTGACTTTCATATGATTAAACTTGTTTTGTTTCAGTGGTTTATAATATGTTTGATAATATGGGTTCCTTTTTTTCATAATCTATACCTTTTTCTTAATTATCTTAAATATTGTTTTATATATTTTTTTTAGAGGTTCCTTATAATTATCACATTTACACACTATAAATAGTTATGTGAAATAAAGGGATTTAAAGATATATTTGTAAACTCGATTATGCTAATCTTCAAATCACTGTTGTGATCTTTGAATTATTATAAAATTAACAAAAATTATGTAATACTTAGTTATATAGTTAAAATACTACTCCAGACATACTAGTCTCAATGAAAAATCTTGTGTTAGCCTTTACAATTAGGTATTTTACCTTTGATTACATTAATTTTATTTATTTTTTTGAATTATTTAAATAGGAGAACTTATTGAAGGTGAAAATAATGAACTATCAGGTGGCAGTACTGCAGTTGCTGCTGCTACAACAGCTACTAGCATTGCTTGTAGTATAACAACAACAAGTAATAGTAATAGTAGTACAAGTAGTAGTTCCAGTAGTAGCAGTAGTAGTAGCAGCAGTGTAACAAGTACGAAGAGAAGATGTTCTGCTGAGAGTTCATCAGATGCTCCTCATACTCCACCACTTTCTGCTAAGCAACCTCGTAAGACTGTACCAGGTTAGTAATCATTGAATAAATTGCTACTTGTATATGTTTCATAGGAAAAGTATGTTTGTTATATTTATGTAATTTTCATTGCTTATTTTACTTTATAAATGAAGCGAAAGTTTTGCCACCCATCTCCAAAAAATATATAAAATTTGCTTGATGACTGACAAATTACAAATTCAATTATATCCAGATTAGAATAAGTTATTCTTTATTTCTAAAAATAAATTTTTATTTCTTTTTAAAATATTGTTGTCAAATGTTATATAAATAAGAAAAATAAAAAAGGAAATTTTATATAAAAAAAATGATTTATGTTGATCTCACTTTTGCTAGTTTATTTCTAATTACTCTTGTCCGTTTTCTCCAGCATATTATGTGATCATGACTTACTTCATATTCATATCAATAGTTTATTTACTAAATTTCCATAGTTAGCATAAAGTACAGTATATGGTTAAAACAAAATGTCCACATTTAGTTCATCCACAAAGTAATAAAATATAAACCTGAAAGTTAAATTATAGGCTGTATGTTAAGGAGTTAAATAACAGTAAAATAACTTGCATATTATCATAATTTATTCAAAGTATATCATGTTTGCATTTATGCAACATGTGGCTGCAGTACAACAATAAGTGTGCTTATGTTGTTGGTCTTCTTTTGGTAGATGTTTAAGATTTATATCACATATATTTATTGTTTTTTCACTTTGGCAAGTGATATCCTTTCAGTAATACCTTTAATTTTAGGAAATAATTTGAAGATTAGGAATGGATGACTGTGCAAGAAACTGCTATCAAGCCAAGCATTCCTGACAGCCCCAACATATTACCAATGCAATTATTAGCCAATGAATTGTTGTAAATGAGGAACTAACTTCCTGTTGCTGAGTACTTGGGTCTGACACATTGAATCTTTCTTCATAAGAGTTCCAGAACATTAAAAAATTGACAGTGATAATTTCACCTCAGTGACAAGTTCATGGGGAATAATTTGATTTCTGTCAACAATTTCTGCTTTGAGAGGTGAATTCTCTATTCTCAGTAATCCTTGTCGTTTTTATTCAGTACTTGGACATTTTAGTTGTAGGGGTGCTAGTATAAAAAACATTTTTAAAATGAAAAGTCTCATTTTTTAACAACTGAGATCAAATTTTTTATTTTTTATGAGTGATCTATAAGTAAAATCTTGCACATTGTACACAGTAATGTCTTTCATCATAAAAACAGAATGTGGTAGACATAGGAAAGTGACATTCAGGTACATCTTCCATTAAGATTTGATGAATTGTCATTCTATGAGAGTTGTTCTTTTTTCAACCTTCGATCAAGCATCGAAGTAAACAAGAGATAGGTGAAAGCCAGGTCTGTACGTCTTGCAGTTGCACCCCACTGCCGGCTCTATTGCATCAGTCTGAGCCAAGCTAAGGCAATAGAAAGTGGCCGTTATGATCGATGCTTCCACCAAGTGTGAGTTGCGAAGTGTGATAAGTTTTCACCAAGCAGAAGGATGTAACACTGCTGAAATATATTGCAGAATAAGCCTAGTGTATGGTGAAAAATTTGTGAGTGATGGTAAATGTGGGAATAGTGCAGAAAATTTAAAGAAGGACAAACAGATGTCCATGATGAAGGTGGGCTAGGATGCAAGTCTGTCACTACTGTATGCCTGGTTGAGCATGTTGATGATTTTTGTCCATGACAAACGGTTTACAATGAGTGAATTTTCTGCTGAAATCCCAGAAATTTCAAGGTCTTCTCTGTATACAATTGTGACTAAAGACCTAGGATACTGGAACTGTGTGCATGTTGGGTCCCAAAAATGTTGAATGATGATCACAAAATGCAGCAAATGGCATCAGCCTTAATATTTCTTATGCGTTATGATAATGAGGCGGAAGAGTTTTTAAAGTCTATCATTACTGGCGATGAGACTTGGATCCAGTATGACAAATCCAGAAACCAAAGAACAGCCTAAGCAGTGGATGCACATTTCTTCTCCAAACAAGCTGAAAATGTTCAAATAGACACTGAACAATTGCAAAGGAAAACTGAAACTGAAAAACAAAGGAAAATTGAAAACACTGAACAAAGGAAAACAATAGCTACACTTTTTTGGGACCTTAAATGTGTCTTGTTGGTGGACTTTATGCAGTAGAGGATGACAATAACAAAGGAAGTTTATTGTGAATCTTTACATTGCCTCACAGAGTGATCCAGAACAAACGAGGCATGCTCTCATCTGGCATGGTTTTGATTCACAACAATGTACGACCACATTACCAACATGAAGCAAGTCCTCAAACAATTCAAGTGGAAAGTTTTTGACCATCCACCGTACAGTCCAAACCTAGCACCTGCAATTTTCACCTCTTTCAAGAATTGAAGGCATGGTTGGGCGGACAACACTTCACCACCAACGAAGAACTTCAGGAGGCTGTCAGGACATACCGTACCTTACTGGCAGCAAACTTCTTTGAAGAGGGCATGGGAAAGCTGGTATTACGATACAACAAATGTCTCCATCGTTTTGGCAATTATCTAGAAAAATATGTTAGATATTACTCAACTTTTAACAAAATCATTTTGTTATGTGTGTGTGTGTGTCTTTTTTATAGCCCATCGGAGGTTAAAAAAAAAATAGCCCTTATATTAATACTAAAATTATCTACAGTCATTCTAGCTTCTTTAACCTGTTTTTAAACCATTTCTTATGACGAGTTTACTGTTTTGAACAGATGCTATATGTTGAGGCTTGTTTTCATCTACAAGGATTTCCTGCGTACAGAGGGATTGCAAGTTGCACAGAAAACTCTCAGAAGATGATTCTATAGCCAAAAATAAGAAAAATGCTCATATAAACGTAGGTCAGAAAATGGTTTGTTAGTGAGTTCTGGCTCGCAAAACATTTAGCCCTGCCTTCTGCTCCCTCTGTGAAATTAAACTCACTAAAATTCCTGGGGTACAAATTGAGGGTAAATTTGTTGCTTCCTTATGGTTTTTGATCCAATAAATTAAATAAACGAAGAATTGTTGTTACATTTGATTAATTGTATCAGAATATGAACTGCAGGCGAAAAACTAAATGTTGGTCAATGTGTTTCTTTTATATTATGGTAAACATAGCTTATGTAAATGCATGTGTAATATATTTACACAACTTTTTTTTTTTAACCTTTGGGACAACCGCTAGGTATTGCTTTAGAGGATGAGACAAGTAGAGTGTCATTTAGACAATGATGACAAGTAGCGTGTGAAAATGCCATGCCTGACCAGGATTCAGACCTGGAACCTCCAGATGAAAGGCAGAGACGCTATCAATCGTGCCATGGAGGCTGGCCAACATTTACTGAACTGTTGCCAGCGTCCATGTTACATGAATATGTCTATCGTGGCGCTACAGTTCATGCTAAAATTATATGAACAACTGTCATCATGGTGGCTGAAAAGAAGATTGGGTGAAAATCATAATTTGTCTTCTGAACTAAAGAAATGTTTACATAAGGTTTTGAAGATTCAGAAAAATCCGGTTAAAGCTGCAGATCAAGGGCCTTGAAAATATTGCAGTTGTTGCGACTCAAAGGAAAAGAGAATAACGACAATGTACTGCAGCTGTGGTAAATGCAATAAGTGGTGAACATCAAACAAAAAAAAAAGACCCGAGTGCTGCTAAATGAACATATTTTTTTAACAAATGTGTTTTATGTTCATATTTATAAGTTCTGATTTTTGTTCCTATTTTATAGTTGTTCATATTTAAGTTTTTTATTTTAGGGAAATAACATATATTAGACTAATTTATAGTTTTTATAAAGTTGGTTTACTTTTTAATCGGTTTTTAATTTTTTTTATTAATTAACATTTATTTTTATTTTAAAGTATTTTATGGATTATGAAATGTAAAAGTGAAAAACAAAAAACAGAATGCTGCATAAAATACACAGTTATGATATTACGATTTCCATAATTTTTTTACTATTACATATAAAATTATACATTGAATTTATTTACTGGTATGTATTATTTTTACTGATGTTTGCTGATAAAATTGGAAAATTGATTCCAATTTTATTAAATGAACTTATTTTAATTTATTTTGCTGCTTTTATGATCCACGTAAACTTTACATATCCCTAGTAATAAGAACCTCTTAGATGTGCAGTGTTCTAGGATTAATCTACATATTCACAATTGCTGTACACTATTATTATATTATTGATTGAGCTTTGTCATCTTTACATGCATACTTGATATAATTTTCCACAACTAGTTTACTGCTCTTTGTCATCAGAGCTTTATTATGGTTCACCAACATCTTTTACATCTTGTTAATTTCTGTTAATGCTTTCCATTGACAGTATTCTATTTTATATGGTTTTCCTCTTGTGAGGCCATAAAAATAATTTTGTTTTTTTTAAAAGTTAATATCTTCAAACTTAAATGTTAACTTAGTATGTAGAGAGTTAAAACATTATTCTTGTCACCAACTGCTGATGTTTCCTACATAGTCAGGTAATTGAGTGTGAAACTCATTTCACCATTAACTTACAAAATAATCATCCTTGTTGTTGTCTGGTGGCTGACTTCTTAAAATGTTCTGTTTGTTGCTCCTTTAAGTCTACCTTTTACTGTGTGTAATAAGTCTAAGTATCATTGAGATGTACTTTTGGTTAACTTTAAGTAATTAGATTTTTTTCAAATGCAAATATATTTGGTATTGAACATTTGTCATTCCATAATATTGAACTGTTTGAAGAAGTGTTTAAGAACATCTTAAGTTCGTTTAGCAAGTTTTACTGGGTTTTAACCTCCTTACCGGTTTTGTATTTTCACTTAAAATAATGCTACTACCTTGATCTATTTTATTTTTTGTACTTTAATAACTTTATTTTGACTAATAATGATTTAGTATACATAAATGATAATCTTTCATGTAAAACATATTTTATTATATTTATAAAAACCTAATTACCTAACCTACCATGAACATGTTATTGATTAATGATGTTTTCACATTGCCCATAAATATCACTAAATTATATTTTACACCGTAATTGAATTATTGTCTTCACTATAAAAGTTTTATTCTATCGTGATTGTTTTAAGTTTTTTAGTATATGAAATATTTTAAAACTTGGAGCTACAAACAGCCCATCACACTGCATACACTGTTATCTTGAGTCTTTATACCTTTTATTGTGTGAACACATTACTTATCTTGAAGCATATGTCTTAACGATATGTCTTCATACATATCATCTAAACTATCACTATCGCTATCAGATCGTAACTGGTCTAAAATGTCAATATAATGCCATCTCAAATATAAGAAAACAACATACATAAAGCTATTATAAAAAAAAAAATGAAAACTACTGATCCAGTTAACAAATATATGTTAAAGTTTATAACTTAATTTATAAAGCATATACACAATATTCAATCATAAAACAACGGCCACAACCTGAAATAAACATGTTAAAATGCTAGTAAAATCACTCATGAACAAGATGTAAACAACACTCCATACAAGCTGTATCAGCTGTTTTACGTATGATAAATACCTTAGAATGCGACAAAAACCATTTACTACCGATTTTTGCCATTGCAGAATAATGACGAACTACATTAAAAAATAATCCCCGGAATATTATGACACAGAGCGAATTAAAGTAAGACAAAACTCAATGATATTCAATATTCCGACAAAGGCCCTTTTCATGCATATTGGCTACCTTGGAATATTCCGTCACAGTCCAGTAAGGGGTTAAAGACTTCAGTTTGTGAATTGTGTCTTTTAACTTAAAAAAAAGTTATCTGTTATTATCAACAACAATTTTTTTTGTATTAAATTAATTATGGAATAACTAAGATTATCATATATTTTTCTAGTCATGGAAAGCTCACAGAAGTTTCAGTTATTGATTTTGTCTCCTCTTTTATTCAAGTGTTATTTTGTTACTGTTACCATCTTGCTATGATTTTCGTACAGTCAAAAATAAATGATTATTTTTTGTTTCTGTAATTTTAATTTTCATCACATTAACTAAATTTTCACATCACTGACTGTAAAATGTAATTAATTTTAATAAGACGTAATAGATTTTATAAATGTAATAAAATTTTTGTCTTAGACATTGACTGGTTTTATTTATTTATCTTCCATTTTATTATGCAAACAAATCCCTTGCTCCCAACGTATTTTTTACATCCTACATTCTCAATTATTAATTTTCTTATTTATTTTAATCGTTATCTTCCTGTACTCACTTTATCCTCTAAACTTACTCTTAGAAATAAATGTAATGATCATAGGCACTTTATAATTTATCTCAGTTGTTTGTATTTTTATAAAACTGACAAACTTTTTGTTCATTTTTTAAAACATCTCATTTTATAATCCTTATTCTACTTATTTCCTAATTCTCTCATCTTTTGTTTACCTTAAGATTATCCACGGTATAAGGTTTATAGATTTTGATAAATAGTGAACTACATATCTAATGGCAATGTAACAAACATGAACAAATGGCTAAATAAATGAATCATATACATAAACCAATATATAATAAGACAAAATAGGGAAAGCATATACAAAGTATTTATAATTTAATAATTTATTGAAAATATTATTGAAATTTACAGTAAAGAAATACTTAAACCAGCATACAAACCTAATAACCACATAATAAAATATTTAAAAAAACAAAAATAGTAATAATAAAATAATCTCGATGGAATTTACAAAATTAAATGTAATGATTGTGATGATATTTATATAGGAAAAACAAACAGATCCTTTAAAAGTAAATTAACTTTCTTGAATATTATATGAATTACAAAAGTAATAAATTAGTTTTATCTAATACAGCAGACATCTAATAAACGAAAAACATTCTATTTCTAATATGACACAAATTTAGAAATATTGGAGATTAATAAAGATAGCAAAAAATTAAATATATTAGAAAAAGTTTCATAATAAATAAAACAGAATTTCAATTTGATAAACCATCAGGCAGTATTTATACGTATTCTTTAAAAACAGCAACAGATAGCAGAACTAGTATAATAAGTAATATATTGATTTCATTATAATATTACAGTGCTGTAATAAACATAATACTACAGTACTGTAACAAACCATGTGAATAGTTTTATTTTAATGATGCAGTATGTTGTTAATTTATAACAAAATAACTACATAATATTTTTATTTTAATGTGCAATTTAATAAAATGAATTCAATCATAGCTGAGGATGTGGGATCCTGCAAAAGTAAAATTCCTGCATAATAAAATTAAGGTAAGAATTGTCTTATCTCAATCGTCTATACTTACATTGTTTCATGTAACAGTTTAAAATATACATTTTATATACAGTGGATTCCAGTTAATAGGACCACCGGTTATTCAGGACAGTCATTTTATTGCCTTATTTTTTAAAAAATCGAAACATATTGGTATAATTCATGTAAAATTATGCCAGTTTAACTGTCCAAATGCCATTTATAAGCCCCAATAGCTCGTTCATTTCATTCTTTTACTTTTAAAATATCACAACTTTATTACTGATTTAAATCGCTTGACTGTTGTTGAATGTTATATTGAGGGGTATCTTCCTTGTATCACTGGTCTGCACAGTACGTAGTGTGCGGCGATACAGATGACATCTTGCAGTTTTGACAAAGCAGATGTTTTTATTTTCTTCATTGCGAGTCTTTTGTTCATTATGTATGGTGCTGTAGTTATTGTTTTTCCATAATTATTTTTAATTACTTTTGCTTATATTTTTACTTTCGTTAAACATTAATTTTTTATATCGCTTTTATCTTTTTACTTTGAAGTGGTAGTTTAGTTAAAAGTTGGTGTTCATAATTTATCCGATTCATCGCCATACCAAGTAAAGACATGACATTGGCAGAAAGAATTGCTTTGTTAAACAAAATAAAAAGTTATCCACCAAACACCGATCAGTGTAAACTTGCAGAACTACCAGTCAAAAACTACAATAGCTCAGATTTTACAGCAAGAAGAAACTCTTCACAGTGAATGGTCTAACAAACGTGAAGAAGAAGAAACTTTTCAAAAAAGAAAATGTGAAAAGGAAATGACTCACTTGTTGAGAAGGGTTTAAATGAATGGTTTTCTACCATTAGTTGAGGAGTAAAAGAGTCAGTGGTCCTATGCTAAAACAAAAAGCGTAAGAGCTTGCAAAAAAATTGGGAAACTGATTTCAAAGCAACAGATGATTGGTTGTCGCATTGGGAATGGAGACGTGAAATAACATTTAAAAAAGCTCACTGTGAAAAGGCAAGCGCTGATAGTGACAGTTCCAAATCGTGTAAGAGTTCTAAACTTCCTGAAATAATGATAAGTATTCACCTAATGACATGTATAACGCAGACAAAACGAGCCTGCTTTATTGTGATATGCGATGTGTTACAAACACATCGCATTATATAGCTCAAAAATCCAATGGATCAAATTACTGTGTTTTGTTGCACGAATGTGTTTGGCAGTGACAAATTAAAAGTTCTTGTTATTAATAAAGCAGGTAAAACATGATGTTTTAAGCGGGTTAGAATGGACAGTTTACCTGTGCACCAGTATTTTAATAAAAAAGCCTGGATGATGAGTCTAATTTTTCGTGATTGGCCGAGTGCTTGGGACAAGTTACAGAAATAATTAAAAAAAGATTTGCCATTTTATTGATAACTATGCTGCCCATCCTAATGTGGATTTACGAAATATTCAGATTGAGTTTCTGCAACTGAATGCGAGTTTAATTCAACTGTTTGACATGGAAATAAACATTTTTTAATTTATTTACTGAATGAAGTAAACTAATAATTTACATTTTACAAGAAATTGAAGGAAATATGTTGATTTCTTTGACTATGGCTAAAGATGGTTAATACATGTGGAAATTTGATGCAGGCAATTGAGTTTGTAACCGATAGTTGGGATGAGTAAAAAGTAGCACTCTCAGAAACTGTTTTGCCAAAAGTGATTCAAAAATCAATGCCTGACAATGATACTGAAACAATCGATGCTGATGAGACAATGATTTCATTATTTTGCAGCACCAGGTTCAAAATTTTGAAATTTTCAAATATTGATGAAAAATTACAATACTATGATGGAAATGAAACTGGTGATGAAGAAATAATTGAAAACATTACTGGACTCAACAACTGGACGAGATTTAAGAAGATTAAGATAAACCCGATGTCAAACACATATCTACACAAGATGAAAAAATTCATTGACGGACTTCAGCAGTACTTTATACAAGAAATGGCCTTCATTTATACAAATAAAACCTGCTTGAAGAACTATTATTTATATTTTGTGCAAAATTTGTAGAATGCCATGTATTAAAAGGGAGACGACAAAGTAAAATAAAAGAATTTTTTTCAAAACGTTTAAACAAATAAGAAACATTAAAGTGTTTCTTTTATTTTACTGATCATAATAAATAGCAATCATTAGTGTATTTTGTATCTCTATTTTGCTTATCAATCGTTTTGTTTTATTTTTTTTTTTAATTATGTAAGATTACAAAAACTATTTGGTAATGCATTTTATCAGAACAATAGTTCTCTTTAAATGTAATAGGCCTGTTTTTATATGTAGCTATGTAATGTAAACGGATAGTAAATATTGTATTGTATTAGACACATATTATACAGTAGGGTATTTAAATTTTTATTATGTCCTAATTATAATATAAATTATTATATTAATTATTCAATTCATTTATTTATATTTTATATTTAATTTATTATTATTGTTCATATAATCTTAATAATTAGCAGTAAAATTCAGAATAGTAAATCACTAATTCAAGTTTAGTAATTAGAATTACACCCATATACTGTACTTATGCATAGCTCCTCATTTTCCATTAATATCGCTTAGCAGGGCTATTTAACCCCAGTCCTGAAGTGGTTCGATTATCCAAAATTTACTGTATATTATTGAATATAAAATCACTTGTAAAAAATAAAAATTGCTGTGGAAATGCTTAAATCAAGCAAAACATTAAAATAAATTTAAAAAGCTATAACAAAAAATATTTTCAAAATTTATTTTGCTTCTTGCAGTGGGTACATATTAGAGAGCTTGATTTCATACTGCTGCGTAAATTTAAATAGTACCCAGGCAAGATCTTATTCCATAATTATTTACTTCCAAGTTTAATTGAAATTTATGTGAGTTTTTCATAAATGTACCTAATCCCTTATATGTATGCGAGTAGGGTATCCTTATATGTATTATATGATGTATTATTCTATTATTTTCTCTTAGTGGGTTGTACCTTTTGTCTTCCTTTTGACTATTGATTCATTTGTTTTAATTTTTTAATAATACATTTTTTTTAATATTATGTGCATAATTTGTTTTGACTTAGAGAGAGAGATTAAGGACCTCACTGTACCATATAATGCATCTGCCATTAGGCTTACTGTGGAAACAGTTCTTTCATTGTTCCATAATTTCCCCCTTACCAAGTACCAATGATGTACTATCTTTTCAGGTCTTGGCATCCTCAGCATGGAAAACCTAACAAGGTGTCAAACCTACATCCACTGAACTGATAATGGAGAAGAAGGGATCAAGGATAAGGAAAGGGTGGGTAATGAGAAAGGATGATTTATATTGATGAGTAGATAAGGATGGTTAATGTGTTTACCATGGACCAATTATAATTCTTAATCTTAATTCTTTAAATTTTTTTCTGATATTTTTAGAATATTATAGATATTTTCATCATTATTCAGGTATTTGTTTATTATATTTTATCTTCTGTTGTAATGGAAGTTGCATACCCAAAAATTTACTAATATTTTGGGTTAATTTTCTCTTGGTGTTTATTAATTAATATTTATGTGTTTCATTGACATTTCACGTAGTTTAGATTTTTTAAGTTTAGTGTTTAGAACTTATTTTTTACATCAAAATTCAAATTTTATCTGTAAGATTCACCAATTCAGTTCCATTATTTGACTAAAATATGTACTCTTTACTTTATCTTCTTCTTTTCTGTGTAGTAGTTATAACATTTTTGCTTTATTATAATTTTATTAACTGTTATGAACAGCTGAGTTGGAAGCAGCTACCTCAACAACACCTTCTGAAGGTCCTCCCAAAATGCCTGCTGATCCTTCAGACTGGTCAATTGAAGATGTGATAGCACATATTTCATACACTGATCCTATATTAGCAGTACATGCCGACCTTTTCCGTAGACATGTAAGTAATTTTATTGATTTGGTTTTAATACAATAATGGATTTTAGTGCATATAGCATCTTATCAACTGTATGATGTATTATTTTTTACTAATGATTGGTAGTATAAAATATTTATATCCGAGTTAACAATGTTTGTTTATATAAACTTAAATAATATTGTAGGCTACAATATTTGATTAGTCTTGAATATTATTTTTTTTTAGATTAGTGTATTATACAAGTACAGAAGCAAGTAAAGAAATTATGAAAGTATTGTGTGTAACATTGAGTACAAGATAACTCATCTTCTGGATGCTATGGCATCTAATGGTTGTCTTTATTCAGACTGATATTTTATCTAGTTGTTTGATCTCTTAGATTTTTTCAGTTGGTATTTTTAAAAATTACATCAGATTTAACAATTTCTATGACTCAGACTGTACTAAGAAGCATTTTACTTATATATGTAGCTGACTGAAATATTCACAAACTATCAATGACAGTTATTTTATTAAGCTCAATGCTTATAAATGTTATGGTTGAAAGGAAAATAGACTAAATTAGCCATAAACAACAAATCATTAGTCATATATATATATATATATATATATATATATATATATGAGAGAGAAAAAGATAAATATAACTTAATATGTCACTTCCTTTTTTTATATTACAGCTGCTGTATTAGATTACCACTTCCCAGGTGAAACCTGGCTACTTCTGATATTCAATGGATAAAAATGTTACTTATATTATTGTTATTGTTAAATTCACTGTCAAATAATGACCAATTTTTAATCAATTTTATGGCATATGGAATGTTAACACTGAAGTGTAATTACTTGTGGGTGGGATATATGTAACCCTAAATCTGTAAGGGCGTTAAGATACTTATTTTATTTTTCTGGTTTGTGTCATTTACATTCTATATAGTACCAACAGATGTTAGAATTGAAAATAGTTAGAAAATTAAAAAAATTTTAATTTTTTAATGTTTCAGTATTATGAATATAATCCATGTTTTACAAAATATATATACAACATAAGGTGATACTATAAAATATAGTGAAATTTATTACCAGAACTAAAATAATAAATTTAAAGGAAAAAAAAATGTATGTTTTAATGTGATTATCTAATCCTGATTGGTTATAGCTGTTCTGTTCTATATTGTTAATTTAAATTAAATTTAGTAGACTGCATTATAAATTAACTGAATTAAATAATATTAACTAGTTAAGAATGATAAGGAATCAGATAATGAGAATATATTTACTAGATTTCTATATAAAATGCAGTAAAGTTCCAAGTGATATTTATGGTTGCTCCTTGTCTCTACTCTACCTCCTTTTATCCTTTTTCTTGAGTACCACATAAATTATGTTAAGACAATGCCCTGGCTCCATAAGTGCCGTCATATTGGCATCTTTTAGTAACTGAGAGGCAGTTGCTTATTTATTGTGGCTTGGGGGATAACTCTTGCCTTCTGGGCACTGTGTTTTTAGGGACAGGCTGCAGAGGTTGAGCCTGGTGGACTCAGGAATGTGTCTGCAATGCAGACAGTTGGATGACATTCATCATGTTTTGTATAAATGCTTCAAGTACGACTTGATGCACACAGAGACTATTTGTCAGCTCGAAAATATTGGGTCAGCATTAGATCTCCATGTTAATTGGCGAAACCAAGCCAAATGAGTCATAGTGGAGAGCTTCATAAGTTACTTGAATAAAAAAATATGGCTGAGGGGGTCTAGGGCGCCACTTGGCATTCCTGCTTTCTGTTTCTGTTTTTGTTGTTGTTTTGTATTCATGGGTTTTTTTTTGTTCTCGTATTCTTTGTTATTGCTTGTTGATCTCGAAGGCTAAGTATGGAGGGGTTGGTGTGGTGACCGAAATTCCCACATGGATGATGTCTTCTCGTACGGGGTCAGGATGTACTTGACAAAGGGTCCATGAATTCTTTGTCAAAAATAGAGATCCATATTTGTGGCTGAGATGCTAATTTTATTCTGTTTCATTAGTTGTTCATTTCTCATCTCTTTTCCTTATCCTTAAACTTTTCTATTATCAGTTTTTAAATGTAGGTCAGGGACTGCTAGGTGCACCCATCCAAGATGACAGTACTCTGATTTTTTGTTGTATCTTTAATGCAGAGTCACTGCATCCTTGATTTTGTCTTGTAGGTGATTGTTTGTAGTAGATCAACTTAGGGACTCCGTTTTATATTCATGGTTACACAGTAAGCCTAATGGGTAAGTGCCTGTTTGGTATAAAAAGAAAACTTTTTTATTCCTCTGGCATAACTCTCCATTAAGTTTGTACTAGCTTTCATAAAAATAAATTTTTTTTTTATTACTGATGAGACATTTTAATAACTTGATAAAATGATTTCTCAGAAAAAGGCCTAGGAATTTTAATATATTTTAAATCTATCATTTTGGACTTTATATTTTTTGTTTTTCATAAGAATGATTGATGGACAAAGAACTGATCCTAAAATCACAATTGTCATTTTTGGCTTCAGTTCCTGCTATAGGAATCAAAGCCAAAAATGACCTTTCATCTCCTTCATGTTGTATGTAAGTGTATGTTTAATGATAGCTATCTTTGACTTTGAAACTTAACATTTTCTGTCGCTCTTAAACACACTATTCTGAGAGTAACTATTGGCAGTAGTAATTTTTAATGAAAATAGTGATAGTGGTAAAAAAGTTTTTTATAATGTTTTAATTACTTTTATTGTTTAAATTAAATTTCAGGAAATTGATGGAAAAGCATTGCTTCTTCTTAATTCAGATATGATGATGAAGTATATGGGTTTAAAACTTGGTCCAGCACTGAAAATCTGCAATATTGTTAATAGAATCAGAGGTAGGCGACATTTTGTACTGTGATAAAAGGAAAAAATAATAATTAATATTATTATTAAATACATACTAAAAGCGCATCTCTGTTTTTACACTTTCACTTAACGTTAAGTTTTTTCTGTAACGTTAATTTTTTTTCTTTTTTAAAGAATAAATGAAAAAAGGAATGATGTAAGTGCTTTTTTGAAGCCTTTTTTGATTTCACTTTCACTTCTTTTTTTTTCTTTTTTGTTGTATTTGCATCTATTTATTTGTTGATTATTCTGATATTGTTTTATAAAAACTAACTTGCTTATTTCTTACTGTAGTTAATTGTATTTATATGGATCGTTATAGGATTTTGCTCTTTGTTGTTTTTGTTAATTTTTTAAATTTCAAAGCAGTTTCATTATTATAATTTTTTACTCCAGAATTTCAACACGTGTGTTTTCTTATACACTTTTACTCAGGTTATTTTTTTTTATTGTAAATAAGTTTATTTAAATTGAATATTTGTAACTGTATTCATATTATCTGTATTATTTCAGTGTAGATATTGGACATTTGTGTATTATGCTTTGATTTTGTGTCTTGTTTTATCTATAAATTTTATGAAGTAGGTATAAGGGTGGTGTTCATACTTATTCAGAAATTACTATATTATTTCCATTTCAATTACTCTTATTTATCTTAAATTTTTAATTATTGTGTGTTTCATTCTAAAATATTGCTTTTCATTTTTACTGGGTGAACCTATGGTAAATAATTTTTTACATTAACTTTTAAAGATGATCAATTTGTTCCTAATGTAACTTAATTTAAGCTGCCCACCCAACAGTTTCTTCTTTAAAACTAGTTTCTTTTATAATGATTGAAAAGAATCCTGTAGATATAGTAACATAGCTGCAACACCTATTAGTTGATTTTATATATATATATACATACAACTATCCTTAGTTAAGCTATTAATAATTCATGCTCCATTTAGTATATTTTAATTCTTTTGTCTAGGAAATTTTAAAATGATCAAATCCATATAGTGAAAATATTTTTTTAATTCAAATTTAATCCCATATTTGTTAAAAGTTCATGTTAATTTATTTATGTTTAGAGTTTGTTTATTAACTGAAAGTTAAAATCATAATGAAATCTATGAATACACTATCACTGTCTTCATTTTCCAGTTTAGTATTAATTAAAGTAGTTGTTAAATTTTGCTATCAATAAGATGTCAAAATGCTACCAAAAAAAAAACTTTAAAAAACTCATGAACTGGTATTCATTAGGTTAGTGTGATTTTATGTTATAAATGGCGGTTGTTTATTACTATGCAGCTTGAACTTAAGGTAATACTGTTGCTACAGAAACTTATCAAGATAACTATATGAAAGGAAGTCAGAAAATAGGTTTTAATACTTGAATATATTTTTGCATTTTTTATTGATTTAGAGAATGTATTGAAAATATTCATCCTTACATTATTTTTCAACTTAACTACCATTTCAAATTGAAGCTTGTGAGCTTCAATTTGTGCCCAGATGTGTCTGGGCACAAAATCCATAGATCAGTACCAACTTGGTAAAAGATGGTGAATTTTTGATCCAGTCATTTTTCACTTTCATTTTTACAGGATGCTTCCTACACTGCTTGAGAGTTTGTCTCAAGATTGTAATGGAATCTAGTAATTATTAATTATGATAATTCTTTATCTTCTTTAAACCATGGGAAATAAGTGAGGAACACTCCCTTATGACATTTCTTGTACTTATTATTCATTTGTTCAGAGTGTACCTATCAATAATGTAAATGGTCATGAATAATATTCCAGATTGTGCTGTGAAAAAACTGTAATTTCAATTTCAAATGTTTGACTGTGATAACAAAGTAATTTTTATAGTAATACTGTAATTACTACCTAAATCTTCTTTAACTACTTACGTGAAAGGATATGCTGCATTTAATGTTATACCTACCGCACTGTTGTTATATTAAGTCCATGAACTCTTTGCAAGTTAATGATGAATTTCATTCATTTTCATCCATTTTGCCCTCACAAGTTAAATAACTGATCAGGATTCTTGTTAATTTGCAGATAACACAGTTGCCATTGCCAAACTATCAGCAGAACATAATAACTATCAATAATCTTATTGATACCCTTCCAGTCGAAGGGTTAAAACAAGTATACAAATTAATTGAAAATTTTTTTTAGAAAATGCATGTTATCAGTTTTTTTCACTGTTCAGATGGTCCCTAATTAAATTATAAAAAATGAAAAAAAATTTTGAATCTATTTTTCCTGATATTGTGAATTTGTAACTAAAAGACAGTTTATACCGTGATTTATATTTTTATGGTGGATAATGCAATCAGTTTCTCTACCATTCACCTGTTATATGATCTAAAGTTTTAGTAGTGAATATCTTCTATTCTTTACTGATTATCAATAACCGTTACTTCTTTTATTTCTTCTTATTCTCCTTTTTTATCAATCTATAGTTCTACTTTTGTAATGCTTATTTTCTGCTGCTTTTTACACAGATTCCGTACTGTGTATGCATTGTATGTAAAAATGTACCTGTGTCTATAATACACATACATTGGTATGCATTGATGGTAGCAATAATATTGGGCTTATTGTAATGATGAATTTTACTTTCCCCAATTTCTGTTTATTGTTCGATAACATAGCTCGTTGGCTATGGGGAAATTGCTCACTTTGTATACATTATCATAGATTATAATTTGATGACTTTTGAAAACGGCATCAAGACTTGATATCTTGTAAGTTAATAAAGTGATAAAATATGTAACAATAATTCTCTGTTTTCAGCATTAATCAGTTTGTCTGGTTATTTTATTACTTTATGCTTTTTGCTTAGGTTTTTTTATCTATTTTTTTATCTTGGGATAATAATGAAATAAAAAAAGGCTTCAGAGTAGAATTTTCATTTATTATTTTACTTTTTTAAGTCGAAATAGGTAAATATTAAACTGATTAATATATCTTATTTCTACTGTTTTTTATGTATGATTGATTGCCTTGTAATGCAATATTTACATTTGTCTCTAGTACATTGACATCACGTGTTATGTACAGTAATTAAATAAAATAAGTTTGTACTCATGAAAAAAAAGTTTTGCATTTTATGTTCAGTAATTAATTATTACACATAAATATTGAAAAAAAAAATGTAATGGAATTGTAATATAATATTAGTAAAAGATAACACATTCAGTAAAAATTGTACAGAGTTTATTGCACTTGTTACGAAGTGTTTTGTGCTGTGATAAATGATTATTATTATTATGTGTATATATATATATATATATATATATATATATATATATATATATATACATATATTTATTTCTTTTTTGTATTATTTGTATTGTATATTGTAACTAATAAGATAAATTATATTTTATTTTTATCAGTGGTTTTTATTATATTTCTTCATTTTCTTTTGGGAGAGGGGAGAATAAAATGATTAAAACTAAGTTATTAAAATTTTGTTATACTTTTTTGTTGCTGAATTTTTTTATCATAGTTTTGTTGTAACAGTTATGGGAAGATAGTAGAATCTATATCCACAAGTTAATGATGGGTTTTATCTGTAATTATAGTTTTATATTAATATCATAGTTAGAAATGGCTGTAGTTGGTTTAGACAGTACAGTATTGTCTATTTGAGAGTGTTCTTATTAATCATTGGTTTATAAAAGATTGAATTTAGATATAACTACTGTTAATTAAAATCTACTATGAAATTCACTTCTGTTACTTTTAATTTATGATGACTTTATTAAAAACTTTACAATAAATGGTTTAATGTAATGAATTTATTAGTTGTATAATAACTTATACTCTCAGCATTTAAAGTATTTACAAAAAAGTTTAGTAAATATATTTTGATATTTCATTCGGAATGTTCCTGGAAAAGGGATTATTAGGTGCACTTATCATCCTAACATAATTTTTTTCTCTTTATGTCCCTAAATATTCTTGCTTAATTGAAGATATTTTTGAATGTGTATAATACCCATTTTAGTGTGTACAATTTTAAGTTGCTTTGATTTTTATATGCTTGATATATGTGCAGGTTTGGGGTTAAGTCCTAAATAATTATCAGGAAAACTACTACTGTCTAGCACTAAGCCCCCTTTTTTCCTTCAAGATATATTAATAGTAATTTTTTTCTGCCTCTATACTTGTATTTGATAAATCTGTCTGTAGAGAATGAAACCACAATATGCATATTTCTAATATGCAATATGCATAATATGTTTTCTGATTAATGATTTATTTATTTATTTTCAGTGTGCAATTTTAAGAAAAGCTAATTAGCACAAATTGTGTTATCTGTTACAAAGTTAATTTTGTAGTAAATTGTCTCAGTGGCCCTAATTACTTATGTAACACCATTATAGTATTATAGTAACTTATTTCTTCAATGATTTTGCTGGAAAAGATGCTTCTGTAAACAATTTTTTTGTTCCCGCTGTGGCCAGTTTTAAAAAAGTTATTCTAGTTTGTTATAAATCATTTAAATTAGTATTCGAATTACAAAAATCTCTGGAACAAATTTATCACTTATTTTCTCCACAAATTTTTCATTACAGTCTGAATGAATGAATGATTTAGTGACGTAATTTTAATATCTTCCATCTAGTTTCATTATTGAAACATTTATCTTCAACATTTAAACAATTTTCATCTGTTTTTTTAAAAATCAGATTTTTTTATTTCATCATCTCATAAAGATTATGAAATTGTGATGGAGAATTAAATGAGGAAGCAGAATGCCCCTTACACATCTAAATAAAAGCTAGCCTGGTTCAGGTGGTATCATATGCACAATAACCTTCTAAATTTTATGTTTTTATTTTTACAGGTTATGTTTAAAATTGTTAATTTTTTTTTATAGATTCTGCTACGAGTGTAATTTATAGACAAGTAGGTATCATAAATGTTATTAGTGTTCTGGTCAATGGGATAAGGTTAACCTTGATGATTTTTAGAGAACTATTTTTTTTTAAGTTAATTTATTTTGTGTTATTTTTATTGAACTTATTGCCCTGAATAGATTGAAATGTTACCAATTAAAATATGTAACATAAAAAATTATACTTACGTATATTGCATGCCCCTCCTACCATATTCCTACATCATGTTTACATAATTTCCTCACAGGATGTGTGCCATGAATTCATCATCCCTAGTTTAGTGATATAGAAAGGGGTATTTTCAGTTTTTATAGGTTACAATATTGTCATACTGGAAAAAAATCAAGTTTATAATTTATATATATATTTTTTTTGGGTTACATTTATTTAAGAATATAAACAATTAATATACTTAATAGTATACCTAATTTGCAATTGTCATTAATAGTTTTTTAAGTTGGTTAAAATAGAGTGTGTGGTAATCTAAGAAAAACGATCATGTGGTAATAATATCATTTTTAGAATTACTTGAGCGTATAATTTTTTCAGCCATTGCTTTTTAAATGTTATCTTTTTAAAATTATCATGGTGTTTTTTTGTAAAAACAGTAAGTTTTGGTTGGTAATGTAATATTTTGTATTTTGCTCAGAAAGCGGAAAAGTTTGTAGTTATCGTAGTAACATTTGTTTAAGTATAATGTAATATTATTGTGATGATTTTAATGTTAAACTATCTTTAAATTCTACTTATATATTATATTTTACTTACTTTTTAGGATTACATGTGTATATACATATATATATAAATAATTTTTTTAAAAATATAATTCTCTTCTATTGCAAAGGAAAATATTTTAGGAGAAAGAATGTAAATTTTATTTTAATTTTGTATTTCATTAATATTATTTTATTGATAGTTGTAATTAATTTGTTATTTATATCTGTATTATTGTATAGAATTTAAATGTTATTTAACTTTTTGTTTTATTATTATTAAAAACATTTTATTTTAGTTCCTTTTATTTAGTACATTTTATTGTATAATTTTGTTTTATCAGTAAAATTTTATTTTGTTATATAAATACTTAAATACTGTTATATTATTATTATTCAATATTATTTATTCGTAATAATGTTATTGTTTTGTGTTGCTGTCAATGAAATACAAGTAATTTCAGTTGAAGTTAATTTTTTTTACATTGCAGATCTTAACTTGAAAGTTATCAGTCATCAACTGTTAATAAGAACATAAAATTAAAAAAAATGTTCAGTGGTCCTATATAATACACTAATCGGCCACCATTTTATAGATCCACCTTTCTATAAAATAATTTTTTTTAAATTACGAATAATGTTTCATTTTTTTATATGTAGTATACTGCATTTTAGCAAAATGCAGTATACTTTTCATTGAAGAACTGAATGATTATAATAGATATGGTTTGGGAACTGATTTAATGAAGTGAGTGCAACCATTCTTAGATACCAGTTAATGTTGCAATATGGTATATTTTATTTGTAGCATTTGGTAACATTAATTTTTTCAATACTATATTTTTATGAAGTGCAATAGATAACACATAGTAAGCTATTAGTATGTAGACTACTTTTTTTTATGTTAGAAATTGAAAATTCACAATTTAACTAATTCTTTTGAAAGTTTTCAATTTTATTAGTCGTTTTTTTCATGAAAAGTGAATAATTCTCATTATTCCCAGCCTAATCATCACTTACTTATGAACTAATAATAATAATTACTTATTTATCTTTAGTCTGATGCAACCTTTAATAAAATTTAATTTTAATTATTTGTACTATCTATATAATTCATAAACGTAAATAAATGAATACAATTGCCCACTAGTTTTATTTACACATAGTGCTTGTTGATTACATTAAAGATATTGGTGACCTGATTTTCTTCACCATATGTAAATTTGATGTTAAATTTAGTATATTCATATGAGAAATAATTAGTATATTTTAAAATCAATAGTGAAATCTAATAATCACATGCAAAAATTATTCTGTTCATGTTATTAAGTGACAAAGTTTTAAAATAAGTTTGTTCTTCAATACGCTAAATGTATAGCTGATATGTATACGTGACATCAGTTTTTAAAAGTTTAAATCCTGTCTTACATCAGCAAAAATATCCCAATGAAATTTTTTCTTTGTGTTTTATAAATTTTAATAAAATTAGATTTTTTTAAAAATTGAATCATATTTCTTCACAGTTAGCTATATGAAAATGTAAAAATTATTATCATTAAAATTTGTAATGTTTTTCAGTCACTTTGCATGTAATTAACATTGGTGTATTTTCACAATGCATATTCAATAACATAAGTATTAAATTTTTTTATTTTTTACAAAATTTGGTAAAATAGATTATACAGGTTGGTACTATTATTATCCAAGCTCTAAATTTCTGTTAGTCTGCTCTCTTTTGCCTTATTATTAAATATAAAGCCATAAATTAATGTTAAAATTTATCATTATAAAATATGACATTATTTCTGTTGATCGTTTTATTTGATTAATTTTGTGACATTATTATTTTTAGTATTTTTCTATTTAAGAGTACTAACTAGTTAGGATTCTATCAAACTTAAAACAAAATAATAATTTTTTCTGATAAAATGAGTAATTTAATGATAATAATGTTTGTTAGACCTAAAACAATTTGTACTGACTTATGGAATATTTATTACTAAAGAGATCCTTGAAGAAGGTTTGGGTGGGATCTGTTAAATTACTAATTGAATACAAGAATATGATATGGTGTCCTTGAGTACACAACTTAAATTATGATAATTTAGTTTGTCAGTTCTTTTGTTTTAACTCGAATGAGCAGAATTGTAACTCATTTCACTTCATATTTTATTTTATTGTTTTTTCCTTTTACATTGAAAAATTTCTTCATTACATCAAGGTACACTAGGCTGTATTTGTCTGGTTCTATTTTATAATCTGGTTACTGATGAATTAACATCGTTATGCTAGCGCTGTACCAAGTATAGTTCTTGGCAGATATATATATATATATACATTATTATTACTTTTTTAAAAATAATTATGAGATTGTTCGATAAGTCCTTAGAAAAAGATAGAAAAAAATTATTTTGTGTAAATTTTTCTGTATTTTTCAACATAATCTACCTTTAACTCTATGTACTTTTCCAAGCGTTTCTCCAACTTATTTAAGCCGTCCAAGAAGTAGGATTTCAGAAGGTCCTCAAAATAAGCATCTTTTTGGGCGATGACCTCCTCGTTTTACATGAACTATTGCCCGCCAAGTGATTTTTTTCAATTTTGTAAATAAAAAAACAATCACTAGGGGCCAAATCCGGTGAGTACAGTGAATTTGTTATAATTCAAACTTTAGTTCCTTTATTCTGGCCATCGAAATTGCGCGGGTGTACACCTGTGCATTGTCTTGATGGAAGAGGATGTTTTTTCTTGATTTCTTTGCTCAACCGGTGCGATAATGACACTTAATACTTTCCAGTTATTGTTTGTCCTTTTTCCAAGTAATCAGTGTAGATACCGTATGCATCCCACAAAACCGTGGCCATCACCTTGCTAGCCAATTTCACCCTCTTTGGAGCCTGTTCCCCTTCAAAAACCCACTGTTTTGACTGTTCCTTTGTGTGTAAAGTATAATAGTGTATTCATGTTGCGTCCACAGTTATGTATCGATGCAGAAACTCATCAGGGTTGCAACGGAAAAGCACCAAAACATCCTCAGAGTCGACCACACGATTACATTTATTCTCCACAGAACAAATGCGGCACCCATCTTGCCAAAATTTTTTTCACCGAATTTTTTGTGCAAAATTGAAAACACCTTGTGATATGCCTGTGGCCTCAAATATTTTGCAGATTTGATTCATCTATTTGCACTATTTGATTCATCGATCTCTCAAAACCACATCATAAATTTTGTCAATCATTTCAGGGGTGGTCATTTTCACTGGACGTCCTAAACAATGTTCATCTTTTGTGGATATATGGCCACGTTTAAACTCATTTGCCCAATTGTGTAAATGGTTGCAAACACAGGAGCAGATGTGCCACGAACTTCATCCAACTCAGCTTTGATCTCTTTCGGTGTTAAGCCTTTTAAATATAAGTGTTTAATCATCACTCAAAACTCATTTTTTTTCCATTTTTCTAAATAAACAATAGTTTGTTGCTTCAATCAACTATGACTTTGAAACCATGTGATGAAGATACAGCTGAAACTTTAACTGCACTCTAGCGACAAATGACGCTTACTAAAAGCAAACCATTTTCGATAGTACGAGCGCCATCTCTTGGATTTTCTTAGGACTTAATGAACAACTCTCGTATTAGTGCATAAGAAAGCATTTTAAAATTTCAAATGACTTATGATAAATTGGATTTTATTCATTTTTATTATTTTATAAATTTGTGAAGTAATACAGATAATGATTAACCAAAAAAAGTGGAAATTAAGGTGATGAAGTCAGTTTTCTGGATAATTGATCAGCTTTTTACCAATCTTCATCAACCAGTTTATTAAATGATTTTTTTTAAAAATTGTATCATCTTCCTAATTAGTTCACCATGAATGTATAGAATTGTTTTTTATATTAATACATTACCAATATACCTGAACCAAACGTGAGCCTCTAGAACCTTTACTTAATTTTCCCAAAATATTTCATTAGGAACACTTAATGCAGCCCATTTACATTTACACCCATCACAAATTCAAAGATAACCATAAAAATACAATCTATATACATACTAAAGACTCATCAATAACTTATTGTTCTCTTCCAAGATCATTAATGCAGTGATACATTGTAGGCTGGAAACCAATTGAGATTTACATTGCCTGAAGCATCATAATGGAGAAATATGTTATGTCACCTTTCCCTTTTAAAGGGAATTAAAGTTATTCTTTGTTTTTGGATACATGATTCTTTAGTGACCTCCATAAAAAGGTTTAACTAATAGTATAAAAAAAAAATTTCCAGGAGAGTGAAAATAAATCTCAGCATTGAAATTTATATTTATATTCTGCTAATTTTCCATGCCATTCTTTGAAGACTGAATTTTTAAAATGAAATAATTGTAATCATAAATTTAATTAATTATTCTAAAAAAAGTGATTGTTCTGATTATATAAATTAAATTATTAATACATACAAATGAAGTTATTATTTATTAATTTTTCTTAAAATATAATGAAATTTTATAGTTTAGAAAAACATTACAGAATCATTAAATTTAGTTGACTTAGGAGGATGGGCTGAATAATCTCTGACCTGAAAAAGAAAAAAACAGGTTTTTGTTTTTTTTTTTTGCTTTTATTTTTTCAATATAATCTCCACAAAGACTAATATACTTCTCATAATAGTGCTGTAATGAGTTATACCACCAACTTTATAATGAGATTCATCTAGTTTTCAAAATATACATTTACACTATCAGTGACTCATTACTCTCAAATCATCCACTAAGCCATTTTTCTGAGGTTAGGAAATAGGTGATAAATCTAGTGAATAAGGCGCTTGGGAAAGCAATTACAACTTGTCGGTTGATTTTAGCTATTGTGTCAATTGATGAATGTTCTGGTGCATTGTCGTATAAAACAAGATTTTTTTTGCTAGATTGGGTCGTTTTCTTTTTATTCTTGACTGCTCAAACGTTGCAATAAGTTTGAAGGAATAAGCTAGTGAAGGATAGTATACTATAGAATACCAGTAAGAAATTAAACCTGCGGCGCCATCTATATGTCAGGCCTGAAACTTCTCAGCCCACCCCCATAAATAGCAATGTATATATATTTTTAAATAAATTAATTTTTGAAATTATTAGTTATAGAGATTTTTTTTTGAAATGATGCACTGCTAATTTAAATATATATGGGAGCAGTAATTAAATTTTGAAGGAAATCTGAGGACCATTAAAATAAATTAAACAGAAATGGACCATGATGTAATCTTGTCTAGTAAGTCAGAATTGTTGCCTTTTTTCTCTGATCAAATCTTATCCATTATTAATTTTCTTGATAAATAGCAAGTAGAAACTTAAATATCAAAGACTAGAATTTTTTTATTACAAATGTGTTTTGTGTAATAAGGAAATTAATAATTAAGAAAAAAAAATTCATTTTGAATAATTTGGGTTGTTTAGAAAACTGTGTAGATTGTTTTCATTACCTGAAAAATTAAGATTTTTAGTATGATATATCTATGAATTAGGAGCACAAAAAAAATTTATTGAAATTAGATCATTGGTAGTGTTTTCTTGTTTAACTGCAAGACAAGGCAATTTTAGTTAAATTTCTCTAATTAATGAGATTAATTTTATTGCCATGTAAAATCATATTGCTTACTAGTGCAATCTTTCTTAGTGCAAAGGCATATCTTTTTTATTACTATTTAATTTATTAATAAAAATTTCTGTTCTTACTTTTATAATTACCAATTTTAAGATGTAATTTTTCCATTTTAAGATGAAAATTGTTTTTCTAATAACCTGTTCACTTCTAATAAAAAAAAATAGATGGGTAATGCCTTGATACAAAGACAAAATTAAATTTTTACACTTAAATTTTTTATTGATATCCCTAGTTTAACTCTGTAAAATAACTTTCCTTAAATTATTTGTAATTTAAGTTTTTTTTGTCAAAAAATATTTGAAAAATTAAAATATTTGCATATATATAATAGTGTCAAATGTTTTATAATAGCTTGTACTTCACAATTATATTATTGAATTGAGTTATTTTTGACTTACTATAAATTGAGTTATATTTCCAATTTATTTTTGCAGTCATATTTTTCATTATGTATCTTAGAAACAAAAGAGATTGTGACTCGAAAAGCCATCTATTTTAATAGCACAAAATAATATTAAGTTTATTGTTATATTTTTTTTCTGTGTTGAACACAGAATAAAATTTCTGATGTTTGAAACAGCTATTTATATTGGAAAAAATGATTTTCCATTTTATTTTTAATAATTCAATGTTTGTTTGAAAGGGATTGATAGAATCATTGTCAACAGTATTGAAATTTGAGTAGTGTATTTTGCAGCTAAACATCTATGGTTTGTTAAAAATAATTTTTTTATGTCCATAGTAGAAAGTGATTAATGCCATAATTATGTTATTATTTGTATAATCATTGGTATTTTATATTTTTAGTTTAAACCTTTAGTTTATTTTTGCAAAAGTAATGGTAATAATATGCAGTATGTTTAGTTAGCACTGACAAGGATTGATAGTATATAGTATTCAGAAAATGTTAATACAAAGGAATCACAAAAACTTGATAAAAGTTCTAATGAGAAACTTTGTTATAAAAATAACTGCCTAAAAATCAGTAAGGTTTTATTTTTTCACACGTTTGCACCATCAACCTTTTCTGTTGCTAAAATGATTTTAAAGCATCTTTTTTTTAATTTTCAGGTCATTTTTTAGTCATTTTCTTTGGAAAACATAAAAATGTGTTTTAAATTTAAATAAATTATTTTTTACCATGAATTGTTTATTATTTGACTAAAAACATGTGCCATAAAGTTATAGTCCCTGTTTTTAATGTTTTTGTTTAGCTTTAGATTAAAAAAATAAGACTTTAATTGTTTTCATTTGATGTGTGATAAAGTGATTTTTTTATTTAATTTTAAAATTAGCATATTGGTAACTTATTTGAAATCACTTAATAAAATTAAATTTTTTTTCTTTTTCTTCTTTTTTTATTAATGAAGAGCTTGTAAATGCTGTTTACTTGCTATTATCCTCTGCAAGGATGGTGTATACCACAGATAGTCTGATGTTAATACTGTATTAAAATTTTTTTTAAATTATATTATTACAAAATTAATTAAAATCTTAAAATTTTAACTTTTTATTTTGTTACTGATTTTTTTTGCTTCTTTAATTTGTTTGGTACTAATGGGAGTGAGTGAAGTTTCATTAAAAACATTTTATATTAAATAAATATATTCTTAATGACTATATATTATCTAATTGGTTGACATAGTGAGGATTTTCAACAAGTAGTATTGTCTTGTTTAAAAAAAAACTTCTACATTTGTTATACTGTTATATTTATTTATTTTTTAAATTAAAAATGGGTGCATTGATTAAAATAGGCCATCATGTAGCATTTAAAAATTAAAATATGATTTACCCTAAATTACTTGTATGTATGTATGTATGCCATTATTTTATACAATGTGTTTTAAAACTATACAATAATTAGTTTTAATGTAATGACTGTATGATACATAATAGTAAAAGTTAAAACTTGAAAAAGTTTTTTCTTTGTCATTCTATGAAAGTTATTATGTATAAAAAAGTAAATCTTTGAAAAATGACTGAAATTTCTTTTTAGTTTTAAGTTAAATTGTGATTATTCTGAAATTTTTTGATATACTTTTATGATTTATTGTTTAGAATCATAAAATTTATTAGTCATGGTTTGTGATTTTTTGAAAAAAAGTTTTTTCCATTGTAAAATAAAATGTGTGCCTAATTTTTATTACTTTTTATTATAATTTGTACAATTGTTATAATGTGATAAAATTTAAGGGATTTATCCTTATTTTTAGATAGTAGTAATATTTAAAATTATTCTTTTAATCATAAAAGATAATTAATTTAATTAATCCTTTCAAGAGCCAGTTTTAGATTTTAGGACAAAGAGGTTTTTCTGAATTCTATAATAATAAAAAAATATTACTTTAAAAAATGTCTACCGTTTGATTCTTGGAAAAAACTATTGTTCATATATATATATATATATGTATATATATATAATCTGTTCTTGTCTACAAAAAATTTCATTTTTTTCTTATATTTTATATTAAATTTAATTATTTTGAAAAATATTGATGTGACTGTAAAGACAACTTTAGAGTATACCCAATAAACTTGTTTTGTTATTTATAAAAATAAAATAATAATTATTAAGGTTTATAGTGCCATACGTATTTGTTAAAATTAACTAATTCTAATAACACTCACCTTAAACAAAAATAATGTTGACCTGGCCAACTAAAACTGCTTTATGCTTGTTGCATTTAAGAAACAAACTCTAAAAACTTTTTTAAACATTTATTCAGAATTTTAACAAAAATTATTTGTAAAATGTATCAAATACAGTCCTTACTTTTATTTTCTACAAACTAATATGTAATATTACTCGTTTCTAATAGTAAAGACTTATCTTATTGCAAACAGTACAGTGTTTCTTACATTTTACCAGAAAATTTCTCCAAAATTTCTTTGGGAATATGGGAATAACTGTGTGTTCTGTAAAGCTGAATTGCCAATCATCAATTATGTTCTTGATTATAGAAACGATGGATTGATCCCCAGCCAATGGTTTATAATATGTTATTGATAATTTTTTTCCACTCTTGCAATAGTAAATAATTATATTTTTTTTTATTCTTGATTTATTAAGTATTATTTATTTCTAATTCTATTCAGTATATATTTGCCTTGGAAGTCATCAGACCATGAAGTAACCACAGATTTCTCATGTCATCTAGATAATTGCTGCATAAATGTTTGTTACATACTACTTACTTGTGTGCATTATGCAGTCGTAGAGTTAAATTAGCTCATAGGCTTGGCATTGTTTTTGGCAGAAATTGAAAAAATTTCAATCGCTTGTAATTAGTTGAGAATTATAATTTATTTTCATTTTATTTTTTCAGGGAGCTCTTTACACTCTCTCCTTACATACTGGTTATGCATGTATGTAACTTATTTACTTTTTAATTAATATATTTATTTTTACAACTTTATCCTGTGCAGGGATGGATCTTCATTTGTGTTCTGCTTTCAAAATTTTCTGTTTAGTAGGCGCATCCTTTTATAACTTCTGTTGTAAATCTTGTGTACAACATTGCAAGCAGTACATGCAATGCAATTCATACATTACATTGCAAAATTTTAATAAAAATTTTAAATATTCCTTAAAACTTATTGAAAGTTTTCAAAGTTTGAAGAATGCAGCATTCATATACAATGAAAGAGGCACACCATGCTGTACCACTGTACACCCTTCAAGATAGCCTTTAAGCATCTAATCAGTTTGCATTGAACCTTCCATAAATTAATTACCATTTTTAATTATCTCAGGCTTTATTTTGTAATTACTTTTTTAATATTTAATTATTCTATGTTTAAAATCATTTGCTTCGGTAAAAAAAGCACAAATGTTGTAGTTGTAATTACAATCAACTACAATCCCTGTCTAATTGTAATTCTATTTCATGCTGTTTTATTTTGATAAGATACAGAAAATTCACTAAAGATATCAGCATGAAAGTTTCTGTGACCAAATGAAAGCCTTTATTCATAATTACAATTAAAAAATCTTTATAACGGCTGTATAAGCCAGGCCTATGGTTTTTCTTTCTTCTTTACATATTTTTGATTTAGCACTCTGGTAAAAAAAAAAAAAAAATGTAAAAACAACAATGAATAATAAAAGTGTAAAACATTCACAGTTTGATTCCCCATATGGTGGTGCTTAGTAGGTAATTATTCTGATGTAACTATTTTGGTTGAAGTTAATGAGTTCTGAATTTCTACTCTTTAGGGTCAGACAATATAGGTCATTTTCAACACTCTTGCTATTATATAGATCAATTCTAGGACATGCCAACTACTAATTAGTAACAGTTAGGGTAGCAGAAAGTCCAGATAGATGAGGATCTACAAAAAAAGTTTTGTCCATCAATAGATAAAAATTAAATTGTGTTATCATTCTCTGCCATTATCGATGCCATGAATTAAAATTATCGGATTTATTGGATTAGATCATTTTTTCAAGAACCTTTTTTCTTTTAGAGCAAAAAGGAGTCGCCTATAGGTTTTCTCCTTACTTGTCATTTACTTTGCTTTGTAAAATAATACAACATTTTACTAGTTAAAAACTGTTAATTTAATATGAGTATTTTATTTTTATGAAAATTATTAATATATATAAATATCTACGTGGATGAAAATCTTCAATATAATGAAAGAAACATGAAACACAAAATCATTGTCAAAATTTAACACACGATATTTTTATGCTAAAGCGTTTAACATACAAACCTCAGGCAAATCCATCCAGCATCTTATCTAATGATTTGGGATTAAGAAGTACAATTATCAGTTAAAGAAAAAATAAATAAATTAGATTTTTGTTAACATCCAAAATATCAGGTACTGGTTAATCAATGGACCAGTAATCTGATCTGATGAGCAGTAGATTAATGTTTAATTTGTAGATTATGTTTCCTACTTAATTATAAACAATTCCCCTCTTATCTCTCTCTCTCAACCCTGTTGAGTAAAACAACTTAATTATTCAAAACAAGTATTTGTAACTTCCAAATGACTTAAAGAAATTTGGTTATGTATTTTGAATCTAGTTTTGAAATTCTAACGTATTCCTCGGACACAAATTTTCAAATATCTTGATTTACAGTTTTAGTACTATTTTATTGACTGTTATCAATAAAGTTGCATGTTACAAATTGTTTTTATTTTGTAGATTGATCATTTAATACTATCTTATCATTGTATGAAAATGTATAATTACATTCATGTAAAATATTCTATTCTTTTTTTAATGGAATTTCATTTTTGTTTTTCATCCCTAATTTATAATTCATCAATTTCAATTTCATGTGAATACATTGATACAATGAAAGTAATCTATCGCTGTTGCATAAAACTTATATACACAACATATCACATGTAGTCATTAGCTTTTTCAGAAGCTATTTCCTATGTTAAAAATCCATTATTGTCGGCAGTGAGAATTACTTCTGTAACTTTTTTATAGTATTGTCAGTATAAAAACTATTGCTTCTATATAGTTTCCAATTTATATTTTGTGAATTATAAAACCATTTTTTTCACTCTGTAAATTGTAAGGTATTTTTTTAATATCTTGAAAAATAGTTAATAATTATCGCAAGAGTCTCATTTAGTACTTTAAATAAAAATATTTATTAAAAACGAATTAAGTCATACCTTCTTGATTTTTTTCATTTATACATCAGTGAAAAAAGAAACGGCTTACCTAGAAGTTACTTACATTTAATATCGTTTAAAGCATTGTTTTAATCAATGCACAAACGTTGGTTTAATTAATTTAAAAAAAGTTTGTTCTGCTCAACCAGACTTGTTATAAAAAATAATGAATTTTTTTAAAGCTCATAAAATGTCCATGTTACTAAGCTGAGTGAGTTATACTAATGCGAGTTATAATTATTCCTATTTCTGTAAATACTTAATCCTTATTTATGTAAATAAAGATAAATACATTCAGTTTTTGCAGTTTTATATTTTAGTATCATAAGCAAAATTAAGACCACTCAAAAAGCATTCCTAGTTGAATAAGTAGCTCAGTAACTGTAACTATTAATTGAAAGTCAAATTTTTTGTCCATTGAAAGTTGGGGATAGGTTTGCTCAGTGTGATTTGCCAGTTTTTTTTTATAACCAGATATTTTAATTGACTTTACATAAAACGTTTTTTCCATAAAAATTCTAAAATAATCTTGGGTGGGATACTTTGTTAATATAACATAAAAAAACTAAAAAGAAAGTTTTTGATAAATATTATATAAAAACTATAAACAAAATGTATTCCTATGTAATATATATGTATTCCTTAAAAATAATTTTTATTTATCAACAAAAGATAGTTTTTAGTTGAAATGCTGTATAGAAAACTAAAGTATAAAAACTTGTTCCCCAGAATAGATTCTTTTACCTTGCTTTAACAGTAAAAATGTTTGTGCCTTCGCATTATAGAACCTGCTGCACCATTTAGGACTAATTTAAAACGTAAAGCAGATAGACATTACTTAAACGAAACATGTTGAATTGTGACAGATTGCTTACAATTTACATTGTTAAACGCTTCACAAATGCCAAATAACATTTCCAGGATTTTCTGTATTGGATGAGACAAGCCAGATTACAGATACACTATAGAATACCATCTACTGTACTATAAAAGTAAGGAATAATTTTTCAATATACTATCTACTCAATGACAAATACAAAAACATTTTATAAAAAATTTAGTATTACAAAAATTTAACAAGAGAAATGAATGAATATAGGCAAATAATTTACAATTCCTTCCTTGAATCTGGACTGGAACATTCATTACCTAGCTGGAGTGACACACACCGTGTCTCAAATTGATTGTATATAGATGTAATACAGAAATTTCAGAGATATTTTAATAAACTTGCTGAAATATTTTAGAAATTTAAACTAATGATATGAGAATGGTGCAAATTGTAATTATAACATTAGTCACTACTCCATTATATGAATCTTTTTTTTATAGGAATATAAACAACAAGACTTAAATGACAAGTCATTAGAACTTGCTAAGTTTGGGAAAAAATATTTGCTTGTTTTTATTAAATTGTTTTAAAGGATTTGTTGTACGTAATAGAAAATTTACTGCACATAAGTTTTTTTTTTCATATTAGTCAAACAAAAAATTGTTATATAAAACTAAAACTGAAAGATATTAAACTCTGTTCAGGTAAATTCATTTACCTTTCAGTAGTAACAAAGTGATATAACAGTGATAATAGCTCCAGTTTATCTACAATGTAATGTGTACTGTGAATTTTATTACAGAAAATGAACACAACAGATGCCCCATGGTTGAGCCAAATGAAATTAACACCTCAATAATTTATAGTAAAAAACTATTAAGTTTCATAAAATGAATCCCAACTTTTCAATTGGCATTCAGTCATATTCTTAATGATTGTGAATAAATGATTTGGCGCTAAAAATGTGCAGGACCAAATTCTATGCAAGCGTACATGATCTCATGGAAACCAAAGAAATTTTTATTAAATTTAAAAATAAAATAATGTACAAAATAAGAACTATTCTAAGCTATTTAGAGTTAATCTCATATTATCTCGTGTTTAATAACTACCATGATTGTAAATTAAAAACTTTTATTGGACTGATATTTGTCAAAAATTTTGACTGTCATCTTGTATGGATACAGATAACTGAATTGCTTACCCTTATTTCTCAGTGTTACAATTTATTTATAACACCTGCTTTAGGATACCTAGTCTCCTGAAAAAAATTTATTTGTTCAAAAAGATACTGTATTTTGTGTAGTGTATACATATAGATTGGAGTATTTTATGAATCCTATACTAAATGTATAAAAAACATATTTACAGAATCATTAATATAATTATCCCTAGATGAGTTAAAAAGTTTAGTGCTTATTTACAGTCAGTTATCTATTATCTTGTATATTAATGCCTTCACTGCCATGAGAACCCATTTGGGATCTCACCCAGGTTCCTTAACTGGCCACATTACAGAACTGTGTTAGTGTTTACCAGGTCATGCCACATTTTTATAATTTTTTTTGATTATTATTTATTGTAATTAAAATCATTCGGCACAGTTAAAATCTAAAATTATGAGATCCCAAATGAAATCTAATGGCCCATGTAACATTTCAAAGGAAACATCCATTTTGACCATCCCTGAATTCATTTTGGCTAGCTTCGGCTTGAAATTAACTGTAAGGAAATATTTTGATCTTACAAGGGTAAGGCACATTAGTTTGAATCGGACTTCATATACATATATTTTTTAACTTAATTTTTTTTATTTAAATATATTGATTTATTAATAATTATTAACCTCAGATTGTAAAAAAGTTTTACAATAATAATTCAATAATAACATTAAAAAAAAAAATGAAAAAAATCAGTAGTTATTACTGAAATAAAATTTTGTGTACTGATCATTTTAATTCTACAATTTTTACAGAGTTTAATAATTATTAATAAACCAATATATTTAGATTAAAAAAAAAATATGTATATGAAGTCAGATTTGAATTTATGCATACATGCCTACAGATCCGACATGTTCTCACTTACACCAGATAACTAATTGAGTGACGTGAAACAAAATTAATATGTAAACTAATATAAAATGCTGGTAAAGACACCACAAGATATGTGGTCCAACACAATCTCCCTTTCAAATGAAATAAGGTTAAGTGAAGTGCAGCAAAAATCTGTATATGTAATGTAATAGGTATACAAGGAAGTCATGTAGTGTCCACATCAGATTCTTAATTAAAAATTAAGGTACTGAAATTAACTAAAAAGAGGCACAGAAATACATTAACATACAACAGCACAAACAAAACCATAACCTAAAAGTAGGAAACAAGAAAATATTGTTAATCATATGTGATAAGAAGGGTTAGCCAATTTGGAAATATTATTCAATTAAATTTATATAGATTTATACTACCCGATTACTCCTGGGGGGTTAAAATATTCAGAAAAGAAAGTGTAGAATTTAAAACCCCCATTTCTCTTTTTAAAAAATTACCTAAAAATGAGCTAAATATGTCATGGAAATTCTTGTCTGTAGTTACAGTGTATGAAAATACCTGTGGAACTTAACATGTTAAAAAGTTAATTGTAGACATCTGTTTATTTCACATAAAAATCATTCATTGGAAAGAGAAAAAACAGCAATGTAGGTTGACAAGTTATCAAGGTTTATTTTACTATATTACACTGTACTATATCTTATCTAATAAACATCTCCATGTACTAATATTGCCATACTAAACTTGGCTAACTGTCATAATACTTTGAGAATTTTTGACTGAAGGCCTAATTGTTTGTCTTAAGTAAATGAACATCATTTGTTATTTTATGTAATAAAATTGAGTAAACATATTTTGCTTATTTTCACTTTTATATTTATTATAATGTTTTACATTACATTTATGCTGGTTACCACCATTCACTCTCTGTTTCCCTGAAATAAATGACTAAATCTTTTAGATTAAGTTGTCCAGTGTATTTTAAACTGTGAAGTATTTTCTAATTTACAAAAAACAAAAGTTTTCCAAGAAAACTGAAATTTTTTTAGCTAAATGTAAGTTTTACCAAATTTTCTAATTGTGATATAAATTATGTTTGGAGTGAGTTTATTTTTATTTTAGACTAGATGATTGTTGGACTGAACAAGTTGCAAAATTTTTAAATGCATTTTACTTTCATTGTTAGATCTGGGAAAAGTTGCAGGATAATTGCCTCTCTTCCAAAAAAAGAATCATTGAATGTGAATATTTTTAATGATTACCAAAAATTAAATGTAAAATTATAATTTAGTGAGAATGGTTTATAAAATTATTAACCTATTTTAACAATTTTATTACAGTTTTTAGATGTCTGTAAGCATTTGTGTAAGGTGTTTCTTAATTTACAATTTTTTCTTTAGAATTAAGTATATTTAACAAAGTAACACATTTTTTTCTTATTTTCAAGTGATATATTGCGTAGCATCGGTTACGATTTTTCAATCAACTTTTTTCATGCTACAGCTAAAATATAATTAATAATAATAAATGTAATCAGTAACTCTCAAAGTTACTGTTTGTGATTATAAAACTAAAGTGGCCGCAAAATTACAAGATAAAATAGCAAAACTATTAAAAGGACAGTGGGAAATAAAATAAGGTTAATAAAAAATCAAACAATAGAGAAGAAAAGTAAACATCAAATACAGTTACTCAGATTAGCTTTCAATTTGTTAATAGAAGACAAAAGTAAATAACAAAATTTAAATTTCTAAGTGAAGGATTTTTTAAGGAAACAAAAATATATAAAAGTAAACAGAAAAAGCAAAACAAAACTAATAGTGAACCCGTTGTTCTGGATAAGATGGGTTGTTGGAGCCCAATTTTATTATTTTAAAATAGGATTTATGTAAAAAAAATTTAATGTTATGTTGATTGCTGTTATATTAATCTTTTTGTGGAATACATCCTGTATGGGAAAGTGGAACAACTTGTTTTCAGTTAGGAGGGACTGCACCCCTCAAATAAATTTTCGCTATCCTTTCCTGACACATTCAATAAATTGTACACTTCTTGAAAGGAGTTTCTAGATATAGTTTGTGTTTTTAAAGCTTGATTTAGTAATTTGTATCTTACTTAAATTATTAGTAAAACAACCATTGGATATAAAATAATATATATCAATGAAAAAAAATCACAACTTTGCAAGTTTTAACTATAACTAAAAACAATGATGATCATTTTGTCCTTATAAAAGTAATACAATCTTTTTACTATATAAACTCAAATGAAATTAATTTTCCTTAAATTTTTATACTTATTTTTTATTTCAAAAAATAATAAATGTGATACCAATACCAGCATAATTTTTTACCGGTTTTTTGTGATTTTAAAATCACAAAACATAAATGATTAATTATGAGATATATTGATGATTACTTACATACAATTTGTAAAAATACTTAATTGTTGTTTTCTTAAGTTATTGGAGTTACTAATTTTGAAAAAATATGTATGTTTTTTTTTTAACTGTTATCATGTTATCAATAATATAATTTCATATGTAAATAAATAAATGTAAAATACTTTAATGTAAGTAAAAATTTTCTTTGTTATTGGAGTAATTAAGAAATCTAATAATAACTAAGGTAAAATTGCAATCACTTAATGGATCATTAAATGTGTACATAGATAGTAAATTAGTTAAAGTTATTTTTGTAAATAGAAATTAAAATATATATATATGTATATACATATATATATCACAGTAATTATAAAAATTAAAAGAAAAAATTTTGAATATGGAATTTGTGTATCGATAAGTTAAATTATCATTATATAATTATTAGGATGTATATTTATTTAAATGTTAAGTACTGGCGATCAGTTATATATTGCAATTACCATTTTATTATTGTACATAATATACAATGTAATTATTATATTTAAAATAAAATAAGTATATTATACTTAATCGTACTGTAGTTTTTTTTTAAGCTTCATTATTACTATATTAATCAGAGAGAATGATTTTTACTTCTTTTTAATGATAAATATGAAAATAAATACTCTATAAAAAGGATGTTGGCATGGTGCGGAAGTTTAGCACTTATTTTACCATGAGAAAGGCAGACAGTTGAACGTCAGACCGTACATACAGTTATATTTTATAAAACATCACCAAAATCGGTTATAAGAATAAAAATAATAATGACAAAATTTATTTTCTAAATATACGTAAGTACATAGATAAATTGTACATCATTAATCTACCTATTTCAACAAACAAAGATAATAAAATAAATAGGAAATATAACTTGTCATTTAAAGGATTTAACAAAATAGATTTTGGAAAGTTAGGTATAAAAAACTGCATTTTGGATTATCTTCAGGAAAATTACTTTTAAAAAAATGTAAAAAATAATCAACAGGATAGCAGTGGTTAAAGCATTTATTAATGAAAACTTTCTAATTAATTCATAAACAATATAGTGGAGTAATAGCATCTGCCTTTCATTCTGAATGTTATGGGTTTTTGAATCCCAGTGAACAATGGCATTTTTCATACACTACATAATTTATCTTTCATAAGTAACTGTAATTGGGTGGTTAGCTGTTGTTACTTATTAGATTTGTTTGTCATTCTATGTGTTCTTTTAATCATAGACTTCCCATCACCAACACACTGTTATACTAGGCGATTCATATAAAACTCATGATTGTCTTTTACTATTGTGGTTATTTTAACAATAATGGTGCAATAAATGCTTAATTGGTTTTCAAATGTAACGTATCTTTTGGAGATTACTTTATTTTTATTACATCTGTTGAAAATGTCCATCCATCTCAATTCATAACTCTGGTTCCAATGTTCCTGCTGTGACTGTAAGTCATAGGAGAAACATTCCTGTTGTTCAATGGAGCATTGCCTTGTCAATACCATTGATTTTGCGCATAATGTTATTTCAAATCATCTTATGTCCAAGGGTGTGTAGCATTTACTCTTGTCTTCTGATAATCCCAAAGGAGCTAGTCTTAAGTTCCTGGAGGTGATATAGTTGTAAAAAGAAACTTTTGATCAAAGCAAAGTAAAACGGAAATATCGAAAAAGATAAAAGGGAATATGGTAATAATGAAAAAGGCAAAGGTTAAATTTTGTGAAGTTTCTTAACATAGGTACCCCGTTTACCCTTATGGTGTTTCTTAGCTAATTTTTTATTGGAAGAAGAAACATAAATGAAGGGTTGTGAAAGCAATATCAGCAGAGCCGCTCTATAGTAGTCGGAGAAAACGATTCTCTATTTGTTAAAACCTCGATAATGTTTGTCGCTTCCTTTTCTAGTTCTATATTTTGAAATCCAATTTGGAAATTTATCAGTGAAAATGCAGGTGATTTGTCTGCATAAAATCTGACTTATAACGATATGATAGAATAAGGCATTTAAAAAATTATTAAAACCTAAATTCGGATGGTGTTTTGGCCGGATGATTTGTCGATGCAAACAAAACGAGTGGCAGTTATATCGACATTCAAATGCACTGCGATGTCTCCTGATTCTTTTAAAACGGTAGTCTGAGTCGGGACGTTTTCCACATCTTCCCCATGAACTCGGGTTTGACTAAAAGTGTTAAAAAGTCTGTTAAAAGTGTCTTCAATTGAAGTGAATTTGCTACGAGGTTCCAATGTAGCTGAATACTTAAGCGATAAATGCTACTGAAAAAAAATGAAGATCTGCATTCCGCCGCGTGCATTTGATAAGCATTTCCCTCTTAAAACAAACAGTAACGAGCGATCGTTAAAAACACGAATTATCTTGTATTTAGCTGGCATCCGAGTCTCATACGAATTCTTGCGTCGTAATACAGGTTATATGGTTGATAATTTCAAACCGAATTTGGAAATTATGTGATATTGTTTTTGTCTCAAGTTGGCCTGCACATCTCTATTTCCAGACACGGTGGAACATCAGTCGAAGTCTGATTTTCTCGATCCCCGAGAAAATGGTTTACGAGAGTGCGGTTTTTTCCAAGTTTAAGGATTAAAAGTTATTATACTAACCAAAACACTAAGTGGCCGGCTTGCCCCCAGCCTTGTCAAAATATTCAAAATAAATTGTGAATAAAATTATGAAAAAAAAAAAATATTGGTGCAAGTGGATCTTTTTCGGAATTCCCCCCCCCCAAAAAAAACCAATTTTTTAACCAATGGGCCAAAAATCGATTTATTTTTAATATCCAAAAAGAATTAGGTGAGAATATGCATGTTTCAAAATAGCAGGAAATAACTCAAAAAAGCAGGAAATTGATATTAACAACCAAGTTGGAGAAATAACCCGATAACACAACATGCTGTTTTATACCGGCCATTTTAAACATTCTCCAAATTAATATATTTTACATATTAAAAATATAAGCAATATTGATAAGTATAATCTAACCAAACTTAACCTACGCTCGCTTCCATCGCCAACGTCGATTAATTAACACTATATTTTGATTCTATAGATAATAAATAATTGCAATAATTACTGAATTTATTAAAAATTTATTAATGTAACCAAAATTAACCTACGCTCGCTAACCTCAACTAATTAACAGTGGTGATCTTTTGATTATTTAAACAATAAATAATTGCAATAATTACTGAATTTTTCCCCCCTACCTCCCGGAACCAGACCCCCAATTAAGCATGAACACGGTTCCGGGAGATGCCTTTGCCTCTAGTCGCCAGACTCGGCTATGCCGTTCCCAGCCTCCATCACCCAGCAACCGGAAGTCGGTTCTCTGTGCTTCGCCTCTAATGGGGACGACCCCGCCGGGACTCAGTCTTTAAGCTCAGGGAACAGTTTTTTTGTAATTATTGCTTAGAGTCTTTTAGCTTTCGAGAGTCCCCGCACTTCATCACCGCCGTCAACGGGCGAACGGCAGTCCCGTACGGAGCTGTCCCTCACCCACTCGCTTCCCAATAAGTTTCTCGCTTCCCAGAATTCCAGTTCAGCACACTGCTCAATATGCGCAATAAAACGATGCGTCCACCGCCCTTTCGTGGACAAATCCCACCTGGCTTTCCAATCCCTGTAAACAGTTGTGTTGGCATTGTTACTAGACACACCCTGATAAATTTGTGCACGAGCCGCCACCAGCTGCTGTAGTGGCGGGATCCCAGTCACCACAGCACCGCAATTTATTATTTAAATATTCAAAACATTACTGTTAATCGGTAAGGTTAGCGAACGAATTGAGCGTCGGTTAAGTTTGGTTAAGTCTTGCTGTTTTCAGTTATCTCCAGGTGAAAAACTTGCAAACTTTTGGAAGGGGACAAACGAAGAACTATTAATTTTTATTTTTTATTTTGAAACATACATGCTAAAGATAAACAGCTGGGTAACCATGCCAGCAACATAACAAACTTGTTTATATCTATAGAAAAGAACAGTAAGCATCGTAATATTGAAAATAAAAAGGAAAGGAAAACATTCAGGACTGATGATACTGCCCGCCAAACAATCTTACAATGATTTTTTCCTCAGTTGTACTACTATCAAAATTTACACTGAAAATACAAATGATATGCTTTTTTAATTAAAGGTGTAATGTTTTTTCAATTTAATTTTACAGTAAACTCACCACATACATAAAAAAAGGCATCCACATCATTTACACAATTTTGAGTCATTGTTAACAAACTTTAGACAGCAATAAGACTGAACAAAATTAATTCATTCTTAAATCCAATGCTTAATACAAACAACACAACAGTGCTTTCAGCTACATATTTTGACCAGCACAGACGTGTTTAATCTTGACCATGACGGCTCTCTTTTCAGTATTAGATATTATGTCATAATATGCGATTATTATATGATTTAATTCTTTGTCTAGTATTGTTTATTTATGGCTTAAAAATTATGTTAACAAAGTTAAACAATAAAAAATGAGCTAACAAAATACAATATAGGAGCTTAAAATGCTAACTATATGTTGAAAAACGAAAATAAATCTTTTAATTAAAATTTAAATTTTTTTCAAAAATTGTAGGTGATATAAAGATTCTGAGTTCATATCCGTTTTCAACATCAAAAAACAAATTAAAATCATGTTTTCACAATGTTTTAATCATTTGTTGGAACCCAACCTGTGAAGAATGTTGTGCATTATAATAGAAAAACAAAGTCCCATGAATAGGTACCTTGTCCAAACATGATCGTCACATAAACACGTAGGTGGAGTGGACTTAATGAATAGTTCAAATGGGTGAGGATGAATTGTGAAGAGAACAAGAAAATGGTACTACAGTTTGTTCTATCATACAATCGATAAAACTGTTGTAAATATTTTGTTATACAGGAAGAGTTTTAGAAAATACAGGTACCAGTAGTAAACAAAAAACCCTGTCATCATTTGCTTTCAGACTGGAGATAGCTTAATTATTATGTAAAATTGGTATAAATACAACATCGACTAGAGGTCATACTAGTTCCAGCAAAGAAAAAATTAAAATCGTCAACTGATACTCTAGCTGATGTTCGTTTGGATAAATATGAACAATGGGGCCTGTACGTATAAAAAAATTAAAATGTAAAATTCCAAATTGTAAAGGATTTACTCTTGTAAATCCTTTGTGCACAGTGTTTACTTTATTTTGTGTTTCAATAACAAAAATAATTGTTTTATGAAATGTCGTATTGTTGAACATAATTAGACTGTGTATTTGTGAAGATAATGTAAAGTGATTTAGAGAATAATTATTGTGTTGGCTAAAGGATAGTATTATAATGTTAAAAATTATCAATATAAATCATTTTAAAAAAATAGCTTGTGGCTTATCAAAAATAGAGTATTAATTTTTAAAAAAGTGTTTTTCTTAAAGTCTGATTATAGGCATCTGTTAAAAACTAAAAAATAATTAAAAATAAAAATAATTTGAGATTCATCTTTTAAAAATATCTAACATTTATATTTATATTTTGTTTTTTATTTTTTCAAATTTATTAAAATTGCACATTTTTAATTACATTGTTGAAAATGATAGTTTTTTTATATGATTTACCATTAGAAAATATTTTTTTAATAAAATTTAACAGTATAAACAACATATAAATAATTTAGAACCTAATAGATGGTTCAAAATGCATAAAGTAGCTTTTTGTCAGCCATATAAAAAAAATTTCTAAATAATTTAAAAACTCAATTTTTAATTTTTTAACTATTTTTCTGAAAAATTACACATTTTTTAAATTTGAAAATTCATGCATTGTTGGGTTAATATACAATCTAAATCAGTTATTAGCTGTAATATCCATTTTCATAATTTTTGCTGGAGAAGTTGTTTTTATTTATAAGTTGTTATCAAAATTAAATTAGTGGGTTGTTAAAAAATTTATTTTCTAGCGATTTAAGTATTGATGTTGTGAATATTTTAAAACATAATTTATACAGCATGCTTCTGGTGACAAACATCTACATTATAAATTCACTTACATTAAATTTACCTTTGTAATATTTTCATTTTAATTAAAATAGCATACAAAATGAAGATATTTTTTTCATTTGGGTTTGGTTTAAATGCATTTATTAATCGCAATCAATGTTTTAATATTATGGCATAAAACACATTAGGGCCTGTAAAGGTTAAACTATAGGAATAGTATATGAACCTGGTTTTCCTACTATAAGCAGTAATTATTGATAAAAGATTAGAAAATTGATAATTATCGGTAACATTTTAAGTAAACAACACAGTCATTAATGTTTCATGTGGTGCTACTGTACTATACATGGAATGGCAACGTCGAACAAAGTTGTTTGGTGTTCTCACAACAGTGTTGAAATGATGAAAGCTCTGCCCCTCATTTACTTTTAGACATGTAATAGGCAATGGAGATAAATATAATTATTTGCGCTATATTATATTTTGAGTACCTACTCAAATAGAGAAACTGTAAATAAATAAAGGTATACAAGGTGAAGTTGAATAAATAGACTTAAATAATTACCTGTATGGTTTTATAACATGTTCATTATTATTATTAAATATTTTTGAACAAATTTGTGTTATAACAAAACAAATATTGTTTTATTATTCTGATTAAATTATAATATGCACTCGCAAAAAAATTTAAGCACAAACCATGGAAGCAGCAAAATTAATTTTTCTGGCATTTGTCTTACAACCAACGGAAACCATGGTAAAACCTTGGTTAGAACATCAAAAATATTTTAAAATATTCATTATACAAAAAAAATAAAAGTTACAATCAGAAATAATTTAAGTTCTTCCAATTATATTATGTTCTGAAATAAAATCAATTAAGAAAGAAAAATCTCATATTTTTTTAACATATTCTTATCAGGAAGGGGCCCTACATTAGTGACCATCAAACATTTACAATTGTCTTTACACATTTATGATTATAAATACAAATAAGAACAAACCCTTGTTTTGATATACAAGAAATTATATTTTAGTACCTTAAAATATATTTGTTGGGCAACATGAAAATTTTTCTTCAAAATATTTGTAATAACACTTAAAATATTTTTAGTTTTTCTTTTGTAGAAGAAATAACAACATATTTACATAAATAAAGAGTATAAAAGTTAATAAATGTTTTTAGTAATAAAATATTTTAAAAATATTTCTTAATATAAATTAAACATACAACAAAATCCAAAAGAAATTAATTAAATAAATATAAAAAAATATTGTACTTTTAATAATAATTAACAATATTACTTTCGAGAGCGAAAGAAAAATTAATTTTACATAATATAAAACTAAGTATTGTAATCTTAATGAATAATTTCTCCACAATATTTCCAAATAAGAATTTAAAATATTACAATACATTTAATAATGAAACAAAACACGATTCAAAATCATATATTATTATGTTTTTCATTTTACTTGAAACATTGATTTTCTGTATTCATTTTATAATTATTTACTAATAATTTTTATATTTAAATAATTTCCTAATGATTTTCCATACGATTATATTAGGTCATCAGGAATGAAGCTGTATAAAAATTCAAGCAGATAGAAGAGTTAAAATAACAGAAATACAGATGATAAGAATTATATATTAATTAGGTATTAACAACATCTAATCACTAAAACTGTTATACATCCTGATGCTCCTGGTTTCTTGTTCTTTGTACAAGAAACCAGGAGTTTCTTTACTTTTATATAGAAAAAAAAACACTTTATTGAAATTCTTGATGGTACTTCACCAGACTCATCTTACACAGCCAACACAGGTCTTATGTCTTTTGCATACACAACATAGTTGCTGTGATTGTACATTTCAGTTCTTGCTACTTGTTCAAGTCTCTTTATGCTTAATCAAATTTTGATTTTTCAAAATCGGTTCATTTTCTCTACCACCACTATAACTTTACACTCTGTATAGTCATTTGCTATGTTTCTTCCACCCTAAACGCTATCGTATGCACTTTTGCTATTTCATTTCACCTTTGTTTTCTCTAAAATTTTCCTTACTTTTGGTTACATCAGTTTCCTTTAATTATTGTCATTCCTATACCTCAGTATCTTTCAAACGATCTTCCTTAGCCGGTTTCTGTTGAATGTATCTAACTTGATACCATTCACTGCATCTTTTGTCTTCCATGTTCCTTCTAATATATTAACTCTACTGACTTTATTATTTCTATTTTTTAAATTTATTCGTTTGGCTTTCTATAGAATCTACTTTTGTAATAACTTGTAAACTTGTTCCTACTTAATTTTGCTTTAACTTCACATCAATCTCTTTTAGTTTGACTGTAATTCATTTACTTTTATTGTTTTATGGTACTTGACGCTTTTAATTTTTAAAAGTTTGTTACTTGACTTCACAGTAATATCGATCAATATAATGATACAGCCATCATAAAATTTAGTTATGAAGTTAATCATCTTGAAGTTTATGACTGCCATATGAAATAACTAAATTGATGTTATTGGAAGATTTGGCTTCTTAATTCTTGAATCCAAGATCATATGATCAGATCTTAAATTATAAGTGTTGTACTCTCTCTGTCTTGATGAAATCTGCAAAGATAAATAAATAGTCATTCAAATACTTGCATTAAATAAAAAAAGATAAAATAAATAAACCTAAAGGATAATGTATCAATCATTTCACTGAGAAATGGATCAGTCGTGGAGGTCCACATTTCTGGGCACCAAGAACATTTGTTATAACACCTTTAGATTTTTGCATCTAGGGTCAGATGATAAATATCATATATAAAACTAAAATACATTCTCGTGAGGAATTAATTGTTTGCATTATGGATGCTGCTGAGAAACTTAAGGATAGCCCTGAAGTATTATAAAGAACTACAAAAGCAGTACAGAAGGGAGGTTTTAAAACTGGTGGGCTTGGTTTTGAATATTTGTTATAAACTGGTAGGTATGACTTACTGTATTTTTTCTAAACTTTTTTTGTTTTATTTGACTTATCTTGCACCATTATGTACAGAATTACATTCTCTATTAGTTTTATTAAAAGGTTTTACATGTTTCTTACGCATTTAACAAAGTTATTCTAGATCAAACATAATAACGGGTTTTTTACTCTAAATTATTGATTTTCATCCCAGATTTCTTAAAACCTATTGCAGATACTGTTTTGGTAGCTATTTTATTCTATTTTTAAGGTAAAAAACACATAGAAATCACTAATTCTGCCCCTTAATTATTGTCCTAAAAATTTTCAGTACGACCTCTTTCACTGGGATTGCTGAAACACGAGCGAAATCGTTCATTAACCTTTATTTACAAACGAAACATTTTAGCCGTGTTTAATAAATTTTTTATTTTTTTAATTTCACAAGCAGAATAAGTTATGAAAATCACGGAAAAAATTTTGATATACACAATCTGTATAACGTGATCTTAATTTCTAATTTGTTTTCTGTAGTCTCCGTGAATCACAGAGGGTATTACTTATTACAAATCATATTACTACGATTTGAAAGTTGTAACTCGCGACTACGAAATCAGCTGATTTGCAGACATGTTCACCACTCCAACCCGGTTGGTATAATCTCAATTTAAAGAAAAAAAAAAATATATATATATATATATATATAAAGATGTATTAAAAGTTCTATTACTTTTCAAGTTTACTTTGTAGAACATAAATTTTATATACAATAGCGATTCTACTAAAATAATGAAATAAATATCTTAGATAGACAAGATTGGTATAGTTTAAAACGTGAAAACTACCGTCAACAATATATTGTTATGACCAACAGTTCTTTTTCTATTAGAGCTAAACAACATATTAATAGTATAAGATAGGCTGTTTCTAAAAATCCAATTATGCTAAACACATTTTATAAAATATACATAATTACAGCCCGGATAATTTTATTTATATATCAGATTTTCCAACAATTTTTATAAAACCAGCAATCTCAAAAAAATTATGTATATTTTTACAACAATAAATTAATAAAGGGACATATAAAATTTGAAGATGATTTTCTATTTAAATTAATAATTAGCACGTTGCCTAACTTGATTATCTAGTTATGACGTCTTGTTTTGTTAATCGTATTTTGTTATTTTTTGTTTACGTTTTTAATTTTAAAGTTTTAATTACAAAAAAATCTAACTCCTGATGATGGTCAAATGACCCAAAACGCTAGGGATATAATATAAACAGTTGGTAAGGTTGATTTTTATAACAAATTATTTAACCTAACTTGCTACTTTATAAATAAATGTTTTTTTTCTGATCAAAACAAATTATAAAATTAAAACTAAATAGATGTGTTTAAAATTCATATTAATTATTTAATCAAACACATGAAATTACGTTAAGGTAAATTAATTAATTATAAAATATTAACAGTAAAGAAATCGCTACTGAAAATCATTCTGAGCATATACTAATATCTGTACATGTAGAAGTGGACGTAGATAAATCATGTAATCGTCTTTTTTTTAATTCATCAACAGAACAATATTGTTTCTGTAAAACTAAATCTTTTAATTGTAAAATAAGCTGATTGGTAACTGATTATAGTTTTCCTTTTTCATAAAGTATGCCTCAATAATGATCTGAAAGCACTTTTTTGTATTCTAAAAGGTTATGTTTTTAAAAAGCCCACAAATTTGACTTTACACATTATACGAGAAAATATTTAGGCATAAAAATAATCGATAATGAGTACAAGCTTAGTGTTTTATAAAGATGCTTCAGAGTAAAACTGTTCACTCCATTTTGGTAAACAAAATCAGATTTTCATCCCACAAGAATTTATAAAATATAAAACCCAAAAGTTTTGCTTTGTGGATAACAAAATTACTATATATATATAATGAGAATTCTGGCCACACAATCTGCAATGTTATGTTTAACCAAGAAGCACAATGTGACAGTTTTATCCATATCTTAAGTTACATTGTTTCAATCCATCCAGTGAAAATTTTTTTAAGCTGAAATTGTGAAAGATTCAATCCATTTTTATTAATTATCTTCAGAAATAGATACAGCTGTGTCATCTGTGAAAAGAGTTGTAATGAATGGCTCGAGAATTTGCAGCAGATCATTAATAAACAATAAAGAAAGCAAAAAGTTTTCCCTGAGGCACTACACACTCTACATCTTGAAGCGAGGACCTAAATTTACATGTGTATTCTTGGCAAATGATAAAATCTTACTACTTGTGTACAATTGTGAGGTAAGACTTGAAAAGCAAGTTTCTTTTCAGATACTGATACCACAGCTACTAAGTTGTTTTATCGGTATAAATAAATGTTTTCCAATATTTCAGAAAATTGAAAATGAAATTTTTTTTGTCTTAAAGAATTTAAAATATTTTCCAAAAACTGTGAAATGGCTACGTCTTTTAAGACATGTATGCTAATGGAAATATAAAAATTAGATTACCTTATAAATATAATGGTGCACTTGCTGTTAAGCTGCCCCGTCAGTACACTGCACAATAATATTTATCAAGAATAAACATAGCAATATAAGTATATACTTTCTTTTAGTTATCACACATTTGAGTATGATATTTTAAGTACATGATATACACATCTTACTCTGGTCAAGTAGCACTTGATAGGTAATGCTGAACATACTTTAAGAACAGATTCAGTATATGAAAAACAGAATAAAAGTTCATTTATTACCATCAAAAGTTCTATGTATCTACATTATCTGCCCATTTTTGTTTTTCTAAAACTTATTTCTCAGTAAGTTTTGAGGTATCTTGATAATATTTTATATAGTTATTACATTTTCTGATAAACAAGTATTTGTGACAAATAAAGCTTCATTTTGTAATAAATTTAACAATAAATTAAGCTCTAAAAAGAGAGAATAACTACAGTGAAGATTAAATTAAATTGTAAAATGGAATTATTGTTTGCAATAGTATTGTATTGTAATTTACATATAAATTTATGGTAACAATATTTTAAAAGTTACAACCACCCTATCCCCATTTTTTTGCGTTTTTGTTTTCTTTTAGTTCACAAAAGTTATTTGAAGGTCAAATGAAAAATAAAATATTTGTAAAATTAAGAATGTAATATACTACTAAGAAAAAAGTAATGCTACATAATAACAGAATGATCTCAGAGAAAAATGTTAGATTTGAAGGTGTAATAAATCATGAAAGTGTATTTTATATGACTGCCGAGAATAGATTGGAACTGACAGATTACGTCTATGGTAGGTTACATCAACAGCAGCTGGAAGGTTTGTTCATTTTTTTTTTTGAATTATGGTGTGATAACAAATCTTTCCACCACTGTACCTGTCCTGAACAATATTACAAAATGCCAAAAGTCTGGTTTAAAATAAAATTTTTATTTACTAGTTAATAAGTAAACTGTGATGATTATGTTAATTTTCAAACAATTATTACCTCTTCATCTCATATGTTCTATTAAAATTATATATTTGGGCTTAACTGTTAAAAATGTTATAATAACAAAATGACATCATTTATTAAAATATAATTTTAAACTAAGTTATGGCAGATTCTACATGCAAATGCAGGTACAGAAATTTTTAGTGGATAACAAAGTAGATTATTTTCTACCATAATTTACAGGTAAGTTACAAATAAAAATCATGCCTGAAAGTGAATTAATGATTTAAAGGTGTTTTCATTTGATGAGCTTGATTCTCTTAACACTTACTCAAAAGAATAAGTGATTTTTATATTGTTTGAAACTTATAATATTCCAGCAAATTTTGTAAATTCTGCTAAAGAATATCGGTGATTATAAATGAAATTTCTGGACGATGAAAGTGTAAATGTCACTCTTATCCCAAAAAACTTAAAAAATTTTTCCTTTAAAATTAAGTAGATCGTTTCTCTCTTTGGTAGATAGATTGAAACCCACCAGGATATGCTGCATTTCTTATATGAAGTAATCTAAAAGACTTGAAGTTAACTTGGAACTTTCAATGTTATCCAAATTAATCGCTTCATTACTAATATTGTATTGATCTTAAAGACAAATAATTTTTGATATAATGTAATTTAATTACATTTATAAACTTTGATATAGAGCTAATCCTTCAAATATAATAAAATAAATAAAAATTTGTAGAATCAAGAAGCGATGAGTTAATCCCAGGTTTTCATAATCCTTTTAAGTATTTTCTCTGAACTTAAAAAACCTATGGAATGTTTTTTCTTAGAGCCCTTCCAATCTTCTGTTACAACTGTCTTCCCCTCTCTAACAGCTGCTGGACACTTAAATGTATGTTGATGTTACCACTTTTCTACATTAATTTTTTATGGTTTTTACTTATTGTGTTGCACATTTTATATATTATAATAATTAAATTAAAAACTTACCGATTTACAGTTTCCTCTCCAATCTAATTTAATGAATATGAAGATTCTATTTCTGATTAAATTCTGGGATAAAAGTCCTCCATATCAGTACTCCTTCTGACATTGCTGAAAAAGAAAAATTACCAGTTTAGTTATTATTAAATTATTCCAAATAAATAACAAAGAAGTCTACAAGTTGTATTAGTATAAATATTTGTTTAATGATAAGTTCACACATAATTGTGAATACAGTTTATAAATAGATTATAAAATTATCTTTATGCTTTATGTTATGAAGAAATTCAGTGAATTAAATTATAAGAAATGTAAATTAATTCATCAAGATATCCAAGTCTAGTATGTTGTGCTTTATATTATATATAATTTTCCTGGGAAATAAGTTTCATAAGCAGACAAATAATATCACTCTGTTAAGGGGACATTAAGAAAGTAGCTATTGCCTCTGTACAAGAGATAAATCCAGAATTTTATCAAAGACGAAGTTCGAAGATGTAATTGATATTCATGGAATCCATATGAGGAAAAGGGGTTCCAATCGACTCAAGAAGTCTAATTCACAATAATAATAATAATTAATATTTATATGTCTCTGAAGGTGTCGCAATTCAACAGATAACCTGACATGACACATATCTATTCCCAAAAAAAAACGCTGAGCCAGTCTTAATAATAACTCAACATCACGAATTAGGCTTGCTGAGGAAAATGGATATTTTAATTGTTTTTCTGATGCCTTTGCCTCAAAATTATTGCATATCAGCACGAAGTTAACTAAACTGTAGCTGATATTCAGCCCTGAAATTGGTCCTTTTACTCTAATTCACATTGAATGGTTATATTGTGTCATAATAAATGTAAAGAAATCAACTTTATGTGGTATCACTTGTATCTTGCATGACTTGTATAACACAGAAGTCACAGATCAGGAATTTATTATGTAATCACTTGTTCAACCGCTTCTTCATTCTGTTTAGTGCTTGTAAAGGAGCAATTGATGAAAGACATGATGTTATCGCCGTTTCCAACTTGTAATTCAGTGTTTTACAATTCATTTTTATGAGCAAGCATACAGTGAAACTAAAATCTGCAGATGATAATCTCATGTTTATACTAATATTATGAGCGACATAGTCATGATGCCAGAAAATCAGAGAGTGAACCATACAAATTCAGATGATATTATTGAACTGAAAAATGATTGTCACAACATTTTGGGAACAAAAGAATCTACTAGCAGAATTGATGGAGCTTGGGACTGCAGCCGTATCAGAGTCTTATTATGAATTGAAGGATGTTAGACAAATCAAACTGTGCAGGCTGCTCTCGATGGCTGTTATTTTTCTGAATGAAAATGCATAACCTTACGCTATAAGCCACTCAAAGGCTTTAGTTGTCGGTTGAAGTTGAAGATTTTTATTGTTTGGATACTGCTTGAATACCTTCTCTTTATTAAGATAAAGATTTGTCTGTTAATCGGTATAATGAAACTAACAAGGGGCTCAGAAATGGATGAGTGGTGGATTTTTAAAGTCATTTCTACAAAAGTCGGTGTTGTGGTGTAACAAGTGCCCAAGAGTGAAAATCGACTAGAGGAAACTCTAGTGCAGATATGTTTATAAGATATAGTGATCCAAATAACAAAATATTTAGACACTGTTTTTTTTCTTACCAGAATTCATGTAAATGCCATATTTGTCTATACATTGTGGAGAATGGACTTTTCACGATAGCTTTAGATTTTTACTAAAGTAAAACTTGCCAGTTTTTATCCATTTGTCCTAACATTGCATAAGAAGATCTGAACAATTTTTTGTAATTAAGAATTACATTAAACCTGATTGAAGTTTAGATATTTATTTTAAAACATGATAGAGGCACCACAGCCGTTATGGTAATTTTTTAAAAATTTATTTCTACTTACTTAGGAAGAAATTGTAGTTTAAAAAAAGTCAATAAAATAATTAGAGACATTTATATATGTCATTTGCCATAAACAAAGTATTGAATGTGATAAGATATGAGATACAAGTCTCACAAAACGCCATTGCCATTGTCAAGAAAAAAGCATTTCACGCCAGGCTTAATAAGGAAAGCGATCTTCTACCCAGAGTAGGCCAAGCCCACTAAAAGACAAGAAATCTTTCACCTGTACAAGCGACACCTTCACTCTGTTCAACACTGGGACTGATCGCGTATGTAAATTGATATTCTTAATGAAAGTGACAGATCAACAGATCTCTTGCATCTGTTGTGCTTTATATGCATCACCGCATTGTGATTGTGATAGATTATGTAACAATTATTTAACAATAAGTTTTCCTAAATCGAGTGATGAATAAATATTTTTGAGGATAAACTTAGCAAATGTGAATTAGCTGCATGGAAGTTCTTCAAAGACATTGTTGGTGATTTCTTAGGCAACAGAAAATATGAAAACTATGTTATTTTGTTAATAAGCTATTAAAAAACTACAAACATTTAGCATGTAGGATGTCATTAAAAATTCATTTTCTACATTTCCACTTAGACTTTTATCCTGAAAATTTGGGCTCTGTCACTGATGAGGAGGGAGAGTGTTTCTGTCAGGATATTCTGACCATGAAGCATCAGTACCAAGGAAGATGGGATCTAGAATGATTGACGACTATTGTTGGTTTTTATTTAGAGATACTGATCAAACATCGCACGAGTGAAAAAATTTGTCAACATATTTTAAAAATTCAATTCCAATGATTTAAATGTTTAAAAACTGTATTGCATATATTTCAATTCATTTGTATTTGAATAAACAAATATTTAGGCGATTTAAATAAATTATAAATGAATACACATAAAATAACTTTTTTGGAATATTGTTATCCTACTGATTATGCATTTATTGATAAATAAAACGTATGTATCTAAAAATGCAATGTATTACACAAAACTTTATAAGTTTTGAATTCAGCACCCAAAATTTGTTAAAATCACAATGTACAATTCTAGATATACATATTTTTTTCATGTTTTACTGCGTTTTAAAAATTCTATTAGACATTTACGGTACTTACTTTTTATTCAATCCAGATTTGAAACTACGGTTGATAGTCACTTTAATTAAAATTTTCCTTATCTTCCATAATTATTCTCCACTTTCAATATTACATTTGAGAATCAGTAACCATTTTTTTGTCACAGCTTCCATGAATTTAAAAGTACTCCTGGTACAGACCTACAACTCAAAATCACTTGACAAAAAGATTAGTAATGCACTTAATATGAACTGTTAATTGTTTGTTTTTTTTTTTTTTTTTTTTTTTTTTTTTGCGTAGGAGGAGGAAAAAGCTCTTCCAGCCACCGTCTGCGCCCGCAACAGACGGTAGTGTCGGGCTCTCACCGACTAAAAAACCTCCCCCTTAGGGAGGAGGACCCTATTAGGGATTGGGATTGCGGACGCTACTTAACTAACTAATAATAAAATATAACTATGTTGTACCTGAAAAAAAATACACAGCATATACAAAATTTAAATATATTTTCATAAAACTTAATTTACACTCCTTATCTAAGTAATTTTAATGTAAAATTTACGTTGAACCTGAAACAGAAACATACACAAAAATAGACATAAAAAATTCCCTACAGGAAAGTTCCTATCAGGGGACCCTACTGGGACTTGGGACCTACCGCGATTTTATCAGAATATTATACTATCAACTTAAAAACTACACAACTTATTTTTAACATGCATATTTATAATATTAAACAATAATAACAAAAACAAAATTTATGTCGAACCTGAAATAGAAACATACACAAAAATACACATAAAAAATTCCTACAGATAAGTTCCTATCAGGGAACCCTACTGGGATTTGGGACCTACCGCGATTTTATCAGAATATTATACTATCAACTTAAAAACTACACAACTTATTTTTAACATGCAAATTTATAATATTAAACAATAATAACAAAAGTAAGTACCTTTAGTAGAAAATTATCCTACAGTAAAAGGAAGTACCGCAATGTAAGGAGGGCCACTTACATTGCAGCTCTCCCTTAGAATATTAAATGAACCGTTGAGTTACCTGAAACAAAAGAAAATAAGACAAATTCAATTAGCGGTTCTGAAATTAGTTTTTTTTAGATCAAAAAAATCAAATGATGTACTGTTAACTGATAAATACTCAAAATACTATTAGAAAGGTTAAAAATATGAACAGCCTTCTTGAAATATCGTAAGCCAAGAAATGTACATAATAAGCTAATGAAGTTTCATTGCTGTAACTAACAAAATTAATAAAAATTTGTATAAATATATATATATATATATATATATATTGTATATGTATATATATATATAAAATATATTATATGAAATATAAACCACCTAAACACAGTAATTAATTATTTATTTCCAATAACTGGTTTGTGCAGTATCTTACACCTTCACTTGCTATTAAATTCTATCTTATTCTTTTTAATTTATTTGTATTATTTTTGTGTAAATTATAAATATTTTCACAAGCACATTTATGTTCTTTTGTTTTTGTCTTAGGTCATTTGACTGGTTTTTTATGCAGCTCTTTAAGATTCCCTATCTAGTGCTAGTCGTTTCATTTTGGTATACATTGTACCTGTACAATAGGGTACACGTTGTATACCCCATTTATGTTCGTAATATCATTTAAAATTTCACAATAGATAACATTATAATTTATAATAAAAAAATAGATGTCATTAAAACAAATAAGTTTTAATGTAATAAAAATAGAATTTAATACATACTGGAGATGCAGGGTACTGCAAAAAACAGTCGGTGGAAATTAATATGGCAAGTTTAACTTATCTAATTATTGTGTTTTGGTGGTTTATATTTCAAATAAAATATTTATCAGAGACAAATTAGGCATTGACCAGATACTGGTATTTCTTAATATGTAACGCAATTAAGTTTCTTTTCTTTATTATACTGTTGTTTCCTTTATTGCATTTATGTTGTAATTTGCCACACAAAATTTCTGTGTTTCGCATGACATTTAATGCCAGATCTACCTAAAATTTTTAAAAAATTTAGAAATAAAAGTAACTGCAGTATCAAAAGAGAAAGTTACCTATCAATGATGTAAACTGGAGTCTAAACTAATGGCCCTGACCCTCTCTTTTTCTGTTTAGCCTCTGGAACCACCATGAGGTATTACTTCAGAGGATGGTATGTATGAATGCAAATTAAGTGTAGTTTTGTTCAGTCTCACGTCGACCATTCCTGAAGTGTGTGGTTAATCGAAACAACCCTACCATGAAAGAAAACTAATATCCACAATCTAGTATTCAAATCCATTTAAACGTCTTTACTAGGATTTGTACCTTAGAACTCTTGACTTGCAATTATGAGTTAACCACTAGACTATAGTCTTAATAAATACTAGTATTATCATGAAATTATATGATGTAGTAAAGAATTAGTAGTACCTTAATATTTTACCATTTGGCAACACAGCTTTACATTTATCGCCACAGCTAATCCAAAGATCAAATCCATCGAGCAGCTGAAAGGATCGGTCGATCTGGTAGTCTGAAGAAATAGGATGCAGGATGAAGTGAAGAGTTGATGAGATGTGGAATGTAATCTGGTAATCTGTATTATTTCTAGTCTCATTTTTATATTTATAGTTTGTAAATTTGTGTAGTGAGGAAGATAATGTTAATTTCACACTTTGATCTTGATCGCACTTCAATTTCACACTTTATTTACACCAATCACTTATTTCCCCCACAATTTCAAAAATATGTAAAAAAGATAAAATAATTACATACTAAAAACCAGGGTCAGTTCATGTCTTTTTAATATGCAAGGCAAATATATTACATATAAAAATTATTAAATTTTGAAATAATTTGGATTTCTGTGTTATGCTAGATGGATTTTTTCACATTCTACTTAGGATTTTACCACAAAAAATGGTTAATTTTGCAAGTAAGTAAAAAATTAGCGAATAAAATGAAATAATTTATTATGGCACCTCTAAAATCAGCTGACCCTGGTTTGAAAAAATTAAACTACCATGCAAGCATGCATCTTCTTTGAAGCAGGTGGCTGAACGCTGATTGGGGAAAGCAAAGGGGTATTCAAAATTTTAAATATTTCAAATAAAAGAAAAAAATAAAATTTTTAAAACTGTAGTTAGATATAAAAATGCTCTAACCTTCAATTAAACACCTACCAAAAAAATTTAAGAAAAAGCTTATGTAAAATAATAAATATCAAATAAAAAAAACATATTTTTAAAAACAAACATATTATATCCTATATGAAACAGATTTAAAAGCTGAATTTAATTAAGAAATTGTCTCTATATATTTACTTATTTTTTTAATTTCATGAACTTATTTAAAAGATTAATTTTGTCAATCAAATGAATAAAATTTAAATAATTTATAAGAAAGGAAATTTAAAAACTCACTCATTAATATTTCAAATAAAATTTTATAAAGCAATTTAAACTACACAAAGGAATTTTTATGTGATTAAATTTAAAATTAAAATATAAATTTAAATTATAAAATTTAATTTTTTATGAATTTAAATTGATTTATAAGGAGGACTTCAGCCACTGGTAGCGAAGTGATGAGCTGAAAAGACAAAGAAACATAATAAACATACAATAATTATAAATATTATGAATAAAATATTTCTATATATCACCCCCCCCCCACAATATATAGACACATTTATATACACAGCAACCCCCAACCGGAACCCGATCAACGATATCGGGTTGATGAAATACGATCGCGACGCGGTTGACGCGGTACGAATGCTTTATGTACGAAGCAATCGCGAAAACTATTCATTGCATACAACATAGATATTTACAATTTCAATATGTAATCAAGAACTATATTAAAAATAATTGTGCATCATATTTGGTACCTAATAAGCTAAGATGTGAATAATACACCCTGATCTGTGTAAGAGCAGATCGAATTTACTATCCGTTAAGGAAAAAGTTGTAATATACCGTGAACTGTGTCACAGCAATTTGCGTTTTGTGAAGCAGAAATCTAAAATAATACACCCTGAACTGTTTCAGAGCATATCAGATTTGCTATCTGTTGAGCAAAAGTCTAAAATAATACACCCTGAACTGTTTCAGAGCATATCAGACTTGCTATGTGTTGATAAAAAATAATACACCCTGAACTGTTTCAGAGCATATAAGATTTGCTATATGTTGAGCAAAAGTCTAAAATAATACACCCTGAACTGTTTCAGAGCATATAAGATTTGCTATATGTTGAGCAAAAGTCTAAAATAATACAGCCTGAACTGTTTCAGAGCATATCAGATTTGCTGTGTTGATAAAAATCTAAAATAATACACCCTGAACTGTTTCAGAGCATATCAGACTTGCCATGTGTTGATAAAAAATCTAAAATAATACACCCTGAACTTTTTCAGAGCATATAAGATTTGCCATCTGTGGAGCAAAAATCTAAAATAATACACCCTGAACTGTTTCAGAGCATATCAGATTTGCCATCTGTTGAGCAAAAGTCTAAAATAATACACCCTGAACTGTTTCAGAGCATATAAGATTTGTTATATGTTGAGCAAAAGTCTAAAATAATACACCCTGAACTGTTTCAGAGCATATAAGATTTGCTATATGTTGAGCAAAAGTCTAAAATAATACAGCCTGAACTGTTTCAGAGCATATCAGATTTGCTGTGTTGATAAAAATCTAAAATAATACAGCCTGAACTGTTTCAGAGCATATAAGATTTGCCATCTGTGGAGCAAAAATCTAAAATAATACACCCTGAACTGTTTCAGAGCATATCAGACTTGCTATGTGTTGATAAAAAATCTAAAATAATACACCCTGAACTGTTTCAGAGCATATCAGATTTGCCATCTGTTGAGCAAAAGTCTAAAATAATACACCCTGAACTGTTTCAGAGCATATAAGATTTGCCATCTGTGGAGCAAGTCTAAAATAATACAGCCTGAACTGTTTCAGAGCATATCAGATTTGCTGTGTTGATAAAAATCTAAAATAATACACCCTGAACTGTTTCAGAGCATATCAGACTTGCTGTGTTGATAAAAAATCTAAAATAATACACCCTGAACTGTTTCAGAGCATATAAGATTTGCCATCTGTGGAGCAAAAATCTAAAATAATACACCCTGAACTGTTTCAGAGCATATCAGATTTGCTATCTGTTGATAAAAAATCTAAAATAATACACCCTGAACTGTTTCGGAGCATATCAGATTTGCTGTGTTGATAAAAAATCTAAAATGATACACCTTGAACTGTGTCAGAGAATATAAAATTTTCTGTCTGTATAATACAGTCTAATCTATGTGTTTTTACAGTTACATAATTTGAAGCTGTATTTCTAAAAATGAAACCCAATTAGAAGATTGAACTAGGGAAATATTAATCAGAAGATGTTTTATAATTTTAATAGAAAAATGTTATGGATTTGAAGAAACATAACTTAAGGGATTTTTCTATTATTTTCAATATTAAAAATAGAAGATTTTTTCAAAGAAATCAGTTACTCAGAGAGTATTTAATAATAATGAATTTACTTGTATTTTACATATTTCTTTTTTTCCCTTTTGTACTTGGCAGGTGTATGCATTACTATCCAGACCTCTTAATTACCCCTTTTAAGATTCTCTTAAGATTGCATTTTCACAGCATAATATGGCCAATCCTGGCTGGAATTAAAAAAAAGTCTATAATTTATATTATTGAAAAAAAGGTAAGTTGCTAATGATAGCAAATGGAATCAAGTTGTGATTGATGACAATGCAAGTGAAAAGGGGGTATTATATAATGCAAATACTAAATGTAATATTGAAGCTACCTTTATCTGTCGGATGAAAGAAAAAAATTAAATTTTATTATTCAGTAATCTATAAGGAGGTCTTTTTTCATCAAAAATATGAAATATAATTACAAAGAAATTCTATATGTGAACAGTGGGAGGTGCAGAATGATTAATAGCAGGTGACAGGTACCGATTAAATTACAAATTCTAATCTTGTATAAGAAAGAGAATGTGCTCAATTTCAGTGTTACATGGTTTTGGAAAATGGTTTATAAAAAATATACATTTATAGAAATAAACTAATAATTTCAGTGGATAACCACCAGGCAGCATATGGCATATACTACTCTAGAAGACTAAAACCAGGGGGTTTATATATATAGTTTGCTCATACGAAAGGTTTAATATAGTGTACTTTTAGGTTGTAAAAATTATCAAAGGTAACACTGACTGATTCCTGATGGATATACTGTAATAGTTCCTTGATGGTTCTCTGCAGAAGTCCAGTATACTTTCAAATACTGTTTGATGGTGTCAAAAATAGATTTATGAAAAGTTAGATGGTTAGGGTGAAAAGTTTTTTTAAATTAATGCCAAAAAACTGATGTGTTGTATTCTTAAATTTGTTTACATATAGATAATCAAAGGGACATTTTAGAATTAATTTTTTTGTTAAATATGGGTATTTATTTAAGAAATTACTTAGGATAATTATAAAATAAAAGCAAATCCACAAAGAAAATAAGATGCGAGGCTATTTTACATAAACAGATCAAATATGATTGAAAAAAGCCAATACTATGAATTAGTAAATCACAAATTTCTCCTTATTTAAAAATAATAAATTTAAACAAAACTGGAGAAATGTATAAACAGCCTTTAAGTGGTTTATGAACCCTGTTCCTTAAAATCAATTATATTATAATTTAACCTCTTTGAAGACACATATCATATAAATTGATAATCAATTTATATTACATTTAAATTTAGATATTCAACTCAAATACAGCAGAATGAATGATATACATAAAATACCCATCAACTAAACTTAAATTAGAGTGATTAATGTTAGTAAGTTACTCAATGTTAGTAAAACAATTTTTTATGATAAAACAGTTATATTTCTAAGCTACATAAAAAAACATGCAATTACAAGCCACGTGAAATTACTAGCTTCATAACAAGTACATGCAATTACAAGCTACCTAATTATTTTATGTATATTATTAAAATTACTGTATTTGAGCCAACAAAACCGTGTAAACATAATTTGTATACAAAATATACATAGTAAAAACATTTATCTCTCTCCAAAGAGGTTAAATTTAAATATTTAATTAAAAGGTTAGGAAACTAATGCTTATTAATATTTTTGAAAAAATTGTATTGTTTGCATTTCATTAAAAAACAGAGAATTCACATAAAGAACAAGATTATAGTCTACTACTTGTTATGAAAATAAATGGAATCTTTACAGTATATGGTCATTTCACTATTTCCTTAAAGGTATGAATATAAACTGGGATTGTATTTTTCTTCCTGTATGAAGTTTTACAAACGGCTATATATAATTAAATAAATTCCAGTAAAATAATTGTAACTGAAAAGAAAAAAGCAGAGTAAAAAATTGAAAATGATTTTAATGAAGAAATTATTTGAAATAATTGGCTAACATTTTGATATGGATGTAGTGACAAAGGAGGTATAGTAACATCAGAAGGTATAGTAACATCAGTAACATAACCACCAAAGTACCTAATCAAACAAAGTTAAGAATTACATCAAAAATATATTAAAGCGTAGACTAAAATTCATTTAGAAGAAAAATGAGTAATTAAAAAAATTTAGTCCTTATTTTTTTTTCTACCTAGTCATCTGTATAATCAGAATAAATAAAAAAAATTGCACCTGCTTGAAAATAATTAAAAAATACGATAAAACCTTTTTGATTGTATTACAGTATTCAGAAATTTGTGTGCCGGTTGGCAATTCACTACAAATGATAATGGATCAAATGAAAATATTGAAAATGGATTAGAACAAGTATTACTTGGATTTGAATATTCTGTTTTTATTTATTAGTGAGCTGAAAAAAATTAAAATAAATTTAGCTTAAACAGGTTTGGTTGATTACACAATAAAACAGCTTTACAAAAGATTTCTTTTTCAGGTTACAATCAAGAGACCCAGAAATGAATGCAGTTAACTACAACTGACGTCCAGGAAAAATTTAGAAATATGGGAAACAAAAATAAATTTTAAATTATCTTTAATCAAGATAAAAGATAATTTCTTATTATTATAAACTCTTGAGAAATAAAGGAAGAATACCTCTGCAATAATGGAAAATATTTGTACAAGTGATAATTGGCTTTTATTTCTAGAATTTTCTAGAGAATTACAGAAAAAAGAAATTGAACAACATAGATGTGAAAATGTGAGGATGTCCAATAAGATTTGGTTCAATGATTTTGTATGAAAGAAAATTAAGATTGTTCAAGTGGGGAAATAACACAATTATTATGATCTGAAAAAACTAAAAAAGAATAAGAGTATTTTAAATATGATACATAACTGCACATTATTGTTTTTTAATTCAAACTACAATCTTATCTTAATACAGTTTCTAAAAAGTATTTCCTAATAATTAAAGTGTTCGATACATCAAACAATAAAATTTGATAGTTCCTGCAAGATATTGATCGTACTAAGGTATTGTACTTCTTTTCAGTACACATTAAAGGTAGCCAAGCGCAAGAAAAAACATGCCTGTTCAGTACATATAAATTACACTTAATTATTTATACAAGTAATGCATCCAGATGTAATATAAAAATTAGGCAATTCCTACAAAATTATTGAAAATATTAATACATTTTATAGCATTTTCTTGAATAAAATTCATTTTAGTTCCTACATAAAATTCATCGGTAATTAATTTTATAAAAATTTTGCCATGTTGATGAATCCATTTCAAAAAAAGATTACATCACCCCTCTTTTTTTTTAATAAAACAAATTTTGTAAAATGGAAGATTATTATTTATCTAGAATAGATTTTAAATTTTTAAAAATCATCAAAAAAGAAAATCTTTTTTCGTAAAATAGATCATCATTTAAACTGTAGCAACGTGCTTTAAAAAATCTACTTCAAATTTTAATTTTCATTAAACTGTAATTAAGAAAAAAAATGTTTAATTTAAAACCGATATATTAAAAAAAAATAAAACTATGTTGTATGCAATAAAATAAATGTTCCTCACTTTAAAATAATGTCCTAAATTATGTGGTTATCCAGTCTAGAAGATTGTTCAGGTTACCACATGAAGTAGATGTTCATAGTCCAACGATTTCGACGACACTGTCTTTACTTCGTATGAGGTTAGAAGATTGAAAAACAAGTTAATTACCTTTCTGCGTTTCTGATTGGTCAATCATATCGGAGTGTTTCGTTACAGACCCGAGCGACTCCCTCGTGACATATCTTATCCGTCCAACGTTAACATTTTGACAAACAACTTTGTTTGTTATAAGAGTTGAAAAACAAGTTAATTACTTTTCTGTGTGTCTGATTGGTCAATTGTATTACAGTTGTTTAATTGTTCTAATGAATCCCTCCTGACTTAACTTAGTAATCTTCAATATATATATATATATATTTGAATTTAAAATAAAAGAAGGAAGCAATTTCAAAACGTTTTTTTTTTTTACTTTTACCTGTATTATAATATTACTTAATAAAAACAAATACGTCATCACAATTGCCGATCTAGTCGAAAATTAACAGACATTTTTTTTCAATAGTAATTTACAGAACTGAACTTTTGTTTTTTGCACCGATATATTTTTTTTCAGTTAAGAAAAAAAATTGGTAACATTATGTTCTCTAAGACAGAATAAGGTATTAATTTGTTAATATCAGCGAAAATTGCTAAATGTAAAATTAATTTTGTTATAAATTAATTTCCAGACATACTATTTTCTATTAAATGGGATATATTTGGTTCCGCCTTTGCTAACAGCAAAGGTTTCACACAAAAATTCTTCCTATACCTAACTTCAATTAGACGATGCACTCATTTTTGATTTAGCGAATATACTAGCTGCAGATGCATGCCTGTGGCACGCCCTCCGCAGCTAGACCCTGCGGACCGGTAATCGCTAGCGCACAGATTTGAGCGTGTTTAGCGAAAGATCGGATCTGTACGTATTACGTCGGGTGAGTGCGATCAAAACGCAGGGCTAAACGAATTAATTTCCGGATAACCGAGATCCGGTCGATCAAGAGCGTACCCGATGAGTTAAACGGTTCGACCTGCCGGTACTTACGCCGTTTGAATCGTAAAAATCGGACCAGCGGTTGCCGAAATATTACGGTGACACCCCCTCCCCAATTTCCGAACGGCACCCCGATGGGAACGGATGGGATTATCGCCCAGGGGGGTTGAGACAATTTTTCAGAGGGCTAGGACCGATCGTTTTTTGAGATATTTGCGATTTTCTTCCAAAAATTCGGATCCTGTTAAAAAGTACTAAATTTTTCCCAAACTACGATATATATATATATATATGTGCTGTATATCGATATATATTATAATATAACAAGTATACACCTGACCACTACCAGACATGTACTAAGACATTATTAGTATTTTATCTATTAATTAATATCTGATTTTACTTCTTAAAAATTAAACATTTTTTAAATACATCCAGTTTTCAGTTGGCGCTTTGTGCATACAGCTGTTATAACCTCACGTGTAGTTAAGTAAGGTTATTTTGATTATTTTTGGATTATAATAATAATTCAATAATAACAAAAAACTATCAGAAGTTTTTAACGAATGTGCGCAGAAATAATGTACTGTTATTTCGTTTTGCAGCTAATTAATTTAACATTTAAAAAGCAAACAAACAATAGTCCCTTTTTCATTTAATCATAATGGGTAAAAACAATTGAATATTCTTGCAATTTGCACTTGTATAAAAAAATTGTAATAGTTAAAAAATGTTATACATCATTTAAACAACTTTTCGGCATTCTACTTCTAAAATTGTAATATTGTGTAACAGACAAACGGTACGTAGTAAATGTGAATGTTTTGTAAAAGTGAGGTTAGTTTTTTCTCGTAGTTTTGTGGTACGTGATTGAATTTACCATCTTATTTGAACTAAAAGGTGTTTATTTTGTGAAAAAATATGATCATCTTTTATTAATTTTTTTGATAAGCGTAAACATTAAAGTGATGATATTTTGGATGAGCTAATTAATACAAATTTTGAAATGACGGTAGACAGTGACTATATAATTAGGTTTGCGAAACAACTTCTGTTTTGGTAAGTAAACTTTGAGAGTATTTAAGACACTGTTAATAGTCAAAATGAGGTAACACCTAGTTTTAGTAATGCGAATTTACCAGAAGTTTTCGAAGATAAAAATAATGAGGTTAAGTTTGACAATCAAAGTAGAATTACTGGTGATAATGTAAGCAAAACTTATTTTTAAATAATGTAAACCAACAAGTTTGCAATACCGACAATAGTATAAATAATGCAATCATTAATGAAAAGCTACTTGGTAACAAATCCTCTCAACATCCAGGTTAGACCTATTTTTTTCTGTTTCGCCTCTGGAACCACAGTTAGGTATTAAATTTCAGAGGATGATATGCATGATTGTAAATGAAGTGTACTCTTGTACAGTCTCAAGTCGACCATTCCTGAGAAGTGTGGTTAATTAAAACCCAACCACCAAAACACACAGATATCCATGATTTAGTTCTCAAATCCTTATAAAACTACCTTTATTAGGATTTGAACTGTACAACTCTCAATAGGTTAGACCTATCTGGAAAAACCAAAGTATTTGAGGCACTGACCGACATTGATTTTTCTGGTAGCTCATACTTATATGATTTTAATGATTTACATACCTTATCAAGTCTTTTCATACTTTTTTGATGTACCACTTAATGTACAATTAAACCAAATAAACTGTTTGGTTCTTATGTATTAACGCCACCGCAGCTACAGCTTTATTTAAAAACAAAGTAGTCAATCAGATTTTGGTGGAAAATGAACAGTCTCTTTACTAATTTTAATAAATGGTTATTTATATTTATTTATTTTATAAATATAATTTAACCAAACTTAACCTTTGCACGCTAACTTTGACCAATTAGCACCGTAATTTTTTGAGTATTTATATAATAAATTCAGTAATTATTGCAATTATTTATTATTTAAATAATCAAAACACTCCTGTTAATTAGTCAAGGTTAGCGAGCATAGGTTAAGTTTGGTTAAATTATATTTATAAAATAAATAAATATAAATAACCATTTATTAAAATTAATAAAGAGACTGTTTTGAATCTATGTTAAACTCTATATATCGGCCCATTTTCCACCAAAATCAGATTGACTAATTTGTTTTTAATTAAAGCTGTAGCTGCGGTGGCGTTAATACGTAAGTACCAACTGTTTATATTTTCTGTCCCAACATTGCATAAATTATTAAGTATATTAATTATGATGTTGATTGTTAAACTAGAAAATACTAGATCATATTGGGATGTTAATGTAAGTAACGTAGGTAATGTAGGTGAAGAACAACTGTATGAAACCCCTTAAGTGGGGGTTTTAAAATATTTGTACTAAGTGGTACCTCTTGATTCATATATAATTTTGAATCTACTCTGGTCAAGAAAATAGCTAGATGCTACCTGATGAATCCAATTTAGGCATTTGTGCCAATTCTGTAGTAAGATTAGCTAGAAGCATTCCAATTTGACAACTTTACAAAATGTGTTTTGATAACCTACGCTTCCTTTCAGTTTATCCAGAAAAATTGTAGATTCATGGCATTGGTAAGATCAGATTCCATGAAAGAACAGATTTCCTGGATTGAAATTTCATCTCGAAAAAGAAATGAAAAAATCACATAGAGGTGCATTTTTTGAAAATATAGCAGGGTCCAAACCATTTGAAGTGACCCAAGGATGGTTGCTTGATCAATTCAAAAAAAAATAAAACTTTCCCACTTGTTTACTACATGTCTCAGGACCATAAAGCTAATTTTTTTAATTTTTAATTAATTCAGTTTACTTGTGGCGGTCATTTTTGTTATGGTGCACAAATTTTTGCGATTGTAAGGGTTTATGCATAACTAAAAAACTATTGCTCCAGGAAGGATGAAACAAAAAGCAATTTAATCATATTTTATCATGGTAAAAGATTGGCCCAGTGGTTTATTTACCTATATGTCTTCTTTCCATGAGAAAATTACCAATAAAGTTGAACATGAAAAATGGTGAAATTTCACTTTTGGTAATTTTTTTTCAAGAGGCAGGGATGGCATACACAGTTTGAATTATTTTTTTATATATAGGTATATGTTAGTAGTTTTACCATAAATAATATTAATGGTAATATACTTAACCCTTAATTTTTATGAATTTTTGAAAGCTAATTTTTTTTTAAATTCAGATTTTGGCTTCAAATAACTGTGATGGGGATGGTGATAACAATCTCAAATTTGCACACTTTAGTGTTTTAGTAGATGTTTATGGCAAATAAAAGCGTTTCTTGTGTATAACACTAATAAAAAAGTTAAAACCTCTAAAAATCATGAAAAAGCTCTTGTGATACCATTTTGACTCACTAAATAAGTGCTCCATGGGGGTTTCTTGCCTTCTTGGCACTTTAATATTTTTTTACTTATTACTACAGTTGAAATAGACTTGTTTGTACCATTTAACTGTAGTGTTCATGTTATAATAGGCGCTTGAAGTTATTTCCAGTTGTCAGGAAAATTTATATTGCAACATTCTCATTTATGCTTGTATCATTATTTAACTTTACAGTTACAGACTGGTCAGTCTGACATTAGTCAGTGACCTGTTCACATCTTTACCGAGTGGCTCAAATTTCAAACTGTGTTTGGAAATGTTTATTAAATAAATAAATTTTACTTAATAATATTATATTTGCAAATTTTAAAATAGTTTAAATTTTTACATTATTTTCAAGTAATTTCACATAAAAAATTGAAGAAAAATGTTCCACAGGAATTTATCTGAATGAAGAGTGTCATAAAACAGTGTGTGTTACAGTGCCAAAAGAACTTATTAAAGTCCTGAGAAAGTTGACATCACTTGAACTAACTACAGTGACGGGTCATTCTCACCCAATTTCAAGAGAATTATCAGAAGAGATATCACAGGTGTTGGTTAAGTACACTAAATAATAAACTTTCATTTTTACAAAAACAGGCTATTTCATTGAACAGTAATTAAAATTTTGCTACAATAAATTTTTTCTTTGATAATGTTTACAAAAATAAACCAGTATAAAAATAAAAATGAATTCTTGTAGAAAGATGTAGGCTACTCATTGAAATTTCAGTTTCGGTAAGTTTAACAAGCATTTTTGAATCAAAATTTTATTAGGATACTGGTATTGGCTAGTTATAATTAAATTACGACCTATCATTAACAATTAAAAAAAAATCTTTTAAAAATATTGAAAATATCAACTTCAACAACGTAGGGCTAAATATAAAAAATGTAAAGTGTAAAGAAGACAAGAAACCCCCTTGGAGCACTTATTTAGTGAGTCAAAATGGTATCTCTTTTAAGAGGTTTTTCATGATTTTTGAGAGGTTATAACTTTTTTATTAATGCAATACACAACAAACTTTTTTATTTGCCATAAACATCTACAAAAACACTGCAAGTTATGCAAATTTGAGATTTTTATCACCGCCTCTTCAGAGTTATTTGAAACCAAATTTAAAATTTTTTTAAAAAAATTAGCTTTCAAATAATCATAAAGATCTAGAGGTAAGTAAATTACCATTAATATTATTTATGGTAAAATTATTAACATATACCTACATTCAACAAAATAATTCAAACTGTGTATGCCATCCCTGCCTGTTGAAAAAAATGACCAAAAAAGAAATTTCACTGTTTTTCATGTTCAACTTTATGGGTAATCTTCTCATAGAAATAAGAAACATAGGTAAATAAACTACTAGACCAATCTTTTACTTTGAGAAAATATGAATAAATTGCTTTTTGTTTCATTCTTCCAGGACCAATAGTTTTTAAGTTTCCTTATAATCACAAAAAAATAGGTGTGGGCACCATAACAAAAATCCCCACTACAGGTAAACTGCATAATTAAAAAATTATTTTTAAATAATTTTAAGGTCCTGAAACAAGTAGGAAAGTTTCAATTATTTTTGAATCGGTCAAGCAACCAGCTTATGTTTTTTTGGTATACTTCAAATAGATTGAATTGTAAGTGTAATTTTTATTGTTGATAATAATTTAAGATGTTCAGTTTTTGTAATAATGGTTGTTCTATTGTTACACTAAAACAAGAAAGCATTCCAAACATTCTGTACCAGTTAAAGTCATAACATAAATTGCACTTGGCCTATCCACAACAATCAGTGAATACTTGTGAAAAAATCAAATTCTTTAATATTTCACCAGTCAATACAGGACTTACTTCAAATTTAAACTTACTTACAAACTCACTTCATTATGGTAATTGCTTAAACTATTTAAATATTCCATACCAGTATGTAGATTAATGGAAATCTTCTGTAAAGTGTGTTTTTATTTTCTAATTAGTATATAAGAGTGCATGAAACATTGGTTACATTAAAGAAAACAAAACCCTTCATTATTATTTCAATTTGAGAACTTTTTTTTGTAATACAATAAGTTTTTTTTGTCTTCCATACTCTTAATAGAATCTGACCACAAAAATAAAAAGTTACAACCAAACAATCAATCATAGAGAGGGAGATTACAAAAAACTGTGACCATGACCCATAGTATTGACTACCATGAATTTATTGAAAACTTAATGTGAGAGGTTTAGTTCTAACTTTAAAATCATTGAAACTAATAAATGAAATGCACCACCTTAAAATGTAAAAGGATTTGATTGCCAGTGAGGTTCTCTATTGGTTGTTAAGATTTCATTCTACAATCATAAGGCCTCAAAATTTTAGTAGAACTGTATCAGTATTAGCGGAAATACCATCTCATTGAACTGTTTAAGAAAAACAAATAGTACTTTTCAAACTTCATTACTGAATCTATTTTTCTTTCCTTTCTTATTTGCTGATCATGATTAGTAACTGTTGGTATCTGCTAGAATATAATACATTTTTTCAAGTATCTTTATTTCTGCTTTACAGAATTGTCACTAGAACCCAAGAATGAATTTTATGGGCCTCACTTCATATCAGGAAGAATAAATATTGCTGACAGTTTTTTTTTTTTTTGTCTTCAGTCATTTGACTGGTTTGATGCAGCTCTCCAAGATTCCCTATCTAGTGCTAGTCGTTTCATTTCAGTATACATCCTACATCCCTAACAATTTGTTTTACATATTCCAAACATGGCCTGCCTACACAATTTTTTCCTTCTACTTGTCCTTCCAATATTAAAGCGAATATTTCAGGATGCCTTAGTATGTGGCCTATAAGTCTGTCTCTTCTTTTAACTATATTTTTCCAAATGCTTCTTTCTTCATCTATTTGCTGCAATACCTCTTCATTTGTCACTTTATCCACCCATCTGATTTTTAACATTCTCCTATAGCACCATATTTCAAACCCTTCTAATCTTTTCTTCTCAGATACTCCGATCGTCCAAGTTTCACTTACATATAAAGTGACACTCCAAACATATACTTTCAAAAATCTTTTCCTGACATTTAAATTAATTTTTGATGTAAACAAATTATATTTCTTACCGAGGGCTCGTTTCGCTTGTGCTATTCGGCATTTTATATCGTTCCTACTTCGTCCATCTTTAATAATTCTACTTCCCAAATAACAAAATTCTTCTACCTCCATAATCTTTTCTCCTCCTATTTTCACATTCAGTGGTCCTTCTTTGTTATTTCTACTACATTTCATTACTTTTGTTTTGTTCTTGTTTATTTTCATGCGATAGTTCTTGCGTAGGACTTCATCTATACCGTTCATTGTTTCTTCTAAATCCTTTTTTCTCTCGGCTAGAATTACTATATCATCAGCAAATCGTAGCATCTTTATCTTTTCATCTTGTACTGTTACTCCGAATCTAAATTGTTCTTTAACATCATTAACCGGTAGTTCCATGTAAAGATTAAAAAGTAACGGAGATAGGGAACATCCTTTTCGGACTCCCTTTCTTATTACGGCTTCTTTCTTATGTTCTTCAATTATTACTGTTACTGTTTGGTTCCTGTACATGTTAGCAATTGTTCTTCTATCTCTGTATTTGAACCCTAATTTTTTTTAAATGCTGAACATTTTATTCCAGTCTACGTTATCGAATGCCTTTTCTAGGTCTATAAACGCCAAGTATGTTGGTTTGTTTTTCTTTAATCTTCCTTCTACTATTAATCTGAGGCCTAAAATTGCTTCCCTTGTCCCTATACTTTTCCTGAAACCAAATTGGTCTTCTAACACTTCTTCCACTCTCCTCTCAATTCTTTTGTATAGAATTCTAGTTAAGATTTTTGATGCATGACTAGTTAAACTAATTGTTCTGTATTCTTCACATTTATCTGCCCCTGCTTTCTTTGGTATCATGACTATAACACTTTTTTTGAAGTCTGATGGAAATTCCCCTTTTTCATAAATATTGTACACCAGTTTGTATAATCTATCAATCGCTTCCTCACCTGCACTGCGCAGTAATTCTACAGGTATTCCGTCTATTCCAGGAGCCTTTCTGCCATTTAAATCTTTTAATGCTCTCTTAAATTCAGATCTCAGTATTGTTTCTCCCATTTCATCCTCCTCAACTTCCTCTTCTTCCTCTATAAAACCATTTTCTAATTCATTTCCTCCGTATAACTCTTCAATATATTCCACCCATCTATCGACTTTACCTTTCGTATTATATATAGGTGTACCATCTTTGTTTAACACATTATTAGATTTTAATTTATGTACCCCAAAATTTTCCTTAACTTTCCTGTATGCTCCGTCTATTTTACCAATGTTCATTTCTCTTTCCACTTCTGAACACTTTTCTTTAATCCTCTCTTCTTTTGCCAGTTTGCACTTCCTGTTTATAGCATTTCTTAATTGCCAATAGTTCCTTTTACTTTCTTCATCACTAGCATTCTTATATTTTCTTCGTTCATCCATCAGCTGCAATATATCGTGTGAAACCCAAGGTTTTCTACCAGTTCTCTTTATTCCGTCTAAGTTTGCTTCTGCTGATTTAAGAATTTCCTTTTTAACATTCTCCCATTCTTCTTCTACATTTTCTACCTTATCTTTTTTACTCAGACCTCTTGCGATGTCCTCCTCAAAAATCTTCTTTTCCTCCTTTTCCTCAAGCTTCTCTAAATTCCACCGATTCATCTGACACCTTTTCTTCAGGTTTTTAAACCCCAATCTACATTTCATTATCAGCAAATTATGGTCGCTATCAATGTCTGCTCCAGGGTAAGTTTTGCAGTCAACAAGTTGATTTCTAAATCTTTGCTTAACCATGATATAATCTATCTGATACCTTGCAGTATCTCCTGGCTTTTTCCAAGTGTATATTCTTCTATTATGATTTTTCAATTGGGTGTTGACAATTACTAAATTATACTTCGTGCAAAACTCTATAAGTCGGCTCCCTCTTTCATTCCTTTTGCCCAGCCCGTATTCACCCACTATATTTCCTTCCTTGCCTTTTCCAATGCTTGCATTCCAATCTCCAACTATTATTAAATTTTCATCTCCTTATACTTGTTTAATTGCTTCATGAATCTCTTCGTATACATACTCTACCTCATCATCATCATGGGCGCTTGTAGGCGTATAGACGTTAACAATCGTTGTCGGTTTAGGTTTTGATTTTATCCTTATTACAATGATTCTATCGCTATGCGTTTTGAAATACTCTACTCTCTTCCCTATCTTCTTGTTCATTATGAAACCTACTCCTGCCTGCCCATTATTTGAAGCTGAGTTAATTATTCTAAAATCACCTGACCAAAAATCGCCTTCCTCTTCCCACCGAACCTCACTAATTCCTACTACATCCACATTTATCCTATCCATTTCCCTTTTTAAATTTTCTAGCCTACCAACCTTTTTTAAACGTCTAACATTCCACGCTCCGAATCGTAGAATGTTATTTTTTAATTTTCTGGTGACCCCTTCCTTAGTAGTCCCCACCCGGAGATCCGAATGGGGGACTAGTTTACCTCCAGAATATTTTACCAAGGAAGGCGCCTCCATCATTGCTATATGAAAATGCAGAGCCACATTTTCTTGGAAAAAAAGCAGCTGTAGTTTTCCATTGCTTTCAGCTGCACGGTACTCAGAGGACTGAGTGATGTTGATATGGCCGTTTAAGTCATTCTGACTCACGCCCGTAACAACTACTGAAAGAGTTGCTGCCCTCTTTCAGGAATCATTCCTTAGTCTGGCTCTCAACAGATACCTCTTCGATATGGTTGCACCTTCGGTCCAGCTACTCTGTATCCCTGAGCACTCAAGCCCCCTCACCAACGGCAAGGTCTCATGTTTCATAGAGGAGGGCTATGACAGTAGGAAATGAAATTGGCAGAAAATTTTTAGAATGTGTAATTTTAATGGGTGGAAGTGATTCCATCTATAAACAACATAAAACAATTTACAATTCTAATGGGTGGAACAAGGAATTTCACACTTGTTTGGCTTCCAGGTTTGTATGTATTGCTTTAAAATGAAGAATTTGTTATTAAATTTGCTGTATTCATTATGCATTATTTAAAGGGTTAAAATTTCTGAATGGTAGAATCAGTACTTCTTTAATGTAAAGGTTATAGGGGTGAATTCCATTAATTTTCATATGTAAATTAGTTCCTGGAGGTCCCCTTTTTTTAGAATTGAGCTAATTCAAGAATTATGGTGATGAATCCAATTCATCCTTGTTTGTTCAAATTTGTAATTTTGTAATAAATAACTTTCTAACTTGTTGATTCATGAATTACAGTATTTCATCCCATTCTACACTCTAGCAGAAAAATAAATAATATTAGGCAAATATCACTCTACAGTAATGCCGCTGATGCCATAGGTGATATCATAGTTCCAAGGGAACTATGCACATATACATTAATGCCATAGGTTCTGAGGGAAGATCTTTTTTTTTATTGTTATAAGTCATAAGATGAAAATTAAATTCCATTCAAAAACAATTTATAAAAATTATTAATATGAATACATGTGTGATAAAAGAGGCAAATGTAATTATTAATTGACATATAAACAGTTTTTTTCTTATACTTCATCTTTGTGTTTTAGATTTTAAGTAAAATTTTTGTAAACAGCTTTATAAATTAGTCAATCTAGTTTTCTGGTTTATTTTAATAACCCGTATTTTTATATGAAACAAGTTGATTTATTTAAAATTTTTCCACTACTTTCATTTTTATTTATTTCTTTTTTTACTTTTAAGAATTATTGAATTAATTTTATACATAAAGATTTTTGAGAAAAGAGAAATCTTTGAATTGTTAAGTTGAAATGACACCTAGTAATGGCAGATTTTTAATATTAATCATATCTCAAAGCATGCCATTTAGTTGCTAAAAATTTGTGATGGGATGAACAACATGCCATTACGAGAAATATAAAATTGTTCTATAGAAACAATGACTATATGAAAATTGTGTAGTCTGAATTTTGGTTCATTTTCAATTTGTCAACAGTATCTAGTTTGCCAGCTTACACCATTAGGAAAGAACTTGATCAATTTAAAACAGTGGGCTCAGCACTTGAAAAGGAATAGAAGCTTAAAAAATTTTTGAAACCAGGGAAGCTTTCACTTAAGAGTATAACATTCTGCCAGATGACTTTCCACATTAGTTTGTCTTACCACACTTTTTATAGAATATTTTTTTTTTAGGATTTAGATTAAAGAATTCCCAAATTCTCTACATTCCACTTACTCAAATTGTATTTTTTCTATTTTTATTGTTATTGTAGTTATTACTAATCATTTTAACCCCTCAAAACTAAAAAAAACATTAACTACATACTATGTAGCTGCATATACATTCAAGCCTTTCTCAGTACCGAATGAATAGATTTTAATTTTTTTTTTATTTTGTAAAGGATACTTGTTACTGCATAGTTAGTATCCAGGTAACTTAAGTGAAAGATTTTTTAAACAAAAAGTTACATTGAGTAAATAGATAATTTGAAAATTTTTTTTGTCATTACTGCTTAGTTTTTCTTTTTGTACCATAACATTACTTTAGAGCTAATATTAAGCGATGATGATAGTATATTATATAGACTGATGTCATGGTGATTTTCACAAGTATTTTCTTGTGAAAATTCAAGAAAATTAATGGAACAAGTTAAAGAAAAAATAATCCTTATTTCTGCGTTTCACAAAATTACCTCATATTCTGTAACAGTCTCTTTACATTGTTTCTCTGCATTTGTTTTCTTATTTTTACAAAGACAGAGTAAAAAACAAATATATATTCCCTCATTCCAAAGAGTTTTAGCATTAGCACTCTACTTCATCCCACTACGTTCCTTAATATCTCATAAAAAAATAGATCCATTTAATAAGATTCAGCTGAACAAATGTACATCTCACAATGAACAAAACTTAATCAATTTCATTATAACAAGATATCATGTTAGCAATCTTAACAGTTATGGTTACAATTAGGTGTGGTTTTTTGTTGTTTATTTCAGGGTATAATAATGTACCATTAATGTAGGTTATAGTATACAAGTTATACCTGAAACTGACTCTATAAGGGTAAATTAACTGAAGATCGATCTAGTATTTATAAGTCAAAAAAACTTATACATTTAACATTAAACAATTCTAAAAGTCTCTTCTTAATTAACACAGAAGGTGAATTAACATTCACAATTATAATCGGGTTACAACAAGATTATTCTACTGCCCAATATTATATCATAGAAAAATTTAGTTCTCTTCAGCTATCTTTTAAATATATATATATATATTTTCTTATTATGTATAAATATTATTTCATGTTTAAACAAATATTTTTTTTTTATCAATAAAAAAACAATAATAAATGTATCCTGTTTTTGTAGGATAAAAAACTTGTTTTATTAACAAACTTTGGGTCCTCTGTAGTAAAGTTATGAAAGTTTAAAGGAAAGTTAAATCTGAAAAGGAACAAAATCTTCTGTCAAGAGGATTCCTGAGAGTTAAGCAGTAAAGTTTAGTTAGGAATAAGACTATACTGCAGTAGGCATTAAAATAAAATTCATGTTTAGAATGTCAATTCTAACTTAGATCTTTAGAACTTTCCAGTTCAAATTAGTATGAGTGTTTTTTCTCTTCAGTAAACGTATTTTCATTTTTCTTTTTTCATTTTTAGATGATATTAAGTTTATAATAAATGGAGAAGAGAAGTCTATTATATCATCAATTGGCAGCAAAAAGCTATGTTCTGCAGTTGGATTAAATGACTTATGTGACAAGCTTTGGGACTCTGAATAAAAAATTGCACCATTTGATCAAGATGTAAGATATAATTATTAATGGTGTATAATCAGTCAAGCTCTTAATTAGTATTAGCAGATAATTTATCTCAAAACTGGTTGAATGAATTTTACTAAAGAACAAATTTTTAGATCGGTAGATTTCATTCTTTTACATTGCAAAATTTATTAAGTCTAATCTGATGGATTAGAAAACAAGCGGCTCTTTTACTTTTTAGAACCAAGCTGCTTGAAGTAACATGCTGATTATTACTGTTTTATCTAGTTACATTGCATAGTTACTCTGTAGTAAGTATAGCAATATATTTCCATTTATTTATGATTAACAAAAAATTTATTTTGAAGCAAAACTTCACTAACTCAAGAAGTCCAAGGATACAAGAGACTTAAGTATACCTATGAAGTACCTAAAAATAAAACTTAAGGATCTAAGTAAAGAATCCTATTCTATCCTTCCTTTATCCACTGTATCCATATATTTTATATTCACCCTATGTTCCTTTTTAAGTTTACTCCTTCTACGTACATACTATCATACTTTCAAATTTGGAACCCAAAATTTAATGTTTACAATTTACATTAATTTTTTTTACGACTTGTTTATCTATTAATACTTATCCCTATATATTATCCAGAGTGATTCAGGAGTAAAGGTAAATAATTTGGAAATTGATTTTAGAGCTTGAAATAAGGAAAAAGGTTCATACAAACTTATGTTCCAGAACACTTTATCAGGTTAAGGCTAGAGAAGAATTTTGCTTGAATTTCAGATCCCTCACTGAAATGAGGTCATACTGAAATTTGCAAATTTGGATAAGGGAATACTGAAATTTGGGTAAGGGATAAACTTGATGGTGTCTTATGTTTTTTGACCTGAAAAACCAAATCAAATGATGTATCTTCCGTAGTTTTCATTATATTTAACATCAAACAGAAAAATTCTGTGACAAAAAAAAACAATTTCTTTAGGTTTGAAGTACAATAACTTTATTAAATAACTGATGAAGCATAATTTCACAATCATGGGTAGACACAACAAACCTTCATGAGGGATTGAAAACACCAGTATCCAAGGGCTCACTATTAATAATTGTTCATGCTGCCTTTGGTGTTCATTCAAACAATTTTCATCTGTTTTTTTAAAAATCATTTTTTTTTATTTCATCATCTCATAAAGATTATGAAATTGTGATGGAGAATTAAGCAGAATGCCCCTTACACATCTAAATAAAAGCTAGCCTGGTTCAGGTGGTATCATATGCACAATAACCTTCTAAATTTTATGTTTTTATTTTTACAGGTTATGTTTAAAATTGTTAATTTTTTTTATAGATTCTGCTACGAGTGTAATTTATAGACAAGTAGGTATCATAAATGTATTAGTGTTCTGGTCAATGGGATAAGGTTAACCTTGATGATTTTTAGAGAACTATTTTTTAGTTAATTTATTTTGTGTTATTTTTATTGAACTTATTGCCCTGAATAGATTGAAATGTTACCAATTAAAATATGTAACATAAAAAATTATACTTACGTATATTGCATGCCCCTCCTACCATATTCCTACATCATGTTTACATAATTTCCTCACAGGATGTGTGCCATGAATTCACCATCCCTAGTTTAGTGATATAGAAAGGGGTATTTTCAGTTTTTATAGGTTACAATACTTTCAGTTTTTATAGGTTACAATACTTTCAGTTTTTATAGGTTACATACTGGAAAAAAATCAAGTTTATAATTTATATATATATTTTTTTTGGGTTACATTTATTTAAGAATATAAACAATTAATATACTTAATAGTATACCTAATTTTAATTGTCATTAATAGTTTTTTAAGTTGGTTAAAATAGAGTGTGTGGTAATCTAAGAAAAACGATCATGTGGTAATAATATGTGTGAAAATTCAAGAAAATTAATGGAACAAGTTAAAGAAAAAATAATCCTTATTTCTGCGTTTCACAAAATTACCTCATATTCTGTAACAGTCTCTTTACATTGTTTCTCTGCATTTGTTTTCTTATTTTTACAAAGACAGAGTAAAAAACAAATATATATTCCCTCATTCCAAAGAGTTTTAGCATTAGCACTCTACTTCATCCCACTACGTTCCTTAATATCTCATAAAAAAATAGATCCATTTAATAAGATTCAGCTGAACAAATGTACATCTCACAATGAACAAAACTTAATCAATTTCATTATAACAAGATATCATGTTAGCAATCTTAACAGTTATGGTTACAATTAGGTGTGGTTTTTTTGTTGTTTATTTCAGGGTATAATAATGTACCATTAATGTAGGTTATAGTATACAAGTTATACCTGAAACTGACTCTATAAGGGTAAATTAACTGAAGATCGATCTAGTATTTATAAGTCAAAAAAACTTATACATTTAACATTAAACAATTCTAAAAGTCTCTTCTTAATTAACACAGAAGGTGAATTAACATTCACAATTATAATCGGGTTACAACAAGATTATTCTACTGCCCAATATTATATCATAGAAAAATTTAGTTCTCTTCAGCTATCTTTTAAATATATATATATATATTTTCTTATTATGTATAAATATTATTTCATGTTTAAACAAATGATTTTTTTTTTATCAATAAAAAAACAATAATAAATGTATCCTGTTTTTGTAGGATAAAAAACTTGTTTTATTAACAAACTTTGGGTCCTCTGTAGTAAAGTTATGAAAGTTTAAAGGAAAGTTAAATCTGAAAAGGAACAAAATCTTCTGTCAAGAGGATTCCTGAGAGTTAAGCAGTAAAGTTTAGTTAGGAATAAGACTATACTGCAGTAGGCATTAAAATAAAATTCATGTTTAGAATGTCAATTCTAACTTAGATCTTTAGAACTTTCCAGTTCAAATTAGTATGAGTGTTTTTTCTCTTCAGTAAACGTATTTTCATTTTTCTTTTTTCATTTTTAGATGATATTAAGTTTATAATAAATGGAGAAGAGAAGTCTATTATATCATCAATTGGCAGCAAAAAGCTATGTTCTGCAGTTGGATTAAATGACTTATGTGACAAGCTTTGGGACTCTGAATCAAAAATTGCACCATTTGATCAAGATGTAAGATATAATTATTAATGGTGTATAATCAGTCAAGCTCTTAATTAGTATTAGCAGATAATTTATCTCAAAACTGGTTGAATGAATTTTACTAAAGAACAAATTTTTAGATCGGTAGATTTCATTCTTTTACATTGCAAAATTTATTAAGTCTAATCTGATGGATTAGAAAACAAGCGGCTCTTTTACTTTTTAGAACCAAGCTGCTTGAAGTAACATGCTGATTATTACTGTTTTATCTAGTTACATTGCATAGTTACTCTGTAGTAAGTATAGCAATATATTTCCATTTATTTATGATTAACAAAAAATTTATTTTGAAGCAAAACTTCACTAACTCAAGAAGTCCAAGGATACAAGAGACTTAAGTATACCTATGAAGTACCTAAAAATAAAACTTAAGGATCTAAGTAAAGAATCCTATTCTATCCTTCCTTTATCCACTGTATCCATATATTTTATATTCACCCTATGTTCCTTTTTAAGTTTACTCCTTCTACGTACATACTATCATACTTTCAAATTTGGAACCCAAAATTTAATGTTTACAATTTACATTAATTTTTTTTACGACTTGTTTATCTATTAATACTTATCCCTATATATTATCCAGAGTGATTCAGGAGTAAAGGTAAATAATTTGGAAATTGATTTTAGAGCTTGAAATAAGGAAAAAGGTTCATACAAACTTATGTTCCAGAACACTTTATCAGGTTAAGGCTAGAGAAGAATTTTGCTTGAATTTCAGATCCCTCACTGAAATGAGGTCATACTGAAATTTGCAAATTTGGATAAGGGAATACTGAAATTTGGGTAAGGGATAAACTTGATGGTGTCTTATGTTTTTTGACCTGAAAAACCAAATCAAATGATGTATCTTCCGTAGTTTTCATTATATTTAACATCAAACAGAAAAATTCTGTGACAAAAAAAAACAATTTCTTTAGGTTTGAAGTACAATAACTTTATTAAATAACTGATGAAGCATAATTTCACAATCATGGGTAGACACAACAAACCTTCATGAGGGATTGAAAACACCAGTATCCAAGGGCTCACTATTAATAATTGTTCATGCTGCCTTTGGTGTTCATTCAAACAATTTTCATCTGTTTTTTTAAAAATCATTTTTTTTTATTTCATCATCTCATAAAGATTATGAAATTGTGATGGAGAATTAAGCAGAATGCCCCTTACACATCTAAATAAAAGCTAGCCTGGTTCAGGTGGTATCATATGCACAATAACCTTCTAAATTTTATGTTTTTATTTTTACAGGTTATGTTTAAAATTGTTAATTTTTTTTATAGATTCTGCTACGAGTGTAATTTATAGACAAGTAGGTATCATAAATGTATTAGTGTTCTGGTCAATGGGATAAGGTTAACCTTGATGATTTTTAGAGAACTATTTTTTAGTTAATTTATTTTGTGTTATTTTTATTGAACTTATTGCCCTGAATAGATTGAAATGTTACCAATTAAAATATGTAACATAAAAAATTATACTTACGTATATTGCATGCCCCTCCTACCATATTCCTACATCATGTTTACATAATTTCCTCACAGGATGTGTGCCATGAATTCACCATCCCTAGTTTAGTGATATAGAAAGGGGTATTTTCAGTTTTTATAGGTTACAATACTTTCAGTTTTTATAGGTTACAATACTTTCAGTTTTTATAGGTTACATACTGGAAAAAAAATCAAGTTTATAATTTATATATATATTTTTTTTGGGTTACATTTATTTAAGAATATAAACAATTAATATACTTAATAGTATACCTAATTTTAATTGTCATTAATAGTTTTTTAAGTTGGTTAAAATAGAGTGTGTGGTAATCTAAGAAAAACGATCATGTGGTAATAATATCATTTTTAGAATTACTTGAGCGTATAATTTTTTCAGCCATTGCTTTTTAAATGTTATCTTTTTAAAATTATCATGGTGTTTTTTTGTAAAAACAGTAAGTTTTGGTTGGTAATGTAATATTTTGTATTTTGCTCAGAAAGCGGAAAAGTTTGTAGTTATCGTAGTAACATTTGTTTAAGTATAATGTAATATTATTGTGATGATTTTAATGTTAAACTATCTTTAAATTCTACTTATATATTATATTTTACTTACTTTTTAGGATTACATGTGTATATACATATATATATAAATAATTTTTTTTTAAATATAATTCTCTTCTATTGCAAAGGAAAATATTTTAGGAGAAAGAATGTAAATTTTATTTTAATTTTGTATTTCATTAATATTATTTTATTGATAGTTGTAATTAATTTGTTATTTATATCTGTATTATTGTATAGAATTTAAATGTTATTTAACTTTTTGTTTTATTATTATTAAAAACATTTTATTTTAGTTCCTTGTATTTAGTACATTTTATTGTATAATTTTGTTTTATCAGTAAAATTTTATTTTGTTATATAAATACTTAAATATTGTTATATTATTATTATTATTCAATATTATTTATTCGTAATAATGTTATTGTTTTGTGTTGCTGTCAATGAAATACAAGTAATTTCAGTTGAAGTTAATTTTTTTTACATTGCAGATCTTAACTTGAAAGTTATCAGTCATCAACTGTTAATAAGAACATAAAATTAAAAAAAATGTTCAGTGGTCCTATATAATACACTAATCGGCCACCATTTTATAGATCCACCTTTCTATAAAATAATTTTTTTTAAATTACGAATAATGTTTCATTTTTTTATATGTAGTATACTGCATTTTAGCAAAATGCAGTATACTTTTCATTGAAGAACTGAATGATTATAATAGATATGGTTTGGGAACTGATTTAATGAAGTGAGTGCAACCATTCTTAGATACCAGTTAATGTTGCAATATGGTATATTTTATTTGTAGCATTTGGTAACATTAATTTTTTCAATACTATATTTTTATGAAGTGCAATAGATAACACATAGTAAGCTATTAGTATGTAGACTACTTTTTTTTATGTTAGAAATTGAAAATTCACAATTTAACTAATTCTTTTGAAAGTTTTCAATTTTATTAGTCGTTTTTTTCATGAAAAGTGAATAATTCTCATTATTCCCAGCCTAATCATCACTTACTTATGAACTAATAATAATAATTACTTATTTATCTTTAGTCTGATGCAACCTTTAATAAAATTTAATTTTAATTATTTGTACTATCTATATAATTCATAAACGTAAATAAATGAATACAATTGCCCACTAGTTTTATTTACACATAGTGCTTGTTGATTACATTAAAGATATTGGTGACCTGATTTTCTTCACCATATGTAAATTTGATGTTAAATTTAGTATATTCATATGAGAAATAATTAGTATATTTTAAAATCAATAGTGAAATCTAATAATCACATGCAAAAATTATTCTGTTCATGTTATTAAGTGACAAAGTTTTAAAATAAGTTTGTTCTTCAATACGCTAAATGTATAGCTGATATGTATACGTGACATCAGTTTTTAAAAGTTTAAATCCTGTCTTACATCAGCAAAAATATCCCAATGAAATTTTTTCTTTGTGTTTTATAAATTTTAATAAAATTAGATTTTTTTAAAAATTGAATCATATTTCTTCACAGTTAGCTATATGAAAATGTAAAAATTATTATCATTAAAATTTGTAATGTTTTTCAGTCACTTTGCATGTAATTAACATTGGTGTATTTTCACAATGCATATTCAATAACATAAGTATTAAATTTTTTTATTTTTTACAAAATTTGGTAAAATAGATTATACAGGTTGGTACTATTATAATCCAAGCTCTAAATTTCTGTTAGTCTGCTCTCTTTTGCCTTATTATTAAATATAAAGCCATAAATTAATGTTAAAATTTATCATTATAAAATATGACATTATTTCTGTTGATCGTTTTATTTGATTAATTTTGTGACATTATTATTTTTAGTATTTTTCTATTTAAGAGTACTAACTAGTTAGGATTCTATCAAACTTAAAACAAAATAATAATTTTTTCTGATAAAATGAGTAATTTAATGATAATAATGTTTGTTAGACCTAAAACAATTTGTACTGACTTATGGAATATTTATTACTAAAGAGATCCTTGAAGAAGGTTTGGGTGGGATCTGTTAAATTACTAATTGAATACAAGAAAGGTATCCTGGTGTCCTTGAGTACACAACTTAAATTATGATAATTTAGTTTGTCAGTTCTTTTGTTTTAACTCAAATGAGCAGAATTGTAACTCATTTCACTTCATATTTTATTTTATTGTTTTTTCCTTTTACATTGAAAAATTTCTTCATTACATCAAGGTACACTAGGCTGTATTTGTCTGGTTCTATTTTATAATCTGGTTACTGATGAATTAACATCATTATGCTAGCGCTGTACCAAGTATAGTTCTTGGCAGATATATATATATATATACATTATTATTACTTTTTTAAAAATAATTATGAGATTGTTCGATAAGTCCTTAGAAAAAGATAGAAAAAAATTATTTTGTGTAAATTTTTCTGTATTTTTCAACATAATCTACCTTTAACTCTATGTACTTTTCCAAGCGTTTCTCCAACTTATTTAAGCCGTCCAAGAAGTAGGATTTCAGAAGGTCCTCAAAATAAGCATCTTTTTGGGCGATGACCTCCTCGTTTTACATGAACTGTTGCCCGCCAAGTGATTTTTTTCAATTTTGTAAATAAAAAACAATCACTAGGGGCCAAATCCGATGAGTACAGTGAATTTGTTATAATTCAAACTTTAGTTCCTTTATTCTGGCCATCGAAATTGCGCGGGTGTACACCTGTGCATTGTCTTGATGGAAGAGGATGTTTTTTCTTGATTTCTTTGCTCAACCGGTGCGATAATGACACTTAATACTTTCCAGTTATTGTTTGTCCTTTTTCCAAGTAATCAGTGTAGATACCGTATGCATCCCACAAAACCGTGGCCATCACCTTGCTAGCCAATTTCACCCTCTTTGGAGCCTGTTCCCCTTCAAAAACCCACTGTTTTGACTGTTCCTTTGTGTGTAAAGTATAATAGTGTATTAATGTAGCGTCCACAGTTATGTATCGATGCAGAAACTCATCAGGGTTGCAACGGAAAAGCACCAAAACATCCTCAGAGTCGACCACACGATTACATTTATTCTCCACAGAACAAATGCGGCACCCATCTTGCCAAAATTTTTTTCACCGAATTTTTTGTGCAAAATTGAAAACACCTTGTGATATGCCTGTGGCCTCAAATATTTTGCAGATTTGATTCATCTATTTGCACTATTTGATTCATCGATCTCTCAAAACCACATCATAAATTTTGTCAATCATTTCAGGGGTGGTCATTTTCACTGGACGTCCTAAACAATGTTCATCTTTTGTGGATATATGGCCACGTTTAAACTCATTTGCCCAATTGTGTAAATGGTTGCAAACACAGGAGCAGATGTGCCACGAACTTCATCCAACTCAGCTTTGATCTCTTTCGGTGTTAAGCCTTTTAAATATAAGTGTTTAATCATCATTCAAAACTTTTTTTTTCCATTTTTCTAAATAAACAATAGTTTGTTGCTTCAATCAACTATGACTTTGAAACCATGTGATGAAGATAAAGCTGAAACTTTAACTGCACTCTAGCGACAAATGACGCTTACTAAAAGCAAACCATTTTCGATAGTACGAGCGCCATCTCTTGGATTTTCTTAGGACTTAATGAACAACTCTCGTATTAGTGCATAAGAAAGCATTTTAAAATTTCAAATGACTTATGATAAATTGGATTTTATTCATTTTTATTATTTTATAAATTTGTGAAGTAATACAGATAATGATTAACCAAAAAAAGTGGAAATTAAGGTGATGAAGTCAGTTTTCTGGATAATTGATCAGCTTTTTACCAATCTTCATCAACCAGTTTATTAAATGATTTTTTTTTAAAATTGTATCATCTTCCTAATTAGTTCACCATGAATGTATAGAATTGTTTTTTATATTAATACATTACCAATATTCCTGAACCAAACGTGAGCCTCTAGAACCTTTACTTAATTTTCCCAAAATATTTCATTAGGAACACTTAATGCAGCCCATTTACATTTACACCCATCACAAATTCAAAGATAACCATAAAAATACAATCTATATACATACTAAAGACTCATCAATAACTTATTGTTCTCTTCCAAGATCATTAATGCAGTGATACATTGTAGGCTGGAAACCAATTGAGATTTACATTGCCTGAAGCATCATAATGGAGAAATATGTTATGTCACCTTTCCCTTTTAAAGGGAATTTAAAGTTATTCTTTGTTTTTGGATACATGATTCTCTAGTGACCTCCATAAAAAGGTTTAACTAATAGTATAAAAAAAAAATTTCCAGGAGAGTGAAAATAAATCTCAGCATTGAAATTTATATTTATATTCTGCTAATTTTCCATGCCATTCTTTGAAGACTGAATTTTTAAAATGAAATAATTGTAATCATAAATTTAATGAATTATTCTAAAAAAAGTGATTGTTCTGATTATATAAATTAAATTATTAATACATACAAATGAAGTTATTATTTATTAATTTTTCTTAAAATATAATGAAATTTTATAGTTTAGAAAAACATTACAGAATCATTAAATTTAGTTGACTTAGGAGGATGGGCTGAATAATCTCTGACCTGAAAAAGAAAAAAACAGGTTTTTGTTTTTTTTTGCTTTTATTTTTTCAATATAATCTCCACAAAGACTAATATACTTCTCATAATAGTGCTGTAATGAGTTATACCACCAACTTTATAATGAGATTCATCTAGTTTTCAAAATATACATTTACACTATCAGTGACTCATTACTCTCAAATCATCCACTAAGCCATTTTTCTGAGGTTAGGAAATAGGTGATAAATCTAGTGAATAAGGCGCTTGGGAAAGCAATTACAACTTGTCGGTTGATTTTAGCTATTGTGTCAATTGATGAATGTTCTGGTGCATTGTCATATGAAACAAGATTTTTTTTGCTAGATTGGGTCGTTTTCTTTTTATACTTGATTGCTCAAACGTTGCAATAAGTTTGAAGGAATAAGCTAGTGAAGGATAGTATACTATAGAATACCAGTAAGAAATTAAACCTGCGGCGCCATCTATATGTCAGGCCTGAAACTTCTCAGCCCACCCCCATAAATAGCAATGTATATATATTTTTTAATAAATTAATTTTTGAAATTATTAGTTATAGAGATTTTTTTTTGAAATGATGCACTGCTAATTTAAATATATATGGGAGCAGTAATTAAATTTTGAAGGAAATCTGAGGACCATTAAAATAAATTAAACAGAAATGGACCATGATGTAATCTTGTCTACTAAGTCAAGATTGGTGTATAGTAAGTCAGAATTGTTGCCTTTTTTCTCTGATCAAATCTTATCCATTATTAATTTTCTTGATAAATAGCAAGTAGAAACTTAAATATCAAAGACTAGAATTTTTTTATTACAAATGTGTTTTGTGTAATAAGGAAATTAATAATTAAGAAAAAAAAATTCATTTTGAATAATTTGGGTTGTTTAGAAAACTGTGTAGATTGTTTTCATTACCTGAAAAATTAAGATTTTTAGTATGATATATCTATGAATTAGGAGCACAAAAAAAATTTATTGAAATTAGATCATTGGTAGTGTTTTCTTGTTTAACTGCAAGACAAGGCAATTTTAGTTAAATTTCTCTAATTAATGAGATTAATTTTATTGCCATGTAAAATCATATTGCTTACTAGTGCAATCTTTCTTAGTGCAAAGGCATATCTTTTTTATTACTATTTAATTTATTAATAAAAATTTCTGTTCTTACTTTTATAATTACCAATTTTAAGATGTAATTTTTCCATTTTAAGATGAAAATTGTTTTTCTAATAACCTGTTCACTTCTAATAAAAAAAATTAGATGGGCAATGCCTTGATACAAAGACAAAATTAAATTTTTACACTTAAATTTTTTATTGATATCCCTAGTTTAACTCTGTAAAATAACTTTCCTTAAATTATTTGTAATTTAAGTTTTTTTTGTCAAAAAATATTTGAAAAATTAAAATATTTGCATATATATAATAGTGTCAAATGTTTTATAATAGCTTGTACTTCACAATTATATTATTGAATTGAGTTATTTTTGACTTACTATAAATTGAGTTATATTTCCAATTTATTTTTGCAGTCATATTTTTCATTATGTATCTTAGAAACAAAAGAGATTGTGACTCGAAAAGCCATCTATTTTAATAGCACAAAATAATATTAAGTTTATTGTTATATTTTTTTCTGTGTTGAACACAGAATAAAATTTCTGATGTTTGAAACAGCTATTTATATAGGAAAAAATGATTTTCCATTTTATTTTTAATAATTCAATGTTTGTTTGAAAGGGATTGATAGAATCATTGTCAACAGTATTGAAATTTGAGTAGTGTATTTTGCAGCCAAACATCTATGGTTTGTTAAAAATAATTTTTTTATGTGGTAACATGTCCATAGTAGAAAGTGATTAATGCCATAATTATGTTACTATTTGTATAATCATTGGTATTTTATATTTTTAGTTTAAACCTTTAGTTTATTTTTGCAAAAGTAATGGTTATAATATGCAGTATGTTTAGTTAGCACTGACAAGGATTGATAGTATATAGTATTCAGAAAATGTTAATACAAAGGAATCACAAAAACTTGATAAAAGTTCTAATGAGAAACTTTGATATAAAAATAACTGCCTAAAAATCAGTAAGGTTTTATTTTTTCACACGTTTGCACCATCAACCTTTTCTGTTGCTAAAATGATTTTAAAGCATCTTTTTTTTAATTTTCAGGTCATTTTTTAGTCATTTTCTTTGGAAAACATAAAAATGTGTTTTAAATTTAAATAAATTATTTTTTACCATGAATTGTTTATTATTTGACTAAAAACATGTGCCATAAAGTTATAGTCCCTGTTTTTAATGTTTTTGTTTAGCTTTAGATTAAAAAAATAAGACTTTAATTGTTTTCATTTGATGTGTGATAAAGTGATTTTTTTATTTAATTTTAAAATTAGCATATTGGTAACTTATTTGAAATCACTTAATAAAATTAAATTTTTTTTCTTTTTCTTCTTTTTTTATTAATGAAGAGCTTGTAAATGCTGTATACTTGCTATTATCCTCTGTAAGGATGGTGTATACCACAGATAGTCTGATGTTAATACTGTATTAAAATTTTTTTTAAATTATATTATTACAAAATTAATTAAAATCTTAAAATTTTAACTTTTTATTTTGTTACTGATTTTTTTTGCTTCTTTAATTTGTTTGGTACTAATGGGAGTGAGTGAAGTTTCATTAAAAACATTTTATATTAAATAAATATATTCTTAATGACTATATATTATCTAATTGGTTGACATAGTGAGGATTTTCAACAAGTAGTATTGTCTTGTTTAAAAAAAAAACTTCTACGTTTGTTATACTGTTATATTTATTTATTTTTTAAATTAAAAATGGGTGCATTGATTAAAATAGGCCATCATGTAGCATTTAAAAATTAAAATATGATTTACCCTAAATTACTTGTATGTATGTATGTATGCCATTATTTTATACAATGTGTTTTAAAACTATACAATAATTAGTTTTAATGTAATGACTGTATGATACATAATAGTAAAAGTTAAAACTTGAAAAAGTTTTTTCTTTGTCATTCTATGAAAGTTATTATGTATAAAAAAAGTAAATCTTTGAAAAATGACTGAAATTTCTTTTTAGTTTTAAGTTAAATTGTGATTATTCTGACATTTTTTGATATACTTTTATGATTTATTGTTTAGAATCATAAAATTTATTAGTCATGGTTTGTGATTTTTTGAAAAAAAATGTTTTTTCCATTGTAAAATAAAATGTGTGCCTAATTTTTATTACTTTTTAGTATAATTTGTACAATTGTTATAATGTGATAAAATTTAAGGGATTTATCCTCATTTTTAGATAGTAGTAATATTTAAAATTATTCTTTTAATCATAAAAGATAATTAATTTAATTAATCCTTCCAAGAGCCAGTTTTAGATTTTAGGACAAAGAGGTTTTTCTGAATTCTTTAATAATAAAAAAATATTACTTTAAAAAATGTCTACCGTTTGATTCTTGGAAAAAACTATTGTTCATATATATATATATATATATATATATAATCTGTTCTTGTCTACAAAAAATTTCATTTTTTTCTTATATTTTGTATTAAATTTATTTTGAAAAATATTGATGTGACTGTAAAGACAACTTTAGAGTATACCCAATAAACTTGTTTTGTTATTTATAAAAATAAAATAATAATTATTAAGGTTTATAGTGCCATACGTATTTGTTAAAATTAATTAATTCTAATAACACTCACCTTAAACAAAAATAATGTTGACCTGGCCAACTAAAACTGCTTTATGCTTGTTGCATTTAAGAAACAAACTTAAAAAACTTTTTTAAACATTTATTCAGAATTTTAACAAAAATTATTTGTAAAATGTATCAAATACAGTCCTTACTTTTATTTTCTACAAACTAATATGTAATATTACTCGTTTCTAATAGTAAAGACTTATCTTATTGCAAACAGTACAGTGTTTCTTACATTTTACCAGAAAATTTCTCCAAAATTTCTTTGGGAATATGGGAATAACTGTGTGTTCTGTAAAGCTGAATTGCCAATCATCAATTATGTTCTTGATTATAGAAACGATGGATTGATCCCCAGCCAATGGTTTATAATATGTTATTGATAATTTTTTTCCACTCTTGCAATAGTAAATAATTATATTTTTTTTTATTCTTGATTTATTAAGTATTATTTATTTCTAATTCTATTCAGTATATATTTTCCTTGGAAGTCATCAGACCATGAAGTAACTACAGATTTCTCATGTGATCTAGATAATTGCTGCATAAATGTTTGTTACATACTACTTACTTGTGTGCATTATGCAGTCGTAGAGTTAAATTAGCTCATAGGCTTGGCACTGTTTTTGGCAGAAATTGAAAAAATTTCAATTGCTTGTAATTAGTTGAGAGTTATAATTTATTTTCATTTTATTTTTTCAGGGAGCTCTTTACACTCTCTCCTTACATACTGGTTATGCATGTATGTAACTTATTTACTTTTTAATTAATATATTTATTTTTACAACTTTATCCTGTGCAGGGATGGATCTTCATTTGTGTTCTGCTTTCAAAATTTTCTGTTTAGTAGGCGCATCCTTTTATAACTTCTGTTGTAAATCTTGTGTACAACATTGCAAGCAGTACATGCAATGCAATTCATGCATTACATTGCAAAATTTTAATAAAAATTTTAAATATTCCTTAAAACTTATTGAAAGTTTTCAAAGTTTGAAGAATGCAGCATTCATATACAATGAAAGAGGCACACCATGCTGTACCACTGTACACCTTTCAAGATAGCCTTTAAGCATCTAATCAGTTTGCATTGAACCTTCCATAAATTAATTACCATTTTTAATTATCTTAGGCTTTATTTTGTAATTACTTTTTTAATATTTAATTATTCTATGTTTAAAATCATTTGCTTCGGTAAAAAAAGCACAAATGTTGTAGTTGTAATTACAATCAACTACAATCCCTGTCTAATTGTAATTCTATTTCATGCTGTTTTATTTTGATAAGATACAGAAAATTCACTAAAGATATCAGCATGAAAGTTTCTGTGACCAAATGAAAGCCTTTATTCATAATTACAATTAAAAAATCTTTATAACGGCTGTATAAGCCAGGCCTATGGTTTTTCTTTCTTCTTTACATATTTTTGATTTAGCACTCTGGTAAAAAAAAAAAAATGTAAAAACAACAATGAATAATAATAGTTAAAACATTCACAGTTTGATTCCCCATATGGTGGTGCTTAGTAGGTAATTATTCTGATGTAACTATTTTGGTTGAAGTTAATGAGTTCTGAATTTCTACTCTTTAGGGTCAGACAATATAGGTCATTTTCAACACTCTTGCTATTATATCGATCAATTCTAGGACATGCCAACTACTAATTAGTAACAGTTAGGTTAGCAGAAAGTCCAGATAGATGAGGATCTACAAAAAAAGTATTGTCCATCAATAGATAAAAATTAAATTGTATTATCATTCTCTGCCATTATCGATGCCATGAATTAAAATTATCGGATTTATTGGATTAGATCATTTCTTCAAGAACCTTTTTTCTTTTAGAGCAAAAAGGAGTCGCCTATAGGTTTTCTCCTTACTTGTCATTTACTTTGCTTTGTAAAATAATACAACATTTTACTAGTTAAAAACTGTTAATTTAATATGAGTATTTTATTTTTATGAAAATTATTAATATATATAAATATCTACGTGGATGAAAATCTTCAATATAATGAAAGAAACATGAAACACAAAATCATTGTCAAAATTTAACACACGATATTTTTATGCTAAAGCGTTTAACATACAAACCTCAGGCAAATCCATCCAGCATCTTATCTAATGATTTGGGATGAAGAAGTACAATTATCAGTTAAAGAAAAAAATAAATAAATTAGATTTTTGTTAACATCCAAAATATCAGGTACTGGTTAATCAATGGACCAGTAATCTGATCTGATGAGCAAAACATTTGTTGTTTTTCTGAAACAATAAATATTGGACTTATAAGGGAATTAATACGATCTCTTTACTTTTGTTTGATGCTATACCTGATACATATACTTTATTTGTTCATTTATTCCTAGTACCACAAGAGTGTACAATTAATATTCAGTGTTTTTAAAATCACTGTTTATCTTTCCCTTTTTACACAAGGTCAGCCTTTAAAGTCATAAAGATGGATGAAGGTTTTATTTGCTATTTTTATATTGGAAAAGTTCCAGTAGATTAATATTTAATTTGTAGATTATGTTTCCTACTTCATTATAAACAATTCCCCTCTTATCTCTCTCTCAACCCTGTTGAGTAAAACAACTTAATTATTCAAAACAAGTATTTGTAACTTCCAAATGACTTAAAGAAATTTGGTTATGTATTTTGAATCTAGTTTTGAAATTCTAACGTATTCCTCGGACACAAATTTTCAAATATCTTGATTTACAGTTTTAGTACTATTTTATTGACTGTTATCAATAAAGTTGCATGTTACAAATTGTTTTTATTTTGTAGATTGATCATTTAATACTATCTTATCATTGTATGAAAATGTATAATTACATTCATGTTAAATATTCTATTCTTTTTTTAATGGAATTTCATTTTTGTTTTTCATCCCTAATTTATAATTCATCAATTTCAATTTCATATGAATACATTGATACAATGAAAGTAATCTATCGGTGTTGCATAAAACTTATATACACAACATATCACATGTAGTCATTAGCTTTTTCAGAAGCTATTTCCTATGTTAAAAATCCATTATTGTCGGCAGTGAGAATTACTTCTGTAACTTTTTTATAGTATTGTCAGTATAAAAACTATTGCTTCTATATAGTTTCCAATTTATATTTTGTGAATTATAAAACCATTTTTTTCACTCTGTAAATTGTAAGGTATTTTTTTAATATCTTGAAAAATAGTTAATAATTATCGCAAGAGTCTCATTTAGTACTTTAAATAAAAATATTTATTAAAAACGAATTAAGTCATACCTTCTTGATTTTTTTTCATTTATACATCAGTGAAAAAAGAAACGGCTTACCTAGAAGTTACTTACATTTAATATCGTTTAAAGCATTGTTTTAATCAATGCACAAACGTTGGTTTAATTAATTTAAAAAAAGTTTGTTCTGCTCAACCAGACTTGTTATAAAAAATAATGAATTTTTTTAAAGCTCATAAAATGTCCATGTTACTAAGCTGAGTGAGTTATACTAATGCGAGTTATAATTATTCCTATTTCTGTAAATACTTAATCCTTATTTATGTAAATAAAGATAAATACATTCAGTTTTTGCAGTTTTATATTTTAGTATCATAAGCAAAATTAAGACCACTCAAAAAGCATTCCTAGTTGAATAAGTAGCTCAGTAACTGTAACTATTAATTGAAAGTCAAATTTTTTGTCCATTGAAAGTTGGGGATAGGTTTGCTCAGTGTGATTTGCCAGTTTTTTTTTATAACCAGATATTTTAATTGACTTTACATAAAACGTTTTTTCCATAAAAATCCTAAAATAATCTTGGGTGGGATACTTTGTTAATATAACATAAAAAAACTAAAAAGAAAGTTTTTGATAAATATTATATAAAAACTATAAACAAAATGTATTCCTATGTAATATATATGTATTCCTTAAAAATAATTTTTATTTATCAACAAAAGATAGTTTTTAGTTGAAATGCTGTATAGAAAACTAAAGTATAAAAACTTGTTCCCCAGAATAGATTCTTTTACCTTGCTTTAACAGTAAAAATGTTTGTGCCTTCGCATTATAGAACCTGCTGCACCATTTAGGACTAATTTAAAACGTAAAGCAGATAGACATTACTTAAACGAAACATGTTGAATTGTGACAGATTGCTTACAATTTACATTGTTAAACGCTTCACAAATGCCAAATAACATTTCCAGGATTTTCTGTATTGGATGAGACAAGCCAGATTACAGATACACTATAGAATACCATCTACTGTACTATAAAAGTAAGGAATAATTTTTCAATATACTATCTACTCAATGACAAATACAAAAACATTTTAGAAAAAATTTAGTATTACAAAAATTTAACAAGAGAAATGAATGAATATAGGCAAATAATTTACAATTCCTTCCTTGAATCTGGACTGGAACATTCATTACCTAGCTGGAGTGACACACACCGTGTCTCAAATTGATTGTATATAGATGTAATACAGAAATTTCAGAGATATTTTAATAAACTTGCTGAAATATTTTAGAAATTTAAACTAATGATATGTGAATGGTGCAAATTGTAATTATAACATTAGTCACTACTCCATTATATGAATCTTTTTTATAGGAATATAAACAACAAGACTTAAATGACAAGTCATTAGAACTTGCTAAATTTGGGAAAAAATATTTGCTTGTTTTTATTAAATTTTTTTAAAGGATTTGTTGTACGTAATAGAAAATTTACTGCACATAAGTTTTTTTTTTTCATATTAGTCAAACAAAAAATTGTTATATAAAACTAAAACTGAAAGATATTAAACTCTGTTCAGGTAAATTCATTTACCTTTCAGTAGTAACAAAGTGATATAGCAGATATAACAGTGATAATAGCTCCAGTTTATCTACAATGTAATGTGTACTGTGAATTTTATTACAGAAAATGAACACAACAGATGCCCCATGGTTGAGCCAAATGAAATTAACACCTCAATAATTTATAGTAAAAAACTATTAAGTTTCATAAAAACAATCCCAACTTTTCAATTGGCATTCAGTCATATTCTTAATGATTGTGAATAAATGATTTGGCGCTAAAAATGTGCAGGACCAAATTCTATGCAAGCGTACATGATCTCATGGAAACCAAAGAAATTTTTATTAAATTTAAAAATAAAATAATGTACAAAATAAGAACTATTCTAAGCTATTTAGAGTTAATCTCATATTATCTCGTGTTTAATAACTACCATGATTGTAAATTAAAAACTTTTATTGGACTGATATTTGTCAAAAATTTTGACTGTCATCTTGTATGGATACAGATAACTGAATTGCTTACCCTTATTTCTCAGTGTTACAATTTATTTATAACACCTGCTTTAGGATACCTAGTCTCCTGAAAAAAATTTATTTGTTCAAAAAGATACTGTATTTTGTGTAGTGTATACATATAGATTGGAGTATTTTATGAATCCTATACTAAATGTATAAAAAACATATTTACAGAATCATTAATATAATTATCCCTAGATGAGTTAAAAAGTTTAATGCTTATTTACAGTCAGTTATCTATTATCTTGCATATTAATGCCTTCACTGCCATGAGAACCCATTTGGGATCTCATCCAGGTTCCTTAACTGGCCACATTACAGAACTGTGTTAGTGTTTACCAGGTCATGCCACATTTTTATAATTTTTTTTGATTATTATTTATTGTAATTAAAATCATTCGGCACAGTTAAAATCTAAAATTATGAGATCCCAAATGAAATCTAATGGCCCATGTAACATTTCAAAGGAAACATCCATTTTGACCATCCCTGAATTCATTTTGGCTAGCTTCGGCTTGAAACTAACTGTAAGGAAATATTTTGATCTTACAAGGGTAAGGCACATTAGTTTGAATCGGACTTCATATACATATATTTTTTAACTTAATTTTTTTTATTTAAATATATTGATTTATTAATAATTATTAACCTCAGATTGTAAAAAAGTTTTACAATAATAATTCAATAATAACATTAAAAAAAAAAAATGAAAAAAATCAGTAGTTATTACTGAAATAAAATTTTGTGTACTGATCATTTTAATTCTACAATTTTTACAGAGTTTAATAATTATTAATAAACCAATATATTTAGATTAAAAAAAAAATATGTATATGAAGTCAGATTTGAATTTATGCATACATGCCTACAGATCCGACATGTTCTCACTTACACCAGATAACTAATTGAGTGACGTGAAACAAAATTAATATGTAAACTAATATAAAATGCTGGTAAAGACACCACAAGATATGTGGTCCAACACAATCTCCCTTTCAAATGAAATAAGGTTAAGTGAAGTGCAGCAAAAATCTGTATATGTAATGTAATAGGTATACAAGGAAGTCATGTAGTGTCCACATCAGATTCTTAATTAAAAATTAAGGTACTGAAATTAACTAAAAAGAGGCACAGAAATACATTAACATACAACAGCACAAACAAAACCATAACCTAAAAGTAGGAAACAAGAAAATATTGTTAATCATATGTGATAAGAAGGGTTAGCCAATTTGGAAATATTATTCAATTAAATTTATATAGATTTATACTACCCGATTACTCCTGGGGGGTTAAAATATTCAGAAAAGAAAGTGTAGAATTTAAAACCCCCATTTCTCTTTTTAAAAAATTACCTAAAAATGAGCTAAATATGTCATGGAAATTCTTGTCTGTAGTTACAGTGTATGAAAATACCTGTGGAACTTAACATGTTAAAAAGTTAATTGTAGACATCTGTTTATTTCACATAAAAATCATTCATTGGAAAGAGAAAAAACAGCAATGTAGGTTGACAAGTTATCAAGGTTTATTTTACTATATTACACTGTACTATATCTTATCTAATAAACATCTCCATGTACTAATATTGCCATACTAAACTTGGCTAACTGTCATAATACTTTGAGAATTTTTGACTGAAGGCCTAATTGTTTGTCTTAAGTAAATGAACATCATTTGTTATTTTATGTAATAAAATTGAGTAAACATATTTTGCTTATTTTCACTTTTATATTTATTATAATGTTTTACATTACATTTATGCTGGTTACCACCATTCACTCTCTGTTTCCCTGAAATAAATGACTAAATCTTTTAGATTAAGTTGTCCAGTGTATTTTAAACTGTGAAGTATTTTCTAATTTACAAAAAACAAAAGTTTTCCAAGAAAACTGAAATTTTTTTAGCTAAATGTAAGTTTTACCAAATTTTCTAATTGTGATATAAATTATGTTTGGAGTGAGTTTATTTTTATTTTAGACTAGATGATTGTTGGACTGAACAAGTTGCAAAATTTTTAAATGCATTTTACTTTCATTGTTAGATCTGGGAAAAGTTGCAGGATAATTGCCTCTCTTCCAAAAAAAGAATCATTGAATGTGAATATTTTTAATGATTACCAAAAATTAAATGTAAAATTATAATTTAGTGAGAATGGTTTATAAAATTATTAACCTATTTTAACAATTTTATTACAGTTTTTAGATGTCTGTAAGCATTTGTGTAAGGTGTTTCTTAATTTACAATTTTTTCTTTAGAATTAAGTATATTTAACAAAGTAACACATTTTTTTCTTATTTTCAAGTGATATATTGCGTAGCATCGGTTACGATTTTTCAATCAACTTTTTTCATGCTACAGCTAAAATATAATTAATAATAATAAATGTAATCAGTAACTCTCAAAGTTACTGTTTGTGATTATAAAACTAAAGTGGCCGCAAAATTACAAGATAAAATAGCAAAACTATTAAAAGGACAGTGGGAAATAAAATAAGGTTAATAAAAAATCAAACAATAGAGAAGAAAAGTAAACATCAAATACAGTTACTCAGATTAGCTTTCAATTTGTTAATAGAAGACAAAAGTAAATAACAAAATTTAAATTTCTAAGTGAAGGATTTTTTAAGGAAACAAAAATATATAAAAGTAAACAGAAAAAGCAAAACAAAACTAATAGTGAACCCGTTGTTCTGGATAAGATGGGTTGTTGGAGCCCAATTTTATTATTTTAAAATAGGATTTATGTAAAAAAAATTTAATGTTATGTTGATTGCTGTTATATTAATCTTTTTGTGGAATACATCCTGTATGGGAAAGTGGAACAACTTGTTTTCAGTTAGGAGGGACTGCACCCCTCAAATAAATTTTCGCTATCCTTTCCTGACACATTCAATAAATTGTACACTTCTTGAAAGGAGTTTCTAGATATAGTTTGTGTTTTTAAAGCTTGATTTAGTAATTTGTATCTTACTTAAATTATTAGTAAAACAACCATTGGATATAAAATAATATATATCAATGAAAAAAAATCACAACTTTGCAAGTTTTAACTATAACTAAAAACAATGATGATCATTTTGTCCTTATAAAAGTAATACAATCTTTTTACTATATAAACTCAAATGAAATTAATTTTCCTTAAATTTTTATACTTATTTTTTATTTCAAAAAATAATAAATGTGATACCAATACCAGCATAATTTTTTACCGGTTTTTTGTGATTTTAAAATCACAAAACATAAATGATTAATTATGAGATATATTGATGATTACTTACATACAATTTGTAAAAATACTTAATTGTTGTTTTCTTAAGTTATTGGAGTTACTAATTTTGAAAAAATATGTATGTTTTTTTTTTAACTGTTATCATGTTATCAATAATATAATTTCATATGTAAATAAATAAATGTAAAATACTTTAATGTAAGTAAAAATTTTCTTTGTTATTGGAGTAATTAAGAAATCTAATAATAACTAAGGTAAAATTGCAATCACTTAATGGATCATTAAATGTGTACATAGATAGTAAATTAGTTAAAGTTATTTTTGTAAATAGAAATTAAAATATATATATATGTATATACATATATATATCACAGTAATTATAAAAATTAAAAGAAAAAATTTTGAATATGGAATTTGTGTATCGATAAGTTAAATTATCATTATATAATTATTAGGATGTATATTTATTTAAATGTTAAGTACTGGCGATCAGTTATATATTGCAATTACCATTTTATTATTGTACATAATATACAATGTAATTATTATATTTAAAATAAAATAAGTATATTATACTTAATCGTACTGTAGTTTTTTTTTAAGCTTCATTATTACTATATTAATCAGAGAGAATGATTTTTACTTCTTTTTAATGATAAATATGAAAATAAATACTCTATAAAAAGGATGTTGGCATGGTGCGGAAGTTTAGCACTTATTTTACCATGAGAAAGGCAGACAGTTGAACGTCAGACCGTACATACAGTTATATTTTATAAAACATCACCAAAATCGGTTATAAGAATAAAAATAATAATGACAAAATTTATTTTCTAAATATACGTAAGTACATAGATAAATTGTACATCATTAATCTACCTATTTCAACAAACAAAGATAATAAAATAAATAGGAAATATAACTTGTCATTTAAAGGATTTAACAAAATAGATTTTGGAAAGTTAGGTATAAAAAACTGCATTTTGGATTATCTTCAGGAAAATTACTTTTAAAAAAATGTAAAAAATAATCAACAGGATAGCAGTGGTTAAAGCATTTATTAATGAAAACTTTCTAATTAATTCATAAACAATATAGTGGAGTAATAGCATCTGCCTTTCATTCTGAATGTTATGGGTTTTTGAATCCCAGTGAACAATGGCAATTTTCATACACTACATAATTTATCTTTCATAAGTAACTGTAATTGGGTGGTTAGCTGTTGTTACTTATTAGATTTGTTTGTCATTCTATGTGTTCTTTTAATCATAGACTTCCCATCACCAACACACTGTTATACTAGGTGATTCATATAAAACTCATGATTGTCTTTTACTATTGTGGTTATTTTAACAATAATGGTGCAATAAATGCTTAATTGGTTTTCAAATGTAACGTATCTTTTGGAGATTACTTTATTTTTATTACATCTGTTGAAAATGTCCATCCATCTCAATTCATAACTCTGGTTCCAATGTTCCTGCTGTGACTGTAAGTCATAGGAGAAACATTCCTGTTGTTCAATGGAGCATTGCCTTGTCAATACCATTGATTTTGCGCATAATGTTATTTCAAATCATCTTATGTCCAAGGGTGTGTAGCATTTACTCTTGTCTTCTGATAATCCCAAAGGAGCTAGTCTTAAGTTCCTGGAGGTGATATAGTTGTAAAAAGAAACTTTTGATCAAAGCAAAGTAAAACGGAAATATCGAAAAAGATAAAGTCGCCAGACTCGGCTATGCCGTTCCCAGCCTCCATCACCCAGCAACCGGAAGTCGGTTCTCTGTGCTTCGCCTCTAATGGGGACGACCCCGCCGGGACTCAGTCTTTAAGCTCAGGGAACAGTTTTTTTGTAATTATTGCTTAGAGTCTTTTAGCTTTCGAGAGTCCCCGCACTTCATCACCGCCGTCAACGGGCGAACGGCAGTCCCGTACGGAGCTGTCCCTCGCCCACTCGCTTCCCAATAAGTTTCTCGCTTCCCAGAATTCCAGTTCAGCACACTGCTCAATATGCGCAATAAAACGATGCGTCCACCGCCCTTTCGTGGACAAATCCCACCTGGCTTTCCAATCCCTGTAAACAGTTGTGTTGGCATTGTTACTAGACACACCCTGATAAATTTGTGCACGAGCCGCCACCAGCTGCTGTAGTGGCGGGATCCCAGTCACCACAGCACCGCAATTTATTATTTAAATATTCAAAACATTACTGTTAATCGGTAAGGTTAGCGAACGAATTGAGCGTCGGTTAAGTTTGGTTAAGTCTTGCTGTTTTCAGTTATCTCCAGGTGAAAAACTTGCAAACTTTTGGAAGGGGACAAACGAAGAACTATTAATTTTTATTTTTTATTTTGAAACATACATGCTAAAGATAAACAGCTGGGTAACCATGCCAGCAACATAACAAACTTGTTTATATCTATAGAAAAGAACAGTAAGCATCGTAATATTGAAAATAAAAAGGAAAGGAAAACATTCAGGACTGATGATACTGCCCGCCAAACAATCTTACAATGATTTTTTCCTCAGTTGTACTACTATCAAAATTTACACTGAAAATACAAATGATATGCTTTTTTAATTAAAGGTGTAATGTTTTTTCAATTTAATTTTACAGTAAACTCACCACATACATAAAAAAAGGCATCCACATCATTTACACAATTTTGAGTCATTGTTAACAAACTTTAGACAGCAATAAGACTGAACAAAATTAATTCATTCTTAAATCCAATGCTTAATACAAACAACACAACAGTGCTTTCAGCTACATATTTTGACCAGCACAGACGTGTTTAATCTTGACCATGACGGCTCTCTTTTCAGTATTAGATATTATGTCATAATATGCGATTATTATATGATTTAATTCTTTGTCTAGTATTGTTTATTTATGGCTTAAAAATTATGTTAACAAAGTTAAACAATAAAAAATGAGCTAACAAAATACAATATAGGAGCTTAAAATGCTAACTATATGTTGAAAAACGAAAATAAATCTTTTAATTAAAATTTAAATTTTTTTCAAAAATTGTAGGTGATATAAAGATTCTGAGTTCATATCCGTTTTCAACATCAAAAAACAAATTAAAATCATGTTTTCACAATGTTTTAATCATTTGTTGGAACCCAACCTGTGAAGAATGTTGTGCATTATAATAGAAAAACAAAGTCCCATGAATAGGTACCTTGTCCAAACATGATCGTCACATAAACACGTAGGTGGAGTGGACTTAATGAATAGTTCAAATGGGTGAGGATGAATTGTGAAGAGAACAAGAAAATGGTACTACAGTTTGTTCTATCATACAATCGATAAAACTGTTGTAAATATTTTGTTATACAGGAAGAGTTTTAGAAAATACAGGTACCAGTAGTAAACAAAAAACCCTGTCATCATTTGCTTTCAGACTGGAGATAGCTTAATTATTATGTAAAATTGGTATAAATACAACATCGACTAGAGGTCATACTAGTTCCAGCAAAGAAAAAATTAAAATCGTCAACTGATACTCTAGCTGATGTTCGTTTGGATAAATATGAACAATGGGGCCTGTACGTATAAAAAAATTAAAATGTAAAATTCCAAATTGTAAAGGATTTACTCTTGTAAATCCTTTGTGCACAGTGTTTACTTTATTTTGTGTTTCAATAACAAAAATAATTGTTTTATGAAATGTCGTATTGTTGAACATAATTAGACTGTGTATTTGTGAAGATAATGTAAAGTGATTTAGAGAATAATTATTGTGTTGGCTAAAGGATAGTATTATAATGTTAAAAATTATCAATATAAATCATTTTAAAAAAATAGCTTGTGGCTTATCAAAAATAGAGTATTAATTTTTAAAAAAGTGTTTTTCTTAAAGTCTGATTATAGGCATCTGTTAAAAACTAAAAAATAATTAAAAATAAAAATAATTTGAGATTCATCTTTTAAAAATATCTAACATTTATATTTATATTTTGTTTTTTATTTTTTCAAATTTATTAAAATTGCACATTTTTAATTACATTGTTGAAAATGATAGTTTTTTTATATGATTTACCATTAGAAAATATTTTTTTAATAAAATTTAACAGTATAAACAACATATAAATAATTTAGAACCTAATAGATGGTTCAAAATGCATAAAGTAGCTTTTTGTCAGCCATATAAAAAAAATTTCTAAATAATTTAAAAACTCAATTTTTAATTTTTTAACTATTTTTCTGAAAAATTACACATTTTTTAAATTTGAAAATTCATGCATTGTTGGGTTAATATACAATCTAAATCAGTTATTAGCTGTAATATCCATTTTCATAATTTTTGCTGGAGAAGTTGTTTTTATTTATAAGTTGTTATCAAAATTAAATTAGTGGGTTGTTAAAAAATTTATTTTCTAGCGATTTAAGTATTGATGTTGTGAATATTTTAAAACATAATTTATACAGCATGCTTCTGGTGACAAACATCTACATTATAAATTCACTTACATTAAATTTACCTTTGTAATATTTTCATTTTAATTAAAATAGCATACAAAATGAAGATATTTTTTTCATTTGGGTTTGGTTTAAATGCATTTATTAATCGCAATCAATGTTTTAATATTATGGCATAAAACACATTAGGGCCTGTAAAGGTTAAACTATAGGAATAGTATATGAACCTGGTTTTCCTACTATAAGCAGTAATTATTGATAAAAGATTAGAAAATTGATAATTATCGGTAACATTTTAAGTAAACAACACAGTCATTAATGTTTCATGTGGTGCTACTGTACTATACATGGAATGGCAACGTCGAACAAAGTTGTTTGGTGTTCTCACAACAGTGTTGAAATGATGAAAGCTCTGCCCCTCATTTACTTTTAGACATGTAATAGGCAATGGAGATAAATATAATTATTTGCGCTATATTATATTTTGAGTACCTACTCAAATAGAGAAACTGTAAATAAATAAAGGTATACAAGGTGAAGTTGAATAAATAGACTTAAATAATTACCTGTATGGTTTTATAACATGTTCATTATTATTATTAAATATTTTTGAACAAATTTGTGTTATAACAAAACAAATATTGTTTTATTATTCTGATTAAATTATAATATGCACTCGCAAAAAAATTTAAGCACAAACCATGGAAGCAGCAAAATTAATTTTTCTGGCATTTGTCTTACAACCAACGGAAACCATGGTAAAACCTTGGTTAGAACATCAAAAATATTTTAAAATATTCATTATACAAAAAAAATAAAAGTTACAATCAGAAATAATTTAAGTTCTTCCAATTATATTATGTTCTGAAATAAAATCAATTAAGAAAGAAAAATCTCATATTTTTTTAACATATTCTTATCAGGAAGGGGCCCTACATTAGTGACCATCAAACATTTACAATTGTCTTTACACATTTATGATTATAAATACAAATAAGAACAAACCCTTGTTTTGATATACAAGAAATTATATTTTAGTACCTTAAAATATATTTGTTGGGCAACATGAAAATTTTTCTTCAAAATATTTGTAATAACACTTAAAATATTTTTAGTTTTTCTTTTGTAGAAGAAATAACAACATATTTACATAAATAAAGAGTATAAAAGTTAATAAATGTTTTTAGTAATAAAATATTTTAAAAATATTTCTTAATATAAATTAAACATACAACAAAATCCAAAAGAAATTAATTAAATAAATATAAAAAAATATTGTACTTTTAATAATAATTAACAATATTACTTTCGAGAGCGAAAGAAAAATTAATTTTACATAATATAAAACTAAGTATTGTAATCTTAATGAATAATTTCTCCACAATATTTCCAAATAAGAATTTAAAATATTACAATACATTTAATAATGAAACAAAACACGATTCAAAATCATATATTATTATGTTTTTCATTTTACTTGAAACATTGATTTTCTGTATTCATTTTATAATTATTTACTAATAATTTTTATATTTAAATAATTTCCTAATGATTTTCCATACGATTATATTAGGTCATCAGGAATGAAGCTGTATAAAAATTCAAGCAGATAGAAGAGTTAAAATAACAGAAATACAGATGATAAGAATTATATATTAATTAGGTATTAACAACATCTAATCACTAAAACTGTTATACATCCTGATGCTCCTGGTTTCTTGTTCTTTGTACAAGAAACCAGGAGTTTCTTTACTTTTATATAGAAAAAAAAACACTTTATTGAAATTCTTGATGGTACTTCACCAGACTCATCTTACACAGCCAACACAGGTCTTATGTCTTTTGCATACACAACATAGTTGCTGTGATTGTACATTTCAGTTCTTGCTACTTGTTCAAGTCTCTTTATGCTTAATCAAATTTTGATTTTTCAAAATCGGTTCATTTTCTCTACCACCACTATAACTTTACACTCTGTATAGTCATTTGCTATGTTTCTTCCACCCTAAACGCTATCGTATGCACTTTTGCTATTTCATTTCACCTTTGTTTTCTCTAAAATTTTCCTTACTTTTGGTTACATCAGTTTCCTTTAATTATTGTCATTCCTATACCTCAGTATCTTTCAAACGATCTTCCTTAGCCGGTTTCTGTTGAATGTATCTAACTTGATACCATTCACTGCATCTTTTGTCTTCCATGTTCCTTCTAATATATTAACTCTACTGACTTTATTATTTCTATTTTTTAAATTTATTCGTTTGGCTTTCTATAGAATCTACTTTTGTAATAACTTGTAAACTTGTTCCTACTTAATTTTGCTTTAACTTCACATCAATCTCTTTTAGTTTGACTGTAATTCATTTACTTTTATTGTTTTATGGTACTTGACGCTTTTAATTTTTAAAAGTTTGTTACTTGACTTCACAGTAATATCGATCAATATAATGATACAGCCATCATAAAATTTAGTTATGAAGTTTATCATCTTGAAGTTTATGACTGCCATATGAAATAACTAAATTGATGTTATTGGAAGATTTGGCTTCTTAATTCTTGAATCCAATGATCATATGATCAGATCTTAAATTATAAGTGTTGTACTCTCTCTGTCTTGATGAAATCTGCAAAGATAAATAAATAGTCATTCAAATACTTGCATTAAATAAAAAAAGATAAAATAAATAAACCTAAAGGATAATGTATCAATCATTTCACTGAGAAATGGATCAGTCGTGGAGGTCCACATTTCTGGGCACCAAGAACATTTGTTATAACACCTTTTGATTTTTGCATCTAGGGACAGATGATAAATATCATATATAAAACTAAAATACATTCTCGTGAGGAATTAATTGTTTGCATTATGGATGCTCCTGAGAAACTTAAGGATAGCCCTGAAGTATTATAAAGAACTACAGAAGGGAGGTTTTAAAACTGGTGGGCTTGGTTTTGAATATTTGTTATTAACTGGTAGGTATGACTTACTGTATTTTTTCTAAATTGAATTCTAATTTTTCTAAACTTTTTTTGTTTTATTTGACTTATCTTGCACCATTATGTACAGAATTACATTCGCTATTAGTTTTATTTAAAGGTTTTACATGTTTCTTACCCATTTAACAAAGTTATTCTAGATCAAACATAATAACGGGTTTTTTACTCTAAATTATTGATTTTCATCCCAGATTTCTTAAAACCTATTGCAGATACTGTTTTGGTAGCTATTTTATTCTATTTTTAAGGTAAAAAACACATAGAAATCACTAATTCTGCCCCTTAATTATTGTCCTATAAATTTTCAGTACGACCTCTTTCACTGGGATTGCTGAAACACGAGCGAAATCGTTCAATAACCTTTATTTACAAACGAAACATTTTAGCCGTGTTTAATAAATTTTTAATTTCACAAGCAGAATAAGTTATGAAAATCACGGAAAAAATTTTGATATACACAATCTGTATAACGTGATCTCAATTTCTAATTTGTTTTCTGTAGTCTCCGTGAATCACAGAGGGTATTACTTATTACAAATCATATTACTACGATTTGAAAGTTGTAACTCGCGACTACGAAATCAGCTGATTTGCAAAGACATGTTCACCACTCCAACCCGGTTGGTATAATCTCAATTTAAAGAAAAAATATATATATATATAAAGATGTATTAAAAGTTCTATTACTTTTCAAGTTTACTTTGTAGAACATAAATTTTATATACAATAGCGATTCTACTAAAATAATGAAATAAATATCTTAGATAGACAAGATTGGTATAGTTTAAAACGTGAAAACTACCGTCAACAATATATTGTTATGACCAACAGTTCTTTTTCTATTAGAGCTAAACAACATATTAATAGTATAAGATAGGCTGTTTCTAAAAATCCAATTATGCTAAACACATTTTATAAAATATACATAATTACAGCCCGGATAATTTTATTTATATATCAGATTTTCCAACAATTTTTATAAAACCAGCAATCTCAAAAAAATTATGTATATTTTTACAACAATAAATTAATAAAGGGACATATAAAATTTGAAGATGATTTTCTATTTAAATTAATAATTAGCACGTTGCCTAACTTGATTATCTAGTTATGACGTCTTGTTTTGTTAATCGTATTTTGTTATTTTTTGTTTACGTTTTTAATTTTAAAGTTTTAATTACAAAAAAATCTAACTCCTGATGATGGTCAAATGACCCAAAACGCTAGGGATATAATATAAACTGTTGGTAAGGTTGATTTTTATAACAAATTATTTAACCTAACTTGCTACTTTATAAATAAATGTTTTTTTTCTGATCAAAACAAATTATAAAATTAAAACTAAATAGATGTGTTTAAAATTCATATTAATTATTTAATCAAACACATGAAATTACGTTAAGGTAAATTAATTAATTATAAAATATTAACAGTAAAGAAATCGCTACTGAAAATCATTCTGAGCATATACTAATATCTGTACATGTAGAAGTGGACGTAGATAAATCATGTAATCGTCTTTTTTTTAATTCATCAACAGAACAATATTGTTTCTGTAAAACTAAATCTTTTAATTGTAAAATAAGCTGATTGGTAACTGATTATAGTTTTCCTTTTTCATAAAGTATGCCTCAATAATGATCTGAAAGCACTTTTTTGTATTCTAAAAGGTTATGTTTTTAAAAAGCCCACAAATTTGACTTTACACATTATACGAGAAAATATTTAGGCATAAAAATAATCGATAATGAGTACAAGCTTAGTGTTTTATAAAGATGCTTCAGAGTAAAACTGTTCACTCCATTTTGGTAAACAAAATCAGATTTTCATCCCACAAGAATTTATAAAATATAAAACCCAAAAGTTTTGCTTTGTGGATAACAAAATTACTATATATATATAATGAGAATTCTGGCCACACAATCTGCAATGTTATGTTTAACCAAGAAGCACAATGTGACAGTTTTATCCATATCTTAAGTTACATTGTTTCAATCCATCCAGTGAAAATTTTTTTAAGCTGAAATTGTGAAAGATTCAATCCATTTTTATTAATTATCTTCAGAAATAGATACAGCTGTGTCATCTGTGAAAAGAGTTGTAATGAATGGCTCGAGAATTTGCAGCAGATCATTAATAAACAATAAAGAAAGCAAAAAGTTTTCCCTGAGGCACTACACACTCTACATCTTGAAGCGAGGACCTAAATTTACATGTGTATTCTTGGCAAATGATAAAATCTTACTACTTGTGTACAATTGTGAGGTAAGACTTGAAAAGCAAGTTTCTTTTCAGATACTGATACCACAGCTACTAAGTTGTTTTATCGGTATAAATAAATGTTTTCCAATATTTCAGAAAATTGAAAATGAAATTTTTTTTGTCTTAAAGAATTTAAAATATTTTCCAAAAACTGTGAAATGGCTACGTCTTTTAAGACATGTATGCTAATGGAAATATAAAAATTAGATTACCTTATAAATATAATGGTGCACTTGCTGTTAAGCTGCCCCGTCAGTACACTGCACAATAATATTTATCAAGAATAAACATAGCAATATAAGTATATACTTTCTTTTAGTTATCACACATTTGAGTATGATATTTTAAGTACATGATATACACATCTTACTCTGGTCAAGTAGCACTTGATAGGTAATGCTGAACATACTTTAAGAACAGATTCAGTATATGAAAAACAGAATAAAAGTTCATTTATTACCATCAAAAGTTCTATGTATCTACATTATCTGCCCATTTTTGTTTTTCTAAAACTTATTTCTCAGTAAGTTTTGAGGTATCTTGATAATATTTTATATAGTTATTACATTTTCTGATAAACAAGTATTTGTGACAAATAAAGCTTCATTTTGTAATAAATTTAACAATAAATTAAGCTCTAAAAAGAGAGAATAACTACAGTGAAGATTAAATTAAATTGTAAAATGGAATTATTGTTTGCAATAGTATTGTATTGTAATTTACATATAAATTTATGGTAACAATATTTTAAAAGTTACAACCACCCTATCCCCATTTTTTTGCGTTTTTGTTTTCTTTTAGTTCACAAAAGTTATTTGAAGGTCAAATGAAAAATAAAATATTTGTAAAATTAAGAATGTAATATACTACTAAGAAAAAAGTAATGCTACATAATAACAGAATGATCTCAGAGAAAAATGTTAGATTTGAAGGTGTAATAAATCATGAAAGTGTATTTTATATGACTGCCGAGAATAGATTGGAACTGACAGATTACGTCTATGGTAGGTTACATCAACAGCAGCTGGAAGGTTTGTTCATTTTTTTTTTTGAATTATGGTGTGATAACAAATCTTTCCACCACTGTACCTGTCCTGAACAATATTACAAAATGCCAAAAGTCTGGTTTAAAATAAAATTTTTATTTACTAGTTAATAAGTAAACTGTGATGATTATGTTAATTTTCAAACAATTATTACCTCTTCATCTCATATGTTCTATTAAAATTATATATTTGGGCTTAACTGTTAAAAATGTTATAATAACAAAATGACATCATTTATTAAAATATAATTTTAAACTAAGTTATGGCAGATTCTACATGCAAATGCAGGTACAGAAATTTTTAGTGGATAACAAAGTAGATTATTTTCTACCATAATTTACAGGTAAGTTACAAATAAAAATCATGCCTGAAAGTGAATTAATGATTTAAAGGTGTTTTCATTTGATGAGCTTGATTCTCTTAACACTTACTCAAAAGAATAAGTGATTTTTATATTGTTTGAAACTTATAATATTCCAGCAAATTTTGTAAATTCTGCTAAAGAATATCGGTGATTATAAATGAAATTTCTGGACGATGAAAGTGTAAATGTCACTCTTATCCCAAAAAACTTAAAAAATTTTTCCTTTAAAATTAAGTAGATCGTTTCTCTCTTTGGTAGATAGATTGAAACCCACCAGGATATGCTGCATTTCTTATATGAAGTAATCTAAAAGACTTGAAGTTAACTTGGAACTTTCAATGTTATCCAAATTAATCGCTTCATTACTAATATTGTATTGATCTTAAAGACAAATAATTTTTGATATAATGTAATTTAATTACATTTATAAACTTTGATATAGAGCTAATCCTTCAAATATAATAAAATAAATAAAAATTTGTAGAATCAAGAAGCGATGAGTTAATCCCAGGTTTTCATAATCCTTTTAAGTATTTTCTCTGAACTTAAAAAACCTATGGAATGTTTTTTCTTAGAGCCCTTCCAATCTTCTGTTACAACTGTCTTCCCCTCTCTAACAGCTGCTGGACACTTAAATGTATGTTGATGTTACCACTTTTCTACATTAATTTTTTATGGTTTTTACTTATTGTGTTGCACATTTTATATATTATAATAATTAAATTAAAAACTTACCGATTTACAGTTTCCTCTCCAATCTAATTTAATGAATATGAAGATTCTATTTCTGATTAAATTCTGGGATAAAAGTCCTCCATATCAGTACTCCTTCTGACATTGCTGAAAAAGAAAAATTACCAGTTTAGTTATTATTAAATTATTCCAAATAAATAACAAAGAAGTCTACAAGTTGTATTAGTATAAATATTTGTTTAATGATAAGTTCACACATAATTGTGAATACAGTTTATAAATAGATTATAAAATTATCTTTATGCTTTATGTTATGAAGAAATTCAGTGAATTAAATTATAAGAAATGTAAATTAATTCATCAAGATATCCAAGTCTAGTATGTTGTGCTTTATATTATATATAATTTTCCTGGGAAATAAGTTTCATAAGCAGACAAATATCACTCTGTTAAGGGGACATTAAGAAAGTAGCTATTGCCTCTGTACAAGAGATAAATCCAGAATTTTATCAAAGACGAAGTTCAAAGATGTAATTGATATTCATGGAATCCATATGAGGAAAAGGGGTTCCAATCGACTCAAGAAGTCTAATTCACAATAATAATAATAATTAATATTTATATGTCTCTGAAGGTGTCGCAATTCAACAGATAACCTGACATGACACATATCTATTCCCAAAAAAAAACGCTGAGCCAGTCTTAATAATAACTCAACATCACGAATTAGGCTTGCTGAGGAAAATGGATATTTTAATTGTTTTTCTGATGCCTTTGCCTCAAAATTATTGCATATCAGCACGAAGTTAACTAAACTGTAGCTGATATTCAGCCCTGAAATTGGTCCTTTTACTCTAATTCACATTGAATGGTTATATTGTGTCATAATAAATGTAAAGAAATCAACTTTATGTGGTATCACTTGTATCTTGCATGACTTGTATAACACAGAAGTCACAGATCAGGAATTTATTATGTAATCACTTGTTCAACCGCTTCTTCATTCTGTTTAGTGCTTGTAAAGGAGCAATTGATGAAAGACATGATGTTATCGCCGTTTCCAACTTGTAATTCAGTGTTTTACAATTCATTTTTATGAGCAAGCATACAGTGAAACTAAAATCTGCAGATGATAATCTCATGTTTATACTAATATTATGAGCGACATAGTCATGATGCCAGAAAATCAGAGAGTGAACCATACAAATTCAGATGATATTATTGAACTGAAAAATGATTGTCACAACATTTTGGGAACAAAAGAATCTACTAGCAGAATTGATGGAGCTTGGGACTGCAGCCGTATCAGAGTCTTATTATGAATTGAAGGATGTTAGACAAATCAAACTGTGCAGGCTGCTCTCGATGGCTGTTATTTTTCTGAATGAAAATGCATAACCTTACGCTATAAGCCACTCAAAGGCTTTAGTTGTCGGTTGAAGTTGAAGATTTTTATTGTTTGGATACTGCTTGAATACCTTCTCTTTATTAAGATAAAGATTTGTCTGTTAATCGGTATAATGAAACTAACAAGGGGCTCAGAAATGGATGAGTGGTGGATTTTTAAAGTCATTTCTACAAAAGTCGGTGTTGTGGTGTAACAAGTGCCCAAGAGTGAAAATCGACTAGAGGAAACTCTAGTGCAGATATGTTTATAAGATATAGTGATCCAAATAACAAAATATTTAGACACTGTTTTTTTTCTTACCAGAATTCATGTAAATGCCATATTTGTCTATACATTGTGGAGAATGGACTTTTCACGATAGCTTTAGATTTTTACTAAAGTAAAACTTGCCAGTTTTTATCCATTTGTCCTAACATTGCATAAGAAGATCTGAACAATTTTTTGTAATTAAGAATTACATTAAACCTGATTGAAGTTTAGATATTTATTTTAAAACATGATAGAGGCACCACAGCCGTTATGGTAATTTTTTAAAAATTTATTTCTACTTACTTAGGAAGAAATTGTAGTTTAAAAAAAGTCAATAAAATAATTAGAGACATTTATATATGTCATTTGCCATAAACAAAGTATTGAATGTGATAAGATATGAGATACAAGTCTCACAAAACGCCATTGCCATTGTCAAGAAAAAAGCATTTCACGCCAGGCTTAATAAGGAAAGCGATCTTCTACCCAGAGTAGGCCAAGCCCACTAAAAGACAAGAAATCTTTCACCTGTACAAGCGACACCTTCACTCTGTTCAACACTGGGACTGATCGCGTATGTAAATTGATATTCTTAATGAAAGTGACAGATCAACAGATCTCTTGCATCTGTTGTGCTTTATATGCATCACCGCATTGTGATTGTGATAGATTATGTAACAATTATTTAACAATAAGTTTTCCTAAATCGAGTGATGAATAAATATTTTTGAGGATAAACTTAGCAAATGTGAATTAGCTGCATGGAAGTTCTTCAAAGACATTGTTGGTGATTTCTTAGGCAACAGAAAATATGAAAACTATGTTATTTTGTTAATAAGCTATTAAAAAACTACAAACATTTAGCATGTAGGATGTCATTAAAAATTCATTTTCTACATTTCCACTTAGACTTTTATCCTGAAAATTTGGGCTCTGTCACTGATGAGCAGGGAGAGTGTTTCTGTCAGGATATTCTGACCATGAAGCATCAGTACCAAGGAAGATGGGATCTAGAATGATTGACGACTATTGTTGGTTTTTATTTAGAGATACTGATCAAACATCGCACGAGTGAAAAAATTTGTCAACATATTTTAAAAATTCAATTCCAATGATTTAAATGTTTAAAAACTGTATTGCATATATTTCAATTCATTTGTATTTGAATAAACAAATATTTAGGCGATTTAAATAAATTATAAATGAATACACATAAAATAACTTTTTTGGAATATTGTTATCCTACTGATTATGCATTTATTGATAAATAAAACGTATGTATCTAAAAATGCAATGTATTACACAAAACTTTATAAGTTTTGAATTCAGCACCCAAAATTTGTTAAAATCACAATGTACAATTCTAGATATACATATTTTTTTCATGTTTTACTGCGTTTTAAAAATTCTATTAGACATTTACGGTACTTACTTTTTATTCAATCCAGATTTGAAACTACGGTTGATAGTCACTTTAATTAAAATTTTCCTTATCTTCCATAATTATTCTCCACTTTCAATATTACATTTGAGAATCAGTAACCATTTTTTTGTCACAGCTTCCATGAATTTAAAAGTACTCCTGGTACAGACCTACAACTCAAAATCACTTGACAAAAAGATTAGTAATGCACTTAATATGAACTGTTAATTGTTTGTTTTTTTTTTTTTTTTTTTTTTTTTTTTTTTTGCGTAGGAGGAGGAAAAAGCTCTTCCAGCCACCGTCTGCGCCCGCAACAGACGGTAGTGTCGGGCTCTCACCGACTAAAAAACCTCCCCCTTAGGGAGGAGGACCCTATTAGGGATTGGGATTGCGGACGCTACTTAACTAACTAATAATAAAATATAACTATGTTGTACCTGAAAAAAAATACACAGCATATACAAAATTTAAATATATTTTCATAAAACTTAATTTACACTCCTTATCTAAGTAATTTTAATGTAAAATTTACGTTGAACCTGAAACAGAAACATACACAAAAATAGACATAAAAAATTCCCTACAGGAAAGTTCCTATCAGGGGACCCTACCGGGACTAGGCACCTACCGCGATTTTATAAGAATATTATACTATCAACTTAAAAACTACACAACTTATTTTTAACATGCAAATTTATAATATTAAACAATAATAACAAAAATAAAATTTATGTCTAACCTGAAATAGAAACATACATAAAAATACACATAAAAAATTCCTACAGATAAGTTCCTATCAGGGAACCCTACTGGGACTTGGGACCTACCGCGATTTTATCAGAATATTATACTATCAACTTAAAAACTACACAACTTATTTTTAACATGCATATTTATAATATTAAACAATAATAACAAAAACAAAATTTATGTCGAACCTGAAATAGAAACATACACAAAAATACACATAAAAAATTCCTACAGATAAGTTCCTATCAGGGAACCCTACTGGGATTTGGGACCTACCGCGATTTTATCAGAATATTATACTATCAACTTAAAAACTACACAACTTATTTTTAACATGCAAATTTATAATATTAAACAATAATAACAAAAGTAAGTACCTTTAGTAGAAAATTATCCTACAGTAAAAGGAAGTACCGCAATGTAAGGAGGGCCACTTACATTGCAGCTCTCCCTTAGAATATTAAATGAACCGTTGAGTTACCTGAAACAAAAGAAAATAAGACAAATTCAATTAGCGGTTCTGAAATTAGTTTTTTTTAGATCAAAAAAATCAAATGATGTACTGTTAACTGATAAATACTCAAAATACTATTAGAAAGGTTAAAAATATGAACAGCCTTCTTGAAATATCGTAAGCCAAGAAATGTACATAATAAGCTAATGAAGTTTCATTGCTGTAACTAACAAAATTAATAAAAATTTGTATAAATATATATATATATATATATATATTGTATATGTATATATACATATATGTATATATATATATACCACCTAAACACAGTAATTAATTATTTATTTCCAATAACTGGTTTGTGCAGTATCTTACACCTTCACTTGCTATTAAATTCTATCTTATTCTTTTTAATTTATTTGTATTATTTTTGTGTAAATTATAAATATTTTCACAAGCACATTTATGTTCTTTTGTTTTTGTCTTAGGTCATTTGACTGGTTTTTTATGCAGCTCTTTAAGATTCCCTATCTAGTGCTAGTCGTTTCATTTTGGTATACATTGTACCTGTACAATAGGGTACACGTTGTATACCCCATTTATGTTCGTAATATCATTTAAAATTTCACAATAGATAACATTATAATTTATAATAAAAAAATAGATGTCATTAAAACAAATAAGTTTTAATGTAATAAAAATAGAATTTAATACATACTGGAGATGCAGGGTACTGCAAAAAACAGTCGGTGGAAATTAATATGGCAAGTTTAACTTATCTAATTATTGTGTTTTGGTGGTTTATATTTCAAATAAAATATTTATCAGAGACAAATTAGGCATTGACCAGATACTGGTATTTCTTAATATGTAACGCAATTAAGTTTCTTTTCTTTATTATACTGTTGTTTCCTTTATTGCATTTATGTTGTAATTTGCCACACAAAATTTCTGTGTTTCGCATGACATTTAATGCCAGATCTACCTAAAATTTTTAAAAAATTTAGAAATAAAAGTAACTGCAGTATCAAAAGAGAAAGTTACCTATCAATGATGTAAACTGGAGTCTAAACTAATGGCCCTGACCCTCTCTTTTTCTGTTTAGCCTCTGGAACCACCATGAGGTATTACTTCAGAGGATGGTATGTATGAATGCAAATTAAGTGTAGTTTTGTTCAGTCTCACGTCGACCATTCCTGAAGTGTGTGGTTAATCGAAACAACCCTACCATGAAAGAAAACTAATATCCACAATCTAGTATTCAAATCCATTTAAACGTCTTTACTAGGATTTGTACCTTAGAACTCTTGACTTGCAATTATGAGTTAACCACTAGACTATAGTCTTAATAAATACTAGTATTATCATGAAATTATATGATGTAGTAAAGAATTAGTAGTACCTTAATATTTTACCATTTGGCAACACAGCTTTACATTTATCGCCACAGCTAATCCAAAGATCAAATCCATCGAGCAGCTGAAAGGATCGGTCGATCTGGTAGTCTGAAGAAATAGGATGCAGGATGAAGTGAAGAGTTGATGAGATGTGGAATGTAATCTGGTAATCTGTATTATTTCTAGTCTCATTTTTATATTTATAGTTTGTAAATTTGTGTAGTGAGGAAGATAATGTTAATTTCACACTTTGATCTTGATCGCACTTCAATTTCACACTTTATTTACACCAATCACTTATTTCCCCCACAATTTCAAAAATATGTAAAAAAGATAAAATAATTACATACTAAAAACCAGGGTCAGTTCATGTCTTTTTAATATGCAAGGCAAATATATTACATATAAAAATTATTAAATTTTGAAATAATTTGGATTTCTGTGTTATGCTAGATGGATTTTTTCACATTCTACTTAGGATTTTACCACAAAAAATGGTTAATTTTGCAAGTAAGTAAAAAATTAGCGAATAAAATGTAATAATTTATTATGGCACCTCTAAAATCAGCTGACCCTGGTTTGAAAAAATTAAACTACCATGCAAGCATGCATCTTCTTTGAAGCAGGTGGCTGAACGCTGATTGGGGAAAGCAAAGGGGTATTCAAAATTTTAAATATTTCAAATAAAAGAAAAAAATAAAATTTTTAAAACTGTAGTTAGATATAAAAATGCTCTAACCTTCAATTAAACACCTACCAAAAAAATTTAAGAAAAAGCTTATGTAAAATAATAAATATCAAATAAAAAAAACATATTTTTAAAAACAAACATATTATATCCTACATGAAACAGATTTAAAAGCTGAATTTAATTAAGAAATTGTCTCTATATGTTTACTTATTTTTTTAATTTCATGAACTAATTTAAATGATTAATTTTGTCAATCAAATGAATAAAATTTAAATAATTTATAAGAAAGGAAATTTAAAAACTCACTCATTAATATTTCAAATAAAATTTTATAAAGCAATTTAAACTACACAAAGGAATTTTTATGTGATTAAATTTAAAATTAAAATATAAATTTAAATTATAAAATTTAATTTTTTATGAATTTAAATTGATTTATAAGGAGGACTTCAGCCACTGGTAGCGAAGTGATGAGCTGAAAAGACAAAGAAACATAATAAACATACAATAATTATAAATATTATGAATAAAATATTTCTATATATCACCCCCCCCCCCCCACAATATATAGACACATTTATATACACAGCAACCCCCAACCGGAACCCGATCAACGATATCGGGTTGATGAAATACGATCGCGACGCGGTTGACGCGGTACGAATGCTTTATGTACGAAGCAATCGCGAAAACTATTCATTGCATACAACATAGATATTTACAATTTCAATATGTAATCAAGAACTATATTAAAAATAATTGTGCATCATATTTGGTACCTAATAAGCTAAGATGTGAATAATACACCCTGATCTGTGTAAGAGCAGATCGAATTTACTATCCGTTAAGGAAAAAGTTGTAATATACCGTGAACTGTGTCACAGCAATTTGCGTTTTGTGAATCAGAAATCTAAACTAATACACCCTGAACTGTTTCAGAGCATATCAGATTTGCTATCTGTTGAGCAAAAGTCTAAAATAATACACCCAGAACTGTTTCAGAGCATATAAGATTTGCTATATGTTGAGCAAAAGTCTAAAATAATACACCCTGAACTGTTTCAGAGCATATAAGATTTGCCATCTGTGGAGCAAAAATCTAAAATAATACACCCTGAACTGTTTCAGAGCATATCAGACTTGCTATGTGTTGATAAAAAATCTAAAATAATACACCCTGAACTGTTTCAGAGCATATCAGATTTGCCATCTGTTGAGCAAAAGTCTAAAATAATACACCCTGAACTGTTTCAGAGCATATAAGATTTGCCATCTGTGGAGCAAGTCTAAAATAATACAGCCTGAACTGTTTCAGAGCATATCAGATTTGCTGTGTTGATAAAAATCTAAAATAATACACCCTGAACTGTTTCAGAGCATATCAGACTTGCTGTGTTGATAAAAAATCTAAAATAATACACCCTGAACTGTTTCAGAGCATATAAGATTTGCCATCTGTGGAGTAAAAATCTAAAATAATACACCCTGAACTGTTTCAGAGCATATCAGATTTGCTATCTGTTGATAAAAAATCTAAAATAATACACCCTGAACTGTTTCGGAGCATATCAGATTTGCTGTGTTGATAAAAAATCTAAAATGATACACCTTGAACTGTGTCAGAGAATATAAAATTTTCTGTCTGTATAATACAGTCTAATCTATGTGTTTTTACAGTTACATAATTTGAAGCTGTATTTCTAAAAATGAAACCCAATTAGAAGATTGAACTAGGGAAATATTAATCAGAAGATGTTTTATAATTTTAATAGAAAAATGTTATGGATTTGAAGAAACATAACTTAAGGGATTTTTCTATTATTTTCAATATTAAAAATAGAAGATTTTTTCAAAGAAATCAGTTACTCAGAGAGTATTTAATAATAATGAATTTACTTGTATTTTACATATTTCTTTTTTTCCCTTTTGTACTTGGCAGGTGTATGCATTACTATCCAGACCTCTTAATTACCCCTTTTAAGATTCTCTTAAGATTGCATTTTCACAGCATAATATGGCCAATCCTGGCTGGAATTAAAAAAAAGTCTATAATTTATATTATTGAAAAAAAGGTAAGTTGCTAATGATAGCAAATGGAATCAAGTTGTGATTGATGACAATGCAAGTGAAAAGGGGGTATTATATAATGCAAATACTAAATGTAATATTGAAGCTACCTTTATCTGTCGGATGAAAGAAAAAAATTAAATTTTATTATTCAGTAATCTATAAGGAGGTCTTTTTTCATCAAAAATATGAAATATAATTACAAAGAAATTCTATATGTGAACAGTGGGAGGTGCAGAATGATTAATAGCAGGTGACAGGTACCGATTAAATTACAAATTCTAATCTTGTATAAGAAAGAGAATGTGCTCAATTTCAGTGTTACATGGTTTTGGAAAATGGTTTATAAAAAATATACATTTATAGAAATAAACTAATAATTTCAGTGGATAACCACCAGGCAGCATATGGCATATACTACTCTAGAAGACTAAAACCAGGGGGTTTATATATATAGTTTGCTCATACGAAAGGTTTAATATAGTGTACTTTTAGGTTGTAAAAATTATCAAAGGTAACACTGACTGATTCCTGATGGATATACTGTAATAGTTCCTTGATGGTTCTCTGCAGAAGTCCAGTATACTTTCAAATACTGTTTGATGGTGTCAAAAATAGATTTATGAAAAGTTAGATGGTTAGGGTGAAAAGTTTTTTTAAATTAATGCCAAAAAACTGATGTGTTGTATTCTTAAATTTGTTTACATATAGATAATCAAAGGGACATTTTAGAATTAATTTTTTTGTTAAATATGGGTATTTATTTAAGAAATTACTTAGGATAATTATAAAATAAAAGCAAATCCACAAAGAAAATAAGATGCGAGGCTATTTTACATAAACAGATCAAATATGATTGAAAAAAGCCAATACTATGAATTAGTAAATCACAAATTTCTCCTTATTTAAAAATAATAAATTTAAACAAAACTGGAGAAATGTATAAACAGCCTTTAAGTGGTTTATGAACCCTGTTCCTTAAAATCAATTATATTATAATTTAACCTCTTTGAAGACACATATCATATAAATTGATAATCAATTTATATTACATTTAAATTTAGATATTCAACTCAAATACAGCAGAATGAATGATATACATAAAATACCCATCAACTAAACTTAAATTAGAGTGATTAATGTTAGTAAGTTACTCAATGTTAGTAAAACAATTTTTTATGATAAAACAGTTATATTTCTAAGCTACATAAAAAAACATGCAATTACAAGCCACGTGAAATTACTAGCTTCATAACAAGTACATGCAATTACAAGCTAACTAATTATTTTATGTATATTATTAAAATTACTGTATTTGAGCCAACAAAACCGTGTAAACATAATTTGTATACAAAATATACATAGTAAAAACATTTATCTCTCTCCAAAGAGGTTAAATTTAAATATTTAATTAAAAGGTTAGGAAACTAATGCTTATTAATATTTTTGAAAAAATTGTATTGTTTGCATTTCATTAAAAAACAGAGAATTCACATAAAGAACAAGATTATAGTCTACTACTTGTTATGAAAATAAATGGAATCTTTACAGTATATGGTCATTTCACTATTTCCTTAAAGGTATGAATATAAACTGGGATTGTATTTTTCTTCCTGTATGAAGTTTTACAAACGGCTATATATAATTAAATAAATTCCAGTAAAATAATTGTAACTGAAAAGAAAAAAGCAGAGTAAAAAATTGTAAATGATTTTAATGAAGAAATTATTTGAAATAATTGGCTAACATTTTGATATGGATGTAGTGACAAAGGAGGTATAGTAACATCAGAAGGTATAGTAACATCAGTAACATAACCACCAAAGTACCTAATCAAACAAAGTTAAGAATTACATCAAAAATATATTAAAGCGTAGACTAAAATTCATTTAGAAGAAAAATGAGTAATTAAAAAAATTTAGTCCTTATTTTTTTTTCTACCTAGTCATCTGTATAATCAGAATAAATAAAAAAAATTGCACCTGCTTGAAAATAATTAAAAAATATGATAAAACCTTTTTGATTGTATTACAGTATTCAGAAATTTGTGTGCCGGTTGGCAATTCACTACAAATGATAATGGATCAAATGAAAATATTGAAAATGGATTAGAACAAGTATTACTTGGATTTGAATATTCTGTTTTTATTTATTAGTGAGCTGAAAAAAATTAAAATAAATTTAGCTTAAACAGGTTTGGTTGATTACACAATAAAACAGCTTTACAAAAAATTTCTTTTTCAGGTTACAATCAAGAGACCCAGAAATGAATGCAGTTAACTACAACTGACGTCCAGGAAAAATTTAGAAATATGGGAAACAAAAATAAATTTTAAATTATCTTTAATCAAGATAAAAGATAATTTCTTATTATTATAAACTCTTGAGAAATAAAGGAAGAATACCTCTGCAATAATGGAAAATATTTGTACAAGTGATAATTGGCTTTTATTTCTAGAATTTTCTAGAGAATTACAGAAAAAAGAAATTGAACAACATAGATGTGAAAATGTGAGGATGTCCAATAAGATTTGATTCAATGATTTTGTATGAAAGAAAATTAAGATTGTTCAAGTGGGGAAATAACACAATTATTATGATCTGAAAAAACTAAAAAAGAATAAGAGTATTTTAAATATGATACATAACTGCACATTATTGTTTTTTAATTCAAACTACAATCTTATCTTAATACAGTTTCTAAAAAGTATTTCCTAATAATTAAAGTGTTCGATACATCAAACAATAAAATTTGATAGTTCCTGCAAGATATTGATCGTACTAAGGTATTGTACTTCTTTTCAGTACACATTAAAGGTAGCCAAGCGCAAGAAAAAACATGCCTGTTCAGTACATATAAATTACACTTAATTATTTATACAAGTAATGCATCCAGATGTAATATAAAAATTAGGCAATTCCTATAAAATTATTGAAAATATTAATACATTTTATAGCATTTTCTTGAATAAAATTCATTTTAGTTCCTACATAAAATTCATCGGTAATTAATTTTATAAAAATTTTGCCATGTTGATGAATCCATTTCAAAAAAAGATTACATCACCCCTCTTTTTTTTTAATAAAACAAATTTTGTAAAATGGAAGATTATTATTTATCTAGAATAGATTTTAAATTTTTAAAAATCATCAAAAAAGAAAATCTTTTTTCGTAAAATAGATCATCATTTAAACTGTAGCAACGTGCTTTAAAAAATCTACTTCAAATTTTAATTTTCATTAAACTGTAATTAAGAAAAAAAATGTTTAATTTAAAACCGATATATTAAAAAAAAATAAAACTATGTTGTATGCAATAAAATAAATGTTCCTCACTTTAAAATAATGTCCTAAATTATGTGGTTATCCAGTCTAGAAGATTGTTCAGGTTACCACATGAAGTAGATGTTCATAGTCCAACGATTTCGACGACACTGTCTTTACTTCGTATGAGGTTAGAAGATTGAAAAACAAGTTAATTACCTTTCTGCGTTTCTGATTGGTCAATCATATCGGAGTGTTTCGTTACAGACCCGAGCGACTCCCTCGTGACATATCTTATCCGTCCAACGTTAACATTTTGACAAACAACTTTGGTTGTTATAAGAGTTGAAAAACAAGTTAATTACTTTTCTGTGTGTCTGATTGGTCAATTGTATTACAGTTGTTTAATTGTTCTAATGAATCCCTCCTGACTTAACTTAGTAATCTTCAATATATATATATATATATATATTTGAATTTAAAATAAAAGAAGGAAGCAATTTCAAAACTTTTTTTTTTTTACTTTTACCTGTATTATAATATTACTTAATAAAAACAAATACGTCATCACAATTGCCGATCTAGTCGAAAATTAACAGACATTTTTTTTCAATAGTAATTTACAGAACTGAACTTTTGTTTTTTGCACCGATATATTTTTTTTCAGTTAAGAAAAAAAATTGGTAACATTATGTTCTCTAAGACAGAATAAGGTATTAATTTGTTAATATCAGCGAAAATTGCTAAATGTAAAATTAATTTTGTTATAAATTAATTTCCAGACATACTATTTTCTATTAAATGGGATATATTTGGTCCCGCCTTTGCTAACAGCAAAGGTTTCACACAAAAATTCTTCCTATACCTAACTTCAATTAGACGATGCACTCATTTTTGATTTAGCGAATATACTAGCTGCAGATGCATGCCTGTGGCACGCCCTCCGCAGCTAGACCCTGCGGACCGGTAATCGCTAGCGCACAGATTTGAGCGTGTTTAGCGAAAGATCGGATCTGTACGTATTACGTCGGGTGAGTGCGATCAAAACGCAGGGCTAAACGAATTAATTTCCGGATAACCGAGATCCGGTCGATCAAGAGCGTACCCGATGAGTTAAACGGTTCGACCTGCCGGTACTTACGCCGTTTGAATCGTAAAAATCGGACCAGCGGTTGCCGAAATATTACGGTGACACCCCCTCCCCAATTTCCGAACGGCACCCCGATGGGAACGGATGGGATTATCGCCCAGGGGGGTTGAGACAATTTTTCAGAGGGCTAGGACCGATCGTTTTTTGAGATATTTGCGATTTTCTTCCAAAAATTCGGATCCTGTTAAAAAGTACTAAATTTTTCCCAAACTACGATATATATATATATGTGCTGTATATCGATATATATTATAATATAACAAGTATACACCTGACCACTACCAGACATGTACTAAGACATTATTAGTATTTTATTTATTAATTAATATCTGATTTTACTTCTTAAAAATTAAACATTTTTTAAATACATCCAGTTTTCAGTTGGCGCTTTGTGCATACAGCTGTTATAACCTCACGTGTAGTTAAGTAAGGTTATTTTGATTATTTTTGGATTATAATAATAATTCAATAATAACAAAAAACTATCAGAAGTTTTTAACGAATGTGCGCAGAAATAATGTACTGTTATTTCGTTTTGCAGCTAATTAATTTAACATTTAAAAAGCAAACAAACAATAGTCCCTTTTTCATTTAATCATAATGGGTAAAAACAATTGAATATTCTTGCAATTTGCACTTGTATAAAAAAATTGTAATAGTTAAAAAATGTTATACATCATTTAAACAACTTTTCGGCATTCTACTTCTAAAATTGTAATATTGTGTAACAGACAAACGGTACGTAGTAAATGTGAATGTTTTGTAAAAGTGAGGTTAGTTTTTTCTCGTAGTTTTGTGGTACGTGATTGAATTTACCATCTTATTTGAACTAAAAGGTGTTTATTTTGTGAAAAAATATGATCATCTTTTATTAATTTTTTTGATAAGCGTAAACATTAAAGTGATGATATTTTGGATGAGCTAATTAATACAAATTTTGAAATGACGGTAGACAGTGACAATTAGACAATTAGGTTTGCGAAACAACTTCTGTTTTGGTAAGTAAACTTTGAGAGTATTTAAGACACTGTTAATAGTCAAAATGAGGTAACACCTAGTTTTAGTAATGCGAATTTACCAGAAGTTTTCGAAGATAAAAATAATGAGGTTAAGTTTGACAATCAAAGTAGAATTACTGGTGATAATGTAAGCAAAACTTATTTTTAAATAATGTAAACCAACAAGTTTGCAATACCGACAATAGTATAAATAATGCAATCATTAATGAAAAGCTACTTGGTAACAAATCCTCTCAACATCCAGGTTAGACCTATTTTTTTCTGTTTCGCCTCTGGAACCACAGTTAGGTATTAAATTTCAGAGGATGATATGCATGATTGTAAATGAAGTGTACTCTTGTACAGTCTCAAGTCGACCATTCCTGAGAAGTGTGGTTAATTAAAACCCAACCACCAAAACACACAGATATCCATGATTTAGTTCTCAAATCCTTATAAAACTACCTTTATTAGGATTTGAACTGTACAACTCTCAATAGGTTAGACCTATCTGGAAAAACCAAAGTATTTGAGGCACTGACCGACATTGATTTTTCTGGTAGCTCATACTTATATGATTTTAATGATTTACATACCTTATCAAGTCTTTTCATACTTTTTTGATGTACCACTTAATGTACAATTAAACCAAATAAACTGTTTGGTTCTTATGTATTAACGCCACCGCAGCTACAGCTTTATTTAAAAACAAAGTAGTCAATCAGATTTTGGTGGAAAATGAACAGTCTCTTTACTAATTTTAATAAATGGTTATTTATATTTATTTATTTTATAAATATAATTTAACCAAACTTAACCTTTGCACGCTAACTTTGACCAATTAGCACCGTAATTTTTTGAGTATTTATATAATAAATTCAGTAATTATTGCAATTATTTATTATTTAAATAATCAAAACACTCCTGTTAATTAGTCAAGGTTAGCGAGCATAGGTTAAGTTTGGTTAAATTATATTTATAAAATAAATAAATATAAATAACCATTTATTAAAATTAATAAAGAGACTGTTTTGAATCTATGTTAAACTCTATATATCGGCCCATTTTCCACCAAAATCAGATTGACTAATTTGTTTTTAATTAAAGCTGTAGCTGCGGTGGCGTTAATACGTAAGTACCAACTGTTTATATTTTCTGTCCCAACATTGCATAAATTATTAAGTATATTAATTATGATGTTGATTGTTAAACTAGAAAATACTAGATCATATTGGGATGTTAATGTAAGTAACGTAGGTAATGTAGGTGAAGAACAACTGTATGAAACCCCTTAAGTGGGGGTTTTAAAATATTTGTACTAAGTGGTACCTCTTGATTCATATATAATTTTGAATCTACTCTGGTCAAGAAAATAGCTAGATGCTACCTGATGAATCCAATTTAGGCATTTGTGCCAATTCTGTAGTAAGATTAGCTAGAAGCATTCCAATTTGACAACTTTACAAAATGTGTTTTGATAACCTACGCTTCCTTTCAGTTTATCCAGAAAAATTGTAGATTCATGGCATTGGTAAGATCAGATTCCATGAAAGAACAGATTTCCTGGATTGAAATTTCATCTCGAAAAAGAAATGAAAAAATCACATAGAGGTGCATTTTTTGAAAATATAGCAGGGTCCAAACCATTTGAAGTGACCCAAGGATGGTTGCTTGATCAATTCAAAAAAAAATAAAACTTTCCCACTTGTTTACTACATGTCTCAGGACCATAAAGCTAATTTTTTTAATTTTTAATTAATTCAGTTTACTTGTGGCGGTCATTTTTGTTATGGTGCACAAATTTTTGCGATTGTAAGGGTTTATGCATAACTAAAAAACTATTGCTCCAGGAAGGATGAAACAAAAAGCAATTTAATCATATTTTATCATGGTAAAAGATTGGCCCAGTGGTTTATTTACCTATATGTCTTCTTTCCATGAGAAAATTACCAATAAAGTTGAACATGAAAAATGGTGAAATTTCACTTTTGGTAATTTTTTTTCAAGAGGCAGGGATGGCATACACAGTTTGAATTATTTTTTTATATATAGGTATATGTTAGTAGTTTTACCATAAATAATATTAATGGTAATATACTTAACCCTTAATTTTTATGAATTTTTGAAAGCTAATTTTTTTTTAAATTCAGATTTTGGCTTCAAATAACTGTGATGGGGATGGTGATAACAATCTCAAATTTGCACACTTTAGTGTTTTAGTAGATGTTTATGGCAAATAAAAGCGTTTCTTGTGTATAACACTAATAAAAAAGTTAAAACCTCTAAAAATCATGAAAAAGCTCTTGTGATACCATTTTGACTCACTAAATAAGTGCTCCATGGGGGTTTCTTGCCTTCTTGGCACTTTAATATTTTTTTACTTATTACTACAGTTGAAATAGACTTGTTTGTACCATTTAACTGTAGTGTTCATGTTATAATAGGCGCTTGAAGTTATTTCCAGTTGTCAGGAAAATTTATATTGCAACATTCTCATTTATGCTTGTATCATTATTTAACTTTACAGTTACAGACTGGTCAGTCTGACATTAGTCAGTGACCTGTTCACATCTTTACCGAGTGGCTCAAATTTCAAACTGTGTTTGGAAATGTTTATTAAATAAATAAATTTTACTTAATAATATTATATTTGCAAATTTTAAAATAGTTTAAATTTTTACATTATTTTCAAGTAATTTCACATAAAAAATTGAAGAAAAATGTTCCACAGGAATTTATCTGAATGAAGAGTGTCATAAAACAGTGTGTGTTACAGTGCCAAAAGAACTTATTAAAGTCCTGAGAAAGTTGACATCACTTGAACTAACTACAGTGACGGGTCATTCTCACCCAATTTCAAGAGAATTATCAGAAGAGATATCACAGGTGTTGGTTAAGTACACTAAATAATAAACTTTCATTTTTACAAAAACAGGCTATTTCATTGAACAGTAATTAAAATTTTGCTACAATAAATTTTTTCTTTGATAATGTTTACAAAAATAAACCAGTATAAAAATAAAAATGAATTCTTGTAGAAAGATGTAGGCTACTCATTGAAATTTCAGTTTCGGTAAGTTTAACAAGCATTTTTGAATCAAAATTTTATTAGGATACTGGTATTGGCTAGTTATAATTAAATTACGACCTATCATTAACAATTAAAAAAAAATCTTTTAAAAATATTGAAAATATCAACTTCAACAACGTAGGGCTGAATATAAAAAATGTAAAGTGTAAAGAAGACAAGAAACCCCCTTGGAGCACTTATTTAGTGAGTCAAAATGGTATCTCTTTTAAGAGGTTTTTCATGATTTTTGAGAGGTTATAACTTTTTTATTAATGCAATACACAACAAACTTTTTTATTTGCCATAAACATCTACAAAAACACTGCAAGTTATGCAAATTTGAGATTTTTATCACCGCCTCTTCAGAGTTATTTGAAACCAAATTTAAAATTTTTTTAAAAAAATTAGCTTTCAAATAATCATAAAGATCTAGAGGTAAGTAAATTACCATTAATATTATTTATGGTAAAATTATTAACATATACCTACATTCAACAAAATAATTCAAACTGTGTATGCCATCCCTGCCTGTTGAAAAAAATGACCAAAAAAGAAATTTCACTGTTTTTCATGTTCAACTTTATGGGTAATCTTCTCATAGAAATAAGAAACATAGGTAAATAAACTACTAGACCAATCTTTTACTTTGAGAAAATATGAATAAATTGCTTTTTGTTTCATTCTTCCAGGACCAATAGTTTTTAAGTTTCCTTATAATCACAAAAAAATAGGTGTGGGCACCATAACAAAAATCCCCACTACAGGTAAACTGCATAATTAAAAAATTATTTTTAAATAATTTTAAGGTCCTGAAACAAGTAGGAAAGTTTCAATTATTTTTGAATCGGTCAAGCAACCAGCTTATGTTTTTTTGGTATACTTCAAATAGATTGAATTGTAAGTGTAATTTTTATTGTTGATAATAATTTAAGATGTTCAGTTTTTGTAATAATGGTTGTTCTATTGTTACACTAAAACAAGAAAGCATTCCAAACATTCTGTACCAGTTAAAGTCATAACATAAATTGCACTTGGCCTATCCACAACAATCAGTGAATACTTGTGAAAAAATCAAATTCTTTAATATTTCACCAGTCAATACAGGACTTACTTCAAATTTAAACTTACTTACAAACTCACTTCATTATGGTAATTGCTTAAACTATTTAAATATTCCATACCAGTATGTAGATTAATGGAAATCTTCTGTAAAGTGTGTTTTTATTTTCTAATTAGTATATAAGAGTGCATGAAACATTGGTTACATTAAAGAAAACAAAACCCTTCATTATTATTTCAATTTGAGAACTTTTTTTTGTAATACAATAAGTTTTTTTTGTCTTCCATACTCTTAATAGAATCTGACCACAAAAATAAAAAGTTACAACCAAACAATCAATCATAGAGAGGGAGATTACAAAAAACTGTGACCATGACCCATAGTATTGACTACCATGAATTTATTGAAAACTTAATGTGAGAGGTTTAGTTCTAACTTTAAAATCATTGAAACTAATAAATGAAATGCACCACCTTAAAATGTAAAAGGATTTGATTGCCAGTGAGGTTCTCTATTGGTTGTTAAGATTTCATTCTACAATCATAAGGCCTCAAAATTTTAGTAGAACTGTATCAGTATTAGCGGAAATACCATCTCATTGAACTGTTTAAGAAAAACAAATAGTACTTTTCAAACTTCATTACTGAATCTATTTTTCTTTCCTTTCTTATTTGCTGATCATGATTAGTAACTGTTGGTATCTGCTAGAATATAATACATTTTTTCAAGTATCTTTATTTCTGCTTTACAGAATTGTCACTAGAACCCAAGAATGAATTTTATGGGCCTCACTTCATATCAGGAAGAATAAATATTGCTGACAGTTTTTTTTTTTTTTGTCTTCAGTCATTTGACTGGTTTGATGCAGCTCTCCAAGATTCCCTATCTAGTGCTAGTCGTTTCATTTCAGTATACATCCTACATCCCTAACAATTTGTTTTACATATTCCAAACATGGCCTGCCTACACAATTTTTTCCTTCTACTTGTCCTTCCAATATTAAAGCGAATATTTCAGGATGCCTTAGTATGTGGCCTATAAGTCTGTCTCTTCTTTTAACTATATTTTTCCAAATGCTTCTTTCTTCATCTATTTGCTGCAATACCTCTTCATTTGTCACTTTATCCACCCATCTGATTTTTAACATTCTCCTATAGCACCATATTTCAAACCCTTCTAATCTTTTCTTCTCAGATACTCCGATCGTCCAAGTTTCACTTACATATAAAGTGACACTCCAAACATATACTTTCAAAAATCTTTTCCTGACATTTAAATTAATTTTTGATGTAAACAAATTATATTTCTTACCGAGGGCTCGTTTCGCTTGTGCTATTCGGCATTTTATATCGTTCCTACTTCGTCCATCTTTAATAATTCTACTTCCCAAATAACAAAATTCTTCTACCTCCATAATCTTTTCTCCTCCTATTTTCACATTCAGTGGTCCTTCTTTGTTATTTCTACTACATTTCATTACTTTTGTTTTGTTCTTGTTTATTTTCATGCGATAGTTCTTGCGTAGGACTTCATCTATACTGTTCATTGTTTCTTCTAAATCCTTTTTTCTCTCGGCTAGAATTACTATATCATCAGCAAATCGTAGCATCTTTATCTTTTCATCTTGTACTGTTACTCCGAATCTAAATTGTTCTTTAACATCATTAACCGGTAGTTCCATGTAAAGATTAAAAAGTAACGGAGATAGGGAACATCCTTTTCGGACTCCCTTTCTTATTACGGCTTCTTTCTTATGTTCTTCAATTATTACTGTTACTGTTTGGTTCCTGTACATGTTAGCAATTGTTCTTCTATCTCTGTATTTGAACCCTAATTTTTTTTAAATGCTGAACATTTTATTCCAGTCTACGTTATCGAATGCCTTTTCTAGGTCTATAAACGCCAAGTATGTTGGTTTGTTTTTCTTTAATCTTCCTTCTACTATTAATCTGAGGCCTAAAATTGCTTCCCTTGTCCCTATACTTTTCCTGAAACCAAATTGGTCTTCTAACACTTCTTCCACTCTCCTCTCAATTCTTTTGTATAGAATTCTAGTTAAGATTTTTGATGCATGACTAGTTAAACTAATTGTTCTGTATTCTTCACATTTATCTGCCCCTGCTTTCTTTGGTATCATGACTATAACACTTTTTTTGAAGTCTGATGGAAATTCCCCTTTTTCATAAATATTGTACACCAGTTTGTATAATCTATCAATCGCTTCCTCACCTGCACTGCGCAGTAATTCTACAGGTATTCCGTCTATTCCAGGAGCCTTTCTGCCATTTAAATCTTTTAATGCTCTCTTAAATTCAGATCTCAGTATTGATTCTCCCATTTCCTCCTTCTCAACTTCCTCTTCTTCCTCTATAACACCATTTTCTAATTCATTTCCTCCGTATAACTCTTCAATATATTCCACCCATCTATCGACTTTACCTTTTGTATTATATATTGGTGTACCATCTTTGTACAATTAAATACAACAATTAAATTTAAACAATTAAATTTTAATTTATGTACCCCAAAATTTTCCTTAACTTTCCTGTATGCTCCGTCTATTTTACCAATGTTCATTTCTCTTTCCACTTCTGAACACTTTTCTTTAATCCTCTCTTCTTTTGCCAGTTTGCACTTCCTGTTTATAGCATTTCTTAATTGCCAATAGTTCCTTTTACTTTCTTCATCACTAGCATTCTTATATTTTCTTCGTTCATCCATCAGCTGCAATATATCGTGTGAAACCCAAGGTTTTCTACCAGTTCTCTTTATTCCGTCTAAGTTTGCTTCTGCTGATTTAAGAATTTCCTTTTTAACATTCTCCCATTCTTCTTCTACATTTTCTACCTTATCTTTTTTACTCAGACCTCTTGCGATGTCCTCCTCAAAAATCTTCTTTTCCTCCTTTTCCTCAAGCTTCTCTAAATTCCACCGATTCATCTGACACCTTTTCTTCAGGTTTTTAAACCCCAATCTACATTTCATTATCAGCAAATTATGGTCGCTATCAATGTCTGCTCCAGGGTAAGTTTTGCAGTCAACAAGTTGATTTCTAAATCTTTGCTTAACCATGATATAATCTATCTGATACCTTGCAGTATCTCCTGGCTTTTTCCAAGTGTATATTCTTCTATTATGATTTTTCAATTGGGTGTTGACAATTACTAAATTATACTTCGTGCAAAACTCTATAAGTCGGCTCCCTCTTTCATTCCTTTTGCCCAGCCCGTATTCACCCACTATATTTCCTTCCTTGCCTTTTCCAATGCTTGCATTCCAATCTCCAACTATTATTAAATTTTCATCTCCTTATACTTGTTTAATTGCTTCATCAATCTCTTCGTATACATACTCTACCTCATCATCATCATGGGCGCTTGTAGGCGTATAGACGTTAACAATCGTTGTCGGTTTAGGTTTTGATTTTATCCTTATTACAATGATTCTATCGCTATGCGTTTTGAAATACTCTACTCTCTTCCCTATCTTCTTGTTCATTATGAAACCTACTCCTGCCTGCCCATTATTTGAAGCTGAGTTAATTATTCTAAAATCACCTGACCAAAAATCGCCTTCCTCTTCCCACCGAACCTCACTAATTCCTACTACATCCACATTTATCCTATCCATTTCCCTTTTTAAATTTTCTAGCCTACCAACCTTTTTTAAACGTCTAACATTCCACGCTCCGAATCGTAGAATGTTATTTTTTAATTTTCTGGTGACCCCTTCCTTAGTAGTCCCCACCCGGAGATCCGAATGGGGGACTAGTTTACCTCCAGAATATTTTACCAAGGAAGGCGCCTCCATCATTGCTATATGAAAATGCAGAGCCACATTTTCTTGGAAAAAAAGCAGCTGTAGTTTTCCATTGCTTTCAGCTGCACGGTACTCAGAGGACTGAGTGATGTTGATATGGCCGTTTAAGTCATTCTGACTCACGCCCGTAACAACTACTGAAAGAGTTGCTGCCCTCTTTCAGGAATCATTCCTTAGTCTGGCTCTCAACAGATACCTCTTCGATATGGTTGCACCTTCGGTCCAGCTACTCTGTATCCCTGAGCACTCAAGCCCCCTCACCAACGGCAAGGTCTCATGTTTCATAGAGGAGGGCTATGACAGTAGGAAATGAAATTGGCAGAAAATTTTTAGAATGTGTAATTTTAATGGGTGGAAGTGATTCCATCTATAAACAACATAAAACAATTTACAATTCTAATGGGTGGAACAAGGAATTTCACACTTGTTTGGCTTCCAGGTTTGTATGTATTGCTTTAAAATGAAGAATTTGTTATTAAATTTGCTGTATTCATTATGCATTATTTAAAGGGTTAAAATTTCTGAATGGTAGAATCAGTACTTCTTTAATGTAAAGGTTATAGGGGTGAATTCCATTAATTTTCATATGTAAATTAGTTCCTGGAGGTCCCCTTTTTTTAGAATTGAGCTAATTCAAGAATTATGGTGATGAATCCAATTCATCCTTGTTTGTTCAAATTTGTAATTTTGTAATAAATAACTTTCTAACTTGTTGATTCATGAATTACAGTATTTCATCCCATTCTACACTCTAGCAGAAAAATAAATAATATTAGGCAAATATCACTCTACAGTAATGCCGCTGATGCCATAGGTGATATCATAGTTCCAAGGGAACTATGCACATATACATTAATGCCATAGGTTCTGAGGGAAGATCTTTTTTTTTATTGTTATAAGTCATAAGATGAAAATTAAATTCCATTCAAAAACAATTTATAAAAATTATTAATATGAATACATGTGTGATAAAAGAGGCAAATGTAATTATTAATTGACATATAAACAGTTTTTTTCTTATACTTCATCTTTGTGTTTTAGATTTTAAGTAAAATTTTTGTAAACAGCTTTATAAATTAGTCAATCTAGTTTTCTGGTTTATTTTAATAACCCGTATTTTTATATGGAACAAGTTGATTTATTTAAAATTTTTCCACTACTTTCATTTTTATTTATTTCTTTTTTTACTTTTAAGAATTATTGAATTAATTTTATACATAAAGATTTTTGAGAAAAGAGAAATCTTTGAATTGTTAAGTTGAAATGACACCTAGTAATGGCAGATTTTTAATATTAATCATATCTCAAAGCATGCCATTTAGTTGCTAAAAATTTGTGATGGGATGAACAACATGCCATTACGAGAAATATAAAATTGTTCTATAGAAACAATGACTATATGAAAATTGTGTAGTCTGAATTTTGGTTCATTTTCAATTTGTCAACAGTATCTAGTTTGCCAGCTTACACCATTAGGAAAGAACTTGATCAATTTAAAACAGTGGGCTCAGCACTTGAAAAGGAATAGAAGCTTAAAAAATTTTTGAAACCAGGGAAGCTTTCACTTAAGAGTATAACATTCTGCCAGATGACTTTCCACATTAGTTTGTCTTACCACACTTTTTATAGAATATTTTTTTTTTAGGATTTAGATTAAAGAATTCCCAAATTCTCTACATTCCACTTACTCAAATTGTATTTTTTCTATTTTTATTGTTATTGTAGTTATTACTAATCATTTTAACCCCTCAAAACTAAAAAAAACATTAACTACATACTATGTAGCTGCATATACATTCAAGCCTTTCTCAGTACCGAATGAATAGATTTTAATTTTTTTTTTATTTTGTAAAGGATACTTGTTACTGCATAGTTAGTATCCAGGTAACTTAAGTGAAAGATTTTTTAAACAAAAAGTTACATTGAGTAAATAGATAATTTGAAAATTTTTTTTGTCATTACTGCTTAGTTTTTCTTTTTGTACCATAACATTACTTTAGAGCTAATATTAAGCGATGATGATAGTATATTATATAGACTGATGTCATGGTGATTTTCACAAGTATTTTCTTGTGAAAATTCAAGAAAATTAATGGAACAAGTTAAAGAAAAAATAATCCTTATTTCTGCGTTTCACAAAATTACCTCATATTCTGTAACAGTCTCTTTACATTGTTTCTCTGCATTTGTTTTCTTATTTTTACAAAGACAGAGTAAAAAACAAATATATATTCCCTCATTCCAAAGAGTTTTAGCATTAGCACTCTACTTCATCCCACTACGTTCCTTAATATCTCATAAAAAAATAGATCCATTTAATAAGATTCAGCTGAACAAATGTACATCTCACAATGAACAAAACTTAATCAATTTCATTATAACAAGATATCATGTTAGCAATCTTAACAGTTATGGTTACAATTAGGTGTGGTTTTTTTGTTGTTTATTTCAGGGTATAATAATGTACCATTAATGTAGGTTATAGTATACAAGTTATACCTGAAACTGACTCTATAAGGGTAAATTAACTGAAGATCGATCTAGTATTTATAAGTCAAAAAAACTTATACATTTAACATTAAACAATTCTAAAAGTCTCTTCTTAATTAACACAGAAGGTGAATTAACATTCACAATTATAATCGGGTTACAACAAGATTATTCTACTGCCCAATATTATATCATAGAAAAATTTAGTTCTCTTCAGCTATCTTTTAAATATATATATATATATTTTCTTATTATGTATAAATATTATTTCATGTTTAAACAAATGATTTTTTTTTTATCAATAAAAAAACAATAATAAATGTATCCTGTTTTTGTAGGATAAAAAACTTGTTTTATTAACAAACTTTGGGTCCTCTGTAGTAAAGTTATGAAAGTTTAAAGGAAAGTTAAATCTGAAAAGGAACAAAATCTTCTGTCAAGAGGATTCCTGAGAGTTAAGCAGTAAAGTTTAGTTAGGAATAAGACTATACTGCAGTAGGCATTAAAATAAAATTCATGTTTAGAATGTCAATTCTAACTTAGATCTTTAGAACTTTCCAGTTCAAATTAGTATGAGTGTTTTTTCTCTTCAGTAAACGTATTTTCATTTTTCTTTTTTCATTTTTAGATGATATTAAGTTTATAATAAATGGAGAAGAGAAGTCTATTATATCATCAATTGGCAGCAAAAAGCTATGTTCTGCAGTTGGATTAAATGACTTATGTGACAAGCTTTGGGACTCTGAATCAAAAATTGCACCATTTGATCAAGATGTAAGATATAATTATTAATGGTGTATAATCAGTCAAGCTCTTAATTAGTATTAGCAGATAATTTATCTCAAAACTGGTTGAATGAATTTTACTAAAGAACAAATTTTTAGATCGGTAGATTTCATTCTTTTACATTGCAAAATTTATTAAGTCTAATCTGATGGATTAGAAAACAAGCGGCTCTTTTACTTTTTAGAACCAAGCTGCTTGAAGTAACATGCTGATTATTACTGTTTTATCTAGTTACATTGCATAGTTACTCTGTAGTAAGTATAGCAATATATTTCCATTTATTTATGATTAACAAAAAATTTATTTTGAAGCAAAACTTCACTAACTCAAGAAGTCCAAGGATACAAGAGACTTAAGTATACCTATGAAGTACCTAAAAATAAAACTTAAGGATCTAAGTAAAGAATCCTATTCTATCCTTCCTTTATCCACTGTATCCATATATTTTATATTCACCCTATGTTCCTTTTTAAGTTTACTCCTTCTACGTACATACTATCATACTTTCAAATTTGGAACCCAAAATTTAATGTTTACAATTTACATTAATTTTTTTTACGACTTGTTTATCTATTAATACTTATCCCTATATATTATCCAGAGTGATTCAGGAGTAAAGGTAAATAATTTGGAAATTGATTTTAGAGCTTGAAATAAGGAAAAAGGTTCATACAAACTTATGTTCCAGAACACTTTATCAGGTTAAGGCTAGAGAAGAATTTTGCTTGAATTTCAGATCCCTCACTGAAATGAGGTCATACTGAAATTTGCAAATTTGGATAAGGGAATACTGAAATTTGGGTAAGGGATAAACTTGATGGTGTCTTATGTTTTTTGACCTGAAAAACCAAATCAAATGATGTATCTTCCGTAGTTTTCATTATATTTAACATCAAACAGAAAAATTCTGTGACAAAAAAAAACAATTTCTTTAGGTTTGAAGTACAATAACTTTATTAAATAACTGATGAAGCATAATTTCACAATCATGGGTAGACACAACAAACCTTCATGAGGGATTGAAAACACCAGTATCCAAGGGCTCACTATTAATAATTGTTCATGCTGCCTTTGGTGTTCATTCAAACAATTTTCATCTGTTTTTTTAAAAATCATTTTTTTTTATTTCATCATCTCATAAAGATTATGAAATTGTGATGGAGAATTAAGCAGAATGCCCCTTACACATCTAAATAAAAGCTAGCCTGGTTCAGGTGGTATCATATGCACAATAACCTTCTAAATTTTATGTTTTTATTTTTACAGGTTATGTTTAAAATTGTTAATTTTTTTTATAGATTCTGCTACGAGTGTAATTTATAGACAAGTAGGTATCATAAATGTATTAGTGTTCTGGTCAATGGGATAAGGTTAACCTTGATGATTTTTAGAGAACTATTTTTTAGTTAATTTATTTTGTGTTATTTTTATTGAACTTATTGCCCTGAATAGATTGAAATGTTACCAATTAAAATATGTAACATAAAAAATTATACTTACGTATATTGCATGCCCCTCCTACCATATTCCTACATCATGTTTACATAATTTCCTCACAGGATGTGTGCCATGAATTCACCATCCCTAGTTTAGTGATATAGAAAGGGGTATTTTCAGTTTTTATAGGTTACAATACTTTCAGTTTTTATAGGTTACAATACTTTCAGTTTTTATAGGTTACATACTGGAAAAAAAATCAAGTTTATAATTTATATATATATTTTTTTTGGGTTACATTTATTTAAGAATATAAACAATTAATATACTTAATAGTATACCTAATTTTAATTGTCATTAATAGTTTTTTAAGTTGGTTAAAATAGAGTGTGTGGTAATCTAAGAAAAACGATCATGTGGTAATAATATCATTTTTAGAATTACTTGAGCGTATAATTTTTTCAGCCATTGCTTTTTAAATGTTATCTTTTTAAAATTATCATGGTGTTTTTTTGTAAAAACAGTAAGTTTTGGTTGGTAATGTAATATTTTGTATTTTGCTCAGAAAGCGGAAAAGTTTGTAGTTATCGTAGTAACATTTGTTTAAGTATAATGTAATATTATTGTGATGATTTTAATGTTAAACTATCTTTAAATTCTACTTATATATTATATTTTACTTACTTTTTAGGATTACATGTGTATATACATATATATATAAATAATTTTTTTTTAAATATAATTCTCTTCTATTGCAAAGGAAAATATTTTAGGAGAAAGAATGTAAATTTTATTTTAATTTTGTATTTCATTAATATTATTTTATTGATAGTTGTAATTAATTTGTTATTTATATCTGTATTATTGTATAGAATTTAAATGTTATTTAACTTTTTGTTTTATTATTATTAAAAACATTTTATTTTAGTTCCTTGTATTTAGTACATTTTATTGTATAATTTTGTTTTATCAGTAAAATTTTATTTTGTTATATAAATACTTAAATATTGTTATATTATTATTATTATTCAATATTATTTATTCGTAATAATGTTATTGTTTTGTGTTGCTGTCAATGAAATACAAGTAATTTCAGTTGAAGTTAATTTTTTTTACATTGCAGATCTTAACTTGAAAGTTATCAGTCATCAACTGTTAATAAGAACATAAAATTAAAAAAAATGTTCAGTGGTCCTATATAATACATTAATCGGCCACCATTTTATAGATCCACCTTTCTATAAAATAATTTTTTTTAAATTACGAATAATGTTTCATTTTTTTATATGTAGTATACTGCATTTTAGCAAAATGCAGTATACTTTTCATTGAAGAACTGAATGATTATAATAGATATGGTTTGGGAACTGATTTAATGAAGTGAGTGCAACCATTCTTAGATACCAGTTAATGTTGCAATATGGTATATTTTATTTGTAGCATTTGGTAACATTAATTTTTTCAATACTATATTTTTATGAAGTGCAATAGATAACACATAGTAAGCTATTAGTATGTAGACTACTTTTTTTTATGTTAGAAATTGAAAATTCACAATTTAACTAATTCTTTTGAAAGTTTTCAATTTTATTAGTCGTTTTTTTCATGAAAAGTGAATAATTCTCATTATTCCCAGCCTAATCATCACTTACTTATGAACTAATAATAATAATTACTTATTTATCTTTAGTCTGATGCAACCTTTAATAAAATTTAATTTTAATTATTTGTACTATCTATATAATTCATAAACGTAAATAAATGAATACAATTGCCCACTAGTTTTATTTACACATAGTGCTTGTTGATTACATTAAAGATATTGGTGACCTGATTTTCTTCACCATATGTAAATTTGATGTTAAATTTAGTATATTCATATGAGAAATAATTAGTATATTTTAAAATCAATAGTGAAATCTAATAATCACATGCAAAAATTATTCTGTTCATGTTATTAAGTGACAAAGTTTTAAAATAAGTTTGTTCTTCAATACGCTAAATGTATAGCTGATATGTATACGTGACATCAGTTTTTAAAAGTTTAAATCCTGTCTTACATCAGCAAAAATATCCCAATGAAATTTTTTCTTTGTGTTTTATAAATTTTAATAAAATTAGATTTTTTTAAAAATTGAATCATATTTCTTCACAGTTAGCTATATGAAAATGTAAAAGTTATTATCATTAAAATTTGTAATGTTTTTCAGTCACTTTGCATGTAATTAACATTGGTGTATTTTCACAATGCATATTCAATAACATAAGTATTAAATTTTTTTATTTTTTACAAAATTTGGTAAAATAGATTATACAGGTTGGTACTATTATAATCCAAGCTCTAAATTTCTGTTAGTCTGCTCTCTTTTGCCTTATTATTAAATATAAAGCCATAAATTAATGTTAAAATTTATCATTATAAAATATGACATTATTTCTGTTGATCGTTTTATTTGATTAATTTTGTGACATTATTATTTTTAGTATTTTTCTATTTAAGAGTACTAACTAGTTAGGATTCTATCAAACTTAAAACAAAATAATAATTTTTTCTGATAAAATGAGTAATTTAATGATAATAATGTTTGTTAGACCTAAAACAATTTGTACTGACTTATGGAATATTTATTACTAAAGAGATCCTTGAAGAAGGTTTGGGTGGGATCTGTTAAATTACTAATTGAATACAAGAAAGGTATCCTGGTGTCCTTGAGTACACAACTTAAATTATGATAATTTAGTTTGTCAGTTCTTTTGTTTTAACTCAAATGAGCAGAATTGTAACTCATTTCACTTCATATTTTATTTTATTGTTTTTTCCTTTTACATTGAAAAATTTCTTCATTACATCAAGGTACACTAGGCTGTATTTGTCTGGTTCTATTTTATAATCTGGTTACTGATGAATTAACATCATTATGCTAGCGCTGTACCAAGTATAGTTCTTGGCAGATATATATATATATATATACATTATTATTACTTTTTTAAAAATAATTATGAGATTGTTCGATAAGTCCTTAGAAAAAGATAGAAAAAAATTATTTTGTGTAAATTTTTCTGTATTTTTCAACATAATCTACCTTTAACTCTATGTACTTTTCCAAACGTTTCTCCAACTTATTTAAGCCGTCCAAGAAGTAGGATTTCAGAAGGTCCTCAAAATAAGCATCTTTTTGGGCGATGACCTCCTCGTTTTACATGAACTGTTGCCCGCCAAGTGATTTTTTTCAATTTTGTAAATAAAAAACAATCACTAGGGGCCAAATCCGATGAGTACAGTGAATTTGTTATAATTCAAACTTTAGTTCCTTTATTCTGGCCATCGAAATTGCACGGGTGTACACCTGTGCATTGTCTTGATGGAAGAGGATGTTTTTTCTTGATTTCTTTGCTCAACCGGTGCGATAATGACACTTAATACTTTCCAGTTATTGTTTGTCCTTTTTCCAAGTAATCAGTGTAGATACCGTATGCATCCCACAAAACCGTGGCCATCACCTTGCTAGCCAATTTCACCCTCTTTGGAGCCTGTTCCCCTTCAAAAACCCACTGTTTTGACTGTTCCTTTGTGTGTAAAGTATAATAGTGTATTAATGTAGCGTCCACAGTTATGTATCGATGCAGAAACTCATCAGGGTTGCAACGGAAAAGCACCAAAACATCCTCAGAGTCGACCACACGATTACATTTATTCTCCACAGAACAAATGCGGCACCCATCTTGCCAAAATTTTTTTCACCGAATTTTTTGTGCAAAATTGAAAACACCTTGTGATATGCCTGTGGCCTCAAATATTTTGCAGATTTGATTCATCTATTTGCACTATTTGATTCATCGATCTCTCAAAACCACATCATAAATTTTGTCAATCATTTCAGGGGTGGTCATTTTCACTGGACGTCCTAAACAATGTTCATCTTTTGTGGATATATGGCCACGTTTAAACTCATTTGCCCAATTGTGTAAATGGTTGCAAACACAGGAGCAGATGTGCCACGAACTTCATCCAACTCAGCTTTGATCTCTTTCGGTGTTAAGCCTTTTAAATATAAGTGTTTAATCATCATTCAAAACTTTTTTTTTCCATTTTTCTAAATAAACAATAGTTTGTTGCTTCAATCAACTATGACTTTGAAACCATGTGATGAAGATAAAGCTGAAACTTTAACTGCACTCTAGCGACAAATGACGCTTACTAAAAGCAAACCATTTTCGATAGTACGAGCGCCATCTCTTGGATTTTCTTAGGACTTAATGAACAACTCTCGTATTAGTGCATAAGAAAGCATTTTAAAATTTCAAATGACTTATGATAAATTGGATTTTATTCATTTTTATTATTTTATAAATTTGTGAAGTAATACAGATAATGATTAACCAAAAAAAGTGGAAATTAAGGTGATGAAGTCAGTTTTCTGGATAATTGATCAGCTTTTTACCAATCTTCATCAACCAGTTTATTAAATGATTTTTTTTAAAAATTGTATCATCTTCCTAATTAGTTCACCATGAATGTATAGAATTGTTTTTTATATTAATACATTACCAATATTCCTGAACCAAACGTGAGCCTCTAGAACCTTTACTTAATTTTCCCAAAATATTTCATTAGGAACACTTAATGCAGCCCATTTACATTTACACCCATCACAAATTCAAAGTTAACCATAAAAATACAATCTATATACATACTAAAGACTCATCAATAACTTATTGTTCTCTTCCAAGATCATTAATGCAGTGATACATTGTAGGCTGGAAACCAATTGAGATTTACATTGCCTGAAGCATCATAATGGAGAAATATGTTATGTCACCTTTCCCTTTTAAAGGGAATTTAAAGTTATTCTTTGTTTTTGGATACATGATTCTCTAGTGACCTCCATAAAAAGGTTTAACTAATAGTATAAAAAAAAAATTTCCAGGAGAGTGAAAATAAATCTCAGCATTGAAATTTATATTTATATTCTGCTAATTTTCCATGCCATTCTTTGAAGACTGAATTTTTAAAATGAAATAATTGTAATCATAAATTTAATGAATTATTCTAAAAAAAGTGATTGTTCTGATTATATAAATTAAATTATTAATACATACAAATGAAGTTATTATTTATTAATTTTTCTTAAAATATAATGAAATTTTATAGTTTAGAAAAACATTACAGAATCATTAAATTTAGTTGACTTAGGAGGATGGGCTGAATAATCTCTGACCTGAAAAAGAAAAAAACAGGTTTTTGTTTTTTTTTTGCTTTTATTTTTTCAATATAATCTCCACAAAGACTAATATACTTCTCATAATAGTGCTGTAATGAGTTATACCACCAACTTTATAATGAGATTCATCTAGTTTTCAAAATATACATTTACACTATCAGTGACTCATTACTCTCAAATCATCCACTAAGCCATTTTTCTGAGGTTAGGAAATAGGTGATAAATCTAGTGAATAAGGCGCTTGGGAAAGCAATTACAACTTGTCGGTTGATTTTAGCTATTGTGTCAATTGATGAATGTTCTGGTGCATTGTCATATGAAACAAGATTTTTTTTGCTAGATTGGGTCGTTTTCTTTTTATACTTGATTGCTCAAACGTTGCAATAAGTTTGAAGGAATAAGCTAGTGAAGGATAGTATACTATAGAATACCAGTAAGAAATTAAACCTGCGGCGCCATCTATATGTCAGGCCTGAAACTTCTCAGCCCACCCCCATAAATAGCAATGTATATATATTTTTTAATAAATTAATTTTTGAAATTATTAGTTATAGAGATTTTTTTTTGAAATGATGCACTGCTAATTTAAATATATATGGGAGCAGTAATTAAATTTTGAAGGAAATCTGAGGACCATTAAAATAAATTAAACAGAAATGGACCATGATGTAATCTTGTCTACTAAGTCAAGATTGGTGTATAGTAAGTCAGAATTGTTGCCTTTTTTCTCTGATCAAATCTTATCCATTATTAATTTTCTTGATAAATAGCAAGTAGAAACTTAAATATCAAAGACTAGAATTTTTTTATTACAAATGTGTTTTGTGTAATAAGGAAATTAATAATTAAGAAAAAAAAATTCATTTTGAATAATTTGGGTTGTTTAGAAAACTGTGTAGATTGTTTTCATTACCTGAAAAATTAAGATTTTTAGTATGATATATCTATGAATTAGGAGCACAAAAAAAATTTATTGAAATTAGATCATTGGTAGTGTTTTCTTGTTTAACTGCAAGACAAGGCAATTTTAGTTAAATTTCTCTAATTAATGAGATTAATTTTATTGCCATGTAAAATCATATTGCTTACTAGTGCAATCTTTCTTAGTGCAAAGGCATATCTTTTTTATTACTATTTAATTTATTAATAAAAATTTCTGTTCTTACTTTTATAATTACCAATTTTAAGATGTAATTTTTCCATTTTAAGATGAAAATTGTTTTTCTAATAACCTGTTCACTTCTAATAAAAAAAATTAGATGGGCAATGCCTTGATACAAAGACAAAATTAAATTTTTACACTTAAATTTTTTATTGATATCCCTAGTTTAACTCTGTAAAATAACTTTCCTTAAATTATTTGTAATTTAAGTTTTTTTTGTCAAAAAATATTTGAAAAATTAAAATATTTGCATATATATAATAGTGTCAAATGTTTTATAATAGCTTGTACTTCACAATTATATTATTGAATTGAGTTATTTTTGACTTACTATAAATTGAGTTATATTTCCAATTTATTTTTGCAGTCATATTTTTCATTATGTATCTTAGAAACAAAAGAGATTGTGACTCGAAAAGCCATCTATTTTAATAGCACAAAATAATATTAAGTTTATTGTTATATTTTTTTCTGTGTTGAACACAGAATAAAATTTCTGATGTTTGAAACAGCTATTTATATAGGAAAAAATGATTTTCCATTTTATTTTTAATAATTCAATGTTTGTTTGAAAGGGATTGATAGAATCATTGTCAACAGTATTGAAATTTGAGTAGTGTATTTTGCAGCCAAACATCTATGGTTTGTTAAAAATAATTTTTTTATGTGGTAACATGTCCATAGTAGAAAGTGATTAATGCCATAATTATGTTACTATTTGTATAATCATTGGTATTTTATATTTTTAGTTTAAACCTTTAGTTTATTTTTGCAAAAGTAATGGTTATAATATGCAGTATGTTTAGTTAGCACTGACAAGGATTGATAGTATATAGTATTCAGAAAATGTTAATACAAAGGAATCACAAAAACTTGATAAAAGTTCTAATGAGAAACTTTGATATAAAAATAACTGCCTAAAAATCAGTAAGGTTTTATTTTTTCACACGTTTGCACCATCAACCTTTTCTGTTGCTAAAATGATTTTAAAGCATCTTTTTTTTAATTTTCAGGTCATTTTTTAGTCATTTTCTTTGGAAAACATAAAAATGTGTTTTAAATTTAAATAAATTATTTTTTACCATGAATTGTTTATTATTTGACTAAAAACATGTGCCATAAAGTTATAGTCCCTGTTTTTAATGTTTTTGTTTAGCTTTAGATTAAAAAAATAAGACTTTAATTGTTTTCATTTGATGTGTGATAAAGTGATTTTTTTATTTAATTTTAAAATTAGCATATTGGTAACTTATTTGAAATCACTTAATAAAATTAAATTTTTTTTCTTTTTCTTCTTTTTTTATTAATGAAGAGCTTGTAAATGCTGTATACTTGCTATTATCCTCTGTAAGGATGGTGTATACCACAGATAGTCTGATGTTAATACTGTATTAAAATTTTTTTTAAATTATATTATTACAAAATTAATTAAAATCTTAAAATTTTAACTTTTTATTTTGTTACTGATTTTTTTTGCTTCTTTAATTTGTTTGGTACTAATGGGAGTGAGTGAAGTTTCATTAAAAACATTTTATATTAAATAAATATATTCTTAATGACTATATATTATCTAATTGGTTGACATAGTGAGGATTTTCAACAAGTAGTATTGTCTTGTTTAAAAAAAAAACTTCTACGTTTGTTATACTGTTATATTTATTTATTTTTTAAATTAAAAATGGGTGCATTGATTAAAATAGGCCATCATGTAGCATTTAAAAATTAAAATATGATTTACCCTAAATTACTTGTATGTATGTATGTATGCCATTATTTTATACAATGTGTTTTAAAACTATACAATAATTAGTTTTAATGTAATGACTGTATGATACATAATAGTAAAAGTTAAAACTTGAAAAAGTTTTTTCTTTGTCATTCTATGAAAGTTATTATGTATAAAAAAAGTAAATCTTTGAAAAATGACTGAAATTTCTTTTTAGTTTTAAGTTAAATTGTGATTATTCTGACATTTTTTGATATACTTTTATGATTTATTGTTTAGAATCATAAAATTTATTAGTCATGGTTTGTGATTTTTTGAAAAAAAATGTTTTTTCCATTGTAAAATAAAATGTGTGCCTAATTTTTATTACTTTTTAGTATAATTTGTACAATTGTTATAATGTGATAAAATTTAAGGGATTTATCCTCATTTTTAGATAGTAGTAATATTTAAAATTATTCTTTTAATCATAAAAGATAATTAATTTAATTAATCCTTCCAAGAGCCAGTTTTAGATTTTAGGACAAAGAGGTTTTTCTGAATTCTTTAATAATAAAAAAATATTACTTTAAAAAATGTCTACCGTTTGATTCTTGGAAAAAACTATTGTTCATATATATATATATATATATATATATAATCTGTTCTTGTCTACAAAAAATTTCATTTTTTTCTTATATTTTGTATTAAATTTATTTTGAAAAATATTGATGTGACTGTAAAGACAACTTTAGAGTATACCCAATAAACTTGTTTTGTTATTTATAAAAATAAAATAATAATTATTAAGGTTTATAGTGCCATACGTATTTGTTAAAATTAATTAATTCTAATAACACTCACCTTAAACAAAAATAATGTTGACCTGGCCAACTAAAACTGCTTTATGCTTGTTGCATTTAAGAAACAAACTTAAAAAACTTTTTTAAACATTTATTCAGAATTTTAACAAAAATTATTTGTAAAATGTATCAAATACAGTCCTTACTTTTATTTTCTACAAACTAATATGTAATATTACTCGTTTCTAATAGTAAAGACTTATCTTATTGCAAACAGTACAGTGTTTCTTACATTTTACCAGAAAATTTCTCCAAAATTTCTTTGGGAATATGGGAATAACTGTGTGTTCTGTAAAGCTGAATTGCCAATCATCAATTATGTTCTTGATTATAGAAACGATGGATTGATCCCCAGCCAATGGTTTATAATATGTTATTGATAATTTTTTTCCACTCTTGCAATAGTAAATAATTATATTTTTTTTTATTCTTGATTTATTAAGTATTATTTATTTCTAATTCTATTCAGTATATATTTTCCTTGGAAGTCATCAGACCATGAAGTAACTACAGATTTCTCATGTGATCTAGATAATTGCTGCATAAATGTTTGTTACATACTACTTACTTGTGTGCATTATGCAGTCGTAGAGTTAAATTAGCTCATAGGCTTGGCACTGTTTTTGGCAGAAATTGAAAAAATTTCAATTGCTTGTAATTAGTTGAGAGTTATAATTTATTTTCATTTTATTTTTTCAGGGAGCTCTTTACACTCTCTCCTTACATACTGGTTATGCATGTATGTAACTTATTTACTTTTTAATTAATATATTTATTTTTACAACTTTATCCTGTGCAGGGATGGATCTTCATTTGTGTTCTGCTTTCAAAATTTTCTGTTTAGTAGGCGCATCCTTTTATAACTTCTGTTGTAAATCTTGTGTACAACATTGCAAGCAGTACATGCAATGCAATTCATGCATTACATTGCAAAATTTTAATAAAAATTTTAAATATTCCTTAAAACTTATTGAAAGTTTTCAAAGTTTGAAGAATGCAGCATTCATATACAATGAAAGAGGCACACCATGCTGTACCACTGTACACCTTTCAAGATAGCCTTTAAGCATCTAATCAGTTTGCATTGAACCTTCCATAAATTAATTACCATTTTTAATTATCTTAGGCTTTATTTTGTAATTACTTTTTTAATATTTAATTATTCTATGTTTAAAATCATTTGCTTCGGTAAAAAAAGCACAAATGTTGTAGTTGTAATTACAATCAACTACAATCCCTGTCTAATTGTAATTCTATTTCATGCTGTTTTATTTTGATAAGATACAGAAAATTCACTAAAGATATCAGCATGAAAGTTTCTGTGACCAAATGAAAGCCTTTATTCATAATTACAATTAAAAAATCTTTATAACGGCTGTATAAGCCAGGCCTATGGTTTTTCTTTCTTCTTTACATATTTTTGATTTAGCACTCTGGTAAAAAAAAAAAATGTAAAAACAACAATGAATAATAATAGTTAAAACATTCACAGTTTGATTCCCCATATGGTGGTGCTTAGTAGGTAATTATTCTGATGTAACTATTTTGGTTGAAGTTAATGAGTTCTGAATTTCTACTCTTTAGGGTCAGACAATATAGGTCATTTTCAACACTCTTGCTATTATATCGATCAATTCTAGGACATGCCAACTACTAATTAGTAACAGTTAGGTTAGCAGAAAGTCCAGATAGATGAGGATCTACAAAAAAAGTATTGTCCATCAATAGATAAAAATTAAATTGTATTATCATTCTCTGCCATTATCGATGCCATGAATTAAAATTATCGGATTTATTGGATTAGATCATTTCTTCAAGAACCTTTTTTCTTTTAGAGCAAAAAGGAGTCGCCTATAGGTTTTCTCCTTACTTGTCATTTACTTTGCTTTGTAAAATAATACAACATTTTACTAGTTAAAAACTGTTAATTTAATATGAGTATTTTATTTTTATGAAAATTATTAATATATATAAATATCTACGTGGATGAAAATCTTCAATATAATGAAAGAAACATGAAACACAAAATCATTGTCAAAATTTAACACACGATATTTTTATGCTAAAGCGTTTAACATACAAACCTCAGGCAAATCCATCCAGCATCTTATCTAATGATTTGGGATGAAGAAGTACAATTATCAGTTAAAGAAAAAAATAAATAAATTAGATTTTTGTTAACATCCAAAATATCAGGTACTGGTTAATCAATGGACCAGTAATCTGATCTGATGAGCAAAACATTTGTTGTTTTTCTGAAACAATAAATATTGGACTTATAAGGGAATTAATACGATCTCTTTACTTTTGTTTGATGCTATACCTGATACATATACTTTATTTGTTCATTTATTCCTAGTACCACAAGAGTGTACAATTAATATTCAGTGTTTTTAAAATCACTGTTTATCTTTCCCTTTTTACACAAGGTCAGCCTTTAAAGTCATAAAGATGGATGAAGGTTTTATTTGCTATTTTTATATTGGAAAAGTTCCAGTAGATTAATATTTAATTTGTAGATTATGTTTCCTACTTCATTATAAACAATTCCCCTCTTATCTCTCTCTCAACCCTGTTGAGTAAAACAACTTAATTATTCAAAACAAGTATTTGTAACTTCCAAATGACTTAAAGAAATTTGGTTATGTATTTTGAATCTAGTTTTGAAATTCTAACGTATTCCTCGGACACAAATTTTCAAATATCTTGATTTACAGTTTTAGTACTATTTTATTGACTGTTATCAATAAAGTTGCATGTTACAAATTGTTTTTATTTTGTAGATTGATCATTTAATACTATCTTATCATTGTATGAAAATGTATAATTACATTCATGTTAAATATTCTATTCTTTTTTTAATGGAATTTCATTTTTGTTTTTCATCCCTAATTTATAATTCATCAATTTCAATTTCATATGAATACATTGATACAATGAAAGTAATCTATCGGTGTTGCATAAAACTTATATACACAACATATCACATGTAGTCATTAGCTTTTTCAGAAGCTATTTCCTATGTTAAAAATCCATTATTGTCGGCAGTGAGAATTACTTCTGTAACTTTTTTATAGTATTGTCAGTATAAAAACTATTGCTTCTATATAGTTTCCAATTTATATTTTGTGAATTATAAAACCATTTTTTTCACTCTGTAAATTGTAAGGTATTTTTTTAATATCTTGAAAAATAGTTAATAATTATCGCAAGAGTCTCATTTAGTACTTTAAATAAAAATATTTATTAAAAACGAATTAAGTCATACCTTCTTGATTTTTTTTCATTTATACATCAGTGAAAAAAGAAACGGCTTACCTAGAAGTTACTTACATTTAATATCGTTTAAAGCATTGTTTTAATCAATGCACAAACGTTGGTTTAATTAATTTAAAAAAAGTTTGTTCTGCTCAACCAGACTTGTTATAAAAAATAATGAATTTTTTTAAAGCTCATAAAATGTCCATGTTACTAAGCTGAGTGAGTTATACTAATGCGAGTTATAATTATTCCTATTTCTGTAAATACTTAATCCTTATTTATGTAAATAAAGATAAATACATTCAGTTTTTGCAGTTTTATATTTTAGTATCATAAGCAAAATTAAGACCACTCAAAAAGCATTCCTAGTTGAATAAGTAGCTCAGTAACTGTAACTATTAATTGAAAGTCAAATTTTTTGTCCATTGAAAGTTGGGGATAGGTTTGCTCAGTGTGATTTGCCAGTTTTTTTTTATAACCAGATATTTTAATTGACTTTACATAAAACGTTTTTTCCATAAAAATCCTAAAATAATCTTGGGTGGGATACTTTGTTAATATAACATAAAAAAACTAAAAAGAAAGTTTTTGATAAATATTATATAAAAACTATAAACAAAATGTATTCCTATGTAATATATATGTATTCCTTAAAAATAATTTTTATTTATCAACAAAAGATAGTTTTTAGTTGAAATGCTGTATAGAAAACTAAAGTATAAAAACTTGTTCCCCAGAATAGATTCTTTTACCTTGCTTTAACAGTAAAAATGTTTGTGCCTTCGCATTATAGAACCTGCTGCACCATTTAGGACTAATTTAAAACGTAAAGCAGATAGACATTACTTAAACGAAACATGTTGAATTGTGACAGATTGCTTACAATTTACATTGTTAAACGCTTCACAAATGCCAAATAACATTTCCAGGATTTTCTGTATTGGATGAGACAAGCCAGATTACAGATACACTATAGAATACCATCTACTGTACTATAAAAGTAAGGAATAATTTTTCAATATACTATCTACTCAATGACAAATACAAAAACATTTTAGAAAAAATTTAGTATTACAAAAATTTAACAAGAGAAATGAATGAATATAGGCAAATAATTTACAATTCCTTCCTTGAATCTGGACTGGAACATTCATTACCTAGCTGGAGTGACACACACCGTGTCTCAAATTGATTGTATATAGATGTAATACAGAAATTTCAGAGATATTTTAATAAACTTGCTGAAATATTTTAGAAATTTAAACTAATGATATGAGAATGGTGCAAATTGTAATTATAACATTAGTCACTACTCCATTATATGAATCTTTTTTTTATAGGAATATAAACAACAAGACTTAAATGACAAGTCATTAGAACTTGCTAAATTTGGGAAAAAATATTTGCTTGTTTTTATTAAATTTTTTTAAAGGATTTGTTGTACGTAATAGAAAATTTACTGCACATAAGTTTTTTTTTTTCATATTAGTCAAACAAAAAATTGTTATATAAAACTAAAACTGAAAGATATTAAACTCTGTTCAGGTAAATTCATTTACCTTTCAGTAGTAACAAAGTGATATAGCAGATATAACAGTGATAATAGCTCCAGTTTATCTACAATGTAATGTGTACTGTGAATTTTATTACAGAAAATGAACACAACAGATGCCCCATGGTTGAGCCAAATGAAATTAACACCTCAATAATTTATAGTAAAAAACTATTAAGTTTCATAAAAACAATCCCAACTTTTCAATTGGCATTCAGTCATATTCTTAATGATTGTGAATAAATGATTTGGCGCTAAAAATGTGCAGGACCAAATTCTATGCAAGCGTACATGATCTCATGGAAACCAAAGAAATTTTTATTAAATTTAAAAATAAAATAATGTACAAAATAAGAACTATTCTAAGCTATTTAGAGTTAATCTCATATTATCTCGTGTTTAATAACTACCATGATTGTAAATTAAAAACTTTTATTGGACTGATATTTGTCAAAAATTTTGACTGTCATCTTGTATGGATACAGATAACTGAATTGCTTACCCTTATTTCTCAGTGTTACAATTTATTTATAACACCTGCTTTAGGATACCTAGTCTCCTGAAAAAAATTTATTTGTTCAAAAAGATACTGTATTTTGTGTAGTGTATACATATAGATTGGAGTATTTTATGAATCCTATACTAAATGTATAAAAAACATATTTACAGAATCATTAATATAATTATCCCTAGATGAGTTAAAAAGTTTAATGCTTATTTACAGTCAGTTATCTATTATCTTGCATATTAATGCCTTCACTGCCATGAGAACCCATTTGGGATCTCACCCAGGTTCCTTAACTGGCCACATTACAGAACTGTGTTAGTGTTTACCAGGTCATGCCACATTTTTATAATTTTTTTTGATTATTATTTATTGTAATTAAAATCATTCGGCACAGTTAAAATCTAAAATTATGAGATCCCAAATGAAATCTAATGGCCCATGTAACATTTCAAAGGAAACATCCATTTTGACCATCCCTGAATTCATTTTGGCTAGCTTCGGCTTGAAACTAACTGTAAGGAAATATTTTGATCTTACAAGGGTAAGGCACATTAGTTTGAATCGGACTTCATATACATATATTTTTTAACTTAATTTTTTTTATTTAAATATATTGATTTATTAATAATTATTAACCTCAGATTGTAAAAAAGTTTTACAATAATAATTCAATAATAACATTAAAAAAAAAAATGAAAAAAATCAGTAGTTATTACTGAAATAAAATTTTGTGTACTGATCATTTTAATTCTACAATTTTTACAGAGTTTAATAATTATTAATAAACCAATATATTTAGATTAAAAAAAAAATATGTATATGAAGTCAGATTTGAATTTATGCATACATGCCTACAGATCCGACATGTTCTCACTTACACCAGATAACTAATTGAGTGACGTGAAACAAAATTAATATGTAAACTAATATAAAATGCTGGTAAAGACACCACAAGATATGTGGTCCAACACAATCTCCCTTTCAAATGAAATAAGGTTAAGTGAAGTGCAGCAAAAATCTGTATATGTAATGTAATAGGTATACAAGGAAGTCATGTAGTGTCCACATCAGATTCTTAATTAAAAATTAAGGTACTGAAATTAACTAAAAAGAGGCACAGAAATACAGTAACGTACAACAGCACAAACAAAACCATAACCTAAAAGTAGGAAACAAGAAAATATTGTTAATCATATGTGATAAGAAGGGTTAGCCAATTTGGAAATATTATTCAATTAAATTTATATAGATTTATACTACCCGATTACTCCTGGGGGGGTTAAAATATTCAGAAAAGAAAGTGTGGAATTTAAAACCCCCATTTCTCTTTTTAAAAAATTACCTAAAAATGAGCTAAATATGTCATGGAAATTCTTGTCTGTAGTTACAGTGTATGAAAATACCTGTGGAACTTAACATGTTAAAAAGTTAATTGTAGACATCTGTTTATTTCACATAAAAATCATTCATTGGAAAGAGAAAAAACAGCAATGTAGGTTGACAAGTTATCAAGGTTTATTTTACTATATTACACTGTACTATATCTTATCTAATAAACATCTCCATGTACTAATATTGCCATACTAAACTTGGCTAACTGTCATAATACTTTGAGAATTTTTGACTGAAGGCTTAATTGTTTGTATTAAGTAAATGAACATCATTTGTTATTTTGTGTAATAAAATTGAGTAAACATATTTTGCTTATTTTCACTTTTATATTTATTATAATGTTTTACATTACATTTATGCTGGTTACCACCATTCACTCTCTGTTTCCCTGAAATAAATGACTAAATCTTTTAGATTAAGTTGTCCAGTGAAGTAAACTGAAGTTAAACTGTGAAGTATTTTCTAATTTACAAAAAACAAAAGTTTTCCAAGAAAACTGAAATTTTTTTAGCTAAATGTAAGTTTTACCAAATTTTCTAATTGTGATATAAATTATGTTTGGAGTGAGTTTATTTTTATTTTAGACTAGATGATTGTTGGACTGAACAAGTTGCAAAATTTTTAAATGCATTTTACTTTCATTGTTAGATCTGGGAAAAGTTGCAGGATAATTGCCTCTCTTCCAAAAAAAGAATCATTGAATGTGAATATTTTTAATGATTACCAAAAATTAAATGTAAAATTATAATTTAGTGAGAATGGTTTATAAAATTATTAACCTATTTTAACAATTTTATTACAGTTTTTAGATGTCTGTAAGCATTTGTGTAAGGTGTTTCTTAATTTACAATTTTTTCTTTAGAATTAAGTATATTTAACAAAGTAACACATTTTTTTCTTATTTTCAAGTGATATATTGCGTAGCATCGGTTACGATTTTTCAATCAACTTTTTTCATGCTACAGCTAAAATATAATTAATAATAATAAATGTAATCAGTAACTCTCAAAGTTACTGTTTGTGATTATAAAACTAAAGTGGCCGCAAAATTACAAGATAAAATAGCAAAACTATTAAAAGGACAGTGGGAAATAAAATAAGGTTAATAAAAAATCAAACAATAGAGAAGAAAAGTAAACATCAAATACAGTTACTCAGATTAGCTTTCAATTTGTTAATAGAAGACAAAAGTAAATAACAAAATTTAAATTTCTAAGTGAAGGATTTTTTAAGGAAACAAAAATATATAAAAGTAAACAGAAAAAGCAAAACAAAACTAATAGTGAACCCGTTGTTCTGGATAAGATGGGTTGTTGGAGCCCAATTTTATTATTTTAAAATAGGATTTATGTAAAAAAAATTTAATGTTATGTTGATTGCTGTTATATTAATCTTTTTGTGGAATACATCCTGTATGGGAAAGTGGAACAACTTGTTTTCAGTTAGGAGGGACTGCACCCCTCAAATAAATTTTCGCTATCCTTTCCTGACACATTCAATAAATTGTACACTTCTTGAAAGGAGTTTCTAGATATAGTTTGTGTTTTTAAAGCTTGATTTAGTAATTTGTATCTTACTTAAATTATTAGTAAAACAACCATTGGATATAAAATAATATATATCAATGAAAAAAAATCACAACTTTGCAAGTTTTAACTATAACTAAAAACAATGATGATCATTTTGTCCTTATAAAAGTAATACAATCTTTTTACTATATAAACTCAAATGAAATTAATTTTCCTTAAATTTTTATACTTATTTTTTATTTCAAAAAATAATAAATGTGATACCAATACCAGCATAATTTTTTACCGGTTTTTTGTGATTTTAAAATCACAAAACATAAATGATTAATTATGAGATATATTGATGATTACTTACATACAATTTGTAAAAATACTTAATTGTTGTTTTCTTAAGTTATTGGAGTTACTAATTTTGAAAAAATATGTATGTTTTTTTTTTAACTGTTATCATGTTATCAATAATATAATTTCATATGTAAATAAATAAATGTAAAATACTTTAATGTAAGTAAAAATTTTCTTTGTTATTGGAGTAATTAAGAAATCTAATAATAACTAAGGTAAAATTGCAATCACTTAATGGATCATTAAATGTGTACATAGATAGTAAATTAGTTAAAGTTATTTTTGTAAATAGAAATTAAAATATATATATATGTATATACATATATATATCACAGTAATTATAAAAATTAAAAGAAAAAATTTTGAATATGGAATTTGTGTATCGATAAGTTAAATTATCATTATATAATTATTAGGATGTATATTTATTTAAATGTTAAGTACTGGCGATCAGTTATATATTGCAATTACCATTTTATTATTGTACATAATATACAATGTAATTATTATATTTAAAATAAAATAAGTATATTATACTTAATCGTACTGTAGTTTTTTTTTAAGCTTCATTATTACTATATTAATCAGAGAGAATGATTTTTACTTCTTTTTAATGATAAATATGAAAATAAATACTCTATAAAAAGGATGTTGGCATGGTGCGGAAGTTTAGCACTTATTTTACCATGAGAAAGGCAGACAGTTGAACGTCAGACCGTACATACAGTTATATTTTATAAAACATCACCAAAATCGGTTATAAGAATAAAAATAATAATGACAAAATTTATTTTCTAAATATACGTAAGTACATAGATAAATTGTACATCATTAATCTACCTATTTCAACAAACAAAGATAATAAAATAAATAGGAAATATAACTTGTCATTTAAAGGATTTAACAAAATAGATTTTGGAAAGTTAGGTATAAAAAACTGCATTTTGGATTATCTTCAGGAAAATTACTTTTAAAAAAATGTAAAAAATAATCAACAGGATAGCAGTGGTTAAAGCATTTATTAATGAAAACTTTCTAATTAATTCATAAACAATATAGTGGAGTAATAGCATCTGCCTTTCATTCTGAATGTTATGGGTTTTTGAATCCCAGTGAACAATGGCATTTTTCATACACTACATAATTTATCTTTCATAAGTAACTGTAATTGGGTGGTTAGCTGTTGTTACTTATTAGATTTGTTTGTCATTCTATGTGTTCTTTTAATCATAGACTTCCCATCACCAACACACTGTTATACTAGGTGATTCATATAAAACTCATGATTGTCTTTTACTATTGTGGTTATTTTAACAATAATGGTGCAATAAATGCTTAATTGGTTTTCAAATGTAACGTATCTTTTGGAGATTACTTTATTTTTATTACATCTGTTGAAAATGTCCATCCATCTCAATTCATAACTCTGGTTCCAATGTTCCTGCTGTGACTGTAAGTCATAGGAGAAACATTCCTGTTGTTCAATGGAGCATTGCCTTGTCAATACCATTGATTTTGCGCATAATGTTATTTCAAATCATCTTATGTCCAAGGGTGTGTAGCATTTACTCTTGTCTTCTGATAATCCCAAAGGAGCTAGTCTTAAGTTCCTGGAGGTGATATAGTTGTAAAAAGAAACTTTTGATCAAAGCAAAGTAAAACGGAAATATCGAAAAAGATAAAGTCGCCAGACTCGGCTATGCCGTTCCCAGCCTCCATCACCCAGCAACCGGAAGTCGGTTCTCTGTGCTTCGCCTCTAATGGGGACGACCCCGCCGGGACTCAGTCTTTAAGCTCAGGGAACAGTTTTTTTGTAATTATTGCTTAGAGTCTTTTAGCTTTCGAGAGTCCCCGCACTTCATCACCGCCGTCAACGGGCGAACGGCAGTCCCGTACGGAGCTGTCCCTCACCCACTCGCTTCCCAATAAGTTTCTCGCTTCCCAGAATTCCAGTTCAGCACACTGCTCAATATGCGCAATAAAACGATGCGTCCACCGCCCTTTCGTGGACAAATCCCACCTGGCTTTCCAATCCCTGTAAACAGTTGTGTTGGCATTGTTACTAGACACACCCTGATAAATTTGTGCACGAGCTGCCACCAGCTGCTGTAGTGGCGGGATCCCAGTCACCACAGCACCGCAATTTATTATTTAAATATTCAAAACATTACTGTTAATCGGTAAGGTTAGCGAACGAATTGAGCGTCGGTTAAGTTTGGTTAAGTCTTGCTGTTTTCAGTTATCTCCAGGTGAAAAACTTGCAAACTTTTGGAAGGGGACAAACGAAGAACTATTAATTTTTATTTTTTATTTTGAAACATACATGCTAAAGATAAACAGCTGGGTAACCATGCCAGCAACATAACAAACTTGTTTATATCTATAGAAAAGAACAGTAAGCATCGTAATATTGAAAATAAAAAGGAAAGGAAAACATTCAGGACTGATGATACTGCCCGCCAAACAATCTTACAATGATTTTTTCCTCAGTTGTACTACTATCAAAATTTACACTGAAAATACAAATGATATGCTTTTTTAATTAAAGGTGTAATGTTTTTTCAATTTAATTTTACAGTAAACTCACCACATACATAAAAAAAGGCATCCACATCATTTACACAATTTTGAGTCATTGTTAACAAACTTTAGACAGCAATAAGACTGAACAAAATTAATTCATTCTTAAATCCAATGCTTAATACAAACAACACAACAGTGCTTTCAGCTACATATTTTGACCAGCACAGACGTGTTTAATCTTGACCATGACGGCTCTCTTTTCAGTATTAGATATTATGTCATAATATGCGATTATTATATGATTTAATTCTTTGTCTAGTATTGTTTATTTATGGCTTAAAAATTATGTTAACAAAGTTAAACAATAAAAAATGAGCTAACAAAATACAATATAGGAGCTTAAAATGCTAACTATATGTTGAAAAACGAAAATAAATCTTTTAATTAAAATTTAAATTTTTTTCAAAAATTGTAGGTGATATAAAGATTCTGAGTTCATATCCGTTTTCAACATCAAAAAACAAATTAAAATCATGTTTTCACAATGTTTTAATCATTTGTTGGAACCCAACCTGTGAAGAATGTTGTGCATTATAATAGAAAAACAAAGTCCCATGAATAGGTACCTTGTCCAAACATGATCGTCACATAAACACGTAGGTGGAGTGGACTTAATGAATAGTTCAAATGGGTGAGGATGAATTGTGAAGAGAACAAGAAAATGGTACTACAGTTTGTTCTATCATACAATCGATAAAACTGTTGTAAATATTTTGTTATACAGGAAGAGTTTTAGAAAATACAGGTACCAGTAGTAAACAAAAAACCCTGTCATCATTTGCTTTCAGACTGGAGATAGCTTAATTATTATGTAAAATTGGTATAAATACAACATCGACTAGAGGTCATACTAGTTCCAGCAAAGAAAAAATTAAAATCGTCAACTGATACTCTAGCTGATGTTCGTTTGGATAAATATGAACAATGGGGCCTGTACGTATAAAAAAATTAAAATGTAAAATTCCAAATTGTAAAGGATTTACTCTTGTAAATCCTTTGTGCACAGTGTTTACTTTATTTTGTGTTTCAATAACAAAAATAATTGTTTTATGAAATGTCGTATTGTTGAACATAATTAGACTGTGTATTTGTGAAGATAATGTAAAGTGATTTAGAGAATAATTATTGTGTTGGCTAAAGGATAGTATTATAATGTTAAAAATTATCAATATAAATCATTTTAAAAAAATAGCTTGTGGCTTATCAAAAATAGAGTATTAATTTTTAAAAAAGTGTTTTTCTTAAAGTCTGATTATAGGCATCTGTTAAAAACTAAAAAATAATTAAAAATAAAAATAATTTGAGATTCATCTTTTAAAAATATCTAACATTTATATTTATATTTTGTTTTTTATTTTTTCAAATTTATTAAAATTGCACATTTTTAATTACATTGTTGAAAATGATAGTTTTTTTATAAGATTTACCATTAGAAAATATTTTTTTAATAAAATTTAACAGTATAAACAACATATAAATAATTTAGAACCTAATAGATGGTTCAAAATGCATAAAGTAGCTTTTTGTCAGCCATATAAAAAAAATTTCTAAATAATTTAAAAACTCAATTTTTAATTTTTTAACTATTTTTCTGAAAAATTACACATTTTTTAAATTTGAAAATTCATGCATTGTTGGGTTAATATACAATCTAAATCAGTTATTAGCTGTAATATCCATTTTCATAATTTTTGCTGGAGAAGTTGTTTTTATTTATAAGTTGTTATCAAAATTAAATTAGTGGGTTGTTAAAAAATTTATTTTCTAGCGATTTAAGTATTGATGTTGTGAATATTTTAAAACATAATTTATACAGCATGCTTCTGGTGACAAACATCTACATTATAAATTCACTTACATTAAATTTACCTTTGTAATATTTTCATTTTAATTAAAATAGCATACAAAATGAAGATATTTTTTTCATTTGGGTTTGGTTTAAATGCATTTATTAATCGCAATCAATGTTTTAATATTATGGCATAAAACACATTAGGGCCTGTAAAGGTTAAACTATAGGAATAGTATATGAACCTGGTTTTCCTACTATAAGCAGTAATTATTGATAAAAGATTAGAAAATTGATAATTATCGGTAACATTTTAAGTAAACAACACAGTCATTAATGTTTCATGTGGTGCTACTGTACTATACATGGAATGGCAACGTCGAACAAAGTTGTTTGGTGTTCTCACAACAGTGTTGAAATGATGAAAGCTCTGCCCCTCATTTACTTTTAGACATGTAATAGGCAATGGAGATAAATATAATTATTTGCGCTATATTATATTTTGAGTACCTACTCAAATAGAGAAACTGTAAATAAATAAAGGTATACAAGGTGAAGTTGAATAAATAGACTTAAATAATTACCTGTATGGTTTTATAACATGTTCATTATTATTATTAAATATTTTTGAACAAATTTGTGTTATAACAAAACAAATATTGTTTTATTATTCTGATTAAATTATAATATGCACTCGCAAAAAAATTTAAGCACAAACCATGGAAGCAGCAAAATTAATTTTTCTGGCATTTGTCTTACAACCAACGGAAACCATGGTAAAACCTTGGTTAGAACATCAAAAATATTTTAAAATATTCATTATACAAAAAAAATAAAAGTTACAATCAGAAATAATTTAAGTTCTTCCAATTATATTATGTTCTGAAATAAAATCAATTAAGAAAGAAAAATCTCATATTTTTTTAACATATTCTTATCAGGAAGGGGCCCTACATTAGTGACCATCAAACATTTACAATTGTCTTTACACATTTATGATTATAAATACAAATAAGAACAAACCCTTGTTTTGATATACAAGAAATTATATTTTAGTACCTTAAAATATATTTGTTGGGCAACATGAAAATTTTTCTTCAAAATATTTGTAATAACACTTAAAATATTTTTAGTTTTTCTTTTGTAGAAGAAATAACAACATATTTACATAAATAAAGAGTATAAAAGTTAATAAATGTTTTTAGTAATAAAATATTTTAAAAATATTTCTTAATATAAATTAAACATACAACAAAATCCAAAAGAAATTAATTAAATAAATATAAAAAAATATTGTACTTTTAATAATAATTAACAATATTACTTTCGAGAGCGAAAGAAAAATTAATTTTACATAATATAAAACTAAGTATTGTAATCTTAATGAATAATTTCTCCACAATATTTCCAAATAAGAATTTAAAATATTACAATACATTTAATAATGAAACAAAACACGATTCAAAATCATATATTATTATGTTTTTCATTTTACTTGAAACATTGATTTTCTGTATTCATTTTATAATTATTTACTAATAATTTTTATATTTAAATAATTTCCTAATGATTTTCCATACGATTATATTAGGTCATCAGGAATGAAGCTGTATAAAAATTCAAGCAGATAGAAGAGTTAAAATAACAGAAATACAGATGATAAGAATTATATATTAATTAGGTATTAACAACATCTAATCACTAAAACTGTTATACATCCTGATGCTCCTGGTTTCTTGTTCTTTGTACAAGAAACCAGGAGTTTCTTTACTTTTATATAGAAAAAAAAACACTTTATTGAAATTCTTGATGGTACTTCACCAGACTCATCTTACACAGCCAACACAGGTCTTATGTCTTTTGCATACACAACATAGTTGCTGTGATTGTACATTTCAGTTCTTGCTACTTGTTCAAGTCTCTTTATGCTTAATCAAATTTTGATTTTTCAAAATCGGTTCATTTTCTCTACCACCACTATAACTTTACACTCTGTATAGTCATTTGCTATGTTTCTTCCACCCTAAACGCTATCGTATGCACTTTTGCTATTTCATTTCACCTTTGTTTTCTCTAAAATTTTCCTTACTTTTGGTTACATCAGTTTCCTTTAATTATTGTCATTCCTATACCTCAGTATCTTTCAAACGATCTTCCTTAGCCGGTTTCTGTTGAATGTATCTAACTTGATACCATTCACTGCATCTTTTGTCTTCCATGTTCCTTCTAATATATTAACTCTACTGACTTTATTATTTCTATTTTTTAAATTTATTCGTTTGGCTTTCTATAGAATCTACTTTTGTAATAACTTGTAAACTTGTTCCTACTTAATTTTGCTTTAACTTCACATCAATCTCTTTTAGTTTGACTGTAATTCATTTACTTTTATTGTTTTATGGTACTTGACGCTTTTAATTTTTAAAAGTTTGTTACTTGACTTCACAGTAATATCGATCAATATAATGATACAGCCATCATAAAATTTAGTTATGAAGTTTATCATCTTGAAGTTTATGACTGCCATATGAAATAACTAAATTGATGTTATTGGAAGATTTGGCTTCTTAATTCTTGAATCCAATGATCATATGATCAGATCTTAAATTATAAGTGTTGTACTCTCTCTGTCTTGATGAAATCTGCAAAGATAAATAAATAGTCATTCAAATACTTGCATTAAATAAAAAAAGATAAAATAAATAAACCTAAAGGATAATGTATCAATCATTTCACTGAGAAATGGATCAGTCGTGGAGGTCCACATTTCTGGGCACCAAGAACATTTGTTATAACACCTTTAGATTTTTGCATCTAGGGTCAGATGATAAATATCATATATAAAACTAAAATACATTCTCGTGAGGAATTAATTGTTTGCATTATGGATGCTGCTGAGAAACTTAAGGATAGCCCTGAAGTATTATAAAGAACTACAAAAGCAGTACAGAAGGGAGGTTTTAAAACTGGTGGGCTTGGTTTTGAATATTTGTTATAAACTGGTAGGTATGACTTACTGTATTTTTTCTAAACTTTTTTTGTTTTATTTGACTTATCTTGCACCATTATGTACAGAATTACATTCTCTATTAGTTTTATTAAAAGGTTTTACATGTTTCTTACGCATTTAACAAAGTTATTCTAGATCAAACATAATAACGGGTTTTTTACTCTAAATTATTGATTTTCATCCCAGATTTCTTAAAACCTATTGCAGATACTGTTTTGGTAGCTATTTTATTCTATTTTTAAGGTAAAAAACACATAGAAATCACTAATTCTGCCCCTTAATTATTGTCCTAAAAATTTTCAGTACGACCTCTTTCACTGGGATTGCTGAAACACGAGCGAAATCGTTCATTAACCTTTATTTACAAACGAAACATTTTAGCCGTGTTTAATAAATTTTTAATTTTTTTAATTTCACAAGCAGAATAAGTTATGAAAATCACGGAAAAAATTTTGATATACACAATCTGTATAACGTGATCTTAATTTCTAATTTGTTTTCTGTAGTCTCCGTGAATCACAGACGGTATTACTTATTACAAATCATATTACTACGATTTGAAAGTTGTAACTCGCGACTACGAAATCAGCTGATTTGCAGACATGTTCACCACTCCAACCCGGTTGGTATAATCTCAATTTAAAGAAAAAAAAAAAAATATATATATATATATATATAAAGATGTATTAAAAGTTCTATTACTTTTCAAGTTTACTTTGTAGAACATAAATTTTATATACAATAGCGATTCTACTAAAATAATGAAATAAATATCTTAGATAGACAAGATTGGTATAGTTTAAAACGTGAAAACTACCGTCAACAATATATTGTTATGACCAACAGTTCTTTTTCTATTAGAGCTAAACAACATATTTATAGTATAAGATAGGCTGTTTCTAAAAATCCAATTATGCTAAACACATTTTATAAAATATACATAATTACAGCCCGGATAATTTTATTTATATATCAGATTTTCCAACAATTTTTATAAAACCAGCAATCTCAAAAAAATTATGTATATTTTTACAACAATAAATTAATAAAGGGACATATAAAATTTGAAGATGATTTTCTATTTAAATTAATAATTAGCACGTTGCCTAACTTGATTATCTAGTTATGACGTCTTGTTTTGTTAATCGTATTTTGTTATTTTTTGTTTACGTTTTTAATTTTAAAATTTTAATTACAAAAAATCTAACTCCTGATGATGGTCAAATGACCCAAAACGCTAGGGATATAATATAAACAGTTGGTAAGGTTGATTTTTATAACAAATTATTTAACCTAACTTGCTACTTTATAAATAAATGTTTTTTTTCTGATCAAAACAAATTATAAAATTAAAACTAAATAGATGTGTTTAAAATTCATATTAATTATTTAATCAAACACATGAAATTACGTTAAGGTAAATTAATTAATTATAAAATATTAACAGTAAAGAAATCGCTACTGAAAATCATTCTGAGCATATACTAATATCTGTACATGTAGAAGTGGACGTAGATAAATCATGTAATCGTCTTTTTTTTAATTCATCAACAGAACAATATTGTTTCTGTAAAACTAAATCTTTTAATTGTAAAATAAGCTGATTGGTAACTGATTATAGTTTTCCTTTTTCATAAAGTATGCCTCAATAATGATCTGAAAGCACTTTTTTGTATTCTAAAAGGTTATGTTTTTAAAAAGCCCACAAATTTGACTTTACACATTATACGAGAAAATATTTAGGCATAAAAATAATCGATAATGAGTACAAGCTTAGTGTTTTATAAAGATGCTTCAGAGTAAAACTGTTCACTCCATTTTGGTAAACAAAATCAGATTTTCATCCCACAAGAATTTATAAAATATAAAACCCAAAAGTTTTGCTTTGTGAATAACAAAATTACTATATATATATATATATATATATAATGAGAATTCTGGCCACACAATCTGCAATGTTATGTTTAACCAAGAAGCACAATGTGACAGTTTTATCCATATCTTAAGTTACATTGTTTCAATCCATCCAGTGAAAATTTTTTTAAGCTGCAATTGTGAAAGATTCAATCCATTTTTATTAATTATCTTCAGAAATAGATACAGCTGTGTCATCTGTGAAAAGAGTTGTAATGAATGGCTCGAGAATTTGCAGCAGATCATTAATAAACAATAAAGAAAGCAAAAAGTTTTCCCTGAGGCACTACACACTCTACATCTTGAAGCGAGGACCTAAATTTACATGTGTATTCTTGGCAAATGATAAAATCTTACTACTTGTGTACAATTGTGAGGTAAGACTTGAAAAGCAAGTTTCTTTTCAGATACTGATACCACAGCTACTAAGTTGTTTTATCGGTATAAATAAATGTTTTCCAATATTTCAGAAAATTGAAAATGAAATTTTTTTTGTCTTAAAGAATTTAAAATATTTTCCAAAAACTGTGAAATGGCTACGTCTTTTAAGACATGTATGCTAATGGAAATATAAAAATTAGATTACCTTATAAATATAATGGTGCATTTGCTGTTAAGCTGCCCCGTCAGTACACTGCACAATAATATTTATCAAGAATAAACATAGCAATATAAGTATATACTTTCTTTTAGTTATCACACATTTGAGTATGATATTTTAAGTACGTGATATACACATCTTACTCTGGTCAAGTAGCACTTGATAGGTAATGCTGAACATACTTTAAGAACAGATTCAGTATATGAAAAACAGAATAAAAGTTCATTTATTACCATCAAAAGTTCTATGTATCTACATTATCTGCCCATTTTTGTTTTTCTAAAACTTATTTCTCAGTAAGTTTTGAGGTATCTTGATAATATTTTATATAGTTATTACATTTTCTGATAAACAAGTATTTGTGACAAATAAAGCTTCATTTTGTAATAAATTTAACAATAAATTAAGCTCTAAAAAGAGAGAATAACTACAGTGAAGATTAAATTAAATTGTAAAATGGAATTATTGTTTGCAATAGTATTGTATTGTAATTTACATATAAATTTATGGTAACAATATTTTAAAAGTTACAACCACCCTATCCCCATTTTTTTGTGTTTTTGTTTTCTTTTAGTTCACAAAAGTTATTTGAAGGTCAAATGAAAAATAAAATATTTGTAAAATTAAGAATGTAATATACTACTAAGAAAAAAGTAATGCTACATAATAACAGAATGATCTCAGAGAAAAATGTTAGATTTGAAGGTGTAATAAATCATGAAAGTGTATTTTATATGACTGCCGAGAATAGATTGGAACTGACAGATTACGTCTATGGTAGGTTACATCAACAGCAGCTGGAAGGTTTGTTCATTTTTTTTTTTGAATTATGGTGTGATAACAAATCTTTCCACCACTGTACCTGTCCTGAACAATATTACAAAATGCCAAAAGTCTGGTTTAAAATAAAATTTTTATTTACTAGTTAATAAGTAAACTGTGATGATTATGTTAATTTTCAAACAATTATTACCTCTTCATCTCATATGTTCTATTAAAATTATATATTTGGGCTTAACTGTTAAAAATGTTATAATAACAAAATGACATCATTTATTAAAATATAATTTTAAACTAAGTTATGGCAGATTCTACATGCAAATGCAGGTACAGAAATTTTTAGTGGATAACAAAGTAGATTATTTTCTACCATAATTTACAGGTAAGTTACAAATAAAAATCATGCCTGAAAGTGAATTAATGATTTAAAGGTGTTTTCATTTGATGAGCTTGATTCTCTTAACACTTACTCAAAAGAATAAGTGATTTTTATATTGTTTGAAACTTATAATATTCCAGCAAATTTTGTAAATTCTGCTAAAGAATATCGGTGATTATAAATGAAATTTCTGGACGATGAAAGTGTAAATGTCACTCTTATCCCAAAAAACTTAAAAAATTTTTCCTTTAAAATTAAGTAGATCGTTTCTCTCTTTGGTAGATAGATTGAAACCCACCAGGATATGCTGCATTTCTTATATGAAGTAATCTAAAAGACTTGAAGTTAACTTGGAACTTTCAATGTTATCCAAATTAATCGCTTCATTACTAATATTGTATTGATCTTCAAGACAAATAATTTTTGATATAATGTAATTTAATTACATTTATAAACTTTGATATAGAGCTAATCCTTCAAATATAATAAAATAAATAAAAATTTGTAGAATCAAGAAGCGATGAGTTAATCCCAGGTTTTCATAATCCTTTTAAGTATTTTCTCTGAACTTAAAAAAACTATAGAATGTTTTTTCTTAGAGCCCTTCCAATCTTCTGTTACAACTGTCTTCCCCTCTCTAACAGCTGCTGGACACTTAAATGTATGTTGATGTTACCACTTTTCTACATTAATTTTTTATGGTTTTTACTTATTGTGTTGCACATTTTATATATTATAATAATTAAATTAAAAACTTACCGATTTACAGTTTCCTCTCCAATCTAATTTAATGAATATGAAGATTCTATTTATGATTAAATTCTGGGATAAAAGTCCTCCATATCAGTACTCCTTCTGACATTGCTGAAAAAGAAAAATTACCAGTTTAGTTATTATTAAATTATTGCAAATAAATAACAAAGAAGTCTACAAGTTGTATTAGTATAAATATTTGTTTAATGATAAGTTCACACATAATTGTGAATACAGTTTATAAATAGATTATAAAATTATCTTTATGCTTTATGTTATGAAGAAATTCAGTGAATTAAATTATAAGAAATGTAAATTAATTCATCAAGATATCCAAGTCTAGTATGTTGTGCTTTATATTATATATAATTTGCCTGGGAAATAAGTTTCATAAGCAGACAAATATCACTCTGTTAAGGGGACATTAAGAAAGTAGCTATTGCCTCTGTACAAGAGATAAATCCAGAATTTTATCAAAGACGAAGTTCAAAGATGTAATTGATATTCATGGAATCCATATGAGGAAAAGGGGTTCCAATCGACTCAAGAAGTCTAATTCACAATAATAATAATAATTAATATTTATATGTCTCTGAAGGTGTCGCAATTCAACAGATAACCTGACATGACACATATCTATTCCCAAAAAAAACACGCTGAGCCAGTCTTAATAAAAACTCAACATCACGAATTAGGCTTGCTGAGGAAAATGGATATTTTAATAGTTTTTCTGATGCCTTTGCCTCAAAATTATTGCATATCAGCACGAAGTTAACTAAACTGTAGCTGATATTCAGCCCTGAAATTGGTCCTTTTACTCTAATTCACATTGAATGGTTATATTGTGTCATAATAAATGTAAAGAAATCAACTTTATGTGGTATCACTTGTATCTTGCATGACTTTTATAACACAGAAGTCACAGATCAGGAATTTATTATGTAATCACTTGTTCAACCGCTTCTTCATTCTGTTTAGTGCTTGTAAAGGAGCAATTGATGAAAGACATGATGTTATCGCCGTTTCCAACTTGTAATTCAGTGTTTTGCAATTCATTTTTATGAGCAAGCATACAGTGAAACTAAAATCTGCAGATGATAATCTCATGTTTATACTAATATTATGAGCGACATAGTCATGATGCCAGAAAATCAGAGAGTGAACCATACAAATTCAGATGATATTATTGAACTGAAAAATGATTGTCACAACATTTTGGGAACAAAAGAATCTACTAGCAGAATTGATGGAGCTTGGGACTGCAGCCGTATCAGAGTCTTATTATGAATTGAAGGATGTTAGACAAATCAAACTGTGCAGGCTGCTCTCGATGGCTGTTATTTTCCTGAATGAAAATGCATAACCTTACGCTATAAGCCACTCAAAGGCTTTAGTTGTCGGTTGAAGTTGAAGATTTTTATTGTTTGGATACTGCTTGAATACCTTCTCTTTATTAAGATAAAGATTTGTCTGTTAATCGGTATAATGAAACTAACAAGGGGCTCAGAAATGGATGAGTGGTGGATTTTTAAAGTCATTTCTACAAAAGTCGGTGTTGTGGTGTAACAAGTGCCCAAGAGTGAAAATCGACTAGAGGAAACTCTAGTGCAGATATGTTTATAAGATATAGTGATCCAAATAACAAAATATTTAGACACTGTTTTTTTTCTTACCAGAATTCATGTAAATGCCATATTTGTCTATACATTGTGGAGAATGGACTTTTCACGATAGCTTTAGATTTTTACTAAAGTAAAACTTGCCAGTTTTTATCCATTTGTCCTAACATTGCATAAGAAGATCTGAACAATTTTTTGTAATTAAGAATTACATTAAACCTGATTGAAGTTTAGATATTTATTTTAAAACATGATAGAGGCACCACAGCCGTTATGGTAATTTTTTAAAAATTTATTTCTACTTACTTAGGAAGAAATTGTAGTTTAAAAAAAGTCAATAAAATAATTAGAGACATTTATATATGTCATTTGCCATAAACAAAGTATTGAATGTGATAAGATACGAGATACAAGTCTCACAAAATGCCATTGCCATTGTCAAGAAAAAAGCATTTCACGCCAGGCTTAATAAGGAAAGCGATCTTCTACCCAGAGTAGGCCAAGCCCACTAAAAGACAAGAAATCTTTCACCTGTACAAGTGACACCTTCACTCTGTTCAACACTGGGACTGATCGCGTATGTAAATTGATATTCTTAATGAAAGTGACAGATCAACAGATCTCTTGCATCTGTTGTGCTTTATATGCATCACCGCATTGTGATTGTGATAGATTATGTAACAATTATTTAACAATAAGTTTTCCTAAATCGAGTGATGAATAAATATTTTTGAGGATAAACTTAGCAAATGTGAATTAGCTGCATGGAAGTTCTTCAAAGACGTTGTTGGTGATTTCTTAGGCAACAGAAAATATGAAAACTATGTTATTTTGTTAATAAGCTATTAAAAAACTACAAACATTTAGCATGTAGGATGTCATTAAAAATTCATTTTCTACATTTCCACTTAGACTTTTATCCTGAAAATTTGGGCTCTGTCACTGATGAGCAGGGAGAGTGTTTCTGTCAGGATATTCTGACCATGAAGCATCAGTACCAAGGAAGATGGGATCTAGAATGATTGACGACTATTGTTGGTTTTTATTTAGAGATACTGATCAAACATCGCACGAGTGAAAAAATTTGTCAACATATTTTAAAAATTCAATTCCAATGATTTAAATGTTTAAAAACTGTATTGCATATATTTCAATTCATTTGTATTTGAATAAACAAATATTTAGGCGATTTAAATAAATTATAAATGAATACACATAAAATAACTTTTTTGGAATATTGTTATCCTACTGATTATGCATTTATTGATAAATAAAACGTATGTATCTAAAAATGCAATGTATTACACAAAATTTTATAAGTTTTGAATTCAGCACCCAAAATTTGTTAAAATCACCATGTACAATTCTAGATATACATATTTTTTTCATGTTTTACTGCGTTTTAAAAATTCTATTAGACATTTACGGTACTTACTTTTTATTCAATCCAGATTTGAAACTACGGTTGATAGTCACTTTAATTAAAATTTTCCTTATCTTCCATAATTATTCTCCACTTTCAATATTACATTTGAGAATCAGTAACCATTTTTTTGTCACAGCTTCCATGAATTTAAAAGTACTCCTGGTACAGACCTACAACTCAAAATCACTTGGCAAAAAGATTAGTAATGCACTTAATATGAACTGTTAATTGTTTGTTTTGTTTTTTTTTTTTTTTTTTTTTTTTTTGCGTAGGAGGAGGAAAAAGCTCTTCCAGCCACCGTCTGCGCCCGCAACAGACGGTAGTGTCGGGCTCTCACCGACTAAAAAACCTCCCCCTTAGGGAGGAGGACCCTATTAGGGATTGGGATCGCGGACGCTACTTAACTAACTAATAATAAAATAATAACTATGTTGTACCTGAAAAAAATACACAGCATATACAAAATTTAAATATATTTTCATAAAACTTAATTTACACTCCTTATCTAAGTAATTTTAATGTAAAATTTACGTTGAACCTGAAACAGAAACATACACAAAAATAGACATAAAAAATTCCCTACAGGAAAGTTCCTATCAGGGGACCCTACCGGGACTAGGCACCTACCGCGATTTTATAAGAATATTATACTATCAACTTAAAAACTACACAACTTATTTTTAACATGCAAATTTATAATATTAAACAATAATAACAAAAATAAAATTTATGTCGAACCTGAAATAGAAACATACATAAAAATACACATAAAAAATAACTACAGATAAGTTCCTATCAGGGAACCCTACTGGGACTTGGGACCTACCGCGATTTTATCAGAATATTATACTATCAACTTAAAAACTACACAACTTATTTTTAACATGCATATTTATAATATTAAACAATAATAACAAAAACAAAATTTATGTCGAACCTGAAATAGAAACATACACAAAAATACACATAAAAAATTCCTACAGATAAGTTCCTATCAGGGAACCCTACTGGGATTTGGGACCTACCGCGATTTTATCAGAATATTATACTATCAACTTAAAAACTACACAACTTATTTTTAACATGCAAATTTATAATATTAAACAATAATAACAAAAGTAAGTACCTTTAGTAGAAAATTATCCTACAGTAAAAGGAAGTACCGCAATGTAAGGAGGGCCACTTACATTGCAGCTCTCCCTTAGAATATTAAATGAACCGTTGAGTTACCTGAAACAAAAGAAAATAAGACAAATTCAATTAGCGGTTCTGAAATTAGTTTTTTTTAGATCAAAAAAATCAAATGATGTACTGTTAACTGATAAATACTCAAAATACTATTAGAAAGGTTAAAAATATGAACAGCCTTCTTGAAATATCGTAAGCCAAGAAATGTACATAATAAGCTAATGAAGTTTCATTGCTGTAACTAACAAAATTAATAAAAATTTGTATAAATATATATATATATATATATATATTGTATATGTATATATATATATAAAATATATTATATGAAATATAAACCACCTAAACACAGTAATTAATTATTTATTTCCAATAACTGGTTTGTGCAGTATCTTACACCTTCACTTGCTATTAAATTCTATCTTATTCTTTTTAATTTATTTGTATTATTTTTGTGTAAATTATAAATATTTTCACAAGCACATTTATGTTCTTTTGTTTTTGTCTTAGGTCATTTGACTGGTTTTTTATGCAGCTCTTTAAGATTCCCTATCTAGTGCTAGTCGTTTCATTTTGGTATACATTGTACCTGTACAATAGGGTACACGTTGTATACCCCATTTATGTTCGTAATATCATTTAAAATTTCACAATAGATAACATTATAATTTATAATAAAAAAATAGATGTCATTAAAACAAATAAGTTTTAATGTAATAAAAATAGAATTTAATACATACTGGAGATGCAGGGTACTGCAAAAAACAGTCGGTGGAAATTAATATGGCAAGTTTAACTTATCTAATTATTGTGTTTTGGTGGTTTATATTTCAAATAAAATATTTATCAGAGACAAATTAGGCATTGACCAGATACTGGTATTTCTTAATATGTAACGCAATTAAGTTTCTTTTCTTTATTATACTGTTGTTTCCTTTATTGCATTTATGTTGTAATTTGCCACACAAAATTTCTGTGTTTCGCATGACATTTAATGCCAGATCTACCTAAAATTTTTAAAAAATTTAGAAATAAAAGTAACTGCAGTATCAAAAGAGAAAGTTACCTATCAATGATGTAAACTGGAGTCTAAACTAATGGCCCTGACCCTCTCTTTTTCTGTTTAGCCTCTGGAACCACCATGAGGTATTACTTCAGAGGATGGTATGTATGAATGCAAATTAAGTGTAGTTTTGTTCAGTCTCACGTCGACCATTCCTGAAGTGTGTGGTTAATCGAAACAACCCTACCATGAAAGAAAACTAATATCCACAATCTAGTATTCAAATCCATTTAAACGTCTTTACTAGGATTTGTACCTTAGAACTCTTGACTTGCAATTATGAGTTAACCACTAGACTATAGTCTTAATAAATACTAGTATTATCATGAAATTATATGATGTAGTAAAGAATTAGTAGTACCTTAATATTTTACCATTTGGCAACACAGCTTTACATTTATCGCCACAGCTAATCCAAAGATCAAATCCATCGAGCAGCTGAAAGGATCGGTCGATCTGGTAGTCTGAAGAAATAGGATGCAGGATGAAGTGAAGAGTTGATGAGATGTGGAATGTAATCTGGTAATCTGTATTATTTCTAGTCTCATTTTTATATTTATAGTTTGTAAATTTGTGTAGTGAGGAAGATAATGTTAATTTCACACTTTGATCTTGATCGCACTTCAATTTCACACTTTATTTACACCAATCACTTATTTCCCCCACAATTTCAAAAATATGTAAAAAAGATAAAATAATTACATACTAAAAACCAGGGTCAGTTCATGTCTTTTTAATATGCAAGGCAAATATATTACATATAAAAATTATTAAATTTTGAAATAATTTGGATTTCTGTGTTATGCTAGATGGATTTTTTCACATTCTACTTAGGATTTTACCACAAAAAATGGTTAATTTTGCAAGTAAGTAAAAAATTAGCGAATAAAATGTAATAATTTATTATGGCACCTCTAAAATCAGCTGACCCTGGTTTGAAAAAATTAAACTACCATGCAAGCATGCATCTTCTTTGAAGCAGGTGGCTGAACGCTGATTGGGGAAAGCAAAGGGGTATTCAAAATTTTAAATATTTCAAATAAAAGAAAAAAATAAAATTTTTAAAACTGTAGTTAGATATAAAAATGCTCTAACCTTCAATTAAACACCTACCAAAAAAATTTAAGAAAAAGCTTATGTAAAATAATAAATATCAAATAAAAAAAACATATTTTTAAAAACAAACATATTATATCCTACATGAAACAGATTTAAAAGCTGAATTTAATTAAGAAATTGTCTCTATATATTTACTTATTTTTTTAATTTCATGAACTAATTTAAATGATTAATTTTGTCAATCAAATGAATAAAATTTAAATAATTTATAAGAAAGGAAATTTAAAAACTCACTCATTAATATTTCAAATAAAATTTTATAAAGCAATTTAAACTACACAAAGGAATTTTTATGTGATTAAATTTAAAATTAAAATATAAATTTAAATTATAAAATTTAATTTTTTATGAATTTAAATTGATTTATAAGGAGGACTTCAGCCACTGGTAGCGAAGTGATGAGCTGAAAAGACAAAGAAACATAATAAACATACAATAATTATAAATATTATGAATAAAATATTTCTATATATCACCCCCCCCCCACAATATATAGACACATTTATATACACAGCAACCCCCAACCGGAACCCGATCAACGATATCGGGTTGATGAAATACGATCGCGACGCGGTTGACGCGGTACGAATGCTTTATGTACGAAGCAATCGCGAAAACTATTCATTGCATACAACATAGATATTTACAATTTCAATATGTAATCAAGAACTATATTAAAAATAATTGTGCATCATATTTGGTACCTAATAAGCTAAGATGTGAATAATACACCCTGATCTGTGTAAGAGCAGATCGAATTTACTATCCGTTAAGGAAAAAGTTGTAATATACCGTGAACTGTGTCACAGCAATTTGCGTTTTGTGAATCAGAAATCTAAACTAATACACCCTGAACTGTTTCAGAGCATATCAGATTTGCTATCTGTTGAGCAAAAGTCTAAAATAATACACCCAGAACTGTTTCAGAGCATATAAGATTTGCTATATGTTGAGCAAAAGTCTAAAATAATACACCCTGAACTGTTTCAGAGCATATAAGATTTGCCATCTGTGGAGCAAAAATCTAAAATAATACACCCTGAACTGTTTCAGAGCATATCAGACTTGCTATGTGTTGATAAAAAATCTAAAATAATACACCCTGAACTGTTTCAGAGCATATCAGATTTGCCATCTGTTGAGCAAAAGTCTAAAATAATACACCCTGAACTGTTTCAGAGCATATAAGATTTGCTATATGTTGAGCAAAAGTCTAAAATAATACACCCTGAACTGTTTCAGAGCATATAAGATTTGCTATATGTTGAGCAAAAGTCTAAAATAATACAGCCTGAACTGTTTCAGAGCATATCAGATTTGCTGTGTTGATAAAAATCTAAAATAATACACCCTGAACTGTTTCAGAGCATATCAGATTTGCTGTGTTGATAAAAATCTAAAATAATACACCCTGAACTGTTTCAGAGCATATCAGACTTGCTATGTGTTGATAAAAAATCTAAAATAATACACCCTGAACTGTTTCAGAGCATATCAGATTTGCCATCTGTTGAGCAAAAGTCTAAAATAATACACCCTGAACTGTTTCAGAGCATATAAGATTTGCTATATGTTGAGCAAAAGTCTAAAATAATACACCCTGAACTGTTTCAGAGCATATAAGATTTGCTATATGTTGAGCAAAAGTCTAAAATAATACAGCCTGAACTGTTTCAGAGCATATCAGATTTGCTGTGTTGATAAAAATCTAAAATAATACACCCTGAACTGTTTCAGAGCATATCAGATTTGTGGTGTTGATAAAAATCTAAAATAATACACCCTGAACTGTTTCAGAGCATATCAGATTTGCCATCTGTTGAGCAAAAGTCTAAAATAATACACCCTGAACTGTTTCAGAGCATATAAGATTTGCTATATGTTGAGCAAAAGTCTAAAATAATACACCCTGAACTGTTTCAGAGCATATAAGATTTGCTATATGTTGAGCAAAAGTCTAAAATAATACAGCCTGAACTGTTTCAGAGCATATCAGATTTGCTGTGTTGATAAAAATCTAAAATAATACACCCTGAACTGTTTCAGAGCATATCAGATTTGTGGTGTTGATAAAAATCTAAAATAATACACCCTGAACTGTTTCAGAGCATATAAGATTTGCCATCTGTGGAGCAAAAATCTAAAATAATACACCCTGAACTGTTTCGGAGCATATCAGATTTGCTGTGTTGATAAAAAATCTAAAATGATACACCTTGAACTGTGTCAGAGAATATAAAATTTTCTGTCTGTATAATACAGTCTAATCTATGTGTTTTTACAGTTACATAATTTGAAGCTGTATTTCTAAAAATGAAACCGAATTAGAAGATTGAACTAGGGAAATATTAATCAGAAGATGTTTTATAATTTTAATAGAAAAATGTTATGGATTTGAAGAAACATAACTTAAGGGATTTTTCTATTATTTTCAATATTAAAAATAGAAGATTTTTCAAAGAAATCAGTTACTCAGAGAGTATTTAATAATATTGAATTTACTTGTATTTTACATATTTCTTTTTTTCCCTTTTGTACTTGGCAGGTGTATGCATTACTATCCAGACCTCTTAATTACCCCTTTTAAGATTCTCTTAAGATTGCATTTTCACAGCATAATATGGTCAATCCTGGCTGGAATTAAAAAAAAGTCTATAATTTATATTATTGAAAAAAAAGGTAAGTTGCTAATGGTAGCAAATGGAATCAAGTTGTGATTGATGACAATGCAAGTGAAAAGGGGGTATTATATAATGCAAATACTAAATGTAATATTGAAGCTACCTTTATCTGTCTGATGAAAGAAAAAAATTAAATTTTATTATTCAGTAATCTATAAGGAGGTCTTTTTTCATCAAAAATATGAAATATAATTACAAAGAAATTCTATATGTGAACAGTGGGAGGTGCAGAATGATTAATAGCAGGCGACAGGTACCAATTAAATTACAAATTCTAATCTTGTATAAGAAAGAGAATGTGCTCAATTTCAGTGTTACATGGTTTTGGAAAATGGTTTATAAAAAATATACATTTATAGAAATAAACTAATAATTTCAGTGGATAACCACCAGGCAGCATATGGCATATACTACTCTAGAAGACTAAAACCAGGGGGTTTATATATATAGTTTGCTCATACGAAAGGTTTAATATAGTGTACTTTTAGGTTGTAAAAATTATCAAAGGTAACACTGACTGATTCCTGATGGATATACTGTAATAGTTCCTTGATGGTTCTCTGCAGAAGTCCAGTATACTTTCAAATACTGTTTGATGGTGTCAAAAATAGATTTATGAAAAGTTAGATGGTTAGGGTGAAAAGTTTTTTTAAATTAATGCCAAAAAACTGATGTGTTGTATTCTTAAATTTGTTTACATATAGATAATCAAAGGGACATTTTAGAATTAATTTTTTTGTTAAATATGGGTATTTATTTAAGAAATTACTTAGGATAATTATAAAATAAAAGCAAATCCACAAAGAAAATAAGATGCGAGGCTATTTTACATAAACAGATCAAATATGATTGAAAAAAGCCAATACTATGAATTAGTAAATCACAAATTTCTCCTTATTTAAAAATAATAAATTTAAACAAAACTGGAGAAATGTATGAACAGCCTTTAAGTGGTTTATGAACCCTGTTCCTTAAAATCAATTATATTATAATTTAACCTCTTTGAAGACACATATCATATAAATTGATAATCAATTTATATTACATTTAAATTTAGATATTCAACTCAAATACAGCAGAATGAATGATATACATAAAATACCCATCAACTAAACTTAAATTAGAGTGATTAATGTTAGTAAGTTACTCAATGTTAGTAAAACAATTTTTTATGATAAAACAGTTATATTTCTAAGCTACATAAAAAAACATGCAATTACAAGCCACGTGAAATTACTAGCTTCATAACAAGTACATGCAATTACAAGCTACCTAATTATTTTATGTATATTATTAAAATTACTGTATTTGAGCCAACAAAACCGTGTAAACATAATTTGTATACAAAATATACATAGTAAAAACATTTATCTCTCTCCAAAGAGGTTAAATTTAAATATTTAATTAAAAGGTTAGGAAACTAATGCTTATTAATATTTTTGAAAAAATTGTATTGTTTGCATTTCATTAAAAAACAGAGAATTCACATAAAGAACAAGATTATAGTCTACTACTTGTTATGAAAATAAATGGAATCTTTACAGTATATGGTCATTTCACTATTTCCTTAAAGGTATGAATATAAACTGGGATTGTATTTTTCTTCCTGTATGAAGTTTTACAAACGGCTATATATAATTAAATAAATTCCAGTAAAATAATTGTAACTGAAAAGAAAAAAGCAGAGTAAAAAATTGTAAATGATTTTAATGAAGAAATTATTTGAAATAATTGGCTAACATTTTGATATGGATGTAGTGACAAAGGAGGTATAGTAACATCAGAAGGTATAGTAACATCAGTAACATAACCACCAAAGTACCTAATCAAACAAAGTTAAGAATTACATCAAAAATATATTAAAGCGTAGACTAAAATTCATTTAGAAGAAAAATGAGTAATTAAAAAAATTTAGTCCTTATTTTTTTTTCTACCTAGTCATCTGTATAATCAGAATAAATAAAAAAAATTGCACCTGCTTGAAAATAATTAAAAAATATGATAAAACCTTTTTGATTGTATTACAGTATTCAGAAATTTGTGTGCCGGTTGGCAATTCACTACAAATGATAATGGATCAAATGAAAATATTGAAAATGGATTAGAACAAGTATTACTTGGATTTGAATATTCTGTTTTTATTTATTAGTGAGCTGAAAAAAATTAAAATAAATTTAGCTTAAACAGGTTTGGTTGATTACACAATAAAACAGCTTTACAAAAGATTTCTTTTTCAGGTTACAATCAAGAGACCCAGAAATGAATGCAGTTAACTACAACTGACGTCCAGGAAAAATTTAGAAATATGGGAAACAAAAATAAATTTTAAATTATCTTTAATCAAGATAAAAGATAATTTCTTATTATTATAAACTCTTGAGAAATAAAGGAAGAATACCTCTGCAATAATGGAAAATATTTGTACAAGTGATAATTGGCTTTTATTTCTAGAATTTTCTAGAGAATTACAGAAAAAAGAAATTGAACAACATAGATGTGAAAATGTGAGGATGTCCAATAAGATTTGGTTCAATGATTTTGTATGAAAGAAAATTAAGATTGTTCAAGTGGGGAAATAACACAATTATTATGATCTGAAAAAACTAAAAAAGAATAAGAGTATTTTAAATATGATACATAACTGCACATTATTGTTTTTTAATTCAAACTACAATCTTATCTTAATACAGTTTCTAAAAAGTATTTCCTAATAATTAAAGTGTTCGATACATCAAACAATAAAATTTGATAGTTCCTGCAAGATATTGATCGTACTAAGGTATTGTACTTCTTTTCAGTACACATTAAAGGTAGCCAAGCGCAAGAAAAAACATGCCTGTTCAGTACATATAAATTACACTTAATTATTTATACAAGTAATGCATCCAGATGTAATATAAAAATTAGGCAATTCCTATAAAATTATTGAAAATATTAATACATTTTATAGCATTTTCTTGAATAAAATTCATTTTAGTTCCTACATAAAATTCATCGGTAATTAATTTTATAAAAATTTTGCCATGTTGATGAATCCATTTCAAAAAAAGATTACATCACCCCTCTTTTTTTTAATAAAACAAATTTTGTAAAATGGAAGATTATTATTTATCTAGAATAGATTTTAAATTTTTAAAAATCATCAAAAAATAAAATCTTTTTTCGTAAAATAGATCATCATTTAAACTGTAGCAACGTGCTTTAAAAAATCTACTTCAAATTTTAATTTTCATTAAACTGTAATTAAGAAAAAAAATGTTTAATTTAAAACCGATATATTAAAAAAAAATAAAACTATGTTGTATGCAATAAAATAAATGTTCCTCACTTTAAAATAATGTCCTAAATTATGTGGTTATCCAGTCTAGAAGATTGTTCAGGTTACCACATGAAGTAGATGTACATAGTCCAACGATTTCGACGACACTGTCTTTACTTCGTATGAGGTTAGAAGATTGAAAAACAAGTTAATTACGTTTCTGCGTTTCTGATTGGTCAATCATATCGGAGTGTTTCGTTACAGACCCGAGCGACTCCCTCGTGACATATCTCATCCGTCGAACGTTAACATTTTGACAAACAACTTTGTTTGTTATAAGAGTTGAAAAACAAGTTAATTACTTTTCTGTGTGTCTGGTCAATTGTATTACAGTTGTTTAATTGTTCTAATGAATCCCTCCTGACTTAACTTAGTAATCTTCAATATATATATATATATATTTGAATTTAAAATAAAAGAAGGAAGCAATTTCAAAACGTTTTTTTTTTAACTTTTACCTGTATTATAATATTACTTAATAAAAACAAATACGTCATCACAATTGCCGATCTAGTCGAAAATTAACAGACATTTTTTTTCAATAGTAATTTACAGAACTGAACTTTTGTTTTTTGCACCGATATATTTTTTTTCAGTTAAGAAAAAAAATTGGTAACATTATGTTCTCTAAGACAGAATAAGGTATTAATTTGTTAATATCAGCGAAAATTGCTAAATGTAAAATTAATTTTGTTATAAATTAATTTCCAGACATACTATTTTCTATTAAATGGGATATATTTGGTCCCGCCTTTGCTAACAGCAAAGGTTTCACACAAAAATTCTTCCTATACCTAACTTCAATTAGACGATGCACTCGTCATTTTTGAGTGTCTGTAAACGCCAAAAATACTATCCTCATGGCAACAAAACAAGTTTTGCCTGCAACAACCTCGGTTTTGTCCTACAATTCAATTTACTCAGAATCCTCGAAACAGATTTACAAGGTAAAGACGCTTAGTAAGCGTCTGATAAAAACATACCCTTCTCTCTTTGCTCTGTACCGTATTTGGGAGTGAGGTCAATGCCTTATCACAGACAATGACTCAAATTTGATGTTTTTGCCAATCATTTCTTATGCGTGTTTCAATCCCACTCTTTAGGCTACAAATGTAAAACCATCTTGCAAGTTACCCACTGCATTAAAATGTGAAAATCTTAATTTTTTAAAGCTCTTACGGTAGTATCTCTAAAAAAAACAGTGGAAAATTTTCATCTTCAAATTGCAAAAAATCTGCTAGAAAAAAAAAAACTTTTCAGACAAAATATTTATGTACACCAAAAAACAGTCCAAGCAAAAGTGTTTTTCACACACCACACATTTATATTTGGTTTGAGTAGTTTTTTGCATGGCAATCTTCCTGCCTTCGTCCTTTGGCTTTTCTTCATAACATTTATGACATCGCCTTCTTCCTTGTCTGCCAACATCGACAAGGCGGTGAGGTTGGTCTACTGGTGTCGGAGGAGGAGCAACGGCACTAACGTTGATTCCTGTCAATTCTTTGAATGCAATGATTTGCATGTTTCCATTTGTAAGCTGATTGTATAAGTATAGCGCATTTACTACATCGGTTCCAAGAAGCAATTCCACAGCAAGTTTTCTGTACCACTTCTCTCCACGTCTCAGAGATGAGCAATAACTGTTGATGCCTTTCCTGTGTTGTATTCTATGACACACTTCGGTTTCTGAACAGGATTGTTTCGTCTCTGAACTTCTATCATCGGTGTGTTTGGTTGTCAACATTAGGACATCTTTTCCGTCATGCCATTTTAACACAACTACACCTGTATTGCTTTCAACAACAAAATTTTCCCCTTTTTGAATTTATTTTTTAACTACACTTGGGGATTATTCTTTCTGTTTCGTTTCAAAGTACCAACCAGGTGAGTGTTTCGTTTTAGTAGCTCATGGGTTAGTGCTACTGAGGTGTACTGATATCAGTGCAGAGTGTACGCCCCTTATCCAGTAGATCGGTCATGAGGGCCATAGTTACTTTAGTAGCAACAGACCTTTGACCTTTATCATCTCCGCAAACGATGTACTTGGAATCGGCAAAAGAGGATGATTATTATTATCAATTTTGTCAATAGTAATACTAGGACTAGGCCTACCTGTTTTTTTGAATGAACATTCTCTTTTCATCAAGATGAAGGTGGTTCATCTTCCTCTACTTCAGACTCAGAAGTTGAAGGCTGATATTTGTCCGATAGGTAAACGTTGCCGAAAACTTCATCAGACAACAAACCCTAACCCACCGGGTTGGTCTAATGGTTAACGCGTCTTCCCAAATCAGCCGATTTGGAAGTCGAGAGTTACAGCGTTCAAGACGTAGTAAAGCCAGTTACGTTTACACGGATTTGAATACTAGATCGTGGATACCGGTGTTCTTTGGTGGTTGGGTTTCAATTAACCACACATTTCAGGAACTGAGAATCTACAAGACTACACTTCATTTACACTCATACATATCATCCTCATTCATCCTCTGAAGAATTATCTAAACAGTAGTTACCGGAGGCTAAATAGGAAAAAAAAAGTATAAAAGAGAAAAGACAACAAACCCTGCCACAGTTTTAGCCCTACGTTTATAATTTTTTTACAATCAGAGGTTAATAATTATTAATAAATCAATATATTTAAATTTAAAAAAAAGAGATTAAGTCTGATCCGAGCCGATATGCCTTCCTCTTGTAAGAACCAAATATTTCATTAATTAAAAATTTATTGAGCTATAACTCTGGAACCGATGAAAATAAGTACCGCTTATAATATATCGTTAAAAAGCTCTCAACGAGGGCTTACTGCGATTAAGAAAAAGTCAAAAATACATATTTTTATTGGTTCCAGAGTTATAGCCAAATAAAATTTTAATTAATGAAATATTTGGATCTTACAAGGGGAAGGCACCTAGGTTCGAGACTTCAAAAAAAAAAAAATTTAATAAAATAAAATTTGATGTACTTTTCATTTAAAAAAAATGTGTATATCTGATTTAATAGGAGTACAAGGAAGTCATGTGGTGTCCACATCAGATTTTTTAATTATTTCCAGCCGATTTGTTTCATTTTACAAATATCAGCCGATATTGGCAGTGGAACTTAATTTTTATTTAGAAAATGATATAAGTCGATGTAATTTGTTGTTTCATTGTTAATTATTAGTTATTTTATTACTACCGATATTACAGCATAGCTATTGTCTGCATTATGAATGGAAAATGCAATAAAATTGATCGTGCATCGCGTTTTATTACTGACACGATTTTTCCATCGTTCCAAATTTGCACGCTTAAAACTTGAAAACGAAGGCGTTAACAGAAAAACGGCGTTCACCATTATTTTGTTGTAAAATTTTAAACCGAAATCACGTATCATACGTCAACCTTTCTATTTAAAAAATTAAGTATGATTCAATACGGCGGAAAAAATTAAAAACCCACCGTAATGCAGATTTTTTTAACTTTCCTGATCCCTATTTCTTTCTGCGCGCGTACACGTTTTTTTTTTCTAATTAGAATATATTTACACGTTTTTTTGTTTTTTTTTTTTACGAAGGATTCGGCGATTATATTTCTTCTACGCTTCCGTCGCCCCTATTTAGCGAATATACTAGCTGCAGATGCATGCCTGTGGCACGCCCTCCGCAGCTAGACCCTGCGGACCGGTAATCGCTAGCGCACAGATTTGAGCGTGTTTAGCGAAAGATCGGATCTGTACGTATTACGTCGGGTGAGTGCGATCAAAACGCAGGGCTAAACGAATTAATTTCCGGATAACCGAGATCCGGTCGATCAAGAGCGTACCCGATGAGTTAAACGGTTCGACCTGCCGGTACTTACGCCGTTTGAATCGTAAAAATCGGACCAGCGGTTGCCGAAATATTACGGTGACACCCCCTCCCCAATTTCCGAACGGCACCCCGATGGGAACGGATGGGATTATCGCCCAGGGGGGTTGAGACAATTTTTCAGAGGGCTAGGACCGATCGTTTTTTGAGATATTTGCGATTTTCTTCCAAAAATTCGGATCCTGTTAAAAAGTACTAAATTTTTCCCAAACTACGATATATATATATATGTGCTGTATATCGATATATATTATAATATAACAAGTATACACCTGACCACTACCAGACATGTACTAAGACATTATTAGTATTTTATTTATTAATTAATATCTGATTTTACTTCTTAAAAATTAAACATTTTTTAAATACATCCAGTTTTCAGTTGGCGCTTTGTGCATACAGCTGTTATAACCTCACGTGTAGTTAAGTAAGGTTATTTTGATTATTTTTGGATTATAATAATAATTCAATAATAACAAAAAACTATCAGAAGTTTTTAACGAATGTGCGCAGAAATAATGTACTGTTATTTCGTTTTGCAGCTAATTAATTTAACATTTAAAAAGCAAACAAACAATAGTCCCTTTTTCATTTAATCATAATGGGTAAAAACAATTGAATATTCTTGCAATTTGCACTTGTATAAAAAAATTGTAATAGTTAAAAAATGTTATACATCATTTAAACAACTTTTCGGCATTCTACTTCTAAAATTGTAATATTGTGTAACAGACAAACGGTACGTAGTAAATGTGAATGTTTTGTAAAAGTGAGGTTAGTTTTTTCTCGTAGTTTTGTGGTACGTGATTGAATTTACCATCTTATTTGAACTAAAAGGTGTTTATTTTGTGAAAAAATATGATCATCTTTTATTAATTTTTTTGATAAGCGTAAACATTAAAGTGATGATATTTTGGATGAGCTAATTAATACAAATTTTGAAATGACGGTAGACAGTGACTATATAATTAGGTTTGCGAAACAACTTCTGTTTTGGTAAGTAAACTTTGAGAGTATTTAAGACACTGTTAATAGTCAAAATGAGGTAACACCTAGTTTTAGTAATGCGAATTTACCAGAAGTTTTCGAAGATAAAAATAATGAGGTTAAGTTTGACAATCAAAGTAGAATTACTGGTGATAATGTAAGCAAAACTTATTTTTAAATAATGTAAACCAACAAGTTTGCAATACCGACAATAGTATAAATAATGCAATCATTAATGAAAAGCTACTTGGTAACAAATCCTCTCAACATCCAGGTTAGACCTATTTTTTTCTGTTTCGCCTCTGGAACCACAGTTAGGTATTAAATTTCAGAGGATGATATGCATGATTGTAAATGAAGTGTACTCTTGTACAGTCTCAAGTCGACCATTCCTGAGAAGTGTGGTTAATTAAAACCCAACCACCAAAACACACAGATATCCATGATTTAGTTCTCAAATCCTTATAAAACTACCTTTATTAGGATTTGAACTGTACAACTCTCAATAGGTTAGACCTATCTGGAAAAACCAAAGTATTTGAGGCACTGACCGACATTGATTTTTCTGGTAGCTCATACTTATATGATTTTAATGATTTACATACCTTATCAAGTCTTTTCATACTTTTTTGATGTACCACTTAATGTACAATTAAACCAAATAAACTGTTTGGTTCTTATGTATTAACGCCACCGCAGCTACAGCTTTATTTAAAAACAAAGTAGTCAATCAGATTTTGGTGGAAAATGAACAGTCTCTTTACTAATTTTAATAAATGGTTATTTATATTTATTTATTTTATAAATATAATTTAACCAAACTTAACCTTTGCACGCTAACTTTGACCAATTAGCACCGTAATTTTTTGAGTATTTATATAATAAATTCAGTAATTATTGCAATTATTTATTATTTAAATAATCAAAACACTCCTGTTAATTAGTCAAGGTTAGCGAGCATAGGTTAAGTTTGGTTAAATTATATTTATAAAATAAATAAATATAAATAACCATTTATTAAAATTAATAAAGAGACTGTTTTGAATCTATGTTAAACTCTATATATCGGCCCATTTTCCACCAAAATCAGATTGACTAATTTGTTTTTAATTAAAGCTGTAGCTGCGGTGGCGTTAATACGTAAGTACCAACTGTTTATATTTTCTGTCCCAACATTGCATAAATTATTAAGTATATTAATTATGATGTTGATTGTTAAACTAGAAAATACTAGATCATATTGGGATGTTAATGTAAGTAACGTAGGTAATGTAGGTGAAGAACAACTGTATGAAACCCCTTAAGTGGGGGTTTTAAAATATTTGTACTAAGTGGTACCTCTTGATTCATATATAATTTTGAATCTACTCTGGTCAAGAAAATAGCTAGATGCTACCTGATGAATCCAATTTAGGCATTTGTGCCAATTCTGTAGTAAGATTAGCTAGAAGCATTCCAATTTGACAACTTTACAAAATGTGTTTTGATAACCTACGCTTCCTTTCAGTTTATCCAGAAAAATTGTAGATTCATGGCATTGGTAAGATCAGATTCCATGAAAGAACAGATTTCCTGGATTGAAATTTCATCTCGAAAAAGAAATGAAAAAATCACATAGAGGTGCATTTTTTGAAAATATAGCAGGGTCCAAACCATTTGAAGTGACCCAAGGATGGTTGCTTGATCAATTCAAAAAAAAATAAAACTTTCCCACTTGTTTACTACATGTCTCAGGACCATAAAGCTAATTTTTTTAATTTTTAATTAATTCAGTTTACTTGTGGCGGTCATTTTTGTTATGGTGCACAAATTTTTGCGATTGTAAGGGTTTATGCATAACTAAAAAACTATTGCTCCAGGAAGGATGAAACAAAAAGCAATTTAATCATATTTTATCATGGTAAAAGATTGGCCCAGTGGTTTATTTACCTATATGTCTTCTTTCCATGAGAAAATTACCAATAAAGTTGAACATGAAAAATGGTGAAATTTCACTTTTGGTAATTTTTTTTCAAGAGGCAGGGATGGCATACACAGTTTGAATTATTTTTTTATATATAGGTATATGTTAGTAGTTTTACCATAAATAATATTAATGGTAATATACTTAACCCTTAATTTTTATGAATTTTTGAAAGCTAATTTTTTTTTAAATTCAGATTTTGGCTTCAAATAACTGTGATGGGGATGGTGATAACAATCTCAAATTTGCACACTTTAGTGTTTTAGTAGATGTTTATGGCAAATAAAAGCGTTTCTTGTGTATAACACTAATAAAAAAGTTAAAACCTCTAAAAATCATGAAAAAGCTCTTGTGATACCATTTTGACTCACTAAATAAGTGCTCCATGGGGGTTTCTTGCCTTCTTGGCACTTTAATATTTTTTTACTTATTACTACAGTTGAAATAGACTTGTTTGTACCATTTAACTGTAGTGTTCATGTTATAATAGGCGCTTGAAGTTATTTCCAGTTGTCAGGAAAATTTATATTGCAACATTCTCATTTATGCTTGTATCATTATTTAACTTTACAGTTACAGACTGGTCAGTCTGACATTAGTCAGTGACCTGTTCACATCTTTACCGAGTGGCTCAAATTTCAAACTGTGTTTGGAAATGTTTATTAAATAAATAAATTTTACTTAATAATATTATATTTGCAAATTTTAAAATAGTTTAAATTTTTACATTATTTTCAAGTAATTTCACATAAAAAATTGAAGAAAAATGTTCCACAGGAATTTATCTGAATGAAGAGTGTCATAAAACAGTGTGTGTTACAGTGCCAAAAGAACTTATTAAAGTCCTGAGAAAGTTGACATCACTTGAACTAACTACAGTGACGGGTCATTCTCACCCAATTTCAAGAGAATTATCAGAAGAGATATCACAGGTGTTGGTTAAGTACACTAAATAATAAACTTTCATTTTTACAAAAACAGGCTATTTCATTGAACAGTAATTAAAATTTTGCTACAATAAATTTTTTCTTTGATAATGTTTACAAAAATAAACCAGTATAAAAATAAAAATGAATTCTTGTAGAAAGATGTAGGCTACTCATTGAAATTTCAGTTTCGGTAAGTTTAACAAGCATTTTTGAATCAAAATTTTATTAGGATACTGGTATTGGCTAGTTATAATTAAATTACGACCTATCATTAACAATTAAAAAAAAATCTTTTAAAAATATTGAAAATATCAACTTCAACAACGTAGGGCTGAATATAAAAAATGTAAAGTGTAAAGAAGACAAGAAACCCCCTTGGAGCACTTATTTAGTGAGTCAAAATGGTATCTCTTTTAAGAGGTTTTTCATGATTTTTGAGAGGTTATAACTTTTTTATTAATGCAATACACAACAAACTTTTTTATTTGCCATAAACATCTACAAAAACACTGCAAGTTATGCAAATTTGAGATTTTTATCACCGCCTCTTCAGAGTTATTTGAAACCAAATTTAAAATTTTTTTAAAAAAATTAGCTTTCAAATAATCATAAAGATCTAGAGGTAAGTAAATTACCATTAATATTATTTATGGTAAAATTATTAACATATACCTACATTCAACAAAATAATTCAAACTGTGTATGCCATCCCTGCCTGTTGAAAAAAATGACCAAAAAAGAAATTTCACTGTTTTTCATGTTCAACTTTATGGGTAATCTTCTCATAGAAATAAGAAACATAGGTAAATAAACTACTAGACCAATCTTTTACTTTGAGAAAATATGAATAAATTGCTTTTTGTTTCATTCTTCCAGGACCAATAGTTTTTAAGTTTCCTTATAATCACAAAAAAATAGGTGTGGGCACCATAACAAAAATCCCCACTACAGGTAAACTGCATAATTAAAAAATTATTTTTAAATAATTTTAAGGTCCTGAAACAAGTAGGAAAGTTTCAATTATTTTTGAATCGGTCAAGCAACCAGCTTATGTTTTTTTGGTATACTTCAAATAGATTGAATTGTAAGTGTAATTTTTATTGTTGATAATAATTTAAGATGTTCAGTTTTTGTAATAATGGTTGTTCTATTGTTACACTAAAACAAGAAAGCATTCCAAACATTCTGTACCAGTTAAAGTCATAACATAAATTGCACTTGGCCTATCCACAACAATCAGTGAATACTTGTGAAAAAATCAAATTCTTTAATATTTCACCAGTCAATACAGGACTTACTTCAAATTTAAACTTACTTACAAACTCACTTCATTATGGTAATTGCTTAAACTATTTAAATATTCCATACCAGTATGTAGATTAATGGAAATCTTCTGTAAAGTGTGTTTTTATTTTCTAATTAGTATATAAGAGTGCATGAAACATTGGTTACATTAAAGAAAACAAAACCCTTCATTATTATTTCAATTTGAGAACTTTTTTTTGTAATACAATAAGTTTTTTTTGTCTTCCATACTCTTAATAGAATCTGACCACAAAAATAAAAAGTTACAACCAAACAATCAATCATAGAGAGGGAGATTACAAAAAACTGTGACCATGACCCATAGTATTGACTACCATGAATTTATTGAAAACTTAATGTGAGAGGTTTAGTTCTAACTTTAAAATCATTGAAACTAATAAATGAAATGCACCACCTTAAAATGTAAAAGGATTTGATTGCCAGTGAGGTTCTCTATTGGTTGTTAAGATTTCATTCTACAATCATAAGGCCTCAAAATTTTAGTAGAACTGTATCAGTATTAGCGGAAATACCATCTCATTGAACTGTTTAAGAAAAACAAATAGTACTTTTCAAACTTCATTACTGAATCTATTTTTCTTTCCTTTCTTATTTGCTGATCATGATTAGTAACTGTTGGTATCTGCTAGAATATAATACATTTTTTCAAGTATCTTTATTTCTGCTTTACAGAATTGTCACTAGAACCCAAGAATGAATTTTATGGGCCTCACTTCATATCAGGAAGAATAAATATTGCTGACAGTTTTTTTTTTTTTTGTCTTCAGTCATTTGACTGGTTTGATGCAGCTCTCCAAGATTCCCTATCTAGTGCTAGTCGTTTCATTTCAGTATACATCCTACATCCCTAACAATTTGTTTTACATATTCCAAACATGGCCTGCCTACACAATTTTTTCCTTCTACTTGTCCTTCCAATATTAAAGCGAATATTTCAGGATGCCTTAGTATGTGGCCTATAAGTCTGTCTCTTCTTTTAACTATATTTTTCCAAATGCTTCTTTCTTCATCTATTTGCTGCAATACCTCTTCATTTGTCACTTTATCCACCCATCTGATTTTTAACATTCTCCTATAGCACCATATTTCAAACCCTTCTAATCTTTTCTTCTCAGATACTCCGATCGTCCAAGTTTCACTTACATATAAAGTGACACTCCAAACATATACTTTCAAAAATCTTTTCCTGACATTTAAATTAATTTTTGATGTAAACAAATTATATTTCTTACCGAGGGCTCGTTTCGCTTGTGCTATTCGGCATTTTATATCGTTCCTACTTCGTCCATCTTTAATAATTCTACTTCCCAAATAACAAAATTCTTCTACCTCCATAATCTTTTCTCCTCCTATTTTCACATTCAGTGGTCCTTCTTTGTTATTTCTACTACATTTCATTACTTTTGTTTTGTTCTTGTTTATTTTCATGCGATAGTTCTTGCGTAGGACTTCATCTATACCGTTCATTGTTTCTTCTAAATCCTTTTTTCTCTCGGCTAGAATTACTATATCATCAGCAAATCGTAGCATCTTTATCTTTTCATCTTGTACTGTTACTCCGAATCTAAATTGTTCTTTAACATCATTAACCGGTAGTTCCATGTAAAGATTAAAAAGTAACGGAGATAGGGAACATCCTTTTCGGACTCCCTTTCTTATTACGGCTTCTTTCTTATGTTCTTCAATTATTACTGTTACTGTTTGGTTCCTGTACATGTTAGCAATTGTTCTTCTATCTCTGTATTTGAACCCTAATTTTTTTTAAATGCTGAACATTTTATTCCAGTCTACGTTATCGAATGCCTTTTCTAGGTCTATAAACGCCAAGTATGTTGGTTTGTTTTTCTTTAATCTTCCTTCTACTATTAATCTGAGGCCTAAAATTGCTTCCCTTGTCCCTATACTTTTCCTGAAACCAAATTGGTCTTCTAACACTTCTTCCACTCTCCTCTCAATTCTTTTGTATAGAATTCTAGTTAAGATTTTTGATGCATGACTAGTTAAACTAATTGTTCTGTATTCTTCACATTTATCTGCCCCTGCTTTCTTTGGTATCATGACTATAACACTTTTTTTGAAGTCTGATGGAAATTCCCCTTTTTCATAAATATTGTACACCAGTTTGTATAATCTATCAATCGCTTCCTCACCTGCACTGCGCAGTAATTCTACAGGTATTCCGTCTATTCCAGGAGCCTTTCTGCCATTTAAATCTTTTAATGCTCTCTTAAATTCAGATCTCAGTATTGTTTCTCCCATTTCATCCTCCTCAACTTCCTCTTCTTCCTCTATAAAACCATTTTCTAATTCATTTCCTCCGTATAACTCTTCAATATATTCCACCCATCTATCGACTTTACCTTTCGTATTATATATAGGTGTACCATCTTTGTTTAACACATTATTAGATTTTAATTTATGTACCCCAAAATTTTCCTTAACTTTCCTGTATGCTCCGTCTATTTTACCAATGTTCATTTCTCTTTCCACTTCTGAACACTTTTCTTTAATCCTCTCTTCTTTTGCCAGTTTGCACTTCCTGTTTATAGCATTTCTTAATTGCCGATAGTTCCTATTACTTTCTTCATCACTAGCATTCTTATATTTTCTTCGTTCATCCATCAGCTGCAATATATCGTGTGAAACCCAAGGTTTTCTACCAGTTCTCTTTATTCCGTCTAAGTTTGCTTCTGCTGATTTAAGAATTTCCTTTTTAACATTCTCCCATTCTTCTTCTACATTTTCTACCCTATCTTTTTTACTCAGACCTCTTGCGATGTCCTCCTCAAAAATCTTCTTTTCCTCCTTTTCCTCAAGCTTCTCTAAATTCCACCGATTCATCTGACACCTTTTCTTCAGGTTTTTAAACCCCAATCTACATTTCATTATCAGCAAATTATGGTCGCTATCAATGTCTGCTCCAGGGTAAGTTTTGCAGTCAACAAGTTGATTTCTAAATCTTTGCTTAACCATGATATAATCTACCTGATACCTTGCAGTATCTCCTGGCTTTTTCCAAGTGTATATTCTTCTATTATGATTTTTCAATTGGGTGTTGACAATTACTAAATTATACTTCGTGCAAAACTCTATAAGTCGGCCCCTCTTTCATTCCTTTTGCCCAGCCCGTATTCACCCACTATATTTCCTTCCTTGCCTTTTCCAATGCTTGCATTCCAATCTCCAACTATTATTAAATTTTCATCTCCTTATACTTGTTTAATTGCTTCATCAATCCCTTCGTATACATACTCTACCTCATCATCATCATGGGCGCTTGTAGGCGTATAGACGTTAACAATCGTTGTCGGTTTAGGTTTTGATTTTATCCTTATTACAATGATTCTATCGCTATGCGTTTTGAAATACTCTACTCTCTTCCCTATCTTCTTGTTCATTATGAAACCTACTCCTGCCTGCCCACTATTTGAAGCTGAGTTAATTATTCTAAAATCACCTGACCAAAAATCGCCTTCCTCTTCCCACCGAACCTCACTAATTCCTACTACATCCACATTTATCCTATCCATTTCCCTTTTTAAATTTTCTAGCCTACCAACCTTTTTTAAACGTCTAACATTCCACGCTTCGAATCGTAGAATGTTATTTTTTAATTTTTTGGTGACCCCTTCCTTAGTAGTCCCCACCCGGAGATCCGAATGGGGGACTAGTTTACCTCCAGAATATTTTACCAAGGAAGGCGCCTCCATCATTGCTATATGAAAATGCAGAGCCACATTTTCTTGGAAAAAAAGCAGCTGTAGTTTTCCATTGCTTTCAGCTGCACGGTACTCAGAGGACTGAGTGATGTTGATATGGCCGTTTAAGTCATTCTGACTCACGCCCGTAACAACTACTGAAAGAGTTGCTGCCCTCTTTCAGGAATCATTCCTTAGTCTGGCTCTCAACAGATACCTCTTCGATATGGTTGCACCTTCGGTCCAGCTACTCTGTATCCCTGAGCACTCAAGCCCCCTCACCAACGGCAAGGTCTCATGTTTCATAGAGGAGGGCTATGACAGTAGGAAATGAAATTGGCAGAAAATTTTTAGAATGTGTAATTTTAATGGGTGGAAGTGATTCCATCTATAAACAACATAAAACAATTTACAATTCTAATGGGTGGAACAAGGAATTTCACACTTGTTTGGCTTCCAGGTTTGTATGTATTGCTTTAAAATGAAGAATTTGTTATTAAATTTGCTGTATTCATTATGCATTATTTAAAGGGTTAAAATTTCTGAATGGTAGAATCAGTACTTCTTTAATGTAAAGGTTATAGGGGTGAATTCCATTAATTTTCATATGTAAATTAGTTCCTGGAGGTCCCCTTTTTTTAGAATTGAGCTAATTCAAGAATTATGGTGATGAATCCAATTCATCCTTGTTTGTTCAAATTTGTAATTTTGTAATAAATAACTTTCTAACTTGTTGATTCATGAATTACAGTATTTCATCCCATTCTACACTCTAGCAGAAAAATAAATAATATTAGGCAAATATCACTCTACAGTAATGCCGCTGATGCCATAGGTGATATCATAGTTCCAAGGGAACTATGCACATATACATTAATGCCATAGGTTCTGAGGGAAGATCTTTTTTTTTATTGTTATAAGTCATAAGATGGAAATTAAATTCCATTCAAAAACAATTTATAAAAATTATTAATATGAATACATGTGTGATAAAAGAGGCAAATGTAATTATTAATTGACATATAAACAGTTTTTTTCTTATACTTCATCTTTGTGTTTTAGATTTTAAGTAAAATTTTTGTAAACAGCTTTATAAATTAGTCAATCTAGTTTTCTGGTTTATTTTAATAACCCGTATTTTTATATGGAACAAGTTGATTTATTTAAAATTTTTCCACTACTTTCATTTTTATTTATTTCTTTTTTTACTTTTAAGAATTATTGAATTAATTTTATACATAAAGATTTTTGAGAAAAGAGAAATCTTTGAATTGTTAAGTTGAAATGACACCTAGTAATGGCAGATTTTTAATATTAATCATATCTCAAAGCATGCCATTTAGTTGCTAAAAATTTGTGATGGGATGAACAACATGCCATTACGAGAAATATAAAATTGTTCTATAGAAACAATGACTATATGAAAATTGTGTAGTCTGAATTTTGGTTCATTTTCAATTTGTCAACAGTATCTAGTTTGCCAGCTTACACCATTAGGAAAGAACTTGATCAATTTAAAACAGTGGGCTCAGCACTTGAAAAGGAATAGAAGCTTAAAAAATTTTTGAAACCAGGGAAGCTTTCACTTAAGAGTATAACATTCTGCCAGATGACTTTCCACATTAGTTTGTCTTACCACACTTTTTATAGAATATTTTTTTTTTAGGATTTAGATTAAAGAATTCCCAAATTCTCTACATTCCACTTACTCAAATTGTATTTTTTCTATTTTTATTGTTATTGTAGTTATTACTAATCATTTTAACCCCTCAAAACTAAAAAAAACATTAACTACATACTATGTAGCTGCATATACATTCAAGCCTTTCTCAGTACCGAATGAATAGATTTTAATTTTTTTTTTATTTTGTAAAGGATACTTGTTACTGCATAGTTAGTATCCAGGTAACTTAAGTGAAAGATTTTTTAAACAAAAAGTTACATTGAGTAAATAGATAATTTGAAAATTTTTTTTGTCATTACTGCTTAGTTTTTCTTTTTGTACCATAACATTACTTTAGAGCTAATATTAAGCGATGATGATAGTATATTATATAGACTGATGTCATGGTGATTTTCATAAGTATTTTCTTGTGAAAATTCAAGAAAATTAATGGAACAAGTTAAAGAAAAAATAATCCTTATTTCTGCGTTTCACAAAATTACCTCATATTCTGTAACAGTCTCTTTACATTGTTTCTCTGCATTTGTTTTCTTATTTTTACAAAGACAGAGTAAAAAACAAATATATATTCCCTCATTCCAAAGAGTTTTAGCATTAGCACTCTACTTCATCCCACTACGTTCCTTAATATCTCATAAAAAAATAGATCCATTTAATAAGATTCAGCTGAACAAATGTACATCTCACAATGAACAAAACTTAATCAATTTCATTATAACAAGATATCATGTTAGCAATCTTAACAGTTATGGTTACAATTAGGTGTGGTTTTTTTGTTGTTTATTTCAGGGTATAATAATGTACCATTAATGTAGGTTATAGTATACAAGTTATACCTGAAACTGACTCTATAAGGGTAAATTAACTGAAGATCGATCTAGTATTTATAAGTCAAAAAAACTTATACATTTAACATTAAACAATTCTAAAAGTCTCTTCTTAATTAACACAGAAGGTGAATTAACATTCACAATTATAATCGGGTTACAACAAGATTATTCTACTGCCCAATATTATATCATAGAAAAATTTAGTTCTCTTCAGCTATCTTTTAAATATATATATATTTTCTTATTATGTATAAATATTATTTCATGTTTAAACAAATGATTTTTTTTTTATCAATAAAAAAACAATAATAAATGTATCCTGTTTTTGTAGGATAAAAAACTTGTTTTATTAACAAACTTTGGGTCCTCTGTAGTAAAGTTATGAAAGTTTAAAGGAAAGTTAAATCTGAAAAGGAACAAAATCTTCTGTCAAGAGGATTCCTGAGAGTTAAGCAGTAAAGTTTAGTTAGGAATAAGACTATACTGCAGTAGGCATTAAAATAAAATTCATGTTTAGAATGTCAATTCTAACTTAGATCTTTAGAACTTTCCAGTTCAAATTAGTATGAGTGTTTTTTCTCTTCAGTAAACGTATTTTCATTTTTCTTTTTTCATTTTTAGATGATATTAAGTTTATAATAAATGGAGAAGAGAAGTCTATTATATCATCAATTGGCAGCAAAAAGCTATGTTCTGCAGTTGGATTAAATGACTTATGTGACAAGCTTTGGGACTCTGAATCAAAAATTGCACCATTTGATCAATATGTAAGATATAATTATTAATGGTGTATAATCAGTCAAGCTCTTAATTAGTATTAGCAGATAATTTATCTCAAAACTGGTTGAATGAATTTTACTAAAGAACAAATTTTTAGATCGGTAGATTTCATTCTTTTACATTGCAAAATTTATTAAGTCTAATCTGATGGATTAGAAAACAAGCGGCTCTTTTACTTTTTAGAACCAAGCTGCTTGAAGTAACATGCTGATTATTACTGTTTTATCTAGTTACATTGCATAGTTACTCTGTAGTAAGTATAACAATATATTTCCATTTATTTTGAAGCAAAACTTCACTAACTCAAGAAGTCCAAGGATACAAGAGACTTAAGTATACCTATGAAGTACCTAAAAATAAAACTTAAGGATCTAAGTAAAGAATCCTATTCTATCCTTCCTTTTTCCACTGTATCCATATATTTTATATTCACCCTATGTTCCTTTTTAAGTTTACTCCTTCTATGTACATACTATCATACTTTCAAATTTGGAACCCAAAATTTAATGTTTACAATTTACATTAATTTTTTTTACGACTTGTTTATCTATTAATACTTATCCCTATATATTATCCAGAGTGATTCAGGAGTAAAGGTAAATAATTTGGAAATTGATTTTAGAGCTTGAAATAAGGAAAAAGGTTCATACAAACTTATGTTCCAGAACACTTTATCAAGTTAAGGCTAGAGAAGAATTTTGCTTGAATTTCAGATCCCTCACTGAAATGAGGTCATACTGAAATTTGCAAATTTGGATAAGGGAATACTGAAATTTGGGTAAGGGATAAACTTGATGGTGTCTTTTGTTTTTTGACCTGAAAAACCAAATCAAATGATGTATCTTCCGTAGTTTTCATTATATTTAACATCAAACAGAAAAATTCTGTGACAAAAAAAAACAATTTCTTTATTTTTGAAGTACAATAACTTTATTAAATAACTGATGAAGCATAATTTCAAACAAAATAAATTCATTCATGGCTAATGTGCTATTTATGAATTGTGAACACAACACGGAATTCTAAGAATTTCATATACTTATTTATAGTCTACTCTAATCATGCGACACCAAAATCATGGGTAGACACAACAAACCTTCATGAGGGATTGAAAACACCAGTATCCAAGGGCTCACTATTAATAATTGTTCATGCTGCCTTTGGTGTTCTTTATCACAGTAAAAGAACACTTAACAAATTAACTGTTCTTCTGCTGTGATGAAGACTGAATTATATGATATTATAAAATTACATAAGGAAAATCAAAAGAAATGTCTAATAGATAACATTTTTGATCATTTAACTTTTAGGAAATTTAATTTTAAGAAAATTAATGTAATAAAATCTATAAAAGCAAAAAAGAGTCAACTTTCGTTCTTAAAAATATAACAGAATAATTATACTTAACAATGTTAAGAATTTGTAAAAATTAAAAACAGCTGATTTCAGTACATTTGCTTTTTGAAAAAAGGCAATTTTTTCATATTATTTCTAATAGATAACATTTTCAAAAATTATGGTCACACATTTCTACACTTGCCACCCTATCACCCTGACTTAATACCATTGAAATGATTTGGAGTTAAGTGAAAGGGCAAGTGGCTAAAAAAAACAACTTTTAACATGTTGGACATTCTTAAGTTAGCTGAAGAGGAATTTCATAAAGTGTCTGAAGCTGAGTGGAGTAATGTCTGCGAGCATATTGTCAATTTTGAAAAAAATACATTGAAGATGAACATTTATATGATGTGCACATTGATAACTTTGTGATAAATGCAAATTCAGAATCGGACACAAGCTCTTTAGAATCTATGGACAACAGCAACTTTGAAATTTGCTAGTTTCAGCAATAAAGTGAGTAGAAAAAATAATTATTTAAAATACTTTAAAATAATAATAATAATATTAATTGGGATACTAAACTAGTTTTACTCAAATAGCATCGTATGTATTTTTGGTTATAAATATCGTTCATATTAAACTGACAATGTTTTCAGTTGGCCTAGCACTGTGCCAAATGTTTGCTAAATGCTATTAGTTTTTTGTGCCAACTTACGTGCCGATAGTTCTACCTACATTTATCCAACTGAATCTGAATTTAAAAAAGTGAGATTCCATTTTGAACTTTTTGTTTCGAAAACTGCCTCTCTCTTCATTCATGCAGAATATGCTGATTTTTTGTGTACAGCTTTTACGATGGAAATTCTCCAGCTGCGGAGGAAGAATACCGATGTAGATATTCTTCCTCCAGAAGAGTAGTTCCAAACTGTAAAGTATTTTGTAGAATTTTTAATAATCTTTGTATGCATGGTACACTTCCCAGCGCTAATGTTTCATCTGAACATCAACCAATATATAGTAATGAAAGGGAAAACATTTTTCAGATGATAGACCTTAGTCCCACAACAAGCATGCGAAAAATCTCTATATGATTTAACACTTATACAAAGTATAATATGGAGGACATTACATGCTCATGGACTTATCATGTATAGAAAGTTCAAGACCTTTAGCTTGGTGACCGTGTCAGATGAATGCAATTTTGTCAATGGGTTAATAATGATCATCACTTAATTCTGTTCATAAAATTTTCAGACAAAGCTATTTTTACTTGTATTGGCATAAAGAACACGTGGAATTCGCATAGTGATATGAAGAAAACCCACATGCTGTAGTTGAATCAATTTTCCAGCAACGATTTTTGGTAATTGTTTGGTGTGGGATGATCGATAACCAATTAGTAGGCACTTTGACACTAAAACAGTGTGTCACAGGGAGAAATTATCTATTTTTTGAACAATGAATTTCTTACAGTGAAATGAAATTCATTTCATGTACTATCATCTTGGTGGAGCGTTACAAATTTCATAAATGAAGTAAGACAATTCTTAGATGAAAAATTTACTGGTAAATGGATTTGGATTTAGAGGGCTGGCAAATCAACCACCTAATATCAGCGAAATCATTCTAACACAGGTATGGTCATGCAAAATTATAAATTTTACAGATTTTAACTATATTTTCTCTTAATTTTTTTTAAGCATAATTTATTTAAAACTACAGGTGTAGAAAAATTGTACTTTACTGTAATTAAATTGTACAGATCTGTAATGTATGCAAAAAAGCAATTCAAAAAATGGCACAGTAACAAAAATTTGTTTTGTCTCGGTGTAATTATTAACTTCTTATTGTAAAAAAATATTTACGATGAATAATAATTAATAACAAAAAAAAAAAATATGAAAAAATATCAGAAGTTTTTAATGAAATAAAATTTTATGTACTTTTCATTAAAAAAAAATGTGTAAATATAATTTAATAGGCGTATAAGGAAGTCATGTATGTTGTCCACTCAGATTTTTAATTTTTACAAATTCATAACATTCTTCTGTTAAGTTTTATTTAGTTCTGTTTTTAATAAAATTTGATTTTGTTTTGTTTTTTATTGGCTTTACATATTTATTAGTCATTTAAAAAAGTTGTAGTACTTCAAATAAAATAAAGTGTTTTCATCAACACATGTTAATGTTTTATGTTGAATGTCATGAATACTATGGGAGATGCAGTTCTTAGAGCTATTTTATTTGATTTTTCATTTCAAAATACTTAAAACCCAACAAGTTTGCCTCTTATATGTAATGCCTTACAAATTTCACTATGAACTCATTTCCACAGGGAAACTGAAATCTGAGCAAATGTTTCTCTAGCTGTAACTCAAACAAAGTGTTTTTGGACATATGTTTGTATGGACTTTTTTATAAATTATTTACTGAGCGTTTCATTTTAATAGCCCCAGACAATTTTCTCGTAAACTACGCACAATATAAAAAAATGAACTAAACAAAAGTTACTCAGATAGGAGGAGAGCACCTTATGGTGACCTTGGATTTGAACTTGACCTTGAACTTTATTTCAAGGTTAACACAATTTTTCAAATGGAATCACCTATTTTTGACCCCACCAATGAAAAGGGCAGAAAATTTTACATTGAAATATGTTGTCAGAATATGACCTTGGACCTTTTTTCAGAGTGTTTCATTTTAATCGTCCCAGGCAATTTTCTTGTAAACTACACACAACACAAAAAGTTACCCAAACAAAAATTACTCAGTTTGAAGAGGGGTATCTCATGGTGACCTCTTATTTCATGTTGAATATGATTTTTTCAAATGGAATACCCGATTTTTGACGTCACCAATGAAAAGAGCAGAAAATTTTAAATTGGAATATGTTGTCATACATATGACCTTGGATCTTTTTGAAGGTCATATTGGTAACAATCAGAGATAGTATTATACAATAGTGTAAAGTCATTTTTATGCTCCTTTCCACCTGGAATATAAATATTCCAGGAATATTGTATGACCTTTACAAACGTGTAATTCGTACAACACTATCTCTGATTGTTAGTCTATGATCTTCAAAAAAGATCCATGGTCATATGTGTGACTACATATTTCAATGTAAAATTTTCTGCTCTTTTCATTGGTGAGATCAGAAATAGGTTATCCCATTTTAAAAAATCATATTGACATTGAAGTAGGATCAAGGTCACCATGAAGGGTTCCCCTCTGATCTGAGTAACTTTTGTTTAGCTTATTTTTTTGTATTGTGTATAGTTTAAGAGAAAATCACCTGTGGCGATTACAATGAAACACCTTATATATGTATCCTGTATTATTCTGATCTTAAAAAAATATTGTTGAATATGCAGTTTACATACAGTCTGTTCATAAAATAATAGTGAGGTTTTAAATAGAGATAATTTTGGAACAAACCACTGCAGAGATATGAATTGTTAAATAAAAAAGAAATACTCCAAGTTTATGTGTGTGAAAGCTAGCGCATGCGCATTGTGTTTTCAGTACATGCAAGCAGCATGTGTGTGTTAATCATCATGTTTGTGGTGAAGAGGAATGTTCAGTGTGTATTGTAGCTTGCTAAGTTTAAGTTAAACGTGTTAAGAGTGAATACCATTGTGAGTTCAATGAAAATAACATTTGACAATGGAACAAACAAATCAAAGAAACAGGCAGTCTACTGAAGCAAACACGTCCAGGATGGCATCAGTGTCTGATTAAAGGATTGAAGCAGTGTGAACAAGTTTCTTGCATAGCCTGAAGAAATCAAATCTGTGTGGAACTATTCTAGATAGTTGGGCATTTCTAAAACAACTGTTCACAATGTGTTAGGTTTCAAAATCATGTCAGTAAGATAGTTATGTTTCACTGCATACAAAATTCAGGTGTTACAACAATATTACCCACATGACAAAGTGAAACGATTTGATTTTGCTGTAGACATTTCAGATAGGTTAGAGCAGGATGATGATTTTTTTAAACGATTTCATTTTATTGATGAAGCAACATTTCATGTTTCTGGATGAGTACATCGGCATAATGTTTGTATATGGGATACTGAACTTCCACATAACGTTATTGAACATCAGCATGAAGTGAAATGTGTTTTAGTAAATGTGTGATGCACTATTGGATGAGACAGAGTTATTGATCCCCTTCTTTTATGCTGAAAAAACTATTGTGGGGAAAATCTTCCTCAATATGTTAGAATGATATGCAGCACCCCAAATACCAGAGAATTCCATTTTCCAGTTTGATGGAGTTTCTCCACATTTTGTCACAATCATGCAGCATTTTCTTAACAAAACATTTCCTCAGCAATGGGTCAGATGAGAAGGGTGGATTGCCGGGCATCATAGTCTCCAGATCTTACTGCAAAAGATATATCCTGCAAATATATATATATATACAAATAAAAAAATAAAAGAAGGAGATAAGTATCTTAAATAATTTACTTTTTCTTTTATTTCACACAATCAAATTTTTTTTATATCTTACACAGAAGAGCTCTCAATCTCCATTTATGCAGAAAAATGTTGTTACTATGTTATCTGCTTTTCCACTTCTCTTACCAAAGCATGTACTACCTTTCAATCACCTGAAGATTCATTAAAATACACAGAAGAACTGTCAGTTCCAAATCCTTTGAGGAAAAATCTATTTTAACACATCTCTATTCAGGATGTTGAAATGTTCTTGAAATGAAAAAAAATTAAATGTTCTTTAACATTTCTTCAAGTAAAGTGAAATTTTCCCAGATTCTTTTTGGTATTTGGTGATAAATATTTATCTCATTTTCAGTTATGGAAAATCCAATCCTTAGCTACATTTGAACAATACCAGGTCTTTATTATTCTGTTTAGGTATTCCATGTTTGCTACATTAATATTCCATTAAACTAATTCACACTCTTTAATTTTTTCAACCTTTATCATAATACAAAAGGTATAAACACTCTATTCTGTTTAATACATGCAATTTTGTTTGATAAAGCACTAAGTTTTAGAATCATCTCAATTTGACCATGACACACTTTCAGTGAATTAGAACCTAAATTCTTCTCCATTTCTTTATTCTCTCTTCCTTTTTTATTTAATATTTCTCTATTATATCCTTGAGAAAAACAGTGCCTCCTGCAGCATATTCCAAGATAGTGTTTCTTCTGTTTTTTAATACTTGCTTCCAATCTTTATTTTCGTATTTATTGAAAGTCTTTGAGAAAACATAACAAACATACCATGAAAATTACTACAACAAATACAGCAATTAACACTTCCTGTAGCTCTTTGTACTGTTTTTAAATACATTATGCAAAATACATAAATACAAACTCAATATTTAAACAGAACAACAAATTTAACTCAGTAGAAGAATATTAATTTTAAATGGTGGATCTGAACAACAAATAGAAACAAGTTGGTTTAAGTGCACAAAACAGTTAACTTTTAAATACTGAAAATAAAGAATATCTCTGCCCAGACAATCATGAATCTGTAATACGAGGGTGAATCAAATATAAACAGTCATTTTTTTTAATAAATTTTTTGATTAATAATATTCACAATTGATACTTTCATCATTTCTCTATATAGTCTCCTTCATGGTCTACACACTTTTGCCACCGATTTGGAGGTCTCAATATTCCTTGTTTATGAAACTTTTGAAGTCATAAAAAGTTGTTTACAAGTTGTCAACCAATTGTGCACACACTCCTCAATTTTTTAATCATCCATTTCATATTTTAAAAAATAATAATAACAAACCAAGGTCAACCTCTTGCACCCATTAACATCTACCTACAGCAAAACTACAAATAATGTATTGAAGACAGGAGTCCTCAAATCTGCTCTAAACTAGAGACATATAAATTATAGGATTTAAAAATATCCACAATCCTGCCACTCTTTTTGTTAATCTTATTAAAATCTACATTTAAATTAGTGCAAAGGACAATATTACGCCTTCCCCTATCCAATTCGGTTAAACTTTGATTAAGAAGATTGTGTAATTCATCCAAATCCCCTTGTGGTGAGTGGCACAGTGATAACACTTATCATTATGATAAGACTTGCACAAGGCTTATGGTCATACCAAAACTGCCCAAGAACCAAAAGCTTATTCCGTAACCCATATACAGCTGAAGTTGCAATAACACTACGTATTTTGTTTTGCATAATTATTACACGAAATAATATTTGTTTGCTCTTTTTAAGAACCTGTTTTAATAACAATCTTGCATAATATTAAATAATAGCAAAAACATTTTTTGTGGTTAATAAGTATTTTATGTTTATTGTTCACTAAATTTAATAATTTGTTGTTTTTTTTTTGAGATGAATTTATATTAGAATAACTCCCGATGTACAATATTATTTTAACTGATTATTACATACTCAAAAATAGCGATAGTTTTTTTATGTAAACTTATCCTTAATTATTTATTATGTCTACATCTAGATAGAAAAAAATTAATGTTGCGGTTTTGCAACTTCAGCAGTAATGAATATTCAGAATGTCTCATTGTTATTGACATCTTTATTCATCACATAAAACATTGTCTTACATTGATCTTCTGAAGAAAAACCTTTGCTAATATGTATGGATTTGTTTAACACCTTTCAGAAGATGAACAGATGATACCATACTTTGGTTGCCATTCTTGTAAAATGTTTATGAAAGGAAAACATTTGTGCTTTGACTACAAGGTAAACTGTTTATGTTGTTCACAAAAATACTTTTCAACTTTTCCTCAAGTAAAAGAAGCAGAAGTAAATTCTAGCCTTGGATTAGGTGCTTCAGTTGTTCAAAATTTATTGCACTTGTAGACAATCCTGGAAAGCACAGCATTTAGATTTTTTAGTTCATATAAGTTGTTAAGTTTACTGAAGAAGGAAGACTTTTTTGCAACTGGAACAGTTAATGAAAATAGAATTAAAGCTTGCCCTTTGGAAGATACTTTATCTGTGTATAAGGAACCTCATGGGACATATGATTATCTATTTGATACTACCAATTCAATTTTTATTATAAAGTGGAATGAAAACTCTCCTGTTATTGTAATTACAAATTTTCACTCCAGTGAACCTCTGAATAATTCCAAAAGTTATTCTTAGGTAAAAAAAAATGAAAATTTCAATCCAACAGTTGTATTGCTATACAGGTGGTGTTGATTCACTGGACAATGGTGTCAGCAACTATAGAGTGACAATGAAAGGAAAAAAATGTGGTGGCCTTTGTTTTAAACTTTCTTGATGTAGTTTTAGTAAATTTGTGGAAGCTTTATCAATAGGTCCACAAAGAAAAAGTCAAGAAACTAAAATTTTGATGATTTGTAGTTATCGCATTATCATCAAAGGCAAATAACATGGAAGAAATTGCTATTCCATAAATGCAGAGACTTAGGTGACCAATAGTTTTCAACTGCAACAACTCAGCAACACTAAGTTGACAAGCGTCTTCCTGAAAAAAATGTAAATTAACAGAAGAATCTTCTGTTGAAAAAGAACAACAGCATTTTTGTATAATAAGTGTAAAGTTGGACTTCACCCAAAATGCTTTATTGATTACCATAAAAAATAGACTTGTTAAAAATTAAAATGTAAACATTTGATTTATATTGCATCCTAATTTCTGTTGTTTAGTTTTTATCTAGATTTTAAAAAATATAAAAAAATAATAAGCCAAGTGAGTTTGTGTTAATTTAGATACCCTTTCCTGTTGAAGTTGCATTTTCATAACATTTCATTAAAATATCTGATAGTAAAAAATCACATATATGATTTGTAAGCATCTATAAACCTAAGAAATCATTTTGCAAGTAGAGTGCGGCAAAATAAGGGTTAAACAATGAATTTTACAATTAAAAAATTACTGTCCTAATCACTCATCTCATTAATTTCTTAATGATGTGACAATTCATTAGTTATAAACAATTTTCCACACAAAATTGTTTTGTGAACCATTAACAATTCTACCAGTCTGCAACTACCTATTCAAAGCTGTCAATTTATTTCCTGTTATTACTTTTTGTAACTAGATAATTTCAGACATTTTTTTGTTTTTAAATTTACTAATACTACTTGTATATAGCCACTTTTCAAGGGAAGTCATTTAATATTGCCATTACTAGATGTAATCAAATCCTTTTTTAATTCAATTTTTATGCAACTTTAAATTACCAGGTTCACTCATTTTAGTTACATTTACGTTATTAAAATTAATAATTTCCTTCAACCTATTACAAATAATTTGTTTACTCTATTTATTAGCATGATTGCTATATCTAAAGTTCTCCAATAACCTTTTGTTAATAAAACTAACTTTTTTCCTAAATAATTTTTTATTTCTTTATGAATAATACAGTTAGCATGTTCCACCAAATAACTAATGACTGTATTTTTCCTTGGATATGGAATACAATTAACAATTAAATTAATTTTCTCTGTTTAGCCTCTGGAATCACCGTAAGGCATTACTTCAGAGGATGATATGTATGAATGTAAATAAAGTGTAGTCTCAAGTCTGTTATTCCTGAGATATGTGATTAATTGAAATCAACTACCAAAGAACACCAGTATCTAAAATGTAGTATTCAAATCCTTATAAAATAAGTACCTTTACTGGGATTTGAACCTTAGAGCTCTCGACTTCAAAATCAACTGATTTGCGATGAACAATTTAATTAACTGAAAAAGTTGAAGGTATTTTATGCAAAGCCTCTACAATATTTTACTGTAATTATTACGAGAAAGCACACCATTTACTCCCAAAAAAAAATTAAACAGTCATTAATTATGAGTCTCACAGCAAGCTGAACAGCCTCCTGAGCAACAGTATTTATTGGGGCCCCAGGTAAAATCTTAGATTCCACATAATATATGTCATCCATTTTCTTTTCAAGAATTGCTGCAAATTCCCTACTGTGGATATTCCCATTATTACCTACCAGCTTATTCAATGAGGCTTTGAAAGATTCAATACCATCAGAATCCTCACAACCAACCATTAAATTATAATTTTTCTTTAAAGCTAAATCATTACTATTTAATTTGTGTGAGTTATTACACAATGTTTTTAATTCATCTTGGATCTGATAATGTTTTAATATTAATTCAGTTATACTATCAATCTCATCACTACTATGACACTTAAAGAGGAGAAAAAGTGCATTGTTCATCTTTCTGTTTATCTAAATATTTGCAACTACATTGAATAGATGTCCTCTTTAACCTCTGCTCCACGGCCAATATAATTTCTTCTTTAACTAAAACAAGTTTAGAGAGATAACATTTTGCCTTCTAAGATCATCCAAATCCTGCAACTACAATCTTATTATTTTATTTAAGTTTATAATCTCTTGCTGTAAGTCAATAAGTGCATCATTATTACATTCATGAATAGTAAACTATTCATTCTCCATCTCAGCAAGGTACTGCAAATTAATCTGACATGCCCCATATACACATAAATTAGAGCCCTTATTGGGGAAATTCAATGGTTTCAGATTGTAACATTTAAAGTGTACCCACGCATGACACCTCAAACAAGAAATACTAGCTGCCTTAACAAATCTATTACAGATTAAACACACATAATTGAATGCCATAATTAAATTTAATGACAAACAAATATTTAATTATATTATCAAGTGAGATTAAATGATAATTATCAGTATACCAATATATAAATGTTTATATACTAAACACAGACTATTATATAAAACCTCATATACAATAAAGCTTTAGTAAGCAGTTCTTAATAATTTCAGTCCAATAAATTATCATTTATAGTCACTTATCTACAGCACTGTTTTGAAGTCATACATGAATAAAATCATAAGATATTACCAAAACGTTAAATGTTCTATCAGCTGTGTCATACCAGCATACAGTTTAAATAATTATATTAAATCAATTGAAACAATAAACAATTGAAATTATAAGAAGTCAGTATCTAGAATCTAAAGTACAGTAGTTTAAAATAGATTTTATCAGTGAATTAATAATTCCATTTCAATAAAAAAAGAAAAGATTTTTAATAAAATAAAGTAATACTTTCCCAAATCAAGTCACACCACAAAAGCTACTATTCTTTTCTGGATAGCATGACATAAAAAATCTTCTCAAAAACCATCAAAATTAATTTTTATATTAGAACTCAAAAACACAGGTACTGTTCTCATTATCTCTATAAAAAAGAAAATGCACCTTGATACAAGATTAAAACAAAAGTAAGGTTATGTAAAAGTACAAATACGATAACAAATATGATAATTTTAGTTATAAAGTACTTAAAAACATTATATATAACAAGTACAGAGGAATAAAAATAATTAATAATTTTTAAAATGACAAAAAAACAATATAAATGCGTTAAGAAATATTCTTGATCACAGAAGCATCTAAAATTCCCCATCTCTAAAGTGTAACAAAATGGTCTTTGCAACAATCTATTTTCAATGTGTTGCAAAGTTCCCTTGTTGGATTATCTCTAATGATTAACTGTTTTTTTTTTTGTCTTCAGTCATTTGACTGGTTTGATGCAGCTCTCCAAGATTCCCTATCTAGTGCTAGTCGTTTCATTTCAGTATACTCTCTACATCCTACATCCCTAACAATTTGTTTTACATATTCCAAACGTGGCCTGCCTACACAATTTTTCCCTTCTACCTGTCCTTCCAAAATTAAAGCGACTATTCCAGGATGCCTTAGTATGTGGCCTATAAGTCTGTCTCTTCTTTTAACTATATTTTTCCAAATGCTTCTTTCTTCATCTATTTGCCGCAATACCTCCTCATTTGTCACTTTATCCACCCATCTGATTTTTAACATTCTCCTATAGCACCACATTTCAAAAGCTTCTAACCTTTTCTTCTCAGATACTCCGATTGTCCAAGTTTCACTTCCATATAAAGCGACACTCCAAACATACACTTTCAAAAATCTTTTCCTGACATTTAAATTAATTTTTGATGTAAACAACTTATATTTCTTACTGAAGGCTCGTTTAGCTTGTGCTATTCGGCATTTTATATCGCTCCTGTTTCGTCCATCTTTAGTAATTCTACTTCCCAAATAACAAAATTCTTCTACCTCCATAATCTTTTCTCCTCCTATTTTCACATTCAGTGGTCCATCTTTGTTATTTCTACTACATTTCATTACTTTTGTTTTGTTCTTGTTTATTTTCATGCGATAGTTCTTGCGTAAGACTTCATCTATGCCGTTCATTGTTTCTTCTAAATCCTTTTTATTCTCGGCTAGAATTACTATATCATCAGCAAATCGTAGCATCTTTATCTTTTCATCTTGTACTGTTACTCCGAATCTAAATTGTTCTTTAACATCATTAACTGCTAGTTCCATGTAAAGATTAAATAGAGATAGAGATAGAGAACATCCTTGTCGGACTCCCTTTCTTATTATGGCTTCTTTCTTATGTTCTTCAATTGCTACTGTTGCTGTTTGGTTCCTGTACATGTTAGCAATTGTTCTTCTATCTCTGTATTTGAACCCTAATTTTTTTTAAATGCTGAACATTTTATTCCAGTCTACGTTATCGAATGCCTTTTCTAGGTCTATAAACGCCAAGTATGTTGGTTTGTTTTTCTTTAATCTTCCTTCTACTATTAATCTGAGGCCTAAAATTGCTTCCCTTGTCCCTATACTTTTCCTGAAACCAAATTGGTCTTCTCCTAACACTTCCTCCACTCTCCTCTCAATTCTTCTGTATAGAATTCTAGTTAAGATTTTTGATGCATGACTAGTTAAACTAATTGTTCTGTATTCTTCACATTTATCTGCCCCTGATTTCTTTGGTATCATTACTATAAGACTTTTTTTGAAGTCTGACGGAAATTCCCCTTTTTCATAAATATTACACACCAGTTTGTATAATCTATCAATCGCCTCCTCCCCTGCACTGCGCAGTAATTCTACAGGTATTCCGTCTATTCCAGGAGCCTTTCTGCCATTTAAATCTTTTAATGCTCTCTTAAATTCAGATCTCAGTATTGTTTCTCCCATTTCATCCTCCTCAACTTCGTCTTCTTCCTCTATAAAACCATTTTCTAATTCATTTCCTCCGTATAACTCTTCAATATATTCCACCCATCTATCGACTTTACCTTTCGTATTATATATAGGTGTACCATCTTTGTTTAACACATTATTAGATTTTAATTTATGTACCCCAAAATTTTCCTTAACTTTCCTGTATGCTCCGTCTATTTTACCAATGTTCATTTCTCTTTCCACTTCTGAACACTTTTCTTTAATCCACTCTTCTTTCGCCAGTTTGCACTTCCTGTTTATAGCATTTCTTAATTGCCGATAGTTCCTTTTACTTTCTTCATCACTAGCATTCTTATATTTTCTACGTTCATCCATCAGCTGCAATATATCGTCTGAAACCCAAGGTTTTCTACCAGTTCTCTTTATTCCGCCTAAGTTCGCTTCTGCTGATTTAAGAATTTCCTTTTTAACATTCTCCCATTCTTCTTCTACATTTTCTATCTTATCTTTTTTACTCAGACCTCTAGCGATGTCCTCCTCAAAAATCTTCTTTACCTCCTCTTCCTCAAGCTTCTCTAAATTCCACCGATTCATCTGACACCTTTTCTTCAGGTTTTTAAACCCCAATCTACATTTCATTATCACCAAATTATGGTCGCTATCAATGTCTGCTCCAGGGTAAGTTTTGCAGTCCACGAGTTGATTTCTAAATCTTTGCTTAACCATGATATAATCTATCTGATACCTTGCAGTATCGCCTGGCTTTTTCCAAGTGTATATTCTTCTATTATGATTTTTAAATTGGGTGTTGGCAATTACTAAATTATACTTCGTGCAAAACTCTATAAGTCGGTCCCCTCTTTCATTCCTTTTGCCCAACCCGTATTCACCCACTATATTTCCTTCCTTGCCTTTTCCAATGCTTGCATTCCAATCTCCAACTATTATTAAATTTTCATCTCCTTTTACGTGTTTAATTGCTTCATCAATCTCTTCGTATACACATTCTACCTCATCATCATCATGGGCGCTTGTAGGCATATAGACGTTAACAATTGTTGTCGGTTTAGGTTTTGAATTTATCCTTATTACAATGACTCTAGCGCTATGCGTCTTGAAATACTCCACTCTCCTCCCTATTTTCTTGTTCATCACGAAACCTACTCCTGCCTGCCCATTATTTGACGCTGAGTTAATTACTCTAAAGTCACCCGACCAAAAGTCGCCTTCCTCTTCCCACCGAACCTCACTAATTCCTACTATATCCACGTTTACCCTATCCATTTCCCTTTTTAAATTCTCTAGCCTACCAACCTTTTTTAAGCTTCTAACATTCCACGCTCCGACTCGTAGAATGTTATTTTTTACTTTTCTGGTGACCCCTTCCTTAGTAGTCCCCACCCGGAGATCCGAACGGGGGACTATTTTACCTCCGGAATATTTTACCAAGGAAGGCGCCTCCATTATTGCTTTTGAAAATGCAGAGCCACATTTTCTTGGAAAAAAAAAACAGCTGTAGTTTTCCATTGCTTTCAGCTGCGCAGTACTCAGAGGACTGAGTGATGTTGATACGGCCGTTTAAGTCGTCCTGACTCACGCCCCTAACAACTACTGAAAGAGCTGCTGCCCTCTTTCAGGAATCATTCCTTAGTCTGGCTCTCAACAGATACCTCTCCGATATGGTTGCACCTTCGGTCCAGCTACTCTGTATCCCTGAGCACTCAAGCCCCCTCACCAACGGCAAGGTCTCATGATTCATAGGGGAGGTAACTGTATATAAAGTTTATGTTTTTGTCCATGTCGATTAGTGATGACATTAATTTAAAATTTTTAACTTAGCAATGAAAACCGAAGCAAATTTGATAATAGAAGTTAAAAGAACCCCTTCAAACCGTTACTGTTGTCTGAAAGACCTCTGAAAACGTTTTCAAGTTTTTAAAAATGTTTTATAATACAATTTGATGTATTGTAGAGTTTTCGACATACACAATCAGCTATAAATATTCATTTTATTTTATATTTCCTTCCTTATAAAGTATTGACTCTAGTACAAAATGTATGCATCAATGTCACTGACTGATATTACATACTAGATTATCCTTAAATATTTAACACTAGTAATTACTAGGTGTTATAGAGAGAAAAAAAATTAAATAATGATATTTCAAAATGTTTAATGGTATTTTTACCATTAAATAATAATTATTTTGTTATAATTTAAGGATGGTAAGCAGTAATTACATTACTTACGTAGTGCATTACTTTTTGTACAGATAGTTGTACTCTAGTAATTGGAAGAATCGTGGAATGAGTCATTCGTTCGATTTGATTCTTTAATCGGTTTGCAGGAGAAACCGATTCTTTTTACGATTATGAACAATGAATTGGATATGCGAGAGGAAACCAAATCTATCTCAGTTATGATTCGATTAGATACGTATCAATCTTTCTTATGCATAGCTTGTGATGGGGGATCCTCCTGCCATAATAAATTCTAGCTTGCATTGTTTACTTCATATCCACAAGTGATGCATAACTTATTACATCACCACCACTAATGTTTATTGAACATTCGGCAAATTTATTACACTGCTGATTATAAGATATTTTCAGTAACTGTGCTATTTAACAAAGTTAATCTTAAACAATTAAATTTTATCTGTAAGCCCCAAAACACATTTTTTATGTTTTATCACCAACTACAGCGAAATGAGAGCTAAGTAACATATTTTTAAATTTCAAATCATTAAAAGTATTTATATCTTTTTTTTCTGTTTGACCTCTGGAAGTACCGTCAGGAATTACTTCAGAAGGTGAATATGGGTGATATGTATGAGTGTAAATGAAGTGTAATCTTGTACAGTCTCAAGTTGACCATTTCTGAGATGTGCGGTTAATTGAAACCCAACCACTAAAGAACACCGGTATTCAAATCCGTATAAAAGTAACTGCCTTTACTAGAACTCTGGACTTTGAAATCAGCTGATTGGCAACATGTTCACTGCTAAACCAACCCGGTAGGTAAAAGTATTTAAAATAGAAAATTTATCTTAAATTAATTTCTCTAAAATAGTAAATGACAAGATGAATAATTATTATACATGACATAAATAATTAAGCTGACATCAATGTCAAATTGTACAGGACAAAATCAATCATTCAAAATAATATAGCCTGTACTGTACTTATTTTTGAGCGAGCCATTCATTCCGTCTTTGTTTTTTTTTTATTACATCGATAGTTATGATTTATACTTACTTTGATGTTTTTACTAATACTTACACAGACACACACACAAACATTTTGTTTTTAAAATTTGTTGGTTCTATTATCACAAAAAATTAATGAAAAATAATAATAAAAAATTATTAATACTTTTCAAAGAAATTATAAATACTTTTACATGGAAAAATATAATTTTTTTGAAATTTGTTGATATTCGTCTATTTTGCCATTCAGTTATTAACTATCCAGCTTTTGAAAACATTCGTTCAGAGGAAACAGAGGTAGCAGGAATGCCAAGTCTAGTTTGCATTATTTTGAATAATCTTTGATAAATTAACTGCCTTTCTTTCCACCAAGAGATAGGAGTTTGTGTTCTTGAGATGAGCGGTTCATTTATATATTTAACTACCTCTAAAATTCCTGCTACTGTTGGGTTTGAATTAGTTAAAATTGGTACATTTTTATCAAAATTCTCCCATGCAGTTGAAATGCAGGGTTCAATAAGTTCTTGTTTGATTTCCAAAAAAAAAAAATCATTCCACGTATTCATCATTAGTATATATTATTTTAATAATAATAATTATTATTATTATTAGATATATATATATAAAATTATTAATTTTGAATACTTATATAACGTCAACTTAATATTAGATGTTGGTCATCATGTAAACAATTTGGCGGCAAGCACTTTCTTGTAGTTATTTTCGTTTACGAATGCAGGAAGATTTAGTTTCTTTCGTCTTAAAGTATTGCACTGGTATTTTGTTTGGTAGTATGTACGTAGTATTAAATGAAAGTTTCTGCTTTCATTGTTGTGAAGTATAAAATTTTGATCCATGAAAAGGGATTTTGTACAATGTAATGTTTTGAGGTTAGAACAGATAGTATTTTTCATAAAATAAAGTGTATTTCTTGTTAGAACAGGTCAAAACTGCATAAAAGATAGTCAAGTTTAATTAATAACCGTTCTACGTGTAAGAAGTATGATGTGCTGCAATCCAGACGATATTGTTGGCAATTTGCTTTTATTGGATTTGCCTTTTGTAAATGTTTTGAGAGAACGAATTGTGGAATTCAATAATGTTCTATTTAATCAAAGTGAAGAAAGAAGAGAACTATTGTGTGAAATTATTTCTTTTATTGACAACGATTTGAAATTGCATTTGGCAAATATAGAAAAGGATGAACTTGAAAATGGTATATTTTTGAATTAATTTTCTAATTTAGCTCTGTGTGCAGTGTAAATTAATTTACTAAGTTACAATATCAGTATTGTTATTGCTTTGTATTGATGATTAGATTTAATCTTAATCTTGGGTACTCTTCTGTTATAGTCTTTATGTAATTTAAATTATCCAGTTTTATTGTTAATTGGTATTTGTTTACAATTTCCTTAGGGAATTCTGACCTCTGTGTTGGAGTAATGGCTTTCTTGTATTTGGTTTGAATTCTTGTCATAACTGGATACACAAGTAATCATTAAAAAAATAAAAACAAAAATTGTGGATCATTCCAAATTTGTACTTTGCTATGAGTTTTAAACAACAAAAATGTTATCATAATGTATTTTCTTATATATCATTCCTTGAAATAAATGAGGTATATAAGTAACTTATTTTTGCATTGTTATCTAAACCAGAGGTTCCCAAACTTATTTTTCTCATAGACCACTTTCATAATTTTGCTGGTTCCGGTGGACCCCCTGCAGCTACATTTTTACCATATTTCCAGTCAACTGAAAATGTGAAGATTAGATCTAACTATGAAAATTTGCGTTACGGCTGAGTTCCACGAACTACCAGGTTCGAAAAAAAGTGAGAATTGATTGGTTAATTTTTGATTGACTGTGCTGTGAGTGGATGTCAAAAAAGTAAAGTTGGCAAATCAAAAAAAATGCTTCCATCCAACTTTACATTTTTGACATCTACTCACAGCACAAGAAAGCAATCAATTCTCACTTATTTTATTTAGAAAACTTCCCATTCAAAGTGGTAAAAAGCAAAAGAAATATAGTATATTTTTTTGTGTTGCATTTATTCAAATATGTAATCATTACACATGTAAAACAAATTGTTGGGGATGTAGGATGTAGAGGGTATACTGAAATGAAACGACTAGCACTAGATAGGGAATCTTGGAGAGCTGCATCAAACCAGTCAAATGACTGAAGACAAAAAAAAAAAAATCATTACACTATTAATTATTATTGTTAATCATATTGCAATGTAATATAATAAAGTTGTCATAATATAATTAAAACATTATCTGCCTGGATTGATACGCAAAGTCAAGCCAACATTTTAGTTCTTCACTATCGAAACCAGATGAATTTTCGTGGACCCCCGCTTACGAATTGTGAACCCCCATTTTTATGTCACGTCAACGTAGACCCCCGTCGAGTCTCCCGTGGACCCCTGGAGGTCCACCTGGACCACTTTGGGAATCAATGATCTAAACAAAAGCAGAAACTTTTTTTTAAATTTGTTATGTTTATAAGAGTCTTATTGTGTTAATAAGATTGACCAATCATTCTCATAAATATTTATCTTTAGTAGAGCAAATTTTGTATACTGTTACTTAATGAATTTGATGATCTCTCAGTCACACTCTCCTCCCTCTCATACTCTGTGAGAGTATGTGTGTTGTAAAAGGTATCAGAAGAAATTATGTATAAGGAATCTATAGTAGTGCATTATATCCATTCTAAACATCTGAATGACGTGATGTATTTGAAAACTTATTTTTACTAATTATAAAGTTAGTATTTCTCAATATTAATTTTAACAATTTTTTCAAATTCTTAATTGAAAATCAAGTTGAAGAAGGTGTTAATAAACAAAATACCTTTTGGTTGAACATAGAAAAGAAAATGTGACAGTAAATTGAAGAATGTTAATAAGAAATTATCTAATAAATATTAGTATAAGTATTACCTGTTAGAAAAACCATTTCAGAATATTCTTTAAAGCAAAAGATAAAAAAAGCCCTGTTCTGAAATACACATATTTCATCTTTTTAGTGTTAGTTCATTCCATTCTGTTAATTTAGGCATTACTGTACAAATTCATACAATGGATATTCTGTTATTGTAAGTTGTAGCCATTTCTGATGTAAGTTTTTACACAAGTTATTTAGATTGATGATTGATGATTGAGATGTTTTAATTTAATTTTATTTAAATTATTTAATTATTGTCTTTTTTCAGAACTGATCCAGTTTTATTTCGGATTGGGTTTTATTAAAAAGTCTGAAGAACCATTTATATCAGTGAGTCCTAAATTTTGTTCTTGAAATTTTTTTTGTGGATTCTATTTCATTTATTTTCCTGCACATAGTAGGCTCATTAATTATTATTGTTCAAAATTATGTAACATTAACCTTTTAAGCCTAAACTTATGTAAGCTTGGAAATGGAAACGCTACATTGTTTGTCAAAGTTGGGGGTTTATTTTAAGAGTTTCAAGTGACATAAATGGTATTTAAACAAATTATTTATATATTTAATAATATGATCTGTAATTTTATTATTAAATTAAATTATTCAGCCTGACTGATTAGTTTTTAAGCATACTCTACATTTGAAAAGTAGGAAGTATAGAAAGAAGTATCTGTAACAAGACACTAATTGCCCTCAGTGACTACTAGTTTTCAGGAGGAATGTATAATATTGCTTAAATTTTTAAAGATATTTTTGTGGTCAAACTTGAACCTGTTGTACATTTAAAACACGTACGATATTGTTGATTATTGACTTATACTAATTTGACAGCTATATTGCGTAGGCTGTAGCATGCCTAGCAAATAAAATTGAATCTCATGCTTAGTCCAATTGAAAAGTATAAAATTCAAAGTTTATTGTTAATCTTAAGAATGTTTACCGATCTCAAAATTATGAGTAATTTAAGATTTTTAAATGATCTTAAATTCTTTTTACAAAAACTTGGCTGATTTGAGATGTAATGTGATAAGTTTTTTTAAGGGTAAAATATTAGATTTAAAAAGAAAAAAGTACAAATCAATGTCCACTGCATGATTGAGATGGGAAGCCATAGGGAAAAATGAGAAAATTTCCATTTTTTCAAATATTTCCAGAAATAAGGATTTATTAAAAAAATTCAGGAAAACTTCTATAAACTTATAAATTCAACTTTAATTCAGTCTTTGTGTTTTTTAAAGTTTATTTTCAGATAAATTTTCTGGGCATTTCCTTATCTATCCTATTTAAAGACTGTATAAGATCAAATTGTAGTCATAAATGAGGCATTCTTCCTTTATAGTGAAAACAAAAGCTAAAGTAATGTTTTGTCATTAGACTTTTTGGGCATTTTCTTATCACAGCTCAAAAATTGTGTAAGGTAAAATATACACCAATTAGTGTGTGGAAAGAATATTTCTTGTTTTGTATTGATGTGAACATTTTTCTTTAGGGATGTAATAAAGTGTCCAAGTTTCAATTCCCATCACAATGTTGCAAAGGAAGTAATTTCCTTTGTCACAATAACATTTCAGAAGCTGCTCACAACATTCCTTTCGTTTTTTGTTCTTTTCTTTGAGTTTACATGGCACCCATCATGATTTTTCAGCAGTCCAGTTGTACAATAATGTGCCCTTCTTGTTCTTTCGATAGGCTAGGCGTACCTGGATGGTGGATGCATTGTTGTGTAATGCAAAGGTCATTTTGACTCATCAGTTTATATTCATCTCCTTTTGGTGCTTCTCATTAGTTACAGACCATTTGAACACTGCAAAATTCATCCTTAATACTTGCTTTATCAGCATCTGATGTAAAAAATTTTATTGCCCACCTATTCACAGTTTTATCGCTGTAAAAGGCTTTTAGAAGATGATGAATGTTACTTTTTGGCCTGTTAAAACTAAATCGCTGCACATTAATTTAGTTGCATTGACATAGCCGGAATATTTGACTCCATATCAATGGGGGCTGGAAAAAATGAGAGGGCATGGTTCTTTGAGTTTTGGAGAGTTAGTAGTAGGGGGAAATAAAGCCACAGATGGCAGCACCTGTTGCTTTGTGCGACATTTTGTTCTCTCATTATGGTCCAGTATGCATTACATTTCAGCTGCCTCTCATTAAAGACTTATGTAAACACTAATTTTATTAAAAAATAGCCATTATAGAAAATTAAAATTATAAATAAATGTAAAAAAAATTCCTTTCAAAATTTTTTAAGTTTGCAAGATGATCCTAAAAAATGTTGTTTAATTGTTAAGCAACAAATTAATTTCAGATAGGTTGACTTCATTTTGACTGCAAATATGAACATTTTATTGAACTATAATTTCTCAAAATATTTAGTAAGTTTAATTTAAATTAATTTAATAAATAAAAGAAATTAAATTAATGTTTATTAAAATGTTATTTATTTGATACCTTAACGTTTTATTACAGGGTAATATGGGTATAGCTGAACAATGCAATGTTTGGTCCAATGTTATAAGTTGTCTGAAGGGTCTTCAGAGTCAGCCCAGTTTAAATGAAAAATATGAAAACTGTAACCAGAGACTAATTATTAATAAAATAATTCATAATCCTGCATTTAAGGTATTACTTATTCTGTGATATGCAAGTTGGTATGTGTAAAGTATTCATTTCAAAAACAAATTTTTTAAATAAAAATAAATAAAAAATAATTTCAAAATTTAGATTTAGTTAAAATTATAACAAAAATAATTCATCTAGTGATGTTTAGAATAACTTATAAATTGTTATTTATATGCATTCAAGGGATAAAAGTATTAAAAATATTTAACATTTTTCAAAAATGATTTTTTTACAAAATTTATCTAACATGAAAAAACTGTATTGGGCATCTTGTTGTTTCTGAATGAACATTTAAAAAAGGATGTAATTTTTGGTTGAAATGAACAAATCTGAGTAAAATATTTGGTTTGTAAGGATTTACATGCACTAGTTTTGCACAAAATGTTTTTGTATCTGTTTGTGTACAGTGAAACAGATTTTAGCTGATTGATGGAAATGACAAAACCTCAGAATTTTGTAAATATTCTAGCAGTAAATTAACTTATATATAATATTAAGAGTGAATAATTGTAACTGAGTAAATAACTATTCGGTTACACTGAACGGTTATAAACAATACTTAAATACTGTAGCAGTCATTTCTTCACAACTACTGTCCCTTCATATTGTATTGTTTTTTAAACATCTGTAAAGGTGCTGTAGGAAATGTACACATTTTTTTTAAGATGAAAAGTCCATAAAATTTTATTTCATTAATAACTTCTGATATTTTTTCATATTTCATTTTTTATTGTTATTATTGAATTATTATTATTGTAATTTTTTTTTCAGTCAGAAGAATTATTAATAAATCAATATATTTAAATAAAAATAAAAAAGTGGATGAAGTCTGATTCGAACCAATGTACTTTCCCTGTTTAAGATCCAAATATTTCATTAATTAAAATTTAATTTGGCCATAACTCTGGAACCGATGAAAATAAGTACCAGTTATTTCATTTTTTAGAGCTTTTCAACAATATAAGTACCACTTATATTGTTGAAAAGCTCTAAATTAATGTTTATTAAAATGTTATTTATTTGATACCTTAACGTGTTATTACAGGGTAATATGGGTATAGCTGAACAATGCAATGTTTGGTCCAATGTTATAAGTTTTTCAACAATATAAGTACCACTTATATTGTTGAAAAGCTCTCAATGAGTTCTTATTACTGCAATTAGGAAAAAGTCCAAAATCCAATTTTTTTTTGGATTTTGGGCATTTTGGACACTTTTGGTTCAGTCAATTGCAATCAAAAGGGAAGGTACACAACTAGATGTCACAACAGTCCTAAATCCAAAATCTCAACATCCTACAGCTAATCGTTTTTGAGTTATGTGAGATACATACATATGTACGTACATACATAAGTATGTATAGACGTCATATCGAAACTAGTAAAAATGGTTATTTCCGTTGAAATCTGAAATTTTTCATGATCACAATACTTTTTTTACTTTGTACAAGTAAAAATGAAAAGTGCACTGGAGATAAGCATTAGGAATATGGTTATAGTTCTATTTAATGTAAATATGATGGGCAGTGACAATGAAAGCTTAAAAGCTTTATGTGATACATCAGTAAAGCCCAAACATTTAAGGATCGTGTAAAGCCTGATTACTTATTTGTCAAATAATAAAGCATAGATGATGAGTAAAATTCATTAATGGGAAGAAGCTTTTTATAAACAAAAAAAAAATGTTACGGTAGGCAACTACCACGCACATCCCAAATTGACAAATTTTAGCAGTGTACCAAATTTGTTTCTTACTTCAAAACATTAAATCTGTTTTTCAATGTATGGATCAAGGTGTGATTGGAATATTTTAGAGATTCATTTTATCTCAGACATATCTTATAATTTATTTACAAATAATGTGCAATTTAGCTTCAATTTACATGCAGAAGTGCTTTAAAAAAGCAAACTTATTCCATTTCAACCTGGTTATGGACTTCAGTGAGAATAACATTTCTTTATCAGAGTGGATTAGGAGCCAAAACATTAATATTTTTGATAAATGTACTTGCTGAGTTAGATGATTATGGAGTTAAAATAAAAGCATTACAACTTCTGGTATATTGATGTGAAATCTTTATTTAAATTTCTACTTATACATCAGAAGGAACAAAGAATTCTGATGATGGAAGTACTATTTCTGATATTACCAGAATAATCTTTCATGGGATGAAGCTGAAAAAGGATTAAAACTTAACTTTTTTTTGGAGCCATGTTTAGATTAAATTGGTGAGTTAATTTCTACATTTAACAACTCATTGAAATAAAAAAAAACATTTTTAAACATGAAGTAAGTGGTCAAATTCACATTTTCATCTATTTCAATAGCATTTAAGATAGATTGATTTAATTCTTAGCTGATTTTGGATTAAATTTTGTCAAATTTGAGTTAAGTCTTTGCAGATGGCAGGGGTCTGGAAGAGCTGTACTTCAGTTGGCATCTGCAGTATCAAGTTAATCAATTGTAGACTATTCATTGTCCCAGCTATATATCTATACTACTATTTCTTGTTGTTATTTGATGAAAACATTTCAGAATATTTTTATATATTTGATATACTACCTGCAAAATTAAAAAAAAAAAAAAAAATTAATTTGAATGTATTATTTAATATTTATTATTTCAGTGATAGCTGATCATTTCCTTACATATAGTATTCATTTTAACCGTTATATTTAGATTAATAAAATTTATCTATGGTCTTAGGTGAATTAACTCAACTGTTTTAATGTTCAATTAAAAACATCAATTTTCATTTATATGATTTAATTATTTACTTTATAAATCTATTACCGTATGAATATATTATGAAATATTGTGAGAAACTGTGGGTTAATTAATTATGAAAATGTGGGTTAATGTTAGATTATTACTTTATACTGCTTTATATTAATAACAATTTAGTGTGACAACTTAATTTTAAGAGTTTTTAACTTTTATTGTTTTATTTAAAAAAATTATCTTAAAGTGGTAAAATTGCTGATGACATATAAAATGTGAATATCTTTAAAAATATGATCTAGACTGGTGAAAGACTGAAAAGTGTGATCACTTTTTCTTTTTTGATGATTTTTGTAATTCTGACAAAACTGATTATGCTCACAAATGAACAGAAAAATTATTCTGATTTGGATTGATAATTGAATGAATAGTGCGTGAGTGTAGTAAATATTAAGTTTTATGTGATTAACTAGAATAAAGTTACACTGAAGGTCCATAAGCGTATGTGTAGAATCATGTGTTAAAAGGTTCATTACTTTTTACCAGAATGAAAACCGTTGTGTGTTTGTAGTAAAGAGAATTGATTTCATAAAATAATGTGTATTTGTTTATGTTTACAGGAAACATTAAATAAACGTATAACAGTTGTTAATAATGTTGAATTTAAGAAAAATTTAATCAACATAAATAATATTAGAGAAGAACTTCTAGAAATTAACAATAGTATAAATGAATTAAATGAAATTCTATTATCACATGAAGAGGTTTGTTTTATGTATTTAAATTATTTGTAAGCTAACCTACTATTACTATTATGTTGTTAACTTTTGATAAATTATCTTATTTCTTTTTAGGATAAAATATTTGACAAAATCAGTTGTGCTGAAGATTAGAAAAGAAATTAGTTTGATTTAATTCTTAGCTGATTTTGGATTAAAATTTGTTGAAATTTGAGTTACGCCTTTGCAGATGGCAGGAGTCTGGTAAGAGATGTACTTCAACTGGCATCTGCAGAATCTAATTAATCAACTGTAGACTATTCATTGATCCAGCTATATCGATAATACTATTTCTTATTGTTATTTGATAAAAACATTTCAACATATTTTTATATATTTGATATACTACCTGTGAAATTAAAAAAAAAATTAATTTCAATGTATTATTTATTATTTCAGTGATTTCAGCTGATCACTTCCTTAAGAGTGTTGATGTTTTTAGTAGTAGGTTTGAATTTATGCAGTATGCAATGTGCTCAATTCCTTTTTTGTACAAACAATTTATGAAAACTGCATAAATACCTTTTAGACTTTCTTGTTAAATAATATTTAATTGAAAGAGAACTAGATTTTTTATTTGCTTTAATACAGATGAATATTGTTAAACTTTTTTTAAATTGATTATTGGCGATATCATTGTTTAAAGATCTACTATTCATAAAATAATTACCCAAATAACCTGAATTTTAATGAAGATAAAAATAACTCTTTCAGTCAATTTGTTAATTAGATCTTTTTCAGATTTGTTTTATGAAAGTTATTAAGCTCAAAAATTGTCTTTGAAAAGATGAAGGGAAAAACTCTTTTCCCAAGTTTTTTATTTAATGAAAATGTTGTATTTTTGGTTGATTTGATTTTTCTTATAAAAAATAGAGCAGTTCTAAGGCTGTATAGTGATTAGCATGTTGGCTTGTAAGCTGGTCCTGGATTTATTTCCCACTGGGGTTTTATTATCATTGAAAAAAAAATACATTTTGTTTTTATTGGTACCTGTACTATTTTATTATTGGGCTAATGCTTAATAATCAGGTATTAGGCTGATGTGGTGAAATAAGTTAATCCATTATATATTTTTATAAAGAATTTCTTTTTTTGGTAGCATATTTACAGAATTTTTTTCAGCTTGCCTTATAAGTAAAGTTTCCATATCTTATAAAAGATCTTTATAAAATTCAGATTTAGTTATTTCCAATAATGTCTAGTTACCTGAAGCATTCTAGAAAGTGAAATATGGAACAAGTTATTAATTACTGTGTATTTATTAGTAAAACAGAGAATTTTTGTTTTTTAATGTACTTATGTTAGCTTTTCATTTTAAGGATATTGATGAAAGTTCAGCACCTTTATCAGTAACAGAGGAGTTAAAAAAGAGTGATCATGAAACTGTTCATATACTTTTAACTGAATGGGTTAATAATATCAAATCAAGAGGTTCATTTCATCATGACATGAATTACGTAGCTCACTTTTCTCAGCTTTCATCTGGTTATGAATCTGACCATGATGAGTCAAATTTTGAGGATTCGTTTCATAAAGATTTCAGTGCAAAAATACTATTATTATATAATAATTGTAAATCAGTTTCAGAGGTAGATATAGAAATTTATATATTTTTAGAATTAAGCCTATTAATTTATATGTATATATTTTTTTTTTACAGAAGAAAATGAACAATGTGTGAATAAGTAATAAAATTGGATTTATGCTTCTAAAAATCTACTACTGATCATTATTCTTTGCTCTGCCAATTCAGTTAATTACAGGATTGTGACATCCATAATTCCTAAAAAAAAATTTCATATATTTATTATCTTATAGAATTTAATTCTCCATTAGATGTAATAACTTCTTGAAAAAGTGAAAATTCTGAATAGTGTACAATGTTGGAGCCAGACTGTTTGTAGTTTAGGGGTGGTATTTAAAATAATTTCACTACTTTGTCATGGAAATTATGTTTTTTCAATTTTGAACTTGCACAAAAATTGGAGAAAATGGGTACAACAGACAGAACCTTGTTTAACCAAAATAATGTGGGCCGATTCAGTTCCAAATAAGCATGAATGTTAGAAAATAAATTTCATGTTCTAGGGATGATAAAAAAATGAGAACTTTTTAATTCTGCTCACTATGGTTTTTGACTGAGTTCCATCTTTTACCTATGCGATGGCAATAATATCTGCAATGTGTAGTAATATTTTCAGCCATATTAAACACATAGCTCAAATTTGGCAGCCAAGTAATTAGGTCATATTTTATTACAAGTGATGATTTATTTTGTCTGAAAAAGATGGAACTATTGATTTTTATTAAAACTTGAATAAAGTGTTGTAAAATGGTGAAGATGTTAGAGAAGTATTTTGGTGAGGATTTTATGTTGACAACAAGGGTTTATGAGTGTTAAAAATGGTTTTAAGAAGGCTGTGGAGTTGTTGAAGTTGACAACAGGGTTGATATCCAAACACAACTACAATCAATAAAAATATCAAAATAAAGAACATAAGATCAGTTATCGAATTACTATTAGAGAAGTTGCTGAAGAGGTAGGAATCTCTTGTTGCTCGTGAAACAGTTTTTACTGATATTTTGGTTATGAAATGAATAGGAACAAAGTTTACTCCAAAACTGTTCAATTTTAACAAAAGTAGCATTGCAGAACAGTTGTTGATGAAATTGCTGTTGACTCTGAATTACTTGAACATGTCATAACAAGTGATGAAATATGGATGTACAGTTAGGATATTGAAATGAAGGTCCAATCATTCTAAGGGAAGCAGAACAAAAGGGTTGAAGACTGAAAAAGCATGCCACATTCAAAAGAATGTATGTTTTCCTTACTGCTTTTATCAATTACAGTGATATGAACTCTTCTCACAAGATTATACAGTTAACAAAAAGTGTTACTTAGAAGTTTTATGCTGTTTACATGAGGCAAATGAGTTCTGAAGAAAACAACCACAAATGTGTGAGGAAACACTTTTAGCAGCGGGATAACGCTCCAACTTATACTTCACTGTTAATTTGTGATTATTTAGTACAAAGGAACAACAGACCGATTGTTTAGCCTCTGCATTCTCCTTACATCATTTTTTCTTGTTTCCACTGATTAAAAGGAAAAAAAATTGCGACTATAGATGAGATAAAGGAAAATTGCTTAGTAACTAACTTTAGGCTATACTAAAAAATGCTTTCTATAAATGTTTTGAGGATTGGAAGAAACACTACTTTGAAGGGAATATAATTCATATAGAAGAATAAGTAAATTTTCTTGATAAAATTTAAAATGGTACAATTTTTGTGAAATTCATTTCTTGGAGATTTCTGTTTCTTTGCATCTCCCATTTCATGAAATGTTAAATCTATCTTTGAATAGCCTTATCAACAGATTTTCCTTGTTCATGTATTCATAAAAATTAATGTTGAACAGATGCAACTGATTCTAATTCTGCGCACTGCTGAATGCACTTTGATTTTTTGTTGCACACCCATGGGTACTTTTGTTGTACCCATGATTCAGCAACCATGAATGTGTTTCGTTTATATATCTCAAAGTCATGTTGAATCCATTTCCTGTACATAAGGCAAAATTTTAAAAGGTTTCTTTACATTCTACCACATCCAATAATTGATACTCAATATTTGTAGAGCTGTGTTTTTTTTTAATTCTAGCATTCTTTTTTGTTAATCCTAATTATATGATTACATTTGGTACTGATTTGTTTTACTTCATGTTTTATTTATATAGTTTTTTAATATAGTTCTTTTGTTATTTTTTGCAGTTTATTTGTAGTCTTAAAGAAATAAAAGAGGAAACAAATAAAATTCTGACATCTATTGAAAATGAAGATGCTGTAAAAAGTCTTTTGTCATATATACATGCTTTGAAAGGAATTATGGAAGTGTAGAAATATATTTCTCTGAACATCATGGAAGATATATTTATTTATATTTTGTTACAGAATGTTTAATTTAAAGATAGTATGTTATATTAAAATAAATTCTTTATGTGCTTTAGAAAAAAAATTTCTCTCAACTGCCGATATAAAGGTGTAAAATATATAATAACGCTGCCAATGATAAATAAATATTTATTATGATTATACTATGATTAGTTTTTTATTTATTTATGTGTTATGTGATTAATGAAAGGTAAAATATATATTAATGCTGCTAATGATAAACTAATATTTATTATGATTAGTTTTTTTATTTATTTATGTGTTATGTGATTAATGAATAAATCTATTATTTTCATTAAAAATGTTATATTATTTAATATTATTAAGTACCAACTTATCAGTGTCAGGGTTTTGGTCACAACAAAATTGGTTGCTTGAGGGAACAAGTTTGTGCACATTGCAGCTGTATAGGAAATGATGAAAACGCATTACTGAAATTGGAAAATGTATTGTAAGAGTTCAAATTTGGCAACGTCTTGAGAATGTCCCCTTTATAAGAAGGAACAGACAATTATTAAGAATTTTTACTGAACAGAAAGTGTCCTTTCCTGTGGTTCTTTGGGAATACAGAAAATCCCTCAACACATGAGGAATCTGGTACAGCCCATTATTAGTTTTGTCCAGAATCTTTCTAACAGTGCACAAAAGAACGAGTGTACATCATACAAAGAACTGACCAAATTGTTCAGGCTTTGTCGTACTAGTAAAATCCCTCACTTTTGCTGCTGCAGCATTGAGAATAGGCAAGAAGAAGGATATTTTTGGTGGAAAAACTGACAGTCAACTAAAAACTACCTTAGTTGGTACACCACCAAATAAAATTGCCTTTGCACCAACTACTAAGATCCCTATGAAGGGATCTATTAAAAGATTGTTGCCTGATAATTTATCTCAGGCCTCCCAGACTTCAAAATCCCCACCATTGAATTCTCTTCAAAGATAAGGTGGTGATTGAAGTACCCAAAAAAAAACAAAACACTCCCTAAAAGTTTTAAACATCAGAAAGAAAAACTGCATAATACTTGATAAATAAGAGCTGTACACAGAGTTTTACTTATAACAGAAAAAAATTAATTTTTATGAATACAAATAATATTATTCAGTGGAATGTTTTCAGTCTCTGTTCTCGCCATGAGGATGTCAAAATCCTCAGATACTGTGTTTGCAGGAAACTCATCTCTGTCTCCAAGGTGGAATGTCTTCGCGGTTACGCCTGTGAGACGGAACTATCAAATGGAGGGTGGGGTCATGAAGATGTGGCTATTTTCCTGAAGGAAGTCGTAATAGCCATGTGAATTCTGCTGATTACAAACATCCCTACAATCTCAGTGAAGGTAATCAGTACCCATTTAAAATGAAGATCTGCAACTTATACTTTTCCACAAACTCTGATATCAGTGAGGATGATTTGCCCAATCTGTTTTCACAGATTCCTTTGCCCTGCCTAATAATTGGCAATGTCCACCGTTATTCGTGGGGCTCATTATCATGTTCTTCTCGAGATACTATAGTTGATCAACTGAGGCAGAACTTGAATTTATGCTTATTGAATAAACGGGTCTTATACTTTTATGTCATCTTCATCAGGTACATTTTCAGGCATCGATCTGTCCTTGTGTTCAACATCTTTACTTCCACATTTCACCTGGTGCATGTCCAAAAACTTCTTTGGAAGCGATCATGGGTCAGTTGTTATCTAGTCAGTAATAGTGATGAATTTTAATTTAGCTTGTGAAAGTATAATTACCATCGCAGGTAGTTAAGATACTTGCCTTGGTTATTGTGTGATGTATTTTAAAATAATTTTAACAAGCAGTTTCACTAAACACAGATGTGGTGGAGCTAAATAAAAATGGAATATGTTTGTTGCTTAAAAATAATTAAATATACTTTCATGGGATTATTGTGATATGATAAATTGAAGCACATTTTATATACGAGGGATGTTCAATAATTAATGAGACAAATTGATATAGAGAAAAACTGATTTATTCAATGACAATGAAACTTACACTACTTTTTAACATAGTCACCAGTAACAATTAGATACTTGTCCCACCATTATGTGAGCTTTCTGATTCCTACAGTATAGAATTCTTTGCCTTGCTGTTTGAACCATTCGTGTACCGCTTTTTTGATTGTTTTGTTGTCATCGAACTTGTTGCCGTATAAAAAGTCTTTGAGTGGGCTGAACAAATTAAAATTTTATGAGGTGAGATCTGAGCTGTAAGAATGATGTGGTAAACACCTACCAACCCAACTTTTCAAGTATTACACTCATTTTCTGAGCGATGTGGGGATGCGCATTGTCATGCAAGAGAATCTTACTTTTTGAGAGAGACATTTTCACCTTATCGTAGGTCTCACTTTCTATTGGAGCATGTTTAAATAGTATTCCCTGATCACAGTATGTTGTTCTAAATAGTCCCCAAAAATTGGGCCTTGCAAGACCCAGAAGACCGTCAACATCACTTTACTGGTTGACACATGAATTTTGAATCTTTTTTGGCGGGTAAACCTGGATGTTTTCACTCAAGACTTTGCTGTTTGATTTGTTCTCGTTTAGATTCGGGTTTGGTTCTTTGAGCTCAGAACAAATGCGAATCCAGGTATCTTTATGAGCTTCAGTCAACTGTCTTTGAACCCATCTCAAACATGTTTTGTAATAATTCAGCACGTCATGAATGATTGAATGTGCAGTTCTAACAACTACAAATCTGGGAAATTCTGACTTGCCTGTCTTAGCGAATAAGATCATTTATGCGATTTTGCAGCACGGTAGTTGAAACCTCAACTGATCTTCCAGAGCGATGAAGATCAATCACCCTTGTTCTGTCTTTAAACTGTTCCACTCACTTATACATGTTACTGTGGTTTAAACACTTTTCACCATACTGTTTCAACATTGTTTAGTAAATTTCCACCTGTTTCATACCTTCTGATAGCAAAAATCTTATCACTGAACGTTGCCCTTCCAGCGTACATCTAGTGGAGCTGACATTCTGAAATCAACAAAAGAGGGATATGTTTAGATTTATTTTGATCAAACAGCTGATTAAATGTGTTCCCAAGATTGCCAACTTGACCCTCAAAAAGTCTCATTGCCATTGAGTGAACCATTTTTTCTCTACATAATTTGTCTTGTTAATTATTGAACGTACCTTATATAAACCTGGGTAGATACATGATATCTTGCAGTTTGCTAACTGGTCTTTGTGTAAGATGAGACTCTGAATTTTGTAGTTCTAGGCCCCAGACAACCTTGAATGTGCTGCCTGTTCATTAGCTATCAAAATGTAGTTCTTCAAATGAGTTGAACCTATAAGATTGATAAGTTAGTTTATGATCACACCATCATAGACAAGACAGTTATTTTCAGTTCCAATATACCACTCTGAAAACCAACGACTGAGCTTGCCAGAAAGGACCTAACTCATTGTAAATATTTCATTTAGTGTTAAATTAACTGAAGAAATTTTCAAAAGAATATCTTTTATTTATATTAAATGAAAATATTTATATTATATTAATACAAGGAGTATTCGGAAAGTAAATTTACAACATTTTTGTAACTCTGAGGTAAATTTTCAAAGGTGGTATTCCTCTGTGAAAGGGAGATCCAAGTGAAGAGAACAAGCCTAGGTGGAGGTAAGCAGCTTGATTGGTTGTCAGAATCGGGTCTTTACTTGATCATTTTCAGAATCAAAATTATCACAAAAAAAGACAATGGGTTGATAATTTTCAGAATTCTTCATGATTGATTAGCCATGCAGGATTAAAGTTTTGTTGTTAATTATAATTAACACAAACCCTTTTGAAAGAAGTAAAATGTACAATGAACATTTTAAAATCAAACTGCTACAGACTAAACATAGTTGCAGCATGTAATAACATTTTATGAATGAAATGAAAAAAAAAAGTAAATTAAATTCTGTGCTTACATTAGCAAAAGTTTACATATTTACCACATTTTTATAAAAGATATTCAAAATGGGCACCCTGCACAGCGATGTACTTTGCGAAGAAAATAAAAAAATCAATAAAAACAATCTTGTTTTTAAGCAATATTGTTTTAAATATTAAAAATAAACCACAGCACCATAATTTATTAATTTAATTACTTTTGACAAAATATAGAACAATATATTGTAATATTTTACACAATTATTATTAATTTATACTGGAATGAATATATATATATATATATACTTATTAGATGATGCATTCTAAGTAATAATAATTCAAGATACTGAACTATTTTTATAATTATTTTGATAAATAATTAGATAATAACATAGTATTTTATTTTACAAAACCATACAATCAATAATCCAACATTTTTGTTTTTTTTAATTTTTTTTTTATTATAGATTACATAAAATCACAATACCTTAAAAAACATTTTTTATATAATATCTTACATTACTTTCTTATAAAATAAATAATATGACGATATGATAAACAATAAATTTTCATTTTTTGGTAAACATTATTTTACAGAACATTAATAATTTGCTTGCAGTATAAATAATCTACCTTAATCCTTCAATCTATAATTAATCGTAACTCACTTCTTTAATTTCCTTCCATTTACACTTATACATATAGACACAACATACATAACTAAATTCTTTAACACACAGATTATGTACATTGTAAACATATATATTTTACATCATAATTACGTATTGTAATACTAATAGTGAACAAAAACTGTCATTAGTTTAAAAAAAAACATAGTAAATTAAATTTTAAATGTTTATTTATAAAAATATAAAACAAAAACCTTATTAATTTGATATAATATAGTTTTTCTTTCATAAAAATCAATTTATATACATATATGATGAGGTGCATAATAAATAATTTATAAAATTATTTACAGTGATCGGATATATTCTTTAAATGCTGACTGCTTTAAAAATATGTTTTTTATCCAATTTTCTATTTCTGTTTTAATTAATTGCATTTTTATAATGAACTTATAAATTAATATTGTATTATATACCGCTCCTCTGATCTTTCTGGCAGAGTGGTAACATCTGCATCATTCATCTGGAGATTCTAGGGCAATGTTTCACAAGCAATGAATGATAATAAATAATAATATTAATTTTCATATATTAAATTTTCTGTTGTTGGTTGATATTGAGCGAGGAGGGTGTTCTCAGTAGTCAAATAATAAAAATGGAAACTTTTAACTAAAAAATTATTCAATATAGTTTCAGGCAACGTAAGTCTAAAGTAAAGAATTAGCTTAATAATGGTCTGAATTACTTAACAGATGATTAGTTTGAGGAGGTTAAATGATTTAAATTGTTTTTAAGCTTTTTTTTCTGCTTTGAGCTTGGCATATCTAAAATGATATTGTATAATCTTTTAGTCACTAGTACTTTATTTTACATTCTGATATTTTATCTAATTTATTAGTGTGAGGTAGAAATACTCTTTTTGTTTGTGAAATTTAGTATTTGTTGATTAGATTATTATGATTATTACTAATTTATTTTTTTATCTCTTAGAAAGTCTTGACTTTATAAATATTTACATTTACCTTATTCCCCTGCATCAACTGAAAATGATTGTTTATCTATAAAAATATGCATTTATTTTGAGATTTTTGTGTTTATAAACAATTTCTGAACATTTTTATTTACGATTTCAATTTTATTTCAATAACGGTTTAACAAAACTGAAAAGCAGTTTTTCAAAAGAATAATAAAAACACTATAAATTTATTTGCTATAGAAAGAATCTTCTTTATTTATAAGTCAAGAATCAGAGAGGTTATTGCCATGTGAAAAGTACAAAGAAAGCAATAAAATGTTGCTCTACGGTTAAATAGAAAAAAGAAAAGAAAAAAATAAGCTTATTACTTTGAAGAAGAAATTTTCTGAATGAAAACATAGACAAGATATATGTATATATTTTTCTAAAGTCGACTTTTCAAGACCCATATACCTTCTGTACTAATAATTATTGCATGTGTAAAATAAATTCAACTTGATCCACCCAAGTAAAATTGAATAAAATAAAATGACACTCATCTTATTTTTTCATACAATCTCTACAAAAGTGCTTTCGCGGTGATCCACATTTTCAGTTGTAGATTTTTCTTTTTTGTAAACACTAAATATATAACAAATATTTGTTAACACTAAATATTTTACAAAAAAGAAAAAATCTACAACTGAAAATGAGGGCTGAAATAAGATGTCATTTTATTTTTTTCAGTTCTGTACTTGGGTAGATCAAGTTGAATCTATTTTATATATATATATAGAGAGAGAGAGAGCAGAATGAATGTTTTAACTGTAGATTCAGGATTTCTATAAGAAGGGTGCATCAAAGCCAGGGAATATAATATTAATCAGGTTCCCCACCTTGGCTTGATTATCAGGTTCTGATAAGAAACATTAACTTTGAAATAGCTAATAAAACATATGATACGAGCAATTACTAGAATCACACATTGTATAAAAAGATGTAATCAGAACTCAAGTCATAGAAGTTTAATGCTAATTTCCTAATAATAAAATCAGTCATTGATAAGCTCATCATATAAATTAAAGTAGTCATATAAAATAATTCTGTATTCATCCTTGAAACTGTTCAATTCATCTGGGAATATGCAGACCAATATTCTAAGTTATAATAATAATTATTTATATATATATATAAAATATAGATTATTGTGTTTTGCTAAAAACAGTATAAAAAGCATATAATAAAGATACAATAAAAAAAAATCCAGCAGGATAGGATGAGAACTATTTTAAATAATTTCAGTAAAACATTTTTACCTAAAGTATATTGTATTTATTCAGTTATTTTAAAGATGTTACCTGTGTGTATAAAAGGTATATTGATTTAAATAAAATTATCAACTGTTAACTTCAGTTATCTGTATCTTTTGGGTATCTATTAAGTCGTAATTGGGAAATAGGTTGTAATAAAACTGCTGGTATGAGGCAAGTCATCTCTGAAAATCTTGTCATTCTCATGATTAACAATTATCTAATACCAGGCCTACTCATAAAAGAGAATTGAAGCTGTTTCCTACTGCCTTCTTCACTAAGGTAAATGTATTCGTACTTAACAGCCCCACATAATGCAAACTATGTTCAGCTCTATAAATGAGATGTTCACTTTGTGGACCACAGGGATTGGCTGTATAATGAGTCTCAAAATTCTCAGAGAAAACATTTGACTAATGCCACTTATGTTACAGATGGTTAAAATTTATTACATTGATAAGAAACATTGGGACAGGTAGTGAATTGCAAAAAATTAATGTTTGGATTTCTGTCCAGAAAACTGTTTCCACTTATTTAAGTGGTTATCTATAATTTATTAAGAGGTAAAAAGATAACAATAAAAAATGTTTATTTAGATATTTTTTAATGAATCGGTTATGGGTTAAATCAGTTTTGATCAATTTTTAAAGAATAGTTTACAATTACATTATATTTTCATAAAATAGTAATATGCAATTTTTACCTAGATAAAGAAAATAATTTGAAAGTTAATAATTGATATTCCATCGTATGATGAAGTGTCTTAAACAATAACTTATAATTTAAGGAATTGAAAAACAATATGAAAAAATTCAAGGAGAGTTAGTCAGTTTATAAAAGTTTTATATTAGTATGTTTAATGGTTCATAAATCTGAGTAAATAGTTAAGTGAAATGTTTCATTTTTCTATATTTTATTAATTATTTAAGTATATTGTGCTCATTAAACTATGTGATGTATTAATATTGCTCTACTGACAGAAGTTCAAAGGAATATCCAGGTGATATAGTAGTTAGGCTTCTTTGAACTAAGTTAGGATATAGCTTTTTTACCTATCTGATCTTCTTTTCTAAAATATGTGCAATAGCTAAGCCAAGATTATAAGAATAGAAGTTTAACAAAAGGTAAAATTTATTAATTTTTAGCATGTTCTTTTAGTTACCAATAAATAGAAGAAATATGTAATAAACATAGTTTCTGTTGGGTATAACTGGACAACATAAAATCTTCATAATAAACAATTATTTAGGTCGTTTAATGAAACTAAAGGCTGTAGTAACAATTAATAGTTATAAATAATAAAATTGCATGATAAATATGAAAATGTAACCCAAGTCTTTAAATAAAAGTTTTCAAAAGAATAAAGGAAACTAAAGTATGAGTTATGCTGATGAGATTTCTTAGAAATGTGGTACGGTAGGTCTCAGAAATGTGACTGCATGAAGAATGTAGAAGTAAAAGCTCTCACAAATACAGAAAGTGTATTGAAACAAAATAGAGTGAGCAAGAAGTAAATGATGTAGATATGTTAAGGTAATTGTGGAAGAAAGAACAATATTGAAAGGGTGAAGTGGATGGGAAATTGGAAGAGAAAGCTAAGGAAAAGATAGCTAAATAATATTAAGGAGAATTGGGAGTAAAAATAGAAAAGAATTCAGGAGGGATAGAACAAGATGGCCTATCTATCAAATATTTCCCAACTCAGGGTACTAGATAAGGAAAAGAAAAAGTATCAAAATATGTTCTGCTGCTAATTTTTTATAATTAATTACAATATCTGATATTATTAACATTTAATTAAACTACAATAATAACAACAAAACAATAAAATAAGTTCACTGTTTGGGCCCATTAAACAGTAAAAACTTACTATTGTAAATACCTCCTCTATGAATCATGAGACCTTGCCGTTGGTGAGGGGGCTTGAGTGCTCAGGGATACAGAGTAGCTGGACCGAAGGTGCAACCATATCGGAGAGGTATCTGTTGAGAGCCAGACTAAGGAATGATTCCTGAAAGAGGGCAGCAGCTCTTTCAGTAGTTGTTAGGGGCGTGAGTCACAATGACTTAAACGGCCGTATCAACATCACTCAGTCCTCTGAGTACTGCGCAGCTGAAAGCAATGGAAAACTACAGCTGCTTTTTTTCCAAGAAAATGTGGCTCTCTGCATTTTCACATAGCAACAATGGAGGCGCCTTCCTTGGTAAAATATTCCGGAGGTAAAATAGTCCCCCGTTCGGATCTCCGGGTGGGGACTACTAAGGAAGGGGTCACCAGAAAATTAAAAAATAACATTCTACGAGTCGGAGCGTGGAATGTTAGAAGCTTAAAAAAGGTTGGTAGGCTAGAAAATTTAAAAAGGGAAATGGATAGGGTGAATGTGGATATAGTAGGAATTAGTGAGGTTCGGTGGGAAGAGGAAGGCGACTTTTGGTCAGGTGATTTTAGAGTAATTAACTCAGCGTCAAATAATGGGCAGGCAGGAGTAGGTTTCGTGATGAACAAGAAGATAGGGAGGAGAGTGGAGTATTTCAAAACGCATAGCGATAGAATCATTGTAATAAGGATAAAATCAAAACCTAAACCGACAACGATTGTTAACGTTTATATGCCTACAAGCGCCCATGATGATGATGAGGTAGAGTGTGTATACGAAGAGATTGATGAAGCAATTAAACACGTAAAGGGAGATGAAAATTTAATAATAGTTGGAGATTGGAATGCAAGCATTGGAAAAGGCAAGGAAGGAAATATAGTGGGTGAATATGGGCTGGGCAAAAGGAATGAAAGAGGGGACCGACTTATAGAATTTTGCACGAAGTATAATTTAGTAATTGCCAACACCCAATTTAAAAATCATAATAGAAGAATATACACTTGGAAAAAGCCAGGCGATACTGGAAGGTATCAGATAGATTATATCATGGTTAAGCAAAGATTTAGAAATCAACTCGTTGACTGCAAAACTTACCCTGGAGCAGACATTGATAGCGACCATAATTTGGTGATAATGAAATGTAGATTGGGGTTTAAAAACCTGAAGAAAAGTTGTCAGATGAATCGGTGGAATTTAGAGAAGCTTGAGGAAGAGGAGGTAAAGAAGATTTTTGAGGAGGACATCGCAAGAGGTCTGAGTAAAAAAGATATGGTAGAAAATGTAGAAGAAGAATGGGAGAATGTTAAAAAGGAAATTCTTAAATCAGCTGAAGCAAACTTAGGCGGAATAAAGAGAACTGGTAGAAAACCTTGGGTTTCAGACGATATATTGCAGCTGATGGATGAACGTAGAAAATATAAGAATGCTAATGATGAAGAAAGTAAAAGGAACTATCGGCAATTAAGAAATGCTATAAATAGGAAATGCAAACTGGCGAAAGAAGAGTGGATTAAAGAAAAGTGTTCAGAAGTGGAAAGAGAAATGAACATTGGTAAAATTGACGGAGCATACAGGAAAGTTAAGGAAAATTTTGGGGTACATAAATTAAAATCTAATAATGTGTTAAACAAAGATGGTACACCAATATATAATACGAAAGGTAAAGTCGATAGATGGGTGGAATATATTGAAGAGTTATACGGAGGAAATGAATTAGAAAATGGTGTTATAGAGGAAGAAGAGGAAGTTGAGGAGGATGAAATGGGAGAAACAATACTGAGATCTGAATTTAAGAGAGCATTAAAAGATTTAAATGGCAGAAAGGCTCCTGGAATAGACGGAATACCTGTAGAATTACTGCGCAGTGCAGGTGAGGAAGCGATTGATAGATTATACAAACTGGTGTGTAATATTTATGAAAAAGGGGAATTTCCGTCAGACTTCAAAAAAAGTGTTATAGTTATGATACCAAAGAAAGCAGGGGCAGATAAATGTGAAGAATACAGAACAATTAGTTTAACTAGTCATGCATCAAAAATCTTAACTAGAATTTTATACAGAAGAATTGAGAGGAGAGTGGAAGAAGTGTTAGGAGAAGACCAATTTGGTTTCAGGAAAAGTATAGGGACAAGGGAAGCAATTTTAGGCCTCAGATTAATAGTAGAAGGAAGATTAAAGAAAAACAAACCAACATACTTGGCGTTTATAGACCTAGAAAAGGCTTTCGATAACGTAGATTGGAATAAAATGTTCAGCATTTTAAAAAAATTAGGGTTCAAATACAGAGATAGAAGAACAATTGCTAACATGTACAGGAACCAAACAGCAACAATAACAATTGAAGAACATAAGAAAGAAGCCCTAATAAGAAAGGGAGTCCGACAAGGATGTTCCCTATCTCCGTTACTTTTTAATCTTTACATGGAACTAGCAGTTAATGATATTAAAGAACAATTTAGATTCGGAGTAACAGTACAAGGTGAAAAGATAAAGATGCTACGATTTGCTGATGATATAGTAATTCTAGCCGAGAGTAAAAAGGATTTAGAAGAAACAATGAATGGCATAGATGAAGTCCTACGCAAGAACTATCGCATGAAAATAAACAAGAACAAAACAAAAGTAATGAAATGTAGTAGAAATAACAAAGATGGACCCCTGAATGTGAAAATAGGAGGAGAAAAGATTATGGAGGTAGAAGAATTTTGTTATTTGGGAAGTAAAATTACTAAAGATGGACGAAGCAGGAGCGATATAAAATGCCGAATAGCACAAGCTAAACGAGCCTTCAGTAAGAAATATAATTTGTTTACATCAAAAATGAATTTAAATGTCAGGAAAAGATTTTTGAAAGTGTATGTCTGGAGTGTCGCTTTATATGGAAGTGAAACTTGGACAATCGGAGTATCTGAGAAGAAAAGATTAGAAGCTTTTGAAATGTGGTGCTATAGGAGAATGTTAAAAATCAGATGGGTGGATAAAGTGACAAATGAAGAGGTATTGCGGCAAATAGATGAAGAAAGAAGCATTTGGAAGAATATAGTTAAAAGAAGAGACAGACTTATAGGCCACATACTAAGGCATCCTGGAATAGTCGCTTTAATATTGGAAGGACAGGTAGAAGGGAAAAATTGTGTAGGCAGGCCACGTTTGGAGTATGTAAAACAAATTGTTGGGGATGTAGGATGTAGAGGGTATACTGAAGTGAAACGACTGGCACTAGATAGGGAATCTTGGAGAGCTGCATCAAACCAGTCAAATGACTGAAGACAAAAAAAAAAAAAAAATTGTAAATAATTGTTATCTAAAATCTACTAATACTATATATTAATAAAATTACAATATTATGAAAAGCTATTTATCTAAAATGTATTACTGTGTGGTTATTAATGATTATGACATAACTATTGTACCATATAATGTTTAATAGTTTGAATATTATGACATGTAGTTACATATAATATATATTTATACTATTAAAATAAGATTGTTAGCAAAAATCTCAATTTAAAAACTTCATCAGTAAATAAAAATAGATAAATTGATTACATTTACTAAGTTAAAAAAGTAACATATATGATCCAATGTGTATTTTAATATTTGTTTTTTTTGTTATAATGTCCCCTTAAATAAATGTTATATAGAATACATGTGAATAATAATTGTATTGTTACTTGATTAGGAAAAAAATTATATTCTTTGATTTTGATTTACTAGCTATATCCATATTTTTAGATTTGAGCATCTTTCTTCATTTGCTGTCCTTCCAATTAACTAACCTGTTATTTTGCAATTTATAGCATTAATACAATTATTTTCTTCTACTTTTCTTTCCATGATCATTTACTGTAGACTATTCCAATATGGATTAGACATATTCAACTACCAAACTGAATAATTATCTGAAATATGGAAGAAAAAAGAAGTAAAAGTGCAATTCAATGGATCTTTGAGAACATGTTTGGATAGTAAGCGACATCCCATTCTTTTCTCATCACTACCTGATAATTGTGCTTTGGCTCACTACTAGAATATCCAGTACATTTAAAACAAATGAACAAGTAGACACCTTACATGAAGTACATTGTACTGGTAGATGGAGATAGATCCACCAGGATGCAATATTTTTTTTTAAGGTTAAGAAATAATATAACATTGAATATCCCTGACTTATTACTTGGGGATGGTTGTTGGGCAACTCAGCCCAAAATGTTTTTACTCTTTATCATTCTTACAAATTTTTTCTTCTTTTCCCCACTTGCTTCTATTCTTCATTCTGTCTTTCCTTTTCATTTTCTCCACAACTTAATTTAACTTTCATCAAATTCTGATATAAAATTAATCTAACCTATATAACAACCAAAATTCTAATATAAATGTTAATTATAAAGTTGCTGGTTAAAAGTCAGAACTAATAAAAATATTACATTTTATAACATAAAAATCTGTGTATCTAAATCTCACTTTACCTTTTATCTCATTTAACCTTAAATTAAATTATAATTTTATTTTTTGTTAATTTTGCGCTAAATATTAAATAAATAAATCTTTCATTCTGATTGGTCCGTAATAATACTTTATATTGATCACATTGGATCTGTCTTAACATTATTACTGGTAAACAAATAACTAAGTGAAACATATTTAGTATGAATATTACTGTTTATAAAAGTAACATTTTTTGGTCTTATTCATTTGTTCAAATCTTCAAATATAACATCTTCATGCTGAAGAAAACATTCTGATTCCATACTTCTTATATAATTGTATATATTCATTGTTTTAATAAATAAAATAAAGAATTAGCCAAAAACAGAGGTTAACGTTCATATGAAAATATATATTGGCATTTTGGAATAATTATCAGTTGGATTTATACTTAGCACCATAGTAAATCAATTGTTATAACTGTTATGTAATGGTGCACCAATTGTAACATTTAATAGAAAAATATATTTATTTTTAATTAGATCTTACTATTGATGTGCTCTGATAATGATATTGAATTCCTAAAACTATTTAAGACCAATAAAAAAAGAGTAATTGAGTATTTCCGTCTGTTGTATGTTGGTGGTTTAATTTCAAAACATATTTTTCATTTATAAAAAGGAATGACTTTTGTTGTCCATGATGGTCACCAAAGAAAATTATATGAAACTGTTAAGTTTAATAAAGAATGAAACCAAACCGATGAATTTATTTCATTAAGTCAAATTGTTTTAGTGTAAAAAACTTGTTTGTTTTTAGTAATTATCATTTTGTATGATGTGATACTTAAACAAATAAAAACTTTCAGTTTAGTTCAGATGATTGCATATGACAATTTGAAGTTTACAAAATCTCAAATTAAAACTAAGAAAAAAGGAATCGTACTATTTAAAGTTATTTGAAATTTTCATTTTGATAGTTATTAGGCCTAGTTTTTTTTTGTAATTTTAGATGTTATAAATATATTTATTTCATAATTTTATTCTTATTTACAAAATTATTTAATTTTATTGTAAATTTAAATTAAAAATTTTTAATGATTCACTGAAAGAAATCGAATAATAAAATGTTTTTAAAAAATTTCAAAAGGTTTTCAGTTGTCTACGTGATCATTGACTGGTGCTGCTCTTTTCACACTGGATCAGATGATTGCAAACATGACTGAAAATGATTTGAAAGCTTTTTAAAAACGTTTTATTACACAATTTGGTTTGATAATTTGTTAAAGTTTAAAATTCTAATTAATAACATTGCTGATCATCATGTACAAGAAAGTAAATAATCTCAATGTTCCAGATAATTATGGATTGCTGGATAGGCTATCAAAATAATTTTGTAGTATTAATTGCATGTATCAAATATATAATAAAAAACAAAATTCAATCATTGTGTATAATAATCCAATCATTAATGTATGTAAAAAAAAAATTAAATTGTTACTGAAATTTTGCAGTTTGTTTAAAGGATTATATATAATTTTTTTTTGATCATACCAGGATTAACTAAACCTTTTTTTCATATTTTATTAAAACCTTCCAATACCTGTATAGTCAATGTATTTGATATTCTGATTAAATGATGAATTCATCTATTCTGTCATCTATTAACAGTAATTATAATTTTTTACATCTTATCATCACTGACTTCTAATAATTCGATCTACATATCTGTAAAGTAAGTAAAATATACTTGTACTTTAATTTTATATATCTAATTTTCAAGTGAACTACTTTAATAATAAAAAAAAAAAGATTACGCTAAATGATAGATATTACAATATAACCACTACTTACTTATTATCATGCAAATATTAGAGAGAATAAAAAGCACAAATATTTGTAATGAAAACAATGCTGATATAATAATTTGTTCTCATTCAGCATAATAAAAATAATGTTATATCATTACTATAAAATTAGATATTTAACAATAATTAAATTAAAAAATATGTTAATACTGAGTAAATATTAATAATAAATATTATTTAATAACATTAGTTTAAGATAAATAGTAAAGTATATTTATTAACATGCAATACATTAATAATTTTCAGCAGAACATATTTTATAGATTTTTTATTTTTATCTAAATAAGTTCAGAGCTTGTGTGTGGGTATATGAAACAGATTTTATAGAGTGTGGAAGGGATTCAAACTCTGGACCTTCTGGATGAAAGGGTGAAACATTATTACTTCACCATGGTGGTTCTAGTTTCGATCTTAATTATATATTTTTTGATAACACACTTAATATAAACTCATAGTCCTCTTTTTATTTTTAGAAGTAACTATCACAATATCTTTTACAGGTAAAGTTGATATGATGAATTCGTATGCTCAGGTTTATTATGCAATGATTTTGGAAGTTTCAAATAACAGAAATAAATTAATGACAAAATTATCATAAGTTGTGTGATTGAACTGAAATTTTATTCTTATAAAAGTATTTATTACACATTGTAGAGTAATACATAATAAAAGTATATATTATGTATTTTAGGACAAATTACCTGCAGTTTATCAATTTAATAATTATTATGTGATCATAATGTTTTTGTGTTGAATCTATTGTCATAAGCGTTATGTGCACGCTTGGTTTTGTTTGTGTGCTGTGAACCTGCTCTTCATCTGTGGTTCTTTATTGAACTACAGACCAGACATAATTTATAAGTTTTTGTGTAAATTCAGCACATTCTCATGAGATCTGTTTTGATGTATGTTCAATTATGAGAATTAATAAAACTGAGAAATAACATCAATAATAACTGTCATGAAGATAATGGAGAACTTAAAATAATATTAATTAACTGTTTAGACATATGGAATGTATTCAATGTACATCTCCACAGTAGTAAAAAAAATATTGTTGTTATTCTGACAGTCATCTTTGTTCTTTGCTTTTGATTGTCTGAACATGTTTGAAGACTTACAGGGTGATGAATGAATTTTGATTTTTGGTTCATCCAACTTTCAACACTAGTACATGTTGTTTCAGTTTGGGTACCATTTAGCTTACAATAAAACTTATCTTAAATTTGTTCAACATCTACTGTCACCACTCAAAATATAATAAAATGAAATTATTTAACATTCCATTGTGAAGCAGTGACTGATTATCAATAAAGCTAGAAAAATTAAGCATTCATAACAAGGTAAATATAGAATGTGCTTCTTGATTTCAACAGCTTTTTTTAAAAAAAAAAGTTTGGATGTTTTTGAACAGAGCTCATGCTTAATATTATATTATGTAAAATAAATTATTATTTGAGTAAACAAATAAAAGATAAGTGGAAACTACTACTCATCTACACCTTAATGGTTTAAGAACTAAAATGGGGTGGCCCCCACCCTACTCTTTTCAGTAATAAATAAATAAGTAAATGATAACATCTACTATAACTTTAGATTGATAATTTTTCAAAGTAGCATCTTGAAAATAAAAGGATGTAAAAATTGATAAAATGTCAGCAGTGAATCATTCGCCGTATCATTAAGCATAAATAATGATGGGCGCAACTTAATAACTTACACAAAAAAATAACTATGTATATGATTTTGTTAGATAAGAATTTTGGTTTTGTTTAAGGTGTATCTCAAAGTAATTTGATAATTGTAAAATTTTCTGAAAAAGCACTAATGTTAGATAATTTTTTTATTATTTTGCTTCTAGAAGTAACCTTATTTGAAATCAAATCAATTTTTTCCTCTAACATGTATGTTATTGGTTTAAGAAAAAACAACCTATTTATATTATTTTGAATACTTCAATAAAATTATTTTTAAGATTATGCTAAATTTATCTGAATACGCTTCAAACATACTGAAAGCCTGAATGTGCACTTATCTATTGGAATGTGGTACATGACATATGTAATTAGAGCCAAAGCATTAATAGGGTTTAAACCAACAATTTTCAGGTGAAAGAGACTTATTAGTTTTTTTAATAATATCGCAACAAATAGTTCTTACATCTTTACTGAAAACAAAATAATCATTTATCAAGAATTCTTAGCCAAGTTGACACTTTTACATTACAACTTATATATCAATTACAAAACATTAACTTCACGTTCAAATAAATATGTAAATTAATTGATAGGTATTTAACACATTGGTACTTTCATTAGCAACTGATCATTTCTTAAAAAAGTTCTAAAAAAAATAAAATATTAAGTGAGATTTACTATGAGTAAATCTTATGTTCGATCTACCTGTTTGTTGGTATGTATAAATGAATAACCTTGTTATATTTTTCTGTTTTAGAAATTTAAAGGTTTTTGCTACATAGGGTAGCAAAAACCTTTAAAAACCTAAAAAATTATTCTAGCTCAATGAAAATTCTGATACTCCATTGTACTGTGGTATTTACTGTAGTTGATAGAATAAATAACACAAAATGTTATATTCTGACAAAATATTGCTATAGCTTCAAAATAGAAAAGCAAAAGTATCCAACAAGTGTAACATTATGAAACAAACACAAAAAGTATTTTATAGCAAATCAAAACAATTTGTAAAGAAATTCAAATGAAAACAATAAATAATAACACTAATACCAGATGAAATAACAAAAAATTGCTCCGTAAGATGATAGTTAATTGGTTTTTAAAAAATTAGTGATTTCATTAAGTATTAATGGTAAGCTTGTTTATAAACTAAAATAAATAAAAATTTATTTATTCACAGATTGTTGCAGATGTCAATTGATGTTACAAAAGTACAAAAAATATACAGTAAAACTTTTAAATTTGACAAATGATATCTTTAACATACCAACAGGTATGTCAAACACAGTCATATCAAACAATATCTGTAAATGTCACAAAAAAGCTGTAGGTAACAGCTCTGATTCAATAGGGATTATGCTTATTGGGTTAAGCCAGGCTTCCTAATCCCATGTAATCAATGCAGTCAATTGCATTATATTCATTTTGTCGGTTGTTTACGGGCTCCACTATCGGTCCGATGGGAGTAGGAATGACCCGACCCATCCCCCAGCATCTGAAGCAGTGGGTGTCGGATCTGATCTGTACTTTGCATAAGATCCACCCAACACGGACTCTCGCCTGTATTAATTTCATCGCTGCTCGATAAGTTGTAACAATTCGATAGGACAAATCGATGATATCTAGAACTCGTCTTGGTCCCCCATTATTTGGGCCACAGCATTTCGGACCTCCGCCTCCGTCGTGTTTCTGTCTTAAGTCTTTCAAATGTACCACCGTCCTGCGACTGCCACGTGTTTTTAGGTCAATTTGCAGTTCAGCAGCTCTGTCCCTCAGGATAGTTTTTAGCTCTTCGGTATTCGTGTGGCCTTTTACCCTGATGCATATTTCATAGTTGCCTCCTTTGCGTAGTGCCAAAACCTCTCCGGCTTGTTCCCTTGTTACTTACTATTTGACGGTGCGGAGAAGATCTGCATGTGTTCTACCCGATGATTTGACAACCAGTGTAGTACTATCTGTTACTGTCGGAGGCGCTAGTTTTATCGCCGGAACCGTATCGCCTTGTACTTTTGCCGCCACAAGAGGTGTTACCATTTTGATTTTCCAATCCATCCTCTGAAGGTATATATCAACATCCTTTTTACTGCCGCTTCCAGCTTCCCTTTCGGAAGCACGAATGCTTCCGGAAGCTCCGTCGGTGACGGAGATTTTTCTACCACTTTCTTGACTACCTTCAGAATAGCTTGTAATATGCTCCCTTCACCCACTTCCAGATCATAGAAGATCTTGTATTTCTCTCGAATAGATTTGCCCTCGATTATCCCCATTATTATTGATTCTTCCTTTATTGTATCACCCGACATAATTTCTGGGCTCTGTGCAGCCGTAGGCCCTGCCGACGTTCTCTGTTTCTAAATTGGCAGATATCGCCCTCAGCCGATCCTGCATTGGTCACCTGTTGTACATGTATTGACAGGTCAGTTGGCCACCTCCTTGTCGCGAACCCAATCAGTTCTTCATCTGTAAATTTTTCTTCTAAGATGTTTTTAATATCGACTGTATGTGATTCGACCGACTGTGTTAAATTTAATGGAGCTGAAATTTCCAACAATGCCTACAGCCCGCTAAGAATTGATTGAAGTTTTCTCTTATATGTATTAATAAAGCCGACCAAACCAGTATCATGATTCTGTGTGAGTATGTGTAGTGCAAGGCCCAGCCGATTTGTCGACTCCTTTATGTCACCAGGTGGAGCGTCTTCCTTTTTCTTTTGTGGCTATTTTAGAAACATTAGTCCCGTCCGAAGTTGCAGCGGATGCTTTATCAAGTTTTCCTCTTCTCGTTGTCACAGGTGAAGTTTAACATTTTTTAACTGCCACCAATGTGTACTACGCTCGATTACGCGTACTTTGATACCCCACTTAATAGGATTCGGGGTTCTAAAAAAAGGAGGGTTTGGGGGGAGGTAAATAGTATGAAGTCAAAAAAGGAATAAAAAAATTGGGGGTCTAAAAAATGGGGGGTCAAAAAATGTATTCACCCCAAAAAAGGGTAAAAAAATAAATAAAAATGGGGGAGGGGTTCAGAAGGTCAGAGCGGACCCGATTCAGATAGAATCGGAAATATTTGGGGCTAAGATGGACAGTGAAGGAGATATTGGACAAAAGGTGTTTTCCTTTATAATACAGTCTAAACACTTAGAATATTTTACTCGCCAATAAAATCGGTGAAAAAGTTTCAAAGTCCTTGTTTACAGCACTGTTTTCTTGTCCTGGCTTACAGTGCAAGAAATCGATCAATTATAGACCTTATTACTATAGGCAATAAGGTCAAACTCACAAAAATTGTAATAAAAAAGTAGTCCGTCGTCCAAAAACCACAAAACACATCCACAAAAATTTAAACCACAAGTTCCAGTCGTACATATCAATAAATTCTGAAAATAAAACCATCCAAAAATACAAAAGTTAAAGAGCAAACTGTCAGCACGTGTCCACAACATGTAAGAATTCTAACTCTTCCCAGTAAACCAAGTTAAGTCTACCTTACTTATCAGATAGAGGATAGGAGAGGTTGAGGACAATGTATCAATGTAACGACAATTCAGTTGGTTATAAATTGAGACTTACAAAAACTTGGTGTATTCCAAAGATTGGCCGTCTAGAAAAAAGTAAATCTCAAGAAAGATGACTTTATCCTCTATTTAATAATAGATTAGAATTAGATAATCCAGGATCCTCTAGTTAATCGACAAACCAATACTTTGGAAATATTGAAACAATTCATTTAATAAATGTATTTAATTTCAACTGTTCATCAGTTGGTTTAAAATTTATTAAATTAGTATCATTAGCAAAGATTGTTAAATTAGCATTGAGACAATTTTGATAATGCTGTTTTTACATAAATCAAGGCTAATAGGGGGCCAAGAATTGATCCTTGTGGCCAGCCCTAAAACTTTGCAATTCTGATTTGTAATAATTTAAATGGCCCAATTGATTATACCAATTTTCAACATATTTTTTCCGATCAGTGTAGCTCCTAGGCCAACTGAAACAGTTCCCCCCAATCCGGACAGAACTCAAGGTGATGAAAGAGAACATTACCCCATACCAAGACCCTACTTTCAAAGGTTCTGCTCAAGCCAAGGAAGCACACCATCACTCTTTGACCTGAGTTTAGAGCAACAAATGGTCTCTCAATAAACTGGACAATAGCTTGTTTAACAGATCTATTTGGATAATCCAAATAGGTTGTCTGTTCGATGGTTGGTCTCCAAAAATTGTAGAAGTTGTACGAATGCTGCCTTTTCAAAAATCTTAGAGAAACCTGGTAGAACAGCAATTGGTCTATAATCTTCCACACAATTAGGATCACCTTTTTTTAAATATAGGGCAGATTTTGGCTATTTTTAATGATGTTGGAAACATACAACTTCAAAAAGAAGTATTTATTATGTGTGCCAATGGGAACACTACAGCTTTAATAGTTTTCTTTACAAAAAACTCAAACAAGCCATCAAAATCAGACGAGTGCTTCAATTTTAATTTATTAGCAATATTTATTACATCAGAAGTTGTTACTGGGGTAAAATAATTCATACTGTATTGACATGATCATTAACAGAATGTTAATTAAAAAAAAAAAAAAAAAAAAAAAAGAAGAAGAAAAAGACATATTAAAATCCCCTACAACAATTATAGTCCCCAGCACTTTTATCCAAGATATTCACACAAATACAGAACAATCTTTTTTTTTTTTTTTTTTTTTTTTTTCTTTTTATTAACATTCTACCCTTGTTCTATTACTGGTACCACAAATATTTACAAAATAACCATTACAACTTCCAGCAATGACCATTAACCCACTGGGTTGGTCTAGTGGTGAACACTAGATCAAATCAACTGATTTGGAAGTCGAGAGTTCCAGTGTTCAAGTCCTAAGAGACAGTTGTTTTATACGGATTTGAATACTAGATTGTGGATACCGGTGTTCTTTGGTGGTTGGGTTTCAATTAATCACACACCTCAGGAATAGTCGAACTGAGACTGTACAAGACTGCACTTCATTTACACTCATACATATCATCCTCATTCATCCTCTGAAGTAATATTTGAACAGTAATTACTGAAGGCTAAAAAAAGGAAAAAGAAAGAAGCAATGAACCTTGGGTCTGTTATAGAAGATTTCCTGCTATGTTACTCAATATTCTTTTCACAAACAAAATGTTTAATTTCACAACTAATTATTTGCCGTATTTTCTTACAATTACCCTTGGCAAGGGAAATTTTACAATCAAGATAAGTTTGTTTCACTAACTTAATATTTTTTCAAAGGTTTTTTCTTTTTATAATTATTCCATATTTTGATATCTTTATACATTTTAAAGGCATTATATGTATTTCTTAGATAATCACATTCTAATACAAATCTGTGGGTAACCAAGGGTTTTTTCGATTATGCGACCTCCTAAGGTAACTCAAAGTAGTTGGTCATTACTGATTAACAATTTCCTAAAAACGATCTAGAAATAGATGAAATTTCTTGACCGTATCATGTTCCATTATTATATTATTCTTTGTTTCTAGTGTTAACAAAAAATTCAATCTATTCAAATTGAAATCACAAAAATCTTCAATACATCTAGACTTGTTGTATGCATACGGTTTTAATTAAGCTGTAATAGATCCGATCTTGACAATAAGAGCTTCATGATCCAAAATGACTTCTGATAATTTTTAGATAACTTCTATTTGATAGTAAACTATATTAGTAAATATGTTATCAATACAAGTCTCAGTTTCCTTGGTAATTTGGGTTGCAAGGTAGATTTTCCTTCCCAGACCAAACCTTCTCCGTATAACCACGAACCAATGGACAACACTAGTATTTAGGAAGAAAAAGACATATTAAAATCCCCTACAACAATTATAGTCCCCAGCACTTTTATCCAAGATATTCACACAAATACAGAACAAGTTTAATGTTTCAGAAGCAGAGCAGTTAGGCGAATGATGCACTGCAACAATGTCAATGCCTTTGTTCTCGATTTTTACTAATATCCTCACTAACTCAACAACCCCTTCAATACACTTTTCTACAATCCAATTTAATAGTTTTACTTTAAATGAAATATTTTATGAAAAAATAGTGCTATTCCTCCACCTTTATCTTACTTACAAAAACATCCTTCAAGGTTCTAATTATGAGGGGTAAAGATTGAAGGAATAGCTTCATGGACAATGGCATCCTCAACCAGGTAAAAAAATCAGGCATGAGCTTAGAAAGAAGTGCATTTAAATATGTCATAGAATCATTGAATGCATGAAAGTAAATAATTCAATTTAATTTCTAAGTAATGAACACTACAGAACACTTAAAACAGTAAACATAAAGAAACACAGGTAAAATAATACAATAATTTCAGAAAATTTTGACTTTATAGATATGAATGCTGCTGATAATTGAGATTAATGTAATTTCAATTATTACTTAAATGGCCAAGGCGAATAGATATTTTTGTTTTATTTATTCATGCACTTTAGATATTAGTTGGGAAAGAAATGTGTTAGTTTCAGATGAGAAGAAACAAATGTTAAAGTTGTTGGTGACATTTGAAATAAATGTTATGCCACATTAAATGTTATATCATTACATTATGTTATGCCACTATCAAAGATGTTATATATGGACATTATCAGTGCAATGAAGCACAAAAGCTTTAATACCATACTGTAAAGTTAAAAGCTTCTTTTTTTAATAAGAAATTTATATATTAATCTACTTATATATGTATAAGTAGATAAGTACATAATAATATGTATATAATCATAATCATGATCATAATCTTTTGTTCGAGATAATGTACATAATATATATATATATATTACCACAAGATTTTTTTAAATTATGCAGTGTCATAAAATTCGGCTAGGTAATTTGGTATCAAAAATATTGATACATAAATCAATATACCAACAGAAATAAAGTCCATTCCACTTATATTTGGAAATGACATTGATCTATTTCTTTACTGGCAGCTTCTTATTCATTATAAATGCAACGTTTTATTTATTTATCTGTATTTTTTCCTATATACTAACCTACCGGGTTAGTATAGTGGTTAAACTCATCATTGCATAATCAGCTGATTTTCAAAGTCAAGAGTTTTAAGGATCAAGTCCTTGTACTTATGCTTTTATATAAACTATGGATACTGGTGTTCTTTGGTGGTTGGGTTTCAATTAACAACATTGGGAAGGCAATGGCAAATCACCTGTAAAATCTGCCAGGAAAATGCCAAGTAATTGGAATTGTCAAGGGTCAAACATGACTGAATGGGTGAATTTATTTACTTTATTATTTTTCCTATCATTATTGATGAATGCTTATATAAAAAAATAGTTTAGTCTATCGGACAATGGTAGGAATGGGTTTTATTAATCTAACCTGCCGTGGAATCATTTTTTTTATAATTCCAAAAATTAATGAAATGATTTATAAAAATACATACTCTTTCTTAGATCTTTTAAAAAATACAGTTAAATCTCCATAATAAAGTACTATTTATCTAATATATATATATATATATATATATATATAAAAATACATACAACAAAATCACAATATCTTACAATTTGTACAGAATAACAAAAAAAAATTATAAGACTAGTAACATAAAATTTTCAAAATAATTATAAATAAAATTAAAATTATTATTCTTATTAAATCAAATTGTTTCATACAATTTGGAATGGAATTAAATTATTCATTTTAAAAAATAATAAAAATACTAATCATATATAACTATTATTGAAATAACAGTTTAAAATCAAATTGTAATTACATATAAAATTTAACAAGAAAGAAACATTTAAAAAAGTGTCTAAGAATTTAGAGAATTGAGGCAATTAAAAAAAATTATAGTACACGATTGTTGAAGATAGTCTATGTATCCACATAACCAAAATAAGTAGTTCTGTAGTTCTGAAATAAAAATATTATGTAGGTTAATTTGTGGGTTGTTAACAAAAAAATTTTAATAGAAATTTAAAAATATTTTCTACTATTTGTTAAAATAAAAGAACAATTTAAAAAATTACTTATTGTTAGGCTAAACCGTTATTAAACGTTAGCAGGTTTGTAGTGAGTACAATACATAATTTCTGATAAGTGTATTTGTTCATAGCATTTGACATCATAGAACAACTGTATTAATAAAATATGCCAATTATTCATAAAGGACTAATTTTAAATAACCAATGTATTAATAATAATAAGTAAATAATCAGTAAACAAAATAAGTAAACTGATATTAATAAGTCAATGAAACTTTCACTGCATCTTCAGCTACTTTATGTAGTGGTGTGCTCAATGAATAAAATGCCCCCATATGCCACCACCTATTAAAATGTGAAATATAAAATAGTAATCCTAAAATTAATGTTTACAAAACATGTTTATTATTGCAGCTTAATGAAAATGGTATTTTATTTCTTTTTAATATTCCCTAAATCATAATATTGATAAACCTATTCTAGCTGGCCCTGTTTCTGTTATCAATTTAATTTTCAACTGTAAACAATAATTAAGCAGAATTATTTTAAATGAAATAATACACAAATCTTCAGTATCTGATTTAGTATCCTTTTCATACTTTCAGTTTTGCTTGCTGTTGTGTATTTAACAGTCTCTTAAAAAGCTTAGAATTAACAATTTAAAAACATATACAACTCAGAAAAAAGTAACTAAAACAACATAAATGTAAATAATTCTTGCCATAAAATTAAAAAAAAAAAGAGCAATTATGAATATATATATTTTTTTTAATTTGCTGTTTTTAAGGCATCAACATTTCTGAAGTTGATGTGGCATAATTATTTATTTATTTTTTTAATGCTTTTATTTACAGTCGCATCAACAATTATAGTCATTAGCAGCAACTAAAGTAAGACTATCATGTAGTATTGTATAAAACAACAAAAATAAACGATAAAGAAACAGGAACAATAAAGAATAAACATAGATGAGTAACAACAATAAATACATAAATCACACAAAAATCACTAAATCACATAATTATTATTTTAAACCCCAGTGGGAACTGCACTCAGGACCTTTGGTGTAACAGGAAAGCATACTACTGCCTGTGCTTCCAACATTTGCACCAATTTTAAATGTTCTTTAAGATAATTTTTATAGTTTTAATCATGAAAATACAATTAGGATATCTGTATCAATTTGGAGAAATACAAAAATCTATTCACAGAAAATGTTCTGAAGGGAAGTTCCACTGTACAGCAGTAAAACAGGTAGTCTATTTAAGCTGTTTCATTGTTAAAAGAAGTTATGACAATATTAAAAAATGTTTATATTCAAGACAATGATACAGATTAGCTAGCACACTATATAATTACACTGATGAAGTAGTCATTAATAATAAGTGATTTGAATGATTGGGATTACACAGAAATTCCAGTATAGTCAACAGACCTTACATTTATACATTTTTTCCTTGAAATTTGTTAAAGGTAAAGAATACTCTATAAAAACAAGAATACTGAAGAAGCAATTTAAATAGCATTAAAAAAATAAATTTTGATTGTATATGATTTGAAGCAATTTGCTTCAGTGTACAACAAAGTCTGCAGTTTAGTAATAATGTAGTGAAAGGAAGAAGATATATGTAACTTTATTCGATCTACAGGAATCTTTGGACTTCTGATAAATTATTTATGAATTGTATGTTAACTTTTTAAAATAAATTTAAAAAAAAAACTTTACTTTCTAAAGAGAGATTAACTAAAAATTCATTATATTGATCAACAATTTATGTAAGCCTAATAAAAATGATTTTAATACAACTTTCACAATCTTACATAACAAGATAGATCTTGCTTGTTGAAGTGCTATTAAAAGCCTCTTCTAAAAGCTTAGAATTAAAAATTTTAAAAACTTAAAGTTTAAAAACTCAACCTTAATGAAAAAAATTCTGACCATAAAATTTAAAAAAATGAGCAATTATGAATGTTTTTTTTTTAAATTTATATTTTAAACCACATCAACAGCTCAGAGAGGTTGATGTGGCATAATTATTATTTTAGACCCTAGTGGGAATCAAATCCAGAACCTTTAGTGCAGCAGGGAAGCACACTAGTGTCTGTGCTTCCAAGATGTTTACAGATTTTAAATACTCTTTAAAATTGTTTTTAAATATTTTTAATCATAAATATACAAATAAATTATAATCCTAATTATAAATATTGTAAATATTCTAATTATCCTATATTATCCTTAACTAATGATGCAGTTGAAGACCTTGAAATTATTACCTTATGTGGTAACTGGTTCGACACAATTTATCTTGTCTGATTTTAGTGTTTAAAATGTTCACTTATAAAAATTATTCTACATAAAAATGAAATTAAATGTATTTAATTCTAATTTTATGTGAAATTAAACTATTTATAGATGGAAACAAAATAGATTAAATCAAATATTTTGGCAATTCTTAATATAAAAACAATTTTGATTATTTTAAGTGCTTTTTAATGTATTTCTTGTGACCTTAAAGTAGGCTGTCATTTTAATGAAACAGAAATTTAAAAAAATGAAATAAGACTGAAAAACTGAAACTGAAAATTTTACTAGCTTACTGACAAGAAATGAAATTCTTTCATTAAATTAAATATATACTTAAAAATTAAATTTAAGAATATTTATTTACCCCCCTTTCACCAATCCCAAAAATGTTTACATACAAATTATTAATATATATATACACTCATTCTTCTCATTTATTTCTAATTTATCACAATCCTTGATCTTAGAGAGATGACAGTTACTAAGGCAAGTATTGTGCCTTCATTAATTTCTGTAAATGAGTGATTTATAATTCCAGCAGATTACCATGAGGAGATTCAAATAATTAATAAATTTATAATCACTGTAGAAATAGTATATATCAGTTTCAATTGTACAATTAGCAGTTTTACTTCCAATTTTTTGTTAACTTTACTTTTAAATACCTATATTAAATACATAGACTACTGTAATAAAAACTGAATATGATATTAACTGTCAATCAAAAAACTTAAAAGATTACAGATACTGTGGACCAATAATCCTTTATTTTTTACTGTAGATTAACCCTGAAATACCTAATAAAAAACAAAAACAACAAAATGAAACATAAATTTATTAGTATTTTTGGTTTTATTATTATAACAAAAATCATTTATGTACAGTAAGGGGGTAATTTTTCAGAACATAATAAAGCTATTTTATTTTTTTGGAAGTTTTTAAAATTGAAATTACAAAAAAAAAAGCTTCTATACAACCTTTGAGAAAGAGAAGCTTTAAAACAAATCTCTTGGTTATATTTCAGGAGATGAAATGAAAAGAAAATACAGCTAAATTTGATGGTTTGTTAAAAAAAAATACTGTTTTTGTTTTGTTTCAGTTGCCATTTTCCTTTATATTGGTGGTGGGCAATGATATCTGATTAAATAATACATGTAATTATATTTGAGAACAAATGTTTTGAACATGGAGTATTAGGTTTTTATAATGTATATATAAAATTTAGCCTGTCAACCTTTCTGTTTGAGGATCGCCTTTAGATATGTATCAGACACTTTATTTAAAAACGGGTTTTAGTTAAAGTGAATAAAAGAGCCAGAAGAGAATAATCTTAAAATTATTTCTGACTTTAGTTTAATTAATTACAAATGATTATGTTTAGTTAATTATGTGAATTAATTTTGCTAATGGTACAAATTATAATATTTTGAAAGTCCAACAGGTCTGTCCAGCATCATATGGATTCATTCAGCTTGTCAAACCCAAATGTCTGAAGGATTCTTATAAAGACTTAAGCATACATCAATTAATTATAAAATACAAGCAGTTCAGGCTTTAAACGATGCTTTTTGAAGTAACTGAATGACTCTTTGCCAACAACTTTTAAATACTGTAAGTTTCTATTCACAATTGTGAATAGCTCAAAGAGCAAGTGATGAACCACATGCTTCTTGCATTGAAATGTGAAAAAAAAAAAATTTCAGGTATTGACTAATAAACAACCCTAATGAAACGCATCAAGGATCGCTGTAAATTATTAAAGCAAATATCAGAAGCATCCTATGAAATAATCTGTTCATATTTCTTTTTTTTGGGGGGGGGGGCAATGATTTTACTGTTGCAATCACTTCAGAGCAATGTTTTCAAATTACTAAAAAACGAATAATTGATAATACTATCATAAGGTTGGGTTTATGATGGGTTCAACTGGATTTTAATTGCTTCTCCTCAAAGCATGGAGAAACCTGAAATCAACCAAGAATATGGGTTTTAACAGTATAGGGTGACCAGTCATATAAATATAAAAAAATGGATTCACATAATTGCTTCTATAAGACATTAACTTAGACATGTAGTATCTCAGACATTGCCTGGGTCACAGGATTGTCTTATCTCACTGTATGAGCATGTTTTGGTTGGTGTGGATATCTTACTTTGTGGGAAAAAAATAAAAGTTGACCTGAATAATGTGTGAACTGAAATGGTACTATCAATATATAATTTTCAGAACTTAAAACATTTTAAGATACAATTAGATGCTTTTAAATACGCTGTCAATTTGTAAAATCACCCGAATTATTGGATCATCCATATGCTTAAAAAAAAAGATGAATGAGCTTTATTAGCTTCTACCCTATGACAATTTGAATCACTGCCAGGTTCTATTCATTTGGTTAGTGTAACAGTGCTCATATTTATTCAGCTAGTGAGTAAATTATACGAGATAAAAGTTAGATAAAAATTTGTCTACAAAATAAGCAGAATAAAGCAATTAGTAATAAAAGAAGTTTAACTTGTTTAGCTCATTTCTGTAAAAGTGAATAATCAACAAAATAATCAAATAATTAGCATTTTTAAGCTGTACAATTAAAATGAGATGGTGTTTGATTAAATTATCACTACCCTTCTGACATAATAACCATAATCTACCCTAAAAGATTCAGAGAACAACCAATATTAAAATTGACAAGTGAATATTACCTCTATTTGTACTAACTTCACAGTTGACTAAGAGAGGTTGTTGTCAAATCATTTTCCCAGTCTGCCTCTTGAATATTTTTAGCCGGTTAATAAACACAAGGTGCAGGTGATAATGTCCGTGAAACTCGCATACTACGATGTGGTGTAATACCACTATGTATATTGTTATTCCGTACAATGCTAGTTCCTGATCTATGTAATCTATACATATGAACTCCACTGTTACATCTAACAGAATAACTTCGACCATCACCATTTGACATAACGCTATCATCATGCGTCATTAAATCTGGAGATTCACGTCCGCCTAGTGTTAACCATATACCATGTGAACAAAATATTTTTTAAAATAATCTTTTACATTTTTCACCAAATATCACATAAATTACAAAGTTGACTGAAGAATTAATGGTGACAAGCAAATTACTAACTTTTATAAGTTCATCGAATAATATCCCATAAAAACATTCAAGTAAATTATTTACTAAAGCAAGAATATTACATAAAAAAAATACAACAACAACACATAATAACATTGTTGCTAAACCAATCTCTTTTCGCTGTAATCGTGATAATCTTTGACGTTCTCTGTTTGCTCTTCGCACCTGCATCATAAGAAAAAAATATTTAAATAAATAATTCAAACTTCAAATGAGAATAATAAGATGTAGAAAGAGAGAAAAGAAAAGAGTGTATTGGAGATATAGATAAATAAGTAAATATATATATATATTGAGAGAGAGAGAGAGAAGACTGATTAAGAGATTATATTTGGATGAAAATGTTAAGATGCAGGTTGCAAATGAGAGCAGGAAGATGGGTGAAACAAGGTAGTCTCTTAGCAAAAATGCAATGCTTCATTTGTTATATTGATTACAGAATAACATAATAATCACACACACACACACACACACACACACACACACACACACACACATGGTTGTGTGCAAATAAATACACTTTAGTAGAGAGAATACTTTATTAGTAATATTGTGAGCAGTTTTTGGAATTACTGGACGTGACTGACTGATGATCAATCGTCAAGGAAAAACTTTCACTATTTTTCCATTTTAAAAATTTTTTTGTATTTTTTAAATTTCTTAACTTTATTGTAATAAATAAACAACAATATCAATATTTACAAAACTGTATGTACAAAAATTACCAGTGATGACTCACTGAGTGAGCGCTAACTGTTGGCATCTATCACAATACTTGGTTTCCATAATAGCAAGGAATCATAATGCAAAATCTCATAAAAATTAGAAAATGCATTTAGTTACAATGCCTCAAATAGGCAGAACTAAATGTAAAACAACATGAATAAATACATGGATTCTAAAGAATGAGATTATTGGAAGTATTTGAGGTAAGGCTATAAAGGAGATTTGAAAATATTGACTGGATGAAATAAACAAGGAATGAGGAATTTTGAAGAATTTGTGGAGAAAGAAGTATTATTAAAAAAAGGTAAAGGAACTGCTTAAAATAGGAATGCCTTCTGATGAATGTTCTAGATCAGCGTTTTCCAACCTTTCTGATGTTGCGAACCTCCTGTAGTGACTTAATTCTCCATGGCCAACCATGAAATCAAAGACTATTTTTTTAAATAAGATATGTTTTAGTTTTATATAAAAGTATATTTTAATATCATAAAAATAAAGTGATAAATTACAATTTTATGCTAGTAAATGCATCATTTATGATAATACAATACTGTTGTAAATGGAGATATTTGGAAACGTATGATTATACCAGTTAGGCCTAATATTATGAATTCAACAGTCAACTAATATGAAGGCTGATGTGTTTAACATCACTTCTGTAGTCTGGATCAAAACTGTATAATTTCAGACATAGATTTGACTCCAGGTTAACTCTATTCCTGTATTTGTTTTTCATGTGTGCGAGATGAGAAAATGATATCTTGCACAGATATAGCAACAGATGTCTTTCAGTCTTTTTGAAATTTCAGGATACGCAGGTTTAGAATGTAAACAAAACTTCAGTAACAGTAATGAAGGAAAGCATTTTGATCATTGAATCACAAAGCAGCTCTATTAGTTGTTATTCTTTGACAGAAGGAAGTTCATATTCTGAGTCTAGGAAGGGAGTTTTCAATCATTTTTTTCAGAACAAATTGAATAATACAGACGTTAGACGAATATAAATGTCGACATCGATACGCCGACTGGCCGCCTTACAGGCAAGCGGTCTTCGAGGAGCATCATCGTGGTCTTCTCCGAGCTAAATGAGTCTTATGTTGATCACCCTTTGGCTCGTATGTCCTGCATGCCTGAGTGGCTTGGAATTAAACCTCCTTCCACGACCTCCCTCGACCAGCAGGAGACCATCGTCAGCGTAAGCCACGATGCGACACCCCCTGAGCAACCTCAGCTGCAGAAGTGAATCAAACTCCACCACTCACAATAACTGACCAACACACTGCCCTGCGCACTACACTTTTACAGTATCTACCATACTCATTGCTGCCCATGAATTCATTCCACCAAACAAAAATCCGACGCCCGTCACCATACCTGCTTAGGTGGGCAACTCACAAGGTACATTATACACCTGCAAATTATGTTGTGCGAAAAAGCCCCAATTAATTCACCGCCATCATCGGTGAAGCCGCTTTGCTTCAAAAGTGACTTTGCGTTCACAATCGCACAAACAAAGAATCGACTAGAACCTGAGAATCGTAGGATTTTATACCAGACCTCAAGATAACGATCAGCAGGATCTCTATATTAAAAATATGAACATTTCGGCATTTGTAACAACATTGAAAATCTACAAATTCTTTGGCCTTACACGAAGAGAAGTCAGTAACCTATCTGCCCTCAGATTGGACGCCTTAGAATAGTTCAGAACTCACCTGGAAGACAACAACCTGGCTGACGGTTGTCTCCTGCTGGTCGAGGAAGGCTCGTGGGCGGAGGATGAATTGCGAGCTACTGAAGCATGCAGGATACTCGAGCTAAAGGGTCGTGCGGCGAGTCGTCGTATCGATAACCGACGATGTGACACCCGCTGAGCACAATATTACCAAATATTACTGTGCATACAAAAGCAAACAAATTTAAACGCTTACTTTTAGGTAGGTGAAAATCTAACCCAGAAGTAATAATTTTAAAAGTAAGTGTAGAATACAGTGAATGAAAAGTTATTTACAATCTATATTCTCTTCTTCTGTTTAGCCTCCGGAACCACCGTAATGTATTACTTCAGAGGATCAATGAGGATGATATGTATGAATGTAAATTCATACATATCATCATTATGGCCGACTATTCCTGAGATGTGTGGTTAATTGAAACCCAACCACCAAAGAACACCGGTATCCTCGATCTAGTATTCAAATTCCTCATATAAGTAACTGTCTTTACTAGGATTTGAACCTTAAAACTTTCGACTTCGAAATCAACTGATTTGCGATGACGTGTTCACCACTTGACCTACCTGGTGGGTTTACATTCTATAACACAATAATCATTTAGTTATAATACAAGTAAAAGAAGATGAAAGATAAATTCTGATTTAGATTGCAGTCGGACAGATATATATTCTGCCATTTTTATTATTTTTTTGTATATTGAAAAACCAATAAGGAAAATTCTAATTGACAAGTACTACTTTGAGGAAAGAAAATAAAGATGTTAGAAATACTAAATATCAATAAATCATTGCAAACTGACAGTTTAGAAAATAAATACATGTCGAAAGATAACGAAATTCAACACAGAAAAAAGGAATGAAGGTTTTTTTTTTTTTTTTATAGAACATTATATTAACTAGCAGAAGTCAAATAATCAGTCTTTTATACTTACAAATGTCTATGAACTATCCTTCCTTTTCCCTTCTCTTTCCATTAATCTTAAACAAATATAAATGTCTTTACATCATGATATATACTCATAACGGTTAATAAATTATTACCCAAAAAAGGATTGAAATACGTTCATATAAAAAAATAAAATACTATAAAAATAATTTAGAAACTCTTCCATAACTCAAAAATAGTTAAATTGAGATACGCCCTTCTGGCAAAGGACTACTGTATAGGGCTTTAAAAGTAACAAACATTTGTATATTCGATTAAAACATTGTAAGATTGAAGTCCTTATGCCAGCATGTATTAGAAATATTGATCCTTGGTTGAAAAACTGAAGACCTCCACGATGTCTCTCTCAGTTATAAACTGGTACACCGAACATACGCAGAATTCTGCACACATTAAAACCATTACTGTTTAAATAATTATACTCTTTTCAGTTTAATAGAAACCAGCAGATGATACACTTGTAGCGCATCAAAATTTCAATTTTTTTAAAAGTACATATTTTTATTTATGTTTAAGTTTTATAATTTATATCTACTTACAATTTATGTAGGGTCAGTTTATTCAATACTTATTATTTTCCCATTTAGATAGCGCTATAGCAGAGCTGTAGCTCTAGAAGGGAAAGTATAGCAATAAGTCCAATTAGGGCGTATGCGGTTTTCACCGGATGACATTTTGACACTTAAGGAACCCAAAAAACTGAAAAAACCGGACAGAAATTTTCCAGATGTTAATGTTTGTATGTATGTGTGTTCGGTGTTGGCCTCTAAATCGGTTTTCACCAGGTTTTAGAATAATGTATAATATTACTTAAATTTGTTAAAAGATATTTTTGTGGTCAAACTTGATCCTGTTGTAGGATTTAAAATACGTACGATATTGTTGATTGATTTATACTAATTTGACAGCTATATTGCGTAGACTGTAGAGCATGCCTAGCAAATAAAATTGAATCTCATGCTTAGTCCAATTTAAAAGTATAAAATTCAAAGTTTATTGTTAATCTTAAGAATTTTTACCAATCTCAAAATTATGAGTAATTTAAGATTTTTAAATGATCTTAAATTCTTTTTTGAAAAACTTGTCTGATTTGAGATGTAATGTTATAAGTTTTATAAGGGTAAAATATTAGATTTAAAAAGAAAAAAGTACGTAATTGAAAATTGTCTTAGATATTTTTATTTACCCTAGATTCTCATTCTATTGCCAGTTCTTTCATTTAATTGACCCATTTATATCTTTCCCCGCTAGCAATTTGTTTTAAATATTCTAAAACTTGCCTACTTGAATAATATGAATTCAGTCATTTGACTGGTTTCATGCAGCTTTACAAGATCCTCTTTCTAGTGCCAGTTCTTTCATTTAATTAACCCATTTATATCTTTACCCTGTAACAATTTGTTTTAAATATTCTAAAACTTGCCTACTTGAATAATATGAATCCAATCATTTGACTGGTTTCATGCAGCTTTACAAGATTCACTTTCTAGTGCCAGTTCTTTCATTTAATTAACTCATTTATATCTTTACCCTGTAACAATTTGTTTTAAATATTCTAAAACTTGCCTACTTGAATAATATGAATTCAATCATTTGACTGGTTTAATGCAGCTTTACAAGATTCTCTTTCTAGTGCCAGTTCTTTCATTTAATTAACACATTTATATCTTTACCCTGTAACAATTTGTTTTAAATATTCTAAAACTTGCCTACTTGAATAATATGAATTCAATCATTTGACTGGTTTAATGCAGCTTTACAAGATTCTTCTTCTAGTGCCAGTTATTTCATTGAATTACCCCATTTATATCTTTCTCCGCTAGCAATTTGTGTTAAATATTCTAAAACTTGCCTACTTGAATAATATGAATTCAATCATTTGACTGGTTTCATGCAGCTTTACAAGATTCTCTTTCTAGTGCCAGTTCTTTCTTAGATCGGGGAGGTTTCAATTATTTTTAAAACTAAATATTTATTCTGTTTCGACTGATATTATCTTTGGAAACTAAAGAAAAGTAAAAAAATCTAATCTTATTTAAAGACATGTAAACTCCTTTACACAACTTAATAAAACAAAATTCATACAAAATGACTACTAATTATGTCAGGAACCTGAGTTATAAAGGAAAATTGATGCCAGCACACAAATAGAATTATGTAAACAAGATTTACTCGAGTCAATAAATAACATCAAGAAATATGTTTTTCTGTGTCACGTAGTCGTATAACAATCAACCATTAATTGCTAGTATTAAATTTTCTGATGGTATTACTATAATATACATAACAGTAGGATCTTAATCATTTATAATTAGATATTCCTTTAATTTTCACTACACCTTACGCCTTTGGGAATCAAATCGTTGAATTTTAATGCAACTTTTCATTTTATATACATAATAAAAATTGTTAAAGTTTTTGTTATGTCTAGATTTTGAAAGTTATATAGTATAAAAATTAATTTACAAAAGGGTATGTAGCACTGTCACCTACGCAGGTTTAAGAAGAAATATAAATTTACATCTTATAACTACTAATAATTCTTAATATCGACTCAAAATATTAACCAAACTCTGAATACTGTTGAATGATTAAATCACCTAATTGTAGAAAGCTTTACGTACTTATCGACCTGTAAAATTAAAATTTTAGAGTAAATATTTTTAATATTAGTAAAAAGTAATAAGTGTAAGATTAAAAATAGTCATATTGATTCGATTAATTAAATAATTTACTCCATTTATCAGAATAGAACGTAATTTTACATTATATGGATCACATCGGAAGTCATAATCGGGCTGTTCTATGAACACACAAACAAAATTGTTACTCTCAAGTTTACGCTTAAGTGTAATGATGAAAGATCTAACCCGATGAAAAACCTTGATCGAGTTGTTGTACTCGACGCAAATAGATAAACAAAATAACAATATGAAATATTATCGATGGAATATTATCGATGGAATGTAGATTATATTTAAATATAAGGTAGAGTGCCTTTCATTGTCCTGTAATCTTGATTTTTTACCGTCATCGTGACGTCATCGTTGGGCGGTACTGTATTACCGATTTTAGTAGATCCGTTTAGCGATAGACACGCAAACGTCTACACAGAATTCAGTATATCGTGCAAAATTACTAAAGATTTACACAAGAAATTGTTAAATTAATACGTTATTAATCTTTCGTAAATGTGTATTTGGAATTTTAAATTTAATCGCCCTTCTCCTCTTCTCATTACTTTCATTGTATTTCTATTATTTAGATAATGACGTCCGATTCGATGAAATAATAATTATATTTATCTGTCTGTTTACTTTACATTGTGGCGATACATTTGCGTACAACAGTACACGATTGTACGGAGCGGCAATTAATGCCGAACAGCGTGACTCATTTACGTCCTGGTAGTGCTATATTGTTTTAACATTTCACGCGCGTGTAGCACGTGCAAACAAATTTTAATTTATATAAAGAAAAAATCACCTTACTACAAACCGATAAACGAATAAAAAAAATATATTCCGTGTTGCAGGGTATGTCATCCACATATTTTTTTTTATTCTTGAGCGAGAATAAATAGAATTCTTCTTAAAAAAAGATTTGTTTTAAAAACAAAACAAAATGCTTCTATCTTGGTTTTATTTAGAATTTCAAAGAAAAGCTCACTTACGGCTCGGTTGGAAAAGGGAAAAGACCCTGCTCCAAAAAAAGTACTTAAAATATTAATTCGGTAAAAGTTTCATTAAAAAGTTATGTTTTTTTAATAAAATAATAATACTCGCTCGTTTCGTTTAGAGCAGCGGCAACTTCACCCCCAAGTTTGTCGGTAATTTTCCTGTTATGGTAGTTGTTATCTTTCACGTTCCATAAGATTGATCTTTGGACTTCACAGATAAAGAAGCTCGGTGAAATCAGACGTAGTGAAAATTTACAATTAAAAATCTAATACGCAACTAAATTCAGGAAGTCCGTATATTTTTATTTATTTATTATAATAAGATACTGTAGTTTACTTATAGGGAATTACGATAATTTAATTTAAATATTTAATAAAATTAGTACATTAACATAAAGGATAATTACTGAATAGAAAGGCCGTTACTATGGAACAGGTGGCGAATAGTGGTTAACGCGTCTTCACAAATCAGCTGATTTGGAAGTCGAGAGTTACAGCGTTCAAGTTCTAGTAAAGCCAGATATTTTTACACGGATTTGAATACTAGATCGTGGATACCGTTGTTCTTTGGTGGTTGGGTTTCAATTAACCACACATCTCAGGAACGCTCGAACTGAGAATGTACAAGACTACACTTCATTTACACTCATATATATCATCCTCTGAAGAATTATCTAAAACGGTAGTTACCGGAGGCTAAACAGGAAAAAGAAGAAGGTGGCGAATAAAAGCAGACGCGCTTGCTTGTGCCAAGGGTTGCTTAGCTGTATTCAGCCAGATGCGCAGAGCGGCAGGGCGCATCACGTGATCCCGTCTGCGCCAATAGCAACAGAGTCGGGAAGTACAGCTGGCCCGGCGACATACACAACCTCACACCAACACACGTCCTCAACAGTGAAGAGTCATTCTAAACTAAGATGTCTATTCGCAAAATTAATATTATATTTAAAAACTATAAAATTCTATAATAAATCTTAGAATGGTCCTAAAACTGATCTAATCGCTTCAAAATGTTCAAAAAAATATACACTTTGACGTAATACTAATCAAGTAAATTTTTAATTTATAAATAATTAATAAAAAACAGAAACCAAGGGACGCGAAAACACGGGATTTTAATACGGCCGTCTTACTTGAAATGTAAAACTCCTTCTATACACATGAAAAAGATACTGTTTTACTTAAAAAAAACTATGTAAATTAACTACAGAACTAAATAAATGAACCCGAGATTGAAATGTTTAAGTTAAAACGGTCCAAAAACAAAAAAATAATTTCATCTGATGTACAGACTATTAAATACATAATAGAATTTAATTTAACCGATGGAAGTTTTTGTTCGTTCCGATATATCGCATCGTTTGTATTTCCACGGCATCATTCTGTACTTAAGAAAGGAAACCGAATATAAAAGGATATTAATAACAGCAATTTAAAAATACACAGCAATAATATTCATTCTTCACTAAATTAACACCGTTTGAAATATTTTACGGTCATACTAATTCTAATTCATTACTAGAAGTACACATGCATAAAAAATAGATTTAATAAACAATATTACTTCGATCAATAATCAAAGAAAAACATTTTGTCGGGAACTAAATTTAACGAATCCTAGTATTTACAACCTATAGTGACACCAGCAGATATTAGTTTTTATGTTAGGAACAATACACAAATCTATAAAGAACTAATGAACTTACTCGTAGATAGTTTTTATTATAGATAGATCGTGTTGTCACGAACTAAAAATTATTAAAACGAACATAAAATAAGTTTATTTATCTAACACGACGGTTTTAATATCACCGGTAAAAACATATAAGACAGAATAATAACGATTACAGCAAGTATTAAAAGAAGATACTCTCTGAATTGACAAGATACAAATTTACGTGAAATATATTTAATAACAGAATATCAAATTGAAGGACCACAGGTAAAATTATTCATTCTTTAAAAAAATTATACAGAATCGACTAATTATTTCTTTTACTCACTATGTACACGACAGTGTTGACTTTTCGTTTCGGTTTTGAAGATAAATTTTCGTGTGCTAGGTATCTTCTTACGACTCGAAGATGACCTTCACATTTACTAAAACTTATTAAGTAACAAAGAACTAAAAATTGTGTGAGTAGGACTTATATCTTGTTTTCGTTAACATAATACAACTCGCTTAATAATAAAACTTTATCTATATGCATGTGTATTACATTTATACTTTATATGTTTTCCATAATGAATTAGAAAATGGTGTTATAGAGGAAGAAGAGGAAGTTGAGGAAGATGAAATGGGAGAAACAATACTGAGATCAGAATTTAAGAGAGCATTAAAAGAATTAAATGGCAGAAAGGCTCCTGGAATAGACGGAATACCTGTAGAATTACTACGCAGTGCAGGTGAGGAAGCTATTGATAGATTATACAAACTGGTGTGTAATATTTATGAAAAAGGGGAATTTCCGTCAGACTTCAAAAAAAGTGTTATAGTAATGATACCAAAGAAAGCAGGGGCAGATAAATGTGAAGAATACAGAACAATTAGTTTAACTAGTCCTGCATCAAAAATCTTAACTAGAATTCTATACAGAAGAATTGAGAGGAGAGTGGAGGAAGTGTTAGGAGAAGACCAATTTGGTTTCAGGAAATGTATAGGGACAAGGGAAGCAATTTTAGGCCTCAGATTAATAGTAGAAGGAAGATTATAGAAAAACAAACCGACATACTTGGCGTTTATAGACCTAGAAAAGGCATTCGATAACGTAGACTGGAATAAAATGTTCAGCATTTTAAAAAAATTAGGGTTAAAATACAGAGATAGAAGAAAAATTGCTAACATGTACAGGAACCAAACAGCAACAGTAACAGTTGAAGAACATAAGAAAAAAGCCGTAATAAGAAAGGGAGTCCGACAAGGATGTTCCCTATCTCCGTTACTTTTTAATTTTTACATGGAACTAGCAGTTAATGATGTTAAAGAACAATTTAGATTCGGAGTAACAGTACAAGGTGAAAAGGTAAAGATGCTACGATTTGCTGATGATACACTAATTCTAGCCGAGAGTAAACAGGATTTAGAAGAAACAATGAACGGCATAGATGAAGTCCTACGCAAGAACCATCGCATGAAAATAAACAGGAACAAAACAAAAGTCATGAAATGTAGTAGAAATAACAAAGATGGACCGCTGAATGTGAAAATAGGAGGAGAAAAGATTATGGAGATAGAAGAATTTTGTTATTTGGGAAGTAAAATTACTAAAGATGGACGAAGCAGGAGCGATATAAAATGCCGAATAGCACAAGCTAAACGAGCCTTCAGTAAGAAATATAATTTGTTTACATCAAAAATTAATTTAAATGTCAGGAAAAGATTTTTGAAAGTGTATGTTTGGAGTGTCGCTTTATATGGAAGTGAAACTTGTACGATCGGAGTATCTGAGAAGAAAAGCTTAGAAGCTTTTGAAATGCGGTGCTATAGGAGAATGTTAAAAATCAGATGGGTGGATAAAGTGACAAATGAAGAGGTATTGCGGCAAATAGATGAAGAAAGAAGCATTTGGAAAAATATAGTTAAAAGAAGAGACAGACTTATAGGCCACATACTAAGGCATCCTGGAATAGTCGCTTTAATATTGGAAGGACAGGTAGAAGGGAAAAATTGTGTAGGCAGGCCGCGTTTGGAATATGTAAAACAAATTGTTAGGGATGTAGGATGTAGAGGGTATCCTGAAATGAAACGACTAGCATTAGATAGGGAATCTTGGAGAGCTGCATCAAACCAGTCAAATGACTGAAGACAAAAAAAAAAGTGTTTTCCATATAATGCTATGAATACCTACTTCAATTCGCGATAATAAAACATAATGTAATAAACTTCTACGTGCGCTTCCTAGTAATAAACGCTTAGTAATATAAAATACTATTTTATTTTTCACGCCTTGTGGATTTTAGTAAATTTTCTTAATTTTCAAACGATCCTCTTTTTCCCAGAATTGATTATCAATTACATTAAATTAACTTCTTAGCGTCTGTTTTTAGGGTCAACTCCCTCCCCAAAAAAATCCTTTTCATCTTACATTCCCATCCTCGCGAAAAAAACACAATCGGCATGGAAATTAACAGGAGCTTAAATCGATCGTAGCATTGTTAATAATTCTCCTTATATTACTTTTCCATCCTCACGAAACGAGTGTCAAAGAGACAATAGCTTCATCGTTCGTGAAAATTACTTAGGTTTGAACAGAAACGATCTCTATGAAGGCGATATTTGTTTACGTACCATTTTTAACCGCTTAGAAGACGTTGCCTCGCTCGGTTGGCCTTTGAAGACGTACTGGTCGAGATGTATCGTGCGCTAGGTACAATATAAGTTATTGACGATGGTAAATTGACGTTCGGTGTAGCGGTAAAACCGGTACGGAAATCGCTAAAGCCCTCAAACCTATACCGGATAAAAACAAAATGCAACCTTTTCGATTCGGGTAAAGAGTTTTACAACCACCTCACCGGGATAATCTGATTGTTAGATCGATCGTAACCGTAGGGTTGATATAAACGAATAAAGTAATGTTTTATTTACACGAACGCACGCACAAGCATATTTCTTAACCGTCAGTTGCCGCGGTGATACATACGAATAAAATGTTTTATTTAGTCGTATCTACTCACAAGCATCGGTTGCTGAGCTTAGGTAGGTCGGTTCCAAAAGCCACACGGTCTAGCCTTGCAAGGCGGGAAAACGGTCTAACCTCGCACGGGGTGCTCGCCTTGCCTCGTCTAGCCTAGCACACGAAGGGGGGGGGGGGGGGGTTCGCATATACCGTACCTCATCCAGCGGCGTTGGGTGACCCTAAATTGTTCTTCGACCGGCATACCTTATACCTTACTCATGCTTGACACCAAAATTACAGCCTTCACTTTCTTAGAAACGTGGAAAATCGGTGTACAGTATTTTGTAAAACCGTATTCGGTTGAACTTACTTTACCTTTTCTTTTAGGTTAAAATGGAGACATCTCTTTTTTCTCTAACGTAGGTTAGCTTTAATTCTTGTAGTCGGGAAACCGATTCGATGGAGCTGAAATAATTAGCAGTAATATTCCGATTTCTGCCTGCAACTGGTTCTGCGGATCGTAAAACAGACTGTTTAAACAATTTTTTCTTCTGTTCTTTATACTACCCCGTCACTGTCTTTTACATACAATTAAGTATTTAGAAGATTGTGTGTGCGTCGCATAAAATTATAACCGAGTCCGTATTTTTAAGGGTTGTTGACCATATACATCTTGAACCTACTGCGGCCACGAAAGGCCAAAAGCATTTCATCGATGCAAGCATCAGTATCTGTGTTACGACAGAATTTTCAACCGTTGTCTGAAAGATCCGTGATATCCCTGCAGCACTATCAGCTTTTTTCCTTCATTTCAGGTGGCGATCAAAACTTGTGCCTTGTACAACAGATCAAAATCAAGGCCTTTTTTACTGTTTTTCTAGCGCGGCTCGAAAAAAATAGCCAGGGGAGTGGCCCTCCGCAACCTACCCATTTTCCATGGAAAGTTTTATGCAGGAAATCTGATACCGACTGACTGAAATGCGGTGTAGCTCTATCGTGGTGAAACCACATATTTTCTCTAATTGTAGAGAAGGTCTTCTAAAAAAAAGTGAAAGATTTTCGATTAAATGAACGAGATAATCTTCTCCATTTAAACGATTCGGTACAATGACAGGACTCAAAAGATAGTCATTAAAAATACCTGCCCATATGTTCAGGAAAAATCTTTGTTGATGGCTACTTTGGAAGTTACCATGAGGATATTTGTCGCTCCAGAAACGCTGGTTGTGATAGTTTTGAACAACATTTCTGTTGAAGGAGGCATCTCTTTTTACATTGTTAACATGATCAACAGCAATAGTCGCTGTGTAAAATTATTCAAAAGTGAAAAATTAATATCGATTGTTTTATTATTATTTAATATTACATTTTATTGTGACATAATCGTTACTTACTTTGATACTAATTTACAATACTAGAATTAACAATAAATAAAAACAATTAATATTTAATCGGACTGAACGGAAAGTGGAGGACATGAAAACAGACACAAAATTACAACATCGATTTTCTCCCATTAACTCGGCTATTTTTTAACCGATCTTAAAAAATAAAAGGCTTAATATTTTAACAAATAACATCAATTTTGACAAAACTAATATTTACAGAGATGTAACGGATTGAAAAATAAACGTAGCTGTCATTTCGTAATTTGCGAAAAAATTTAATTCCTGTTTTTTTTATAATTTCAAAACGCAAGACGTTTACCAAATATTAATCTGATTCGTCTATCCTAACTTGAGATATAATTTTCTGTACAAAAATAACAAAATGGCGGATAGTGCGGAACGAATGGGAAATCATCATTTTTCTGAAGGATATTTTTTGTTTAGTTTGATACGTAGAATCCAAAAGAGTGTCGCCAGCCCATCATTTTAGAAACACTCTGTATTTACAAACATATATATATAAACTTTTGAGCTGACTGTGATTTTGGGGTCTGGGAATGTGAAATGCGAAAAAATGTCGAAATTTTCCGGAAGTTGAATCACGGTACCCGTTACCGTGTTAACTTTTTTATGAAATCCAACTAAAACATTAGACTGTTCAAAAATATAACGAATTAAACTTTTTTGTAATTAGAGGGGTTTTACCCCGTTTACAACCCCTTAATATTGGATAATTCATTCGGTTTGAAAAATAGAGAAAAATAGACATTTTACGTAGAAATTAAAACAATAATTTATATTTAATTATTAAAGATCTTTTACTGATTTTAAATAAAAATCCATTTAAAACTATGACCTCGTTTTTAATAGAGTAAACATCGGACCTTTAATTATTAAATATCACGTCAACATTTTCAAGTCATTTAAATGTAAAGCGATGCGTTGATATTAAAATGTAAGCTGCCCTATCCTATTGGTATTGCATTATAATATAATATTAAATTTAAATTTGTTTGCATATTACAATTAATTATAAGCTTGTCTATTATTATGCACGTCTATTATTATTTTTTTTTAATTTTCTTTTTATAAAATACGCATTTTTAATATTATTACCTTCTATTAAATGAAATGTTTTATCTCTTTAATTTTTAAATAGCAAATGTAATAATATCTGGAACACTCGTTTATAATTTTATTTTGTAATATGTCGATATAAGAATACTCGTATAAATAACAAACATATCTATATATATGTAACCTTTTACTTCAGGGTTTTCTTTTTTTTCTGCTTAGCCTCTGGAGCTACCGTAAGGTATTACTTCAGAGAATAAATGGGGATGATATGTATGAATGTAAATGAAGTGTAGTCGTGTATAGTCTCAGGTCGACTATTCCTGAGATTTGTGGTTTAATTGAACCCAACCGTCGAAGAACACCGGTATCCAATATCTAGTATTCAAATCCGTAAGAAAGCTATTCTTGCCTTTGCTAGGATTTGAACCTTAGAACTCTCGAATTCGAAATCGGCTTATTTACGATGACGAGTTAACCGCTTGACCGACCCGGTGGATTCACCGATTGATCTTGCTACTCTTCAACATCTGCGAAATAGAATCGTTACAGCAGTGAATTCAATAACCAGAGACCAGTTACCAATAAAATTAATTTGGGAGCGATTAAAATAATTAGCTGTTATTAATAAACATCGATTTTTAAATCCTTGTATGAAGTAAAGAAAGTATAGCGATCGCGAAAAATTTCGGTTTTCAGATTTCAACGGAAATTTCAATTTGATCATCCCTGAGTCCATTTGATTATTTTTGGCGTGACGTCTGTACGTACGTATGTGCGTATGTATATCGCATAACTCAAAAACCCTTTAGGTCCTTATCCAAAAAATCGTAGGAACTTTAAACGAATTCGATATTTTACTTAATAAGAAAGTTTTAGAGATATTTTTCGAAAAAGCCACCCTATTTCCACCCCTCATGGTCCGATTTAGGCCGTTAACGAACTTGACCGAGATTTTGGGTCGAATTGTTTTTAGGGAACAATTTGAATGCGATTGGCGCAAAATTACGGCAGTTATCGTGTCCACAAGAAAGTGAAATATATATATAACATTTTGAGGTGATGGTGGTTTTGGGGTCTGGGGGATTTGAAACGCGAAGATGTGTCAAAATCTTCTGGAAGTCGAATCACGGTACCCTTTACAATAGGTAGATTTATTATGAAATCTACCTTAAAAGGTTACTGTTAAACAGAAGATCTAGGGGTTTTCTCAGGTTGGAGAAAGTTCGCAGCGTAGTATGCTTATCGGGGCATAATTTTACAAAAAAAAAATTCATAAAGTTAAGACCCTGTAGTTACCCTCGGTTGCCGCACAAAATTACTTGTGTAATCTTTTCGTCCCAGATCGCTTATATTCATGTAAATACTAGATACAGAATCGATTTATTCATCACACAGTTTAGTTTTACTTACGTAAGAATCAATTGTAAATATGTCCATAATAAAAATTTAAAAAAACAAGCGATTGGAAATGTTGGAGGTCTCGGGTTCGTTTTTCAATTTAGTCTCTATGCATATATTTATTGTCTTTCGCATTACAAAAAAAAAAAAAAAAAAAAAAAATACTCAATTGATCCATCTAAATTAATTAATTAACAAATCTGCTTTATTTTTATCTTAATATATAGAATTTAGGTACCGAATTTTCTTTCTTTTTTGTATGACACGACAGAACCTAATGAGAAAAATAATTAAAAAAACATGAAATGTTAATGAAATTGATCTCAAACACGCACACGCGCGTGTATTTCATGACGGGGTATAGCGCCTTTCTCTTCAATCTGAAAATTTTTGAATTCAAACTATATATATATATATATATATATATAGGCACGTACCTACGGTGTTTTTCAGGGGAGGCTAAGGGGGCTGATGATAAAATAATAATAATGAAAATAATTTTATATTGAAAAGGTTTTTTATACTTTATTGCATTCGAAAAATACAAAACTTATGCTTAGATCTGATATATAATTTTTTCATAATCCACATTTATACTTCACACACATTTACATTCCAATAAAAGTTATGAATTATAAAACTAGTTGTCGATTTTTCTTTCTCGCCGTAATATCATTGATGAACAAACTAACGAATTTAATCATCTATCCCCCGACTTGTTACGCGCAATCATTTTGACTGTCTTCATTGTGGAGAACGAGCGTTCATTAGTGCATGTTGTTACCGGTAGAGTCGCTAAAAGTTGTAAGAGATGATGGATATTCAGCAAATGTTCTTTATTGCAGCGGTCCAATACTTCAATCGCTTCTAGATCGCATTTTAAATTTAATGACTTTATCTTCTCGCACCAAATAAGATACTCCGCTTGGAGAACAGATTCAGAAAATTTATTATAAATACATCGCTACGATTTTTAGTTCATCAACTTTTCCAGGACTAGCTGATCCTGGCAAAAGAGCTTGAAAACGTTTTGAAGATTCTTGGACAGCCTTCTAGGTGCCTACGCATGTGTTTGGAATACGGTATGCAAGCGCTGCAGTTCTGGCTTGCGTGGAATTTCCAGTAATCAATTATTGTTATTAGTATTGCGTCAGAGTGAGACCAGCGCTCACACGTCGAGTAACGGGGTTACTCTTGCAGGTTAAGGTATATGAGAGGGGATTAATGACTAGGGATATGAATATGTAACGATTTATTTCAAATTTTGTGAAAATATTTTTGAGATGTTATAACATTACGAAAATGTAAAATGCTAAAAATGGATTTTTTGTACCCTTTGTACCCAACTTACTAGATTTAACCCCTAAATGATAAAATCTAATAATTGTCTGGTGAGGGGGGCTGCAGACCCAATCGCCCGACAATTTCGACGGGGGCAACAGCCCCCTTAGCCCCTCGCTAGCTACGTGCGTGATTATATATATATATATATATATATATATATAGAGAGAGAGAGAGAGAGAGAGAGAGATATTTGTTGAAGATATCTCAATGGTAGAACAGTGGAATATTTATTGTCTAATCCAAAAGTTGCTGGTTAGAATCCGTAAATACATTTACTCTCCTTAATGATACTGGCAATATTTCAGCTTTATTTTAGCTTTAAATTTAGGCTACCAAATTTTCATTATTTCTGTATTAAACGACAGAATCTAATGAGAATAATAAAAAACATGAAATAATTGTTAGACATTGATTGCGCGCGCTCGCGCGCGCACACACACACATTTCATGGCAGGTAGTGGCGCCGAAAAGTTTTGAATTGAAATTAAAATAAACATATATTTTACTTTAAATATATATATGCACATAGAGATTTGGTGGAGGTAGCTCAGTGGTAGAAAAGTAGAACATTTATTGTCGAATCTGTAAATAAATGTTACTCTCCTTAATGATACTCGCTACAATTAAATTGCAAGAAGTGTCTCTTCTTCAGTAATGGAGTCTGACAAAGATGATTAGGCGCGGTGCTACTCTCAAAACTCGTTATCTACCACCGGATTTAGCGGATAATATACTATCTATAATTATACATTTTGAATTACTTGCTGTAATTTTTTTAAAATGGAGGTACGAATAATCGAGATTTTTGTAGATGTTATTCACAAAATATATTTATTTTGAATAGATTTACTTGTTCCGATTTCCAATGAAGGAATTTTTTTAGCTATTAATAATGAATTCATATAACAATTGAATTGTACAATAAAACTATGCGTATTTTACGGATAAATGAAACGCGGAAATCCAGGTAATTGGGAGTCGGATTAATAAAATCACTGAGAGAGAGAATGATTAGTGGCGAGAGAGAGAGAGAGAGAGAGAGAGGGAGAGAGAGAGAGAGTGTGTGTGTATTAGTATGCGATATTAATGATGTTAATTATTTTTTTTACTGCAGTAAAAAAAAATAATTACTACCTGCTACGGAAACGTATACTTCTACGAATATAAAATATGTTAGTTTGTTGAATCGGTTACATTTTATCGTCGGTGACTCCTCAAAACTGTCCCCGGCATTATTTTGTTGTCGAGTTCCGTTAACATATCCTAGCACTCCGAGTATTTTTTAAATAAATAAGTAAAATCGGTTTAAAACAGTAAGATAACATCTTGTTTTACAACGGCCACATAAATTTACTGTTATCTGAAATACCTCAGGTAACGCTCAGAATTGCTTTCTCTGAGAGTAATAATGTTCACTACATGAAGTTCTTTTATAATGAATATTATCTACATTTTGGTGGGCTTCTTATGTTTGTATGCAATCGTATATTCGGTTCGGTTCGTTTTATTCATATTCAGAAGCGACTTATAACTCGTGACGTGTCAGGTCACTTTCGACCGTTAGATAAATGAATTTTTCATATATAAATTTTTCACACGCTCGCGCACACAGTATGAACTGGAGAGTTTTGATTATAATTTCAAGGCGATAGAATATTTCATAAACAGATGTGGATAAATATTTATTTACCTGTTGGCTTCCTTCTCGTAACTCATTCGTGTACCGTCGGCCAATGTATTTTTATTTTTATTTTATCATAAATAACGTTTTGAGTTACGTACATTTTTGATACGTGACTATATACACAGATTTTAAAACACCGGCAGAATGTCTTTAAATAAGTAATCTTTTTATTACTGAAAAAATCGAATACGAATTGGTTTTATCCGCAGAAAAATTTAACATTTTGTTTCTGAATCGGCAAATCTTAAAGTTTCGAAACCGAATCGAAAATATTTTAAAATTATGCGATAAAAGAACTTTTTACTAAAAAATTTAAACCAAATAGTTTAACATTATTATAGAAGTAGGATTAGAAAAAAAAACTACATTAAAAAAATAAAAATTTATTTAAAACAACTATAAAGAGAAAGAGCGGGGTAGCTTTATGCAGTGTGATTACGAGAGATGTATAAAGACAAAAGAGACATAGTTTATATTGCGTAATTGCGGTGTGTTTATTATTTACGGCTAGCAGTTGTACTCGGCTCGTTTAATGTCTTTCTCTGTCTGATTCTTTCTCACTCATTATCTCTCTCGTTCTATCCGATTCGTACCGCAATAGTTATCTGATCTATTACTTACATCAAAACAACCTGTTACGTCGATGAAAAACGCATTTGTTTATAACTTAATTTTTACTGCTTCTAATATATTAACGGTAACCCACCGGGTCGGTCTAGTGATGAATGCGTCTACGCAAACCAACCGATTTGGAAGTCGAGAGTTCTAAGGTTGAAATTCTAGTAAAGGCAGTTACTTTTATACGGATTTGAATACTAGATCGTGGATACCGGTGTTGTTTGATGGTAGGGTTTCAATTAACCGCACTTCTCAGAAACAGTCGAACTGAGAATGTACAAGACTACACTTCATTTACATTCATATACATATACATATCATCCTCTGCAGTAATACCTTACGGTGTTTCAGGACGTTCAGGACAACAAAAAAAGAAAAATATGATAAAATATATGTTACGAAAAAAAAGTTTGTCTATAATTTAGATATATTACGACAGAGCCCAGCAGAGATGCGTCCTGAAGGGCAGCCATACCAGAAGCGGATGAAGAGCTTCTACACAACCTCTCCTATTTCAAAACTTACAGTAAGATAAAATAACCTAGCAATTGCGACTCCTCCGGAAAAGGAGACGCATTGCTCCCTCCTTACAGGTAGTGCCCCGTTGTGGCGTATTCCTGCTAGCCTATTAAAGAGTTAGCACCGAAAGGACTTCAGTGGACGGTCTGAAGGGGAATTACGTCGGGAGGACAGGCTTTATAAGCCTAGCCTTCCGCGGTCGGCCCATGAAATGGGTTCGATAACGCTGGTTTAACAACGGATTGGAATGCAATTAAATCCGTCTTAAATTCACTAAAATAATAATAGACAAAACTTGAAAAATTAGATCCGAGATTAAAAAAAATAACCCTTTTAAAAACAAGCCCGATTAGAATGATCCAGCAGCAAGGGACTCTGTCCAGGTTCTGCGATAAAGTAGGGAGTAATAGACTCCTGCCAACTTTGCATTCCATTCCATATATTACGTAACATTGCTTCACGTTTTCAAATATTAGCGGTAAATGAAGGTACACTGTAACAAATTGTTGAGTATTATTCACGTGTCGATTGTTTTTTTGTATTTCTATTTTCTTTTACGGTTATATAGTTTTGGTATCGGGTGAATTTGTAAATTTACAAATGATATGGACAAAATAATCTTTCTACTTCAAGGCGATCCAGAAGAATTTCGATGAAGTTATTTTAAATAATATCAAAAGGGGATGAACGGTTAACTCAGATGCAGAAAATTTGTTGAGGCTTAGCTGGCACATTTATAATTAAATTTTAAATTAATAGAAAAAGTTACAGACATTCTGATTCCTGTAGGGGAAGATACTCGCCTTTTGACAATCCCGGAAGCCCTCCGTTCCTAGCTCTGAGGGCCATCCTAGAGTCCTAGATGTCGTCTTTTAGACCCTGTATACTTGATAACACGACACAGTCATCGGTTGGCCTGTATCAGGATGATGTAAAAGCTTCGACAGACATTTCCATCGGTGCACTTATACGATCTACTACACAGGTTTCATTTAACGTTCTTTTAAATTTTATTTAAAGAAGGACTTTTGAACTTTAAAAGTCCTAAGGGCGGCTGCACTGGGTTGCCTCCATGCTAACAGTAACGCTTTACGCTGGGTCTCCTCATTAGAATAGTCAGTCTTCTGCCTGCTGTCAACTGTGTTAATACAGTATCGGTATTACAAGTTCAAATATTATAATAAAATAAATTTACAATATAAAATAATAAAGACTATTATTTATTTAATCGAACCGGTAAATCAAAAGATTTCTTCTTTCTTTCTTTCTTTCTTTCTTTTTCCTGTTTAGCCTCCGGTAACTACCGTTTTAGATAATACTTTCAGAGGATGAATGAGGATGATATGTATGAGTGTGAATGAAGTGTAGTCTTGTACATTCTCAGTTCGACCAAACCTGAGATGTGTGGTTAATTGAAACCCAATCACCAAAGAACACCGGTATCCACGATCTAGTATTCTAAATCAAAAGATTTAGAATAATTAAACCTAACCAAAGTACTTCACCAAGGCGGTTATTCATCAATTTTGATCTTCTGGCCTCTTCCAACCACGACCGCCTACCGTAACTTACAACCTTTAACAAAACAATTAACCGATTCGCGGAAGCGCGATTCCCGCGCTTTCTTTTAACATCGAAGATTTCACTTAACCACTCTTCTTACAGCTAACTTCAAAATTTCAGATTTTCCAGCTAATATATTACGGTACTCTCATGGTGTAGTACGTATAAGGAATATTAAAATTTTTGAGCGATTTTGTCGTTATTAAATAAGAAATATATGAGAATTTTACTATCGGATGGATATCACTATCTATATATTTATCGATATGTATGAAAGACTTAAATAATATTTTTTGTCCTAGGATGAATGTCCGCGTGTTTTGTGCAAGTTTTCCATTAAGAGAAAACAATTTGTCTTTATGCCTTTTATAAGAGCTCTCAACTATTCCGGTCCGATTTATTATCTTAAGAAATTTAATTTATTTGTAAGCGAGCCCGGTCCGATCAAAACAATTTTTTTTGTTTGTATCCTGGGTTTTGTAATATTAAAATTATCAAATTTGTACCGTAGAAATTTTAATCGGTGTTATTATTTTAGGACTTCAGTTAATGTAGTAGTTGATGAACAGTGTACCTCGTGGTATTTATTTGATGCCAAGAAACCTCAAAGAGCAAATTGTTAATGCTGGCTTAGCCGACGCGGTCGCTTCTACTGATATTATTACTCGGGTTTGGTCTAATTAATTATATATTTTTATTTAGTACAAGTAATTTAGTCCTCATTAGAATACTACTTTCTTAGAAATTGCAGCCGTCTGATTGGCTATTCTAAGAAAGCTATTTAATAATACATGCTAAAAAAAAACTATTTACAATAAAAGAATGTATATTTAATAAAGACAACTAATAAAATTGTTATTTCACTTACATTTTTTTTTCGTATATAATTTGTTTTGTTTTCCTGTCCAATCTTTTATCGTGTTACCACATCGTTGTCTTACTGAAATGCGTATTAAAAATCTATCTTTTATCTTTATTTATATATCTTTATTTTTGTACTCTTAAAAACCCTACCTATATTATTTGACATATTACTTTTAATTTAGTGACGAAGTAACGAAACTTTTCTGAAATAGGAAAAAACTTTTTATTAACAATATACCAAAACGATACTTAAATAAATCGCTAAATTCTTTTTAGGGCTCACACACCGGGTACAAAATTAATCACGCTCAAGTATTATGTTACCGAGATGTCATCGAATTAAATACTTTTCATAACTACCTCCTAAAAATCGGTATTGTAATTACCTTCCTAGCATCACAGCTCTAAAGCTGAGCTGCAAGAAGAAAGGAAGCAGCAACAAAAGCGCACAGGATGGGATACTCAGTATGACTGGCTGTAACTTGAGATTACAGCCAGAGTTTTATTAAGGTCCAAATGAAATTAATAAAAGTTTTATTATAAAAAACTGTTTATGTGGTAATGCACGTTTAGTTCAACGAAGAAATTTAGTTTACAAAGAAAATTCTTTTTACATTTATCGTAATAGAAAAATTTTTTAAAATTACTTGTATGAAAATTTTTAACAATTTTCTTTTATATTAAAAATATTACTTTCTTTTTAAAGAATAAAATAGTATGTAATTTTATTTGTATTAACCATAAACGGTATCTCGAATTTTTAATACTGAAACCTCTTTTTTTTAAAAATTGTTTCTGTGGAAATTTATTTTTTTTAAGCGAAAAAAGAAATTAAACAACAATACTTAAAAAAGATTACATTCCTGTTACACAAGTGCATTATATTAAAAAAAATTAGTTTTTTAGAACGAAAATCTTATTTGCTCAGGAAATGTTTTTTTCTAATTTTTATGAGATCTTTCTCTCTGTCTCTCACTCGCTCTCTCGCTCTCTCTCTGTCTCTCTCTCATTTCTATTTCAACCTTTAACGTCGGTAAATTACGTTCAAACTTCTTTTACGGCTTAGCTTCATTTTCCTCTACCTTTTGTCTGGTCGAAAGCTCATCCTAGGTTGTGTAACAATCTTTTGTTTTGAGACAATTTTTTCTGCGTCGGTTTCGGACTATTTCTCTAAACGGTAGACTTTTCAATTCGTCATTATTAATAAATCGTTAAAAAAAGAGTCTACTGTTTTTTAGGTCTGGAGAAAACTGCTAAAACCTCGCAATCTCGCAGATCGATGCCCACGGCAGTTGACAAAAACTTTGATCTTTTCAACGGTTATCCGGATGTAACGGATCACTACAAGGTCAGATCTCTTTCCTAATGCATCGCACCGCAGTACTTCCGAATTTCTGACATCCAAAATACTGCATCGGAGTATTTTTTTTTTCAATAATTGTTTTATTTAGGGCTTTCTTGTTTTCATAACTTTACCTAGCGCACATTTATCGTTTTATCCGGACAACGAGGAATTTATTCAAAAAACAATTACAAGAAACAAAATGAGTTTTTTAATTGCTTTCTGGAATACCGTCGTTAAAATTTGAAAATAACGAAATTTTTTAATTTTATCCACGGTAAATATTCTATATTACTTCCAAATCAAAGACCTCTATTTTACTGTTTAGCCTCCGACGTATTACTTCAGAGGGTAAATCAGGATTATATGTATGAATGTAAATGAAATGTCAGGTCGACCGTTCCTGAGACGGACGGTTAATTGAAATCCAACCACCAAAGAACCTACGACCTGGTATTCAAATCCGTATAAAAGAAACTGCCTTTATTAGGATTTAACAGATCAAAAAACTGTTACAACCCGAAGGTTGGTTGTAACCGGTTGGATTTGTACAAACAGATGATTACTTACCACTCATCCGATGGATGTAGTTGGGATAAAAAAAACGGCAATTAGCTTTTATTATTTTTATATATGTCTTTTTTATACCGATACTAAATATTCATTACATTATCAAACTAATATTCCATAATTAATTGAACAGAAATGTTTAATAATATATTTTATGTTTTGTTTAACTGAACACCAGTTATACATTTTTCAACTGAAAAAAATTAGAAAATTACATAAAATAATGCAGAATATTTTATAACTGAAATTAAAAATATTATATAAAAAGAAAAAAAACAAATGTTTCCCAGATACGTTTCTTACAGTATTTGTCATTTAAAATTTTATAAAATTTATTTGCTTCCATCCATATCTTCCGATATACATTTCAAGACAAATACTTACTTAATTCGGTTAATAATTTTTACTGCTGCTCGCGTATATTTATAGCACCTAAAAGAATCTTTAAAAAATCCTACAAATAAGAAAATAATACATCATCTACAGTTAAATATCTTCAAAAAATATATAAAAAAGGTACATCATCATCTTTATATTAATTTTATTTTTCATTTCCATCTGAGATTCCTTTAATACTAATCGCTTCAAAATTTTCATCGCAATTTGTACCGGTTTATTGTGATTTTATATCGCGTTATTATTAGATAAATAGTTAACGTCTAAAAAAATCCAACAAATGTAAGATATACGCCTAATGAAAAAAGTTTAGAAATTAAATATGTTATCCCTACTCATAATAATAACGTCCTGAACAAAAGTTATATCCACGCACACGTTGGATCTGGCAACGACATGGCATTCTGTGCTTTCACTATGTTGTCCGACGGGCAATAGGTTTGCTCAGGAACACCCTTGTGAAGTACAGGATTGCCGATCCCGAGCTGTCCGAGAAGGTCACGGTTAAACTTTTGCTTTTGGTGCTTTATCGGATCCGGGAGGAATGTCCGTGGTCTGTTTGATCTATCTTGAGCGGAATGCGAACGGGGAGTGTTATCCCCCTTCCCGGTAGTGGAAACCGGGTTAGAGGTGAGCTTTTGTGAGCTTGCTTTATCGAAGACTTGCACCGTTCAACTCGGGTCAGTTACTTTGGGACTCGGCAGGGATTGTTTCACGCGTAAGAATATCGGAGCCCTTTCTTCTACGTGCGGGCTCTGGGATGTCGGTACGGCGAGTCAGGCAGTACCTAACTTTGAAGTCAGGTGGGAGGCCCAGACAGGATCGATGATTCGGGGCACGCCCGACCACCCGACCGCCAACACCTTGCGATATATTATCTTGCGTCACTTTATTCGAGAAAATTATCTTCCATGATTGCTATGGCAGACGGTTCACATAAAAACCCCCGTCCGGAAGACAACTCCTTCAGATATATCATCCAAACTGTTGTTACTTTCCTCAAGTCAAATACCACAGCGGAGACCCAAATGAGATGAAAAAAATTAAAATAATCATAAAAGACTGGATTGACACCGAAAAAGACGGTCAGTATCTCTAAAAAAAAATGACAAAATATACAAGGAACAAATATTTTTTCATTAAATGTCTTAAAAAAAAAAAAAAAACGATTTTTATGCAAAAAAAAAAAGACTTTTATGCCAAATTATTTTGGCATCTAAGTAAATAGATCAAGAAAAAGAGACTACAAATTGATAAGAAAAAAGGTCTGATTTTTCAAGACGTGTCAATTCATTCATCAACTGTTACATGATCAAACTGAAGTTCCAAAATGAAGATCCTGGAATAGACAGAATACCAATTACTGCGCATTGGAGGTGAGGAAGCAAATGCTAGATTGCACAAACCGGTGTGTAATATTTATGAAAAAGAGGAAGTTCCATCAGACTTCAAAAAGAATGTTATAGTCGTGATCCCAAAGAAAGCAGGAGCAGATAAAGGTGAAGAATACAGAAAAATCAGCTTAACTAGCGATGCTTAAAAAATCTGAACTAGAAATCTGTACAGAAGAATTGAGAGAGAGTGGAGGAAGTGTTAGGAGAAGACCAATTTGGTTTCAGGAAAAGTATAGGGACAAGGGAAGCAACTTTAGGCCTCAGATTAATAATAGATGGAAGATTAAAAAAAAAACAAACCAACATACTTGGGATTTATAGACCTAGAAAAGGTATTCGATAACGTTGACTAGAATAAAATGTTCAGCATTTAAAAAAAATTAGGGTTAAAGTACAGAGATAGAAGAATGATTGCTAACATTTACAGGAACAAAACAGCAACAGTAATAATTGAAGAACATAAGAAAGAAGCCGTAATAAGAAAGGGAGTTGGACAAGGATGTTCCCTATTCCCATTACTTTTTAATCTTTATGTAGAACTAGCAGTTAATGATGTTAAAGAACAATTTAGATCTGGAGTAACAGAACAAGGTGAAAAGATAAAGATGCTACAATTTGCTGATGATATAATAATTCTAGCTGACAGTAAAAAGGATTTAGAAGAAACAATGAATGGCATGGATGAAGTCCTATGCAAGAATTACCGCATGAAAATAAACAAGAATAAAAGGAAAGTAATGAAATGTAGTAGAAATAATGAAGAGGACCACTGAATGTGAAAATAGGAAGAGAAAGGATTATGGAGGTAGAAGAATTTTGTTATTTGGGAAGTAGAATTACTAAAAATGGATGAAGCAGGAGTGATATAAAATGCTGAATAGCACAGGCGAAACAAGCTTTCAGTCAGAAATATAATTTGTTTACATCAAAAATTAATTTAAATTTCAGGAAAAGATTTTTGAAAGTATATGTTTGGAGTGTCGCTTTATATAGAAGTGAAACTTGGTCAATCGGAGAATCTGAGAAGAAAAGATTAGATGCTTTTGAAATGTGGTGCTATAGGAGAATGTTAAAAATCAGATGGGTGGATAAAGTGACAAATGAAGAGGTTTTGCGGCAAATCAATGAAGAAAGAAGAATTTGGAAAAATATAGTTAAAAGAAGAGACAGACTTACGGGCCACATATTAAGGCATCCTGGAATAGTCACTTTAATATTATAGAGTCAGGTAGAAGGAAAAAATTGTGCAGGCAGGCAATGTTTGGATTATGTAAAACAGATTGTTAGGGATATAGGATGTAGGGGGTATACCAAAATGGAATGAATAGCACTAGATAGGGAATCTTGGACAACTGCACCAAACCAGTCAAATGACTGAAGAAAAAAAAAAATTATATAAAATATTACACAAACTAAATAAGACAACTTATTAAACTGACCAAAAAGCAGCAATGTCTTTCAGTAGTGCTTGAAATGGGTTTTATATATTTCTGGACCTTTTGCCATCACATGAATTCACAAGAGGCTGTCAAGTAAACTTCTTGTTGTACCACATTTACGTTTCATTTTGTTCTTTGCTAATCCTCCTCCCCCCATTCTTTTGATTGTATGTACTCCTGTTAAAGAGGATCGATGAAATTCTGAAAGTAATTGTCTGTACTATGACTGTAACTTTGGTTAAGTTACAATCATAACCACCCACTTATCGGACATGATTACGGATCCTGGGGCTATGTGTTTCACAATTATTTACAATAGAGTGTCTGCTTTTCTGTCGTTCACAGAAAACAGAAAACACTCATGAATTACCTGGCAAATTCCTCCAAAAACCCATTGCTCTTTCATTACCCTTCCTACATTGGACATCCTTCTTACAAACAAATTTATCTATTTCCACTGCTAATCCTTCACCACTTCACACATTTTCTGACAACAATTTAGCTGAAAATACTTTTCTTAAATAATTTTTCCAGTGAACAATAGTATTTATTTGTAGCTCTCATTCACAGAAAATACAACTGTCATTTCAAAACTTCATGAATCTATGAATAACTATTTTATTCATACCCAGTTTAAAACCTTGAAGCCATGTATTTGGGCACAACTGCACAACAATCATGTTTTTTTTATATTGTCAGCATTCATGATTTTCAAAACTATTCAATCTCATTTCAAGGTTATTTGCAAATAATTTACTTTTCGGTAAAAAACCTGCATTTTGAAAAATCCCAACACATGAATTTTTTCTCTTGTATGTTCATACATTTAAAAATATTGTGGAAGGTAACTCCATATTAAAGCAAGTCAATGACAAGAATGTGACAAGAAAGTGTAGAGATAAGATAAGAAACTAAAAAACAAACTGTTGTTTGTCGAATAACAGTTATGCGTTCTTATTGTTTCAGATATTAGATCATTGTACTCACATTATTATGATAGTGCGGGAAAGATAATGAAAATGACATTGAAAAACAAAGAGTGGAAGAGTATACAGAAAAGCACCTATAGTAGCTTAGTGAAATATTTTTTACTTTCACTTGGATTAGGTGGGGCGGTTAAATTTAGATCTTACATAACAGAATAAATAAATATGAAACAGTAATTCTAATGGAGTGAACTATGTTACACAACATTCCATAAAAAATTATATTCAATTTTTTAATAAAGTGTTATGTAGTTATAAAGTTAAAAGAATGATCTGAAGAGAAAAATCATATCTGAATCCAACAAAACATACAAGCTAATTTAAAATGCAGGAACAGTATACTAATAATTTTATGTACATGAACTTTGAGACAAGTTTAGACACACTAAAAGTTAAAACAGGTAATATTTTTCAACAACTTCTGAGCTAAAGTGTATAATTCATTACTGAAACTACTCTATAGAATTATTAAAAACAATTACTTTAACTTAAAAGGTCTACTTTTAAACTTTATAAAGTACAAAGTGGATGTTAACAGTGGAGCACTGAGAAAATAAATAGAAATGATACCTACGAGATAATGACAAACACAGTTTAAAAGGTAACAATAATTTTCAAAATCAATTTGTAGATAAGAGTCATTCTGATAGTACAAAACACTAACTTTTAGAGGTATGTATTTAACAAATTTTCAACTTAACATATTTATACAGAAGAATGTACAAATATATGATGAGATACACAATCTAAAAGAAAAATGAATATTGAAATTAAATTTATAAGTGAGAATATTATAAGATTAATTGTAGTATTAAAATACCAAACCTGACTTAGATTCAAATCCAGAACCAAACAGGCCAGAAACTTTATACTGTAACATTTATTATAGCTCTGCTGGAATCCTCTATTAGATTTATATCCTTCTATAAAAAAACCCATCAAATCTATCCCATCTAAGAATAAAAAATTGGGAAAAGATTTCTTTAAAAAAGTTAAATAATTTGACTTATAGGATTTAAAAAAAATTATTTTATACCAGTTGTGATCTGTATTGAAAACAGGCTAACATACATATTATAGAGAAGTATAGAAAGGAAAAATGATTTATATAACTTTTTGTAGTAATTTTCTGCGAATCTTAATCATGAAAATCAAGATATACCTGCATATTACTCAATAAATATGAGAATAAAATCCGATACATATATATACTACAAAATAATTAATCCAATGAGATCTGAGATCAATATTAATATAAGTAAACCAATAAAAATATTAATTTACATTTACAAAATATAAATTAAGTATATAAATCTGTAAATTAAATTTTAAACATAAAACCTAAATATAATTTTTTATTAAGCTTTTTTACATAGTATTTAAATGGGTTAAATTTATTATTTGTTTAAATATATTAAAAACAGTTCCTAAATAATCTTTAATTATTAAATATAATAAAATTGTATAACTAATCAAGTGTGTTAACCACAAGTATTAAACAACATAATCTACAAAAGGAAAATGAGCAAAGTTTTTTGTTGTTTACTTTTACTATATCTACTCATTTTGATATTATTAATATATATAATTAAAAGTACAAATTAACTAATATTTGTTATAATTACATATACAATGATGAATAATATGTTACTACTAAATAGCGTGTATATATAAATTTTTACATATTTTTTATTTTATTACAACCTTTATACACCGAAAAAAAACAAAACTGTTAATGCTGAAAATAATAATAAAAACTATCATAAAATAGTAATTAATTAATAATATATAATATACTAATGTATATGTGCATCTATATATATATCTATAGATATATATATATATGTGACACAAGGCATGAATGAATCTGTTTTCTAATCTTTTCTTTTCATTTGATATGTTTACACATACATTGTTACATAAACTAACTAGCACGACAATTGTACGTGCGTAAATGGCTATCTTCAGAAGAATCTTCAGCTAAACTTGCCACAGGTCTATAACCCATATTCATTAGTACTACATCAAAAGGATCAGCTTTCATCCGTCGTTGATTTAATAATGCTGCAGCATCACGATCTTTAACTTCTCTATCATTTTCAGACCCATCCTAAAAGAAATTAAAAACACAAATCTATGTATCATTCAATAATGATATTTTTCTTTAAATTTTATATGACTATCAACTTTTTTTTCAATCAGCTGGTGAAAAAAGATGGAATATATAGAAAGTTTATTATATTCATTGATATAGAGAAAGTATTGAGGAGTGATACGTAAACATAACTAAGGAAATGTACTGGAGATCACAAATATAATTAATTCTCTATTTAACAATACCAAAGGCTTTGTAAAATGAAGTGGACTAAAGAAGGGAAATATCCTATCTTCAGCAACTTTCAATGTCATGATAGAGGTATGAGTACACAGGTGAAAGAGAAAGTCATGCAAAATTATAATTTAATTTTGTAGCTGATAAGATGATACAAGGAGAAATTAGAAGATATTAACTGTCAATTCAGGGCTCAGCATGTTATAAAGTAGACTTAAAATAAGTAAGGAAAAGAAGAAAGTGAGGAAAAGATAAAGAGAATAAAAGAGGGAAGTGATAAAAGATAAAGAGGGAAAAGAAATGCCATGCTGAAGGGGGAAACTTTGGGAGCAGTTAGAAGTTTTACTTACTTAGAGAAAGTAAGGAAAGATAAGAAAATTTTAAAACAACTGTAAAAAGTAGTAATTTCTATCAAACTATTCTCTATTCATAATATGTTTGAATAATCATTAAGGAAAATGAAGGTACCAGAAAATGCAAAGGTTATTATGTAAGATGTAATATGCACAATAATAGCATATAGAGAAGAGGCAGGTCAAATGACAAATGGGGGGATTGGAGCAAAGGTCCACAGTGGAGAAAATGGAAATTTTTGAAGCTACAAACAGGATGAAAGAAGATCAGTAGGATGTGAAAGTGCTAGATATAAATATATTGTTGAGAAATGTTTCTGGCAATAGGTGGAAAGGAAACTTGTGAAAGAACAGAAAATGGTAGGACTAAATCTGTACTGAGGATCAGCAGTAGTTGTAATATAATCAGATTTTAATGCTTGTTCTCCCCTAGATATTCCATGTTTTTTAAATCACCATGTTGTGCAGAATGTAGTTACTCAGTATCCATACAGTTTATCTACTATTTTAATTTAAATTAAGATTAAAATAAAGCAGGATCACTCCTGCTAATCAAATGTAACTATGTTTTGGATTGATCACACTAGCTTCTTCAGCATTTCATAACAAACACATTCCATGAGTTTTACAAAAAAATTTTGTTTTAGTTCCAAATTATGGAACGCTTTCTTCAGATTTCTGGCACCTGTAATTTGGAGTTCTGAACATTTGTATACTTTTTCAATTTTCAGCACCAATTTCTCACAGGATTATACTCTGTAATTATTACAGTAAACATGACAAATTTTTGACAGGTGTCTGCTTGCAAAAAACAAATCACATTATTTACCCAACTGTCAGTAGAAACAACAATAATAGGTTAATATCTTATTGAATGTTCATTTACCAAAACTGAACAGAATAGGCAGCAGTTGCAAACATAAAAAGATTACATACTGCTGGCAATTATTATACATGCACTCTGTTATGGATATTATCATATTATGGATACAGTAATGTTATTTGTATATATGTTAACACTACACAAACGCTACAGGGTACATAACTGTTTTATGTTAAATATACTATATATCAAGACTTAAGTAGCTGTTCTGTTATACAAAACAAATAAAATAAATAAATTATTATAGAATTTATATGTTTTCTTTTTTATAACTTTAAAAATTAAGAAAAACAAATAAATATTACAGTGAACTAATCAACTTCAAGAAAATATTTTCAAGTATTAATGAAATGTTATTAAGTATTATGTATTTTTACGTTTTAATATTTAAATTTACTAAACTTTCTTTTGTCGTTATCCTACCCTACTAAAGGGCATTTGTATGTGTGTCCGTCCCCCTTAGCTTAACACCAGAATGTACTGATCACTAGTGGAAAATCCTGATTCGTTAGTACATGTCTTGCGGTGGTAAGGTGTACACTTGTTAAATTATTATATATCAATATAATGCATATATATGCAAAATATATATTAATAATATATTTTTTTATTTGTGTGATTGTTTTTCTTCTTAAAATAATGAACTATAACCAAAAGCCGCTCAACTAAGACTATAACCGATCACTAGTGGAAAATCCCAATTTGTTAATATCAACTTCTAGACTTAAATTTCTAATTTAACTTTTGTTATATTTATTTTCATCATCAAAAAAAAATATTTTTCCACATGAGTTAATCAATTTTGAACACCTAATAATCCCATTTCGAGATGCCACTCGCCAGGAAAACCTGCCCAGAGGGCCTAGCTGTGGAGGGCGTGTCGTCTATGGCATGTCTCTGCAGCTAGTAATATAATAAAACATTAGGATATTTTATGAATTACTACAGTTTGAATGTTTTACCAATAAAATAATAATAATAATAATAATAATAATAATAATAATAATAATAATAATATAATATACATAAGTTCAAACTTATGATAAAGTATCACACAAAAATGTTTTTAAATAGTTGTATTAATAACAAAAATAACTAAATAATGGATAATATAAATTTTTAGTGCCGACTATGAAGACAACCCTACTTGCAGTTTCTCTTGATATCATACTCACTACTTTTTTTTTTTTTAAGAATACCATCACTCTTTATTATATTTTCTGGTATTTTCACATTTTACACTTATAAAACACATCAGAAAATAAAATGCAAACACAATAATGGTATAAAAATTCCAAAAATATTTATTTATTTTTGTCAATATACAATTTGATAAATAACAGACAAAGAAACATAATATTATTACCTCAGGTTGTGGAGACCAGAGTCTTACAACGGGATCAATGCCACTAGTAGCAAGTAAGCAGCAAGAAGGATGAGGTTGGAGACAATTCACAATAGAATTATCACCACGTAAAATACGAACATTATTAGTAGAACTACGATCCCAGAAATAAATCGAACCATCATCTGAACCTGCCATTATGTACTGGCCATTGCTGTAATAAAATAGTGATAATTATAAAAAATACATAAAATTAAGCGTTTACTAGATTTATAAAAAATATTTTTCTAATTATTAACACATTTCCTATAATGATTTTTTTTTTAATTTGTTTAAAACCTGACAAATCTACACAATAGGAAGTTGTAATTAAATTTTTCACTGTTTGGAACCCCAAAAGAGGATCATATAAATTCATTCACTTCTAGGCCTGACTGTGTCTTCCCTATTAATCTGGATGTCATACCATTGAATTTCATATACTTTCAGTAAAATGAAAAAAAAATAGCATTTTTTTGTGTATTGTTGTTAACCAAACTAAAAACTGACAATATACTAAACTCAAACACTTGATGATTGACACATAATCAAAGACAAAATTAAATACAGAGCTATATAAAAAATAGAACATAAAAATAAATATGGACAACATCTGAAACTAAAAAAAAGTAAGTGACAGTATAAAATTTACAGAAATAAATAATTCAATCAAGTTCCTGAACCTAACAGTAATTAAGAATAATGAAGAGAATCAAATACAAGATTTACCTAAAATCAACACAGAAACATTATGATAACAAACAATTCAAACGAGCCATATAAATAAAAATGGCAGTAAACAGGCATCTTAACTTAGAACGTTGAAGTACTTATAGAATAGAATACAGAAATAAATAATGTAATAATTACTACTATTAATAGCTCAAGTTAATGACTAAAACTAAAACAAGTGCAATTTTTCAAAATATGCAACAAAATCTACAACATTACAAACAAAAAAATCAATATAAAAGTGACTTATATAACAAACAATAACCTATTTTTTTAAATAAAACAAAACTATATGGTATTATGAACTAAATGGTATGTAGAAAATTAATTGTAATACATGTGACAAAAAATAGTAAAGGGGTTCAACTGCAAGATCTATTAGAGTAAATTTAAAAAATATATATATATATATTTATATATAAGGGGTGTTCAAATCAATCCACTACTAATTAATAAATGTAGAACACACTTGATAGTAAAAATACTTTTATTTGTCCATGTAATCCCCTGCTATATTTATCCCAGAATTTCATCTCTGTACCTGGATACTCACAGTGTAGAAATATTTGTAGTTACATCAAAACTAAGATAGGAGTGACTACTTCACCTCATCGTTGCTGCTGAAATACTGGCTTTCTATGAACAATTTCAAGAGCCTGAGCAGGTGAAAATCACTGGGTGCAAGGATGAGACTGTACAGGGGGGTGTGGCAATAACTTCCAGCCAAGATTTTGTAGAGCGCATGTCATGCATTGTCCTGCAGAAAGAGAATGTCTTTAATGATTGCACCAGGCTGTTTTTTGCACAAAGCATTGTGCACATCTTGAACAACTTTACAGTAGAACTCACTGTTAATAATGACTCCACTAGGTAGAAAATCGACATGAATCCCAAAACAATCCCAAATCCCAAAAAACTGAGGCTATAACTTTGGTGGCTCTGAACCACCTCAACCGGGATCATTACTAATGTATGGCCTTCTTTAGAACGTTTGTACCACTCAAATGTTTTACTGCGACTAAGAGTCACCACAGTGTACAACCATAGTACACTGGAGTACCATAGTGTACAAGGAGTCGCAAATAAATCTCACAGGGTTTTACACCTACATTCACAAGAAACTGTATTACACAATGCACTGTTCCACATATTCATTCACTACATCGGACACCATGTTCTTGTGACTGCTGTTATTTAACATTGCTTCATGCCAGCATACCATGCGGTAGTAGCTGACTCTTGTACCTTACATGTACAACCAACAGAATGTGCAGCAATCTCCATTTACACTCCAGTCTAACAAAAGTCCCAGACTGACGTGAATGTCCCTTGAATATAAGTAACTATCAAAAGAAAAATCATACTCCTAACTGCAAATCAAATATTCTAACACATGTAATCAACAGCAGAACATCAAACTCTAGAAATCAAGCAATTAAGATTAATAAAACTTGTTTTAATAAAAGATGTTAAATGAAATAAAAAGTAACTATTTAATAAATTTGCCACATCATAAAATAATAATAAATAAAAGAGAGAAAACTGAAAATAGAAGAGAAAAAATACACACATTTGAAAATGATATTTTAAACCATGTAAATTCACAACAAATACAGAAATATTTTGATGCATACACACAGAAGCATAAAAAATACACCTTCACAAAACACAGAACACAGTAAAAACAATACAGAACAGAAAAGAGTCAATAAACAACAAAAGTTCAATACAATCTACAACCCAGAAAACAAGCGAGTTCAAAGGAAGCTGTCCTAGAAGACAGGATGAAATAGATTTCAAATAAAACAATTCGCATGAATTAAGTTATTACATAGATATCTGGAAAGCCTGGAAACGGCTTAATTATAGAAAACTGAGAATTACTACATTACCAGAATAAATGCAGTTGATTACAGTATCAGACTACAATGAGTTGCGATTGAAATTGTTGTTGGCCATCTTGGATTCTCCACATTGAATTCAACTTTATTTTTTTAAAATGATATGATGATTATATTACACATGATTTCAATGTACATTTGAATAGGAAAAACGTCAGTGAAAACCCCAAATCCACATCTCTATCCATGTTTTAGAAACCATTAAAGTGTCCAGATCAATGTAAAATGACTGTTCAAGTTCGAAACAATTCTGCAAAATGTTTTTCAAAATCACTTCTCATTACTTAATTATTCAAAATTTATCATTACAATATTCGACATCAAAATTAGAAACAGCTTATTTATTGCATTTATTTGTTTATTATTTAATTAATTATTTTTAACTAAAAAAAAAGAATTTTTTCAAGAAAATAAGTAACATAATAAAAACATACTGAATGTGTACAAAAATCAGAACAGATATTCAAAGTGGTCTCTTCCTAATTGTTGATGAAATCCTGTATGTGTGTAAAAATTACATACAGCATTCTGAATTTAATCCATTGAGATACTTCAGCAGCTTCAATTAGAATTTGTCTTTCCAGATTCTTAGGATTAGTTTTATAAACTTTGTCTTTTAAATATCTCCAGAAGTAGTTTAATGGACTTAAATTTGGTGATTGTGGAGGCCATTCAATTTGTCTTCTGCTACCAATTCACCTTACTGGGAAAATATTATTCAAGAAACCACAAACTTTAAAAGAATAGTGGACAGGATCTCCATCTTGCTGAAACAATGAATTGTTAAAATTTTGCCCTAAATAATTTTCAATAGCTGAAATAATTTGATTTCATACAACTCGCCTGTCAAATTTCCTTCAATTACATGTGACTCAATTAATGTATAAATGCTAGCCCAAACATTATTCATTTCCAGAATCTGGGTGTGTGCTTCACGTAAACAGTGAATTCTCATCATTCCACTAACAATAATTATATCTAATTGATATTTCCATTCAGCATAAAAGGAGCCTCATCTGAAAAGAAAACATTTGTTATGACGTTTGGGTTCTTGATAATCCAGATTGTCATAATTTCATAAAATTCTACACATCGATCAAAATCATTCTCCAATAATTTTAATTTTTTCATTTCATCTGAATTTTGTAAGGGTTTATATAGTTTTCAATCAAGACTTCATCGACAGGGGATTCGTTTATATCAAGGTGCCTACGAATAACCCAAATTAGGTGTGGGGAATTCTCTATTACCTTTAACATGACATCTAGTTTAACATCTTCACGTAAAGAGGATTTAGCTCAGCCAGAGTTGCCACAATTTTTTATAATTCCACATTCCTCAAATCTTCATACTCTTCAGTACAATGTAGATTTTGCAATTAGATCAGGAAAAGTGCACCATCAGGAAAAGTGTCATTAAATAAATTAAATAAAATAGATTCTTTGTCATACGATCTTACTCAATCGCCATACCCACTCACTATTATAAGAATTAACCTTTCATATTCACAGTTCCATTATCTTAATGAAAATATAGTATAACGCAAAGAAACATGAATTAGAAAATCAAATAAACTGATTAATAAAGTCAATGAGGAAACAGGCTTCACATAAATTACATTTGTTGCTTACCTATTTATTCAAAATGGGAGAAGATGGTAAAATTAATTTATACCAATGAAGCTGTTGCCAATCGTGCAAAAAAAGTTTTTTTGAGTTAAATTTTTGAAAAAAATATTTATTGAAAAAAGATAATTCAATTTTTATTGGTGAAATAAATACTGTTTTAATTAAAATTATGATACATGTTTTTATTAATTATATATTACCTATCTTCTCTAATTTCAAATAAATAAATAAATGCAATGAATGAGCTGTTTCTAATTTTGTTAGAATTTCATTATCGAATACTGTATTGATAAATTTTGAATAATTAAGTAACGAGAAGAGATTTTGGAAAACAGTTTGCAGAATAGTTTCCAGCATGAAATTGCAATGTTACATGATGTGTAATTATCCCCATTTCTAGTGAAAATATTTATCTTGAATGGAGGTTGGAGACAGCGTTTTACTCCGATCTTGACATTTTAATGGTCAATATCTAAAACACAAATGAAGCTATAGATGCTGGGTTTTCACTACGGTTTTCTCCATTCAAATCTATATTGAAATCATGTGTAATATAACCATTATGTCATTTAAAAAAAATAAAATTGAATTCCATATAACGGATCCAAGATGGCCAACAATAATTTCAAACACAACTCATTTCATTGATATTGTAATCAACTATATTTATTTTGGTAAAGTAATTTATAATTAAGCATTTCCAGACCTTCTGGATGCCCTGTACGAGTATATAAAAAGGAAAATAATTAAGCAAGAAAAGTAACTTCTTCAATTAAAAGGACTGAAAGACAACTGCACTTCCACTATAACAGTGCTAACTAACCAGCAATTCCTCCTTATTTTCCAAATTGAAATACTCTAAAAGGATGATAATTTGAGATGATCGAAGATATTTAACAAATTTGCAGATGGACCTAATTCCAAAAAAGGTATACCAAAATTGATTTCAAGATCAGGATCAGTGTATTCTACCACGATATGAATACTTGAAATAAATAAGGCTCACACAGTTCTAATATAACCTCAAAATTTTATTCTTAATCTTGGAAGTTATACATCATCATTCTAATATAGTAAACATAGTACATTCAATATGATTGAAAAATGATTGTACATAACAGTTTTTTCGATATAAAATTAAAATAGGAACAAAAATAGAGAATTTGGGTCAAAAAAACAAATAAAAATTTACATTATTGTATGGATTATGGAAAAAAAAGAAGATTCTGTACATATCCACTTGCACTGCAAAACAGCAAATCCATCAACAAATTTGTAACTCATAATTCTTAAAATATGTAAGAAAACAGTATGATTTACCTTCCAAAAAAGTTAGCTTCTTTAATATCAGTAGTAGTATTGCAATGTCCATAAAATCTCTTTTCATAATCACAAGCCATATCTCTCCAAGACCATTCTTCATATGACTTCAGACTCCTCTCCGATTTGTTGCTCCCTTCAACATCATCACAATCTGCAAGTCAATACCAGTATACTAATCTTTCAGACATACACATACATGTATCTACAGCATTTTTGTTTTTTGTCAAAATATTTTTTTACAAGTTTAAGAAGAATAAATTTAATAATTTCTTTAGTCCATTATGATCGATTGTAAATTTATACATGATAAAACTAATTAATTCTTTTACATTTTAAAATAAATCAAGCATTTTGAAATTAACATTATACATGGAAAAATGTATAATTACAGAAAGTCCTGTACTTAAGAAATTGATGCATTCTGGTAAAGTATTGGTAAATTGAATTGTTTAAATCTACATGTGTACAAGATTATTTTGTATATTTATCAAGTACTATAACTTTAACAGCTACAGACAATCTGACAACAGGTTTATGAAAATGACATTACCATTCCTACATATATTGTGAGGATAATTACACAAATAAATTAATATTTTAATTTTAGTGGAAAATACTGCCTCCAGCATACACCAGAAAATTTTTGTTTAAATTTTCACAAATATATTATTCCATGTGATGCAATAATGTACCAGTTTTAGTAATATGCTGGAATTGAATGCTGACCCAGTTAAATTTCCTTTCTTTAACTGTAACTAATCATCTTTAATTCAGTTTTTGTAAAACTATAAAATCTAATTAACATCACCTAAACGTACGGTTTTCAGTATGTGAAAACTAAACTATTTTCTACCTGGCCTTAAATTTGATTTTACCAAAATAATTATGAAGATTTTTTATTGAAAGATATATTAATCTACATAAAATGACTACATAATCTACATAAAATGTTATATTAATGACATTTTGTTAAGTGAAAATTTAATTTATACAAAAATATAACAATTTTAAATTAAATAATTAATGATTTGATAATTTAGCTTTCATTTGACAATTTTACCTTATTTTATGAAAAGAAAAAGAATTACTGAAAAATTTAATAACTACATAATCTCAATATTAATCCATAGTCTCTTTCTTTTATCTATTTACTAACAAGTTATGTTTTACAGTATTATTCCCTGGCATTTTAGAAGTTTAGTTTCCTAAAAAAAATTTCAGTTAGTAAATAAAATACAAACAAATCTTTTTGTTTATGTTTATAGCTTTCTAAATAAAACTGTAATAGATTTATAGTGTTTAAATGACTACATATAGATATCAATGACATAAGACAGTTTGTGATATTATGTTTAAATATAACAGTACTGAATATAAATATATATTTAAGTACAAGAAAATGTCGGTGAAGTAAAAATCTCTAAATGGACTTATTTTGCACATATCATATAGACATGTTTCTCTTTAATACATCAAATTGGTTTTTGTAAATAACTAATGGCAAATGTGGTAATCAGTGAATATATGCATAAAACATTCTTATGTAAAGTAAAACCACGGGTTTAGACTGCAGTCATAACCCATTCTGATTGAAAATACACATTTCTGATTCTGCGCATTAAAAAATAATTGTAAATAATTTTGTAATACATCAAAATCAATAACTGAAAGCTAGAAAAGCATAAATAAAAATCCTGAAATAATTATAAAAATTTCTAAAAAACATTATTAAAAAAATAACATTACTTAAAAAAATAACACAAAGTAAATAAAAAAATAATGAATTTCTATTATATTAATAAACATAACAAAGGTAAAAGAAAGTATTAAAATACCAAAATCAGAGGATATTGCTTTATACAATTAACGAAATTAACATCTTCGATTTTTGTTCTGAAAAGTTTTTGTATTTACATATATTTACAAAGTTGTACCTATTTATAAAAAACTTAACAAATACAATCTTCAACTAATTTCTATATTTGGGCAGAAAGTATCTGATAAAAATAAAAAATTAAAAAATATTCATACAGATTATATACAAATTTGTATAGCAAGCAAGGAATTTACAATAGTATATTACTAGAGTTTGCTATGTATAAAACATGCTTATTTGAAATTAAACATATTATGAAAAAAGTAATTAACAAAAATATCTAGACATAAAAACTGATAACACATTTCAGTAAAAAAATACTAGATGGTAAAACTAAAAATGAATTCTATTTTTATCAACAGTAACCAGCAAAATACTACCAATGTACAAAATTTACTGATGTTATAACACTCATCAAAGATACCAAATTATTCATTAAAAACTGTAAGTAAATAAATAAACTAGCTCCTCTGTGTGCAGATTACCCTGCAAAATGAGGGTCATGGTTTTGCATATAGCAAAATCATGTTCATTAGTCATTAACATATGATAGACAATCAGAAGCATTTTTCATGTTAAAATTCCAATGAATAATAATAAATACCTTTTGAAAAAAATTTATAAAAAGGCAACATGTAATGTTTAGGATTGGACTTTTTAACTTTTCTCCAAAATAACAACTTTAAAAAAGTCAGTTCGAGCCTCTACAAGGTGTGCCTGGATATATCCAGAAAAAATAGGAGAAATTTTTCTGGTGTATTGAATATAAAGAAACATCATCTATCATCAACTCATACCCCACTATCACCTCACTACATCACATCTAGAGTTGTGACTCAGGATAGTTTGAAACAGGCTGATTGGTCAACTACAAAATAATAAACTTCATATAAGAATTCCTCAAGAATCTCAACACTCACCCTAAAAGCATTTAATAAAATCTACCCATAATAAACACCCACACCCTCACTAATAAAAAAGACCATAAATAAGCAGGAAAGTTCTGAAACCAACTTGACCAGACCATAAATAACATCCCCAAAAATTATCTTAAACAGTCAATTGAAGACTTCAATGCTGAACCAGGCAGTAAAAGATGATACCATTGGAAAATGGCACACCCAAAAGAGAACAAATGAAAACAAACGGAATCATCAATCTCTACAGAAACCACAACCTAATCTCTAAATCTACATATAAAAAAACTCAAAACCTGGAAATACCTCATCTAATATTTAGGAGAATGGCAACTAGATCAGGTCTTCACGGAAAAACATCGCCACAACAATGTAAAAGTTCTCCAAGGAATAGATACAGGCTCGGATCATTATGTAGTCAAAATTAAAATTACATTCACTCCCCAAAGGAAGCAATAAAACCAAACCCCTAAAACTAAAAGAAAAATAGACCCAACCCAACTAATCAGGAATGAAAATTACCAAAATGCAACTGAAGAAATAACAATTACCGATAAACTCAAAGAACTACTCAACAATCATAAACAAATCACAGAAAAATTAGCCCCAATAATAAAACCCAGTAAAAAGTGACAATTGTGGAACAGCAAATGCAATAAAACACTGGAGGACAACAAGCACAGCTATTTCACCAATCCCAAAAATCAGAAACATCCTTCCAAAAACTAGTAAAACAAAGAAAAGAAACCACCCAAACCATAAGGAAAATAAAAAGACACTGAAATCAATAGAAGAATTCAACAAAACTCTAAAAATACAAATCCCAACCTTACTAATGTAGGATGAAAGCAGTAAACTGTCTCATAACAATAAAGACAATGTGGAAATCCTAGTTAAATATTTCAAGAAACTCCTACATTGAGACGAACTGACAGAACTCCAAAACTTTGACACCAGCACCCTAACAGACCTTCCCATAATAAAAGAATCTACCAAGCACCGAGTGAGATGACGAATTACAAAGAGGCAGGAGAAGATGAGACCTTTGTAGAGAACTGGAAACATGCAGAAACACTAGCAAAAATCACCCTTCATCAATAGCTTGTCAACATCTGGATCAAAGAAGAACTACCAGAACACTGGACTACAGACCTCATCCATCTGCTATACAAAAAAAGGAACAAAACAGACCCTATAATAATAATATTAATGGATTACATCAGGAAAAGAAACATAGGTATGGTGATAACATTTGTAGATGTCAAGAAAGCTTACAACTGCATCCACAGAGAATCCCTACTAAAAATTCAACACCTTGAACTGTATACCAAATTAATAATCATGATAAAACTGACCCTCACAAACACTAAGTCAAAGGTAAAATTCAGAGGTGAGCTGTTGGAACCCATTGGATCAAAGCAGGACTAGGCTAACTGATGGGCTCCACCATTCTTATTAAACTGTGCTGAGGGAATGGCTCAACAAATGTCCCCCAAAAGATAAATTAGGCAGAAAAATCAAAACAAACTGTCTTGGTTTAGCCGACGACTTGGCACTGCTAGCAAATAACATCGACAAAACTAAATCACAGATATTCGAACTACAAAACATTGGAAATAATATTGGCCTCAAAATATCATTCAAAAAGACATAAATTATACCCCAAAAAACAACAAAATTAAAAGAAGTAAACATAAACGGTAATAAAATCAAAATAGTAACCCAATTTAAATACCTCAGAGAAATAATAACCTAAATGAAAAAAAAACTCGATCCAAATAAGAACAAACTAGCTAAAACTCAAAAATTAACTGTAAATTTACAATAAAAAATGCCTATTAGAAATGCAAAATGAAGACACTAAAACACAATTATAAAACCAGAAGCCACTTATGCAGCAAAAACACTCTTCCACCTGAACAATCAAAGACAGACAGACTCCAGATCGAAAGAAGAATTGGAAAAACCTGCATCAAAAAAGTACCAGAATGACGGGCAGAGGTGGATCATGCCTAACCAGTCGTGTACAAAAAGTTAGAACTACATAAGGGGAGACTAGGATTCTTTGGACACATCATGAGAATGCAAGATTCGAGACTTCTGAAACAGCTGGTACATTATAATTTCAAGTTGAAAAACACCAAGACAGGATGCAGACAGATCAGAGAAATATGAGAGGATCTGAAGAAAATTGGCCTTATACTAAAAGACACCACAAAAAAGATAAAATTAAATAAAAAAATACTTGCTTCACACTCACAAGAAAGAAACTTATTACATGAACATTTTCAGCACCAGAAAGGGTACAGAAACCAAAACGTATGAAAAAGTACTGGAAGCACCACAAGGCCAAACAGTCTCTTCAAAGAGACATGGATAATGAATTGCCTAAAGTGATCCTATGCTGTCATATAAGATGAAAAAGAAAAGAAAAAAGACAAATTTGATTTTAACTAATATAACCAACAAAAAAAATCAAACTAAAAACAAAATATGAAGCTATACAAGTAAAAGTAATCTACAATATTGTAAAGTAAACCTGTCAATATAGAATATATATTTTATCTAATATAGAATATTTTATCTAAAAAACATATTAAAAAACTATTACATGAAATTAACAAAAAATATTTAATGTTACTTACCAAACTGCGCTTCAAAATTTGGAGGTGGGTTAGGAGGTGGAGTTGATGGTGCATTAATATCTTTATCAAGGGCACAGCAAGCATGACTAGAAGCATGAATCGGAAATCTGACTTTAAATACTTCTAAACATAGTTTTGCTTGATCTTTCCATTCTAGTTCGTGTAAACATCTGGCAAGACTGTTAAAAAAAAGTAAAATCTATTACCAAAATAATATATATTTTGGAAAAAAAACAAGGAATAATATCAAATCCAACACGTGTGCTTACATTCATTTATGATTTTTGCCAAAAATGGTCTTTGACAGTATGATTATAATTGTACAATTTAAACATCTGATTTAAACAGTATTCTAAGCTTGTAGGTTTATGGTCTCTATAATGATTATTACTATGAGATGTTGTCAAAAGATTTAATTAATGATTTTAAAGTGAATGTAGTATCATAAAATGCAAAAGGCATTCTGTGTGGGCCATCATCTGTACTACTCTTGTGATTAAGTATATGTATGTTTATAGTACTTAAGATAAATGTTCAGTTGTTTTTTAGCTTCTTTTCAAAAACTTTCTGATGATGAAATAGTTGGATTTAAAACAAATAATGAACATAAATTTGGTGAAATATGACGAGTACAGGATCTATGACATTGTTGACAATGATATTGAAATTATGAAACTTAATTCAACTAGTAGAAACAACAATTTATATGGAAAATAAATAAATAGTTATGTGTATATATATTTTTTTGGGGGGGGAGGAGGGATTTCTTTGATAATTCATAATTAAAAAAAAAAACATTTTAAATAAAATAAGTTTTGCAAATTTATTTTAAACTAACTAAAATAAAATTAAGTCTTTAGCAATTATAAACTTTAGTTGTAGTTTACCATATGCAGTTACACAATTACCAGTACACAGTATTAATTTTTATTTTCTTATTTTTAAATTTTACTTTACTTTATAAACAGCTGCAGCATAAGCAATATTTATTTTTGTACTATAGTACACATCAGAATATAACAATTTATGTAGAATGCTATTTATAGCTATTATTAACTATTTACTTAAAGCTATTTATTAACCTCCAGTCAAGAAATAAATTGAAAAAATCTACTGTAATAAAAGTTACATAAATACTTATATTATTTCTAGACATAGTCCCTATAGTTTGTCATATTATGAGACCAACTTGTCTATACCCTCTCCAATAAATGGTGCAGCCAAAGTACCCATCCATTCATTGATTTTAAAATGTTGAATAGCCAGCCAATTATTCAATTTTGTGAAGAGATAATCAAACAGTGCTAGAATCAGGGCTGTAAGGGGTAATGGTAAAAAAATTAACTCGTGAGAAAAGGTTTTTACTTACAATTTTAGTTTACTAAAACAGATCTACTTCACTTTTCCACATAATTGCCATTCAGTTCTAAGCACTTACAACTTCTATACAGAAGGGTTAAAGAAACTGGTGCAGTTTCTTGTTGTTCACAGCTTGGGAATTGAACCAGTTGACAACAGCAGTTTTGAGTTCCTCGTCATTTTCAAACAGTTGTCTACCAAGCCACTTTTTCAAATGCAAGAAGAGGAAGTAGTCACTAAGTGCAAGGTCGGGACTACATGGGGTGCTCAAAAAGTTTCCAATAAAAATCTTGAATATTCTTATTGGTTAAGGCAGTGGTGTGAGGATGTGCATTATTGTGAAGGAGGATTACGCCGGACGACAGTCTCCTGTGGCGTCAATTTTAAATCACACGTCTCAGTTTGGTGAGCATTTCTCAGTATACATCAGCTATAATTGTTGATCCACGTTCCATGAAATCAACCAAAATGATGCCTTTTTACATCCCAAAAACAGTAGCCAACATTTTTCAACTTGAGTAAGGAGATTGCTTAAACTTTTTCGGTTTTGGGGAACTTGAATGATGCCACTGCATTGACTGTTGTTTCGATTCTGTGTCGGTGTAGGATATCCACGTCTCATCGCCTGTAACAATGTGGGAAAACAAATTATATCAATCTTGTCGATAGCAGTCTAAAAACACTCGTCCAGTGCACATTCTTTGCTCTTTGTGTTGGTCAGTGAGCATTTTTTGTACCCACCTTGCACACAATTGGTGATATCCTCTGTGAGTTTTTCTGTGACAATCACGTGGTCCAACATGCGAAAATTCATCAGCCACAACACTAATTGTCAATCATCGATCACATCACAGTTTTCGGTTCACTTGTTCAATGATTTTGTCGGTCTGAATACTGGGCCTGCCACTCCGCTCTTCATCACGCACATCTGTGCAGCCATTTTTAAAGTCTCAACACCATTGTCTAATCTTTCCTTCACTCATTACTGTAGGAACATACACTAAGCACAACTCCTGATGAATTTCAGCAGCTAAAGATCCTTTTGCATACAAAAATCAAATCTCAGTGCCCACTTCATGACTGACAGGAGAAATTATTGTCGTGGACATTGTGATCTGCATTCACCAGCAGGCGAACAACTACTGGATCAAAACAACAACTGCAGTGGTTTTGTAAATAGCCGATAGATGGCCCTGCATGCATGAAACTACGATCAAACCCACTAATATTTAAATATAAGCTGACAGCCCTTACTTTATGAATATGCCTTGTACATTCTTCATGCTAGCAGCAGTGAGGGCATTTTCAAATAAAAAAAAAATCCCTTTTGTTATCATCTCTTGCTGATAAGTCTGTCCACTCTCAAATTTTGTCAAAGTTTCACAATAAACATCTGTTACAAATTCCCTTTTCTTATTCAGAATGCTAAATGGTGAAAGGAAATTCCTTAAAAAATATATTTTTAACTGCAGTTTCAGTAATTACAATTTTCACAAAGAATGTAGAGTTTATTGAATGTGTCTATTATAACAATGGAAATAAATACAAATACTAATAATCACTTAAAATTTATGTCAATGTTAAACTGAAAATCATAACAGATGGTCCAGCGACGATAACATGTTGCCAAGGAACATAGAAGGATGGATGCATTTCATTTATCATCAGAGATCATAATTTCTAAATCACTTATTTTCAGACATGACACAAATTATCAATTATTTATCGTTAATAAATAAATTTAAAAGATCAACATTTTAATTATGCAGCTAAGTTAGTATCAAATGTCTTTCTGGTCATCTGGCACTGATGATATATACATTGCACAAAAATAAACGATGTTTTACTAATGTACTTCTACTCATTTTTAATATGAGACTGTAAATATCAATCTTGAAAGTTTTTTATACAATAGTGATGAATGAAATAACTTAATTTTTTCACAATATTCTTTCCAAAATCTGCAATCTTTGATAATTAAAAAAAAACAATCCTATAATAATCAAACAAGAATAGATAAGAATGGTAAACATTACGATTATGATAAAATAATAATATCAGAATTATGATAAAAATTAGAAATAACATTACAATTAAATAAAAAAAATCCCTTTCGGCACACCGGAAGGCGGAGGTAGATTTCACCTGTGCTAAATAGAGGATAAAAAAGATTTCCACCTTAAAGTTAAGAAAGACTTCAAATTTACTCAATAAAACAATGGTTGCACGTGAAAAAAAGTGACAAGCCCTATCTTGAATTCCAGCAACATTTTGGTCATCCCTTGCCGTAAGGGTTGGTCATATAAAGAATTGTAACAGACAAAAGTTTCAGGCAAAGTTTAGAGGACTAACGACCACTTTAAACCGATTCAATAATGTGCCTGTTAAGAGAGGTATGATTGTTTTTGTCTTCAAAACCCCATTTTTTTCACCCCCTGGGCCAATGGTTGGTAATATCAAAAAACTTTACTTATATAAGTTTTAGGCTCTTATCTAAGGAATAGTAAGAACTTTAAATGAATTCGATATTTTACTTAATAAGAAAGTTATAGCGAAGAAGCTTCCCCTATTACCACCCCAATGGTCCAATTTTGCTCATTAATGAACTTCAGCGAGATTTTGGATCATTATATTTTATGTATCAATTTGGAAGTGACTGGCACAAAATTACGATAGTTATCGTGTCCACAAGAAAGTTAAAAAAAAAAAAAATATATATATATGTATATGTAAACCATTGAACTGATGGTGGTTTTGGGGGTCTGGAGGATATGAAATGCGAAGATATGTCAAAATTTTCTGGAAGTCAAATCATACCCATTACAATAGGTAGGTTTCTACCTATTGAAATCTACCTAAAAGAAATTGCAAAACCTAACAACAGTTCTCCAGTAGATTTGATTTCAAAACAGTTAGCATTAAATCACTTTACTAAAATCTAACATCTAAATAAAGAATAGAGTGTAGTTTGCTACATTACAATAAACTAATATTGTTTAAAAATATATCAATCTAACCGAAAAAATGCTTTAACATGATTTGGATCAAGTTGTAATGCTACATGACAATCTCTTAAAGCAGCATACATATCACCAGCCCTGTAACAAACAAAATGAAGAAATTAAACAAAATAATAGGATTCATATATGTCACAATAAATGATCAATCCCTTTCTGTTACTTAAAACTAATTGGAATGTGTAATAATTTATGTATATTTTAACATGTTGAAAAATTCAGCAGCATCTTACCATATTGAAGTGAACAAGGTGCTACTTCAATCTTTCAGTGAAATTGCAGAGCCATTAAATTAGGATTTAAAGTTTTTATGTAACTAGTAAAACTAAAAATATTAAAGATTGTATTTATGACAAATTTGGAATTCATTTAAAAATCAATAAACTCCTTTCTTAATTATTCTCTGAAGAAGAGGTTTCAGAAAATGTAATAACCCTAAAAACGTCATCAACCCCTATTGATCTACTTTGTGCTATTGTAAGTGCCTTCCCTTCTATAGAAATATTTTCTGATACAGAAATTTTCCTTCATGTTTTAAGATGACCACAGAGAAGCTTTTATGTAAGAAGGGTGGTCATCCTCATCTCATTATTGCACTCATTTTTAAAAATGTTGGAGAGATTAGCATACAAATTTGTAAGAAAATATCTAGATGAATGTAAAACTCTTTTACCTAGTCGGTTTGGGTTTGGTTTTGCTACAGATGCCAGATGCCCTTGGATAATTTATTTCAGACATCTACTCTTCTCTTGACTGGGATCTAAAGGCAATAGAGGTTTTTCTTTGGCCTTACCAGCCTTAGATGCAATCTATCATCAGATTTTATTAAAGAAGCAAGTGCCCCTGGGGCACCATTCAGAAATTTGGGAGGGGGTGCAATGAGGTACCACGTAATATCTCGGCACCACTTGTCTGATTTTCATGATTCAAACAGAATGTGTATTAGCAGGTTGAGCACTAACTGTTTAACAGCTCAGTTGTACACTCTTGATCGACTGGCTCTTGGTTATATGAAAATTATATAATTTAGCCCTATGTTTTAATTGCATTCGCACATTGTAAAACGTACCAATCCGATCTTTTGCTAAATACACTCAAACCTGTAACTAGCACAGTTGTAAAATATAAACTTATAAAGATTAAAAAGTAGAAAATAAAAAAATATATAAAAAACTTTTAAAAACCATTTAAATTAAATGCACTAAAAGGTAAAAAAAAATTTTAGAACGGTATCTCAGAATGGATCTGACAACAAGCTATGATGGTAATATGTAAGATTATGCAAAAGTCTTAGCTTCAAATTAAAAATTTTTTGTTTTTGCTAATTTTTTCATATGCATGATGAATGGCCTAAAGAGTGGGGTGCTCATGTTTGGTGTTTTAAAAATTTTTTTTACATATTTTTTATTTTACTTTTAGTATTTGAAAATAAGTAAGTTAAATATTTGTGTATTGTTTTATTCAGTTAGGAATTTATTTATTTTTTTATATAAATATAAGACTAAAAATAATTAAAAAATTTATGATGTGAATTTGTTTATTGATTGGAATAAACATTGGTATACAAAAATTAGTTAAATTAAAAAATTACAATATATATAAAAAAAATTATACCATATATATATATACTGTAAAATTTATTATACTTGTCATATACTGTCTTCCATGAGTAACATATTATAACCCAGTGCTAGCTAGGGAACCATCACCTAGATCAGATCTGTGTGCCAATTAGGCTTGGACAAGCTATACTTGATTAGTAGTTAATATACAGATATTTGTATTTTTAAGTTTTAACTTTTTGGTTTGTAATTCTATTTAACTCTAATTATTATAACTGAAATTATAATTTTATACATGTATTATTTACTATAAGTTAACAAAATAAGGTTTTCAGTGTACATCAATAAATAAATTTGTAAAAATGAATAAACAGTAATGCTAATTAATTTTTTTTTTTAATAATGTTAAACTATTTTCTGGCCTAGACATAATGATACACAATAAAAAGTCATATCATCTCGGTATACCCCCTACATCCTACACACCTAACAATTTGTTTTACATATTCCAAACATTACTTTCCTGCACCATTTTTTCCTTCTACCTGTACCTACAACATTAAAGCGACTATTCCAGGATGCCTTAATATGTGGCCTATAAATCTGTCTCTTCTTTTAACTATATTTTTCTAAATGCTTCTTTCTTCATCGATTTGCCGCAACAACTCTTCATTTGCACTTTATCCACCCATCTGATTTTTAACATTCTCTTATAGCACTGCATTTCAAAAGCTTCTAATCTTTTCTTCTCAGGTACTCCAATCATCCAAGTTTCACTTCCATGTAAAGCTACACTCCAAACATATACTTTAAAAAATCTTTTCCTGATGTTTAAATTAATTTTTGATGTAAACTAATTACATTTCTGACTGAAGGCTCGTTTTGCCTGTGCTATTCGGCATTTTATATTGCTCCTGCTTCGTCCATCTTTAGTAATTCTACTTCCCAAATAACAAAATTCTTCTACCTCCATAATCTTTTCTGTTTCTATTTTTAAACTCAGGGGTCCATCTTCGTTATTTCTACTACATTTCATTACTTCCATTTTATTCTTGTTTATTTTCATGCAGTAGTTCTTGCATAGGTCTTCATCCATGCCGTTCATTGTTCCTTCAAATTCTTTTTACTCTTAGCTAGAATTACTATATCATCAGCAAATCGTAGTATCTTTATCTTTTCACCTTGTACTGTTACTCTTTTCTTTCTTTTTCCTGTTTAGCCTCCGGTAACTACTGTTTAGATAATTCTTCAAGAGGATGAATGAGGATGATAAGTATGAGTGTAAATGAAGTGTTAGTCTTGTACATTCTCAGTTCGACCATTCCTGAGATGTGTGGTTAAATTGAAACCCAACCACCAAAGAACACCGGTATCCACAATCTAGTATTCAAATCCATGTAAAAATATCTGGCTTTACTAGGACTTGAACGCTGTAACTCTCGACTTCCAAATCAGCTGATTTGGGAAGCCGTGTTAACCACTAGACCAACCCAGTGGGTTTGTACTCTTACTCTGGATCTAAATTGTTCTTTAACATCATTGACTACTAGTTCTATGTAAAGATTAAAAAGTAACAGGAATACAGAACATCCTTGTTGGACTCCCTTTCTTATTACGGCTTCTTTTTTTTATGTTCTTCAATTATTACTGTTGCTGTTTTGTTCCTGTAAATGTTAGCAATCGTTCTTCTATCTCTGTATTTGAACCCTAATTTTTTTTAAATGCTGAACATTTTATTCCAGTCTACATTATCAAATGCCTTTTCTAGGTCTATAAATGACAAGTATGTTGGTTTGTTTTTCTTTAATCTTCCTTCTACTATTAATCTGAGGCCTAAAATTGCTTCCCTTGTCCCTATACATTTCCTGAAACCAAATTGGTCGTCTCCTAACACTTCTTCCACTCTCCTCTCAATTCTTCTGTATAGAATTCTAGTTAAGATTTTTGATGCATGACTAGTTAAACTAATTGATCTGTATTCTTCATATTTATCTGCCCCTGCTTTCTTTGGTATCATGACTATAACACTTTTTTTGAACTCTGACGGAAATTCCCCTTTTTCATAAATATTACACACCAGTTTGTATAATCTATCAATCGCTTCCTCACCTGCACTGCGCAGTAATTCTACAGGTATTCCGTCTATTCCAGGAGCCTTTCTGCCATTTAAATCTTTTAATGCTCTCTTAAATTCAAATCTCAGTATTGTTTCTCCCATTTCATCCTTCTCAACTTCCTCTTCTTCCTCTATAACACCATTTTCTAATTCATTTCCTCCGTATAACTCTTCAATATATTCCACCCATCTATCGACTTTACCTTTCGTATTATATATTGGTGTACCATCTTTGTTTAACACATTATTAGATTTTAATTTATGTACCCCAAAATTTTCCTTAACCTTCCTGTATGCTCTGTCTATTTTACCAATGTTCATTTTCTCTTTCCACTTCTGAACACTTTTCTTTAACCCACCTTCTTTCACTAGTTTGCACTTCCTGTTAATAGTATTTCTTAATTGACGATAGTTCCTTTAACTTTCTTCATCGTTAGCGTTCTTATATTTTCTGTGTTCATCCATCAGCTGCAATGTATCGTCTGAAATCCAAGGTTTTCTACCAGTTCTCTTTGTTCCGCCTAGGTTTGTTTCTGCTGATTTAAGAATTTCCTTTTTAACATTCTACCATTCTTCTTCTACATTTTATACCTTATCTTTTTTTACTCCGTCCTCTTGCAATGTCCTCCTCAAAAATCTGCTTTACCTCCTCTTCCTCAAGCTTCTCTAAATTCCACCGATTCATCTGACACCTTTTCTTCAGGTTTTTCAATCCCGATCCACATTTCATTATCACTAAATTATGGTCGCTAACAATGTCTTAGTTGATTTCTAAATCTTTGCTTAACCATGATAAAATCTATCTGATACCTTGCAGTATCGCCTGGCTTTTTCCATGTGTATATTCTTCTATTATGATTTTTAAACTGGGTGTTAGCAATTACGAAATAATAATTCATGCAAAACTCTATAAATCGGTAGTTTTCCATTGCTTTCAGTTGCGCAGTATACAGAGGATTGAGTAATGCTGATATGGTCGTTTAAGTCATTCTGACCCTATGCCCTTAACAACTACTGATAGAGCTGCTACCCTCTTTCAGGAAACATTCCTTAGTCTGACTCTCAACAGATACCTCTCTGATATGGTTGCACCTTCAGTCCAGTTATTCTGTATCACTGAGCACTCAAGCCCCCTCACCAACGGCAAGGTCTCATGATTCATAGAGGGAGACCAATTAACTAAGAAGTAGAAATTAGACAAACATACAGTACACAACAAATAATTTAAAATTAATTTTTGACAAAGTCTTTATTAAAAGAGTCACAGAAAGTAATGTTTATTTTAGTTTTTTTGTAGATAAAAATAGTAATACCAGTAGAGTTCTGGGTAAGACAGTAAACAAGTCTGATCAGATACAGCTCTTTATGGGCTGGTCTCACTCAACTAATTATCAGCTAGATATAACAGTAAAATCTAAATTCCAATAACTATATAAGTACATTTCTTGGCTGATATGGATTACTGCATACAAATAAGTTAAAAAAATTCCAAATGGTAACTTTGAAAGTGTATTTCCTTCAATGATGGTTTTTTTTCATAATATATAATAGGGAATATAAAAATAGGTTGCATACAGTATGGCTTGTCAGACAAAGTATTGTACCAATTCAGTTTTGTTCAGCATTATTTCAAGCAATTACAAAATCTACACTCCTTTTCTACAATACTGATTGCAGCTGATATGTCTGCATTATTTTTACTACCTTGTACTAAGTAAAGGTCGTATTGTGATAGTGAAAAATTTTGATTTTCAGATTTCAAAGGAAATATCCATTCTGATTAGTTTTGGCATACATATACCTGACCAAATCAAAGGAGCAACAAGATATATGGCATGACAGAAGTGCTGTTACACAATATTATTAAACTATACTAACTTCCAAAAAATTATTGAAGTAAACGTCTGCATTCACACTTATATGTAAAATTATTTATATTAATTTCAATAATTAAATGTTTTAGTATACTTAATTCATATGGGAGAGATTTATATAAAAATAAATTGTGATAAAACATTAATTTCAAATAAATATATTATCAATTATTTGAATCTAAAAACAAAATTTTTTTCTTACCAATTTCTTTTCATGTAAGCAGCAGCTCTATTACCATATAATACAGCACAATTAGGATAACGACATATTGTTTCGTTATACAGACTAATAGCATGACTGAAAACTCCATTTTCAAAATACATATTTGCCTGAAAAAACATAAATATTCAAAATAATTTTAACCAGCAAAAATTTATTCTATTATTATTATAGGTATTCAAAAAGTAACGCAACCTTATGGGAAAATAAGGTTAAGTTACAAAGTAGCTGAAAGTGACCTCCAGTATGCAATTCACATATAATTGAATACAATGTTGCATGCTTATGTTGTAACGCTTGTTGAGGAATTGCAACAACACATAGTTCAATTTTGCTCTGCAATTTGGGAATGGTGTGAGGATGAGTTCTGTAAGCAGCATTCTTAAGGTATCCCCATAAGAAAAGGTCAGGAGGGGATAAATCAGGAGATGAGGGAGCCAAAACCCTTTGAAATCACTTTTCCATGAAAACACTGATCCAAGAAAGCCATAGTGTTGTTGGTTGTATGAGTCAGCTTTGTCCTATTGAAACCATGTGTACCCTATCCGATCTGTAAGTACAGTGTTTACAAATTGTTGCACCACCTGTATATAGTGTTCACTGTTCACTATACCATGAAAGAATGATAAGATTTGCCTACATGACATTGCATATCAAACACCCACTTTTTGTCCATGCAACTAATCTGGATTTTCCATACACCATGTGTACTCATGTATCCATCAAAGTGGAACCATGCCTTGTCAGACCGAAATCAGTTGTCAAGTTCTTCCCCATCTGGCGTAACATAAAACATGAACCACTGACAGAAAGCTACATGTTTTCCAATGCTTGCAGGTAACAACTCATGAACAACATGAATTCTGAACGGATACATCTTTAAACGCTTGTGTAATGCCTTCTGAACACTACCAATGGAGAGACCAGACTGACTAGATAGGTGTAGCACAGACTTCTTGGGACTAACAGAATATGCAGCTTACAAGTCCATCAACTTTTCTGGTGTTAGCACTTTTGGTCGACCACTTTTGGCTGAATCTGTTACATTACCTATCTCTACGAACTTGTCATACAGCCGTTTGATGGAGGACTTGCTTGATACATCCATTCCATACTTTTATGTGAAGGCAATCTAGGTCTGGCCATAACTGGCACATTTAATGTATTAGGAGAAAATTAATATTCTCTGCTGCATTATGTAACCCATTATTTCTCAATTAAACATGCAGCAAAAGGAAAGATTCTTTCATAAGGTTGCATCACTTTTTGAACACTCTGTACTATTATTATTATTATTAAAAAGTATAATTTTGCAAATTCACATAAGAAACTTATTGCAAATAAGAGAGTAAGATAAATAAATGTAATACAATCTTGGAAATAACTGGATCTTTGGATTGAGGGTGCTATTAAGTAAATAATTTATATTAGAATTAATACAAAAGTAAAAGCAGATATTCACTTTAAACAAGGAGTGTAAACAGTTTTAAGCCTGTGCCATGTCTGCAAAAACAGGTTATATACCTGTTTCAACATTTTTTTGTTTCCAGTGTTGTTGTTTGACCACCGATCCTAAAATTATTACAATATAAACTTCACTTTTAAACAAAGCATGCGAAGAGTGGCTGTTCCAATGCCATCTTAAAACAGCAGTACAGTGAGACTCGCTAACTGAGCTTGGCAAACGGGTACTTACTGCCAATCAGTTGCAATGCATGCTTACAAATATGATTCTAGTTATCCAGAAATTGTAAAGCATTTGAAATCCATTAAAACTTAAAATCCATTAAGAGTGGCATGAGAGAAAAGATACTCTCATGATACTTTTCATGATTACTTTTCCATAATTTATACATTATTGAAGGTAAATAATTTACAGTAATAATGGTAAAGAGAAAAACAAACAATCTCTCAAAAACTTTCAAGGAAGACTACTCCTTCAAAAGAAATTTTTAAAACTCAGAGATTACAGCAATAAAAGTAAATGCAAGAACAAATAAAATGAAAATGTTCTGTGTCGGTGAGAATATAAATTCAGTTATATGTATTATAAAAAAATAGGGCAAGTACTTAAAAAATTAATAAGTCTAAAATAAGGAAGAGTAACTTCTTAAGAAGAGAAAGTTTAATATAATGGATTACTTATGTAATTCTATCAGCTCATACATCTGTTAATCAGGAAACTATTTCTGCAAATACATTATCAGAATTTTTTAATCAATGAAGCAACAACTGTATGAAACTAGGAAAGAGTATACTAGGAACCGTAAAGGAGTTCTTAGTCAGCAGCAGATTATTTTATAGATTTAGAAGACAAAATGTTATGTAACATTAACAATACTAGATGAAGCTGCAAGTACATGTTTCAATTAATTAAGATTACTTTAACACATGTTAATTCTTAGCTCAGCTCATCTAAAAAGTCAGTTTTGCTTGAATAGGCCTCTGCTGGAAACATATGCCATCATGGGCAAGTGTAGCCAAAAAAGAAAACAGTATTATGCTTTTAAGGCCCATAATATTACTGTTCATAAAAAAGGATGGTGAGTGGGTTTGTTTGTTGTATGTGCTCACATTTTTATTTTAGCTGCTATTGGCACAAAGCAGACAACAAATGATGGTGCACCATTCGGCTGCACGCAATGCACAGATTCATTTATCTAAAATTATATTTGTGTTTTGGGGATAAAAAAAGAAAACACTAGGGTTAGAGCTGTGTTAAAAAATCACAAGTCAAGAAACAGCTAAAAATGTTTAGGATTTTGAAGCTTAGGTTGTAAAAGTTTTTGTTGTTGTTGTATGCTAAATTCATGAACGTTATTTAGTTACTACTGACAAAAACATTTAACAAAATCATGTGTAATTAAACATAAACCATGTAACATTTTTGTGGTGAGCACACCTTTTTTCTAGTGCTTAATAATATTGTTTTATGAGAAACAAATCAATAAAGAGATTTATCAAAATATTGCAATTCGATATGAATTTTTGGACAATTAAGTTCACAAAAATATTCAAACAACTTCTAGGAGAAAACACCATTAGACCACTCTATAGCAGGAATTTTCTGAACCTGCAATAAACATGAAAAAAGAGGAATAAAAAATTAATTAAAAGTAATTAACTCTGGGTAAAGAGTATAGAATATTTTTGAACAATTACATATATGTAATGCAGATCATGCGCTACATTCTCATGTTAATTAACTACACAAGCAATACAATACTTACAGTAAGTTTCATATTTTCTATAACTTCTGGCAATTCTTGCTTTTTAGAACTAGGAGAAGGTTGAGGTGCCATATAACCATTGCTACCACTGTGAAATCCATTAAAACCATTGCTATAGCCATTTGATGTGCCACCAAATTCTGTAAAAAAAAGCTTAACAATTATTTCAATACAAATAAATAATTATAAAAATACTAATTATATGATACATCTACTATATATGATATGTAACTGTAACTAATTATTTAAAGTATGGAAAATTATTATGCACTTCAACTGTACTCTATCTTATAGATTTTACACATCTTGTTCACTTTGCATCAAAAGAAAGAATCAAAACAAAACCTATACAATTATAAGAAAGCAACTAATTAAAAACTGTTTATCTAAATACCACTACCAATATCATTTCATTTGTAAACACCATTTACAATATCTTTTAGTCTTTTTATACATATTATTAATATTCTGTGGTATTAAAAGTCTAACATCATATTTTCCCTTACATTAGATTTGCTTTACCATCAATAGTCTATAGTACATCTGAACCATAAGTTACAGTATTGATCTAGCGATTAATGATGGGAATAATAATTATTATTAGTTTCTTTAAGATTATATTTTTATTTCTTACTGATTAACATTAGATCTATGTGATTGTTGTTCATATGAACTATATTGATTTTTTAATGGTACGTTGTAGTATGCAATTCTGTAGTCAAACCTATTTTCTATTCATGAAAAGTTTTAAGTAGAATAGATCTATAAAAATAGTTATGCAAATTTAGGGACAAGAATGTCTATTGTATAGACATAGAAGAATTATGCTTTGTATAGTTTAAAATTCGAGTGACAATAAGGAAATTTAATAATTACTATGTGATTAAGCCTTAATTACATGATTCTAATGCAACGGAAATGATTTTATAGGAGAGATAGAACACTCCTCTACTTCTGGACCATTTAAATATGAAAAAGCAATTAGTATGAATAAAAATCTTCCAAACAATAACCCTTTTATTTTTTTTGCCAGTTTAGGGTGGCTTGAATGATACCGGAAATAATGTGGGATACATCAACCAACTGTTGCAGAGGAAAGCCAGTCCAGTAATGAAAAATGCCAAAAGACATTTTTAAGAAAGAATTTAAAATAAAATTACCGAAACTGAAGACTTCTGATTCAACTACTGATTTATTTTTTATGAAATAATTAAAAACTGTTACACTGTTTATTCAAAGCAAGCAATGTATCAATATTAATAAAAAGTATTTTTCAAACTTTTACATCATTTCAAACTTACTGTGTTTTAAAAAAGTGACAGTATTATTTATATTTTAGAAGTGTAATATTATTGTAGTTTATTAAAAAGGTAAGTTCAGTTATAAAGAATTTTAAAGTGAAAATCTAAGTGCATTTTAAATCATCATCATATAAGTATGCCTGATATATTAATTTATTGTCATTATAAATGTATGAATATTATTTTATTTAAAATATTTGGTTTCATTTATCAGGATTTTTTTGGTTGTTTGATACTATAAATGAGTTTTAAACCAAAAAATTCAGCTTTTATGTAACTATCATTGCATAATGTAAAATTCCTTATTATCACGTAAACTTGCAAGATTTATCTCTTTCTATCTATTCTTGAATCTAAAGAAATGGCTCATTGTATCAAATTCTCTAATAACAGTACGTGTCAAATTTTCTAAATCGCTATTTTGAATATTTGTATAGAAAATGTGAAATAAAATTGCGTAATAGGCCTAAAATATTGTTACGCTAAGTGCATTGAGGTTAAGGGAGATTATACTAAAAAATAAACATAATTCAACTTCGGCAATTATTTTTGTTTAGATTTACCTAACTTAGCAAATGGCTATTTTAATTTTTATAATAAAAGAAGTATTCTGAACATTTTTTGGTTAATAGTGTTTTTTTCAAATACCAAGTGATCATTTGAAAAGTTATCACATTTATTTTTCAACAGCTATCAGTTCCATCATATTTTTTTTGCAGGAATGTATACCATTATCGGGAGGAACCTATTAAAATTATTTTCAAATGGGTGGAACCCACCCTCTCTCCTACGTTTACCCCAACTCGAAGGTTTTAAATTCGCAACGGTAGCATTTAATTATATTAATTGACAACCGGAAAAAATAATATATTTTTGTGAAAAGAAAATTAAAATCCGCCCACCCCTTCGTTCGGTAGGTGAAAAAACCCATTTAGGGTAGAACTTTTTTAAATTTCAGTCCAACGGGTTAAAACTGTGATAACTATTTTTTAAAGTCCCACAAAACTTTTTTTTTTTTAAATTAGACGATGTGGCTTGTGACAACTTATTGGAAGGCCCTTTGGATGACAAGTAATTTTGTACAAATGAAATAAAAATTGGTTCACCGGTATTGAAAGAATGATTATAAATGTAGTGTTTTTAGGTTACGTTGGGATACAGTGTTACTGACCCAAAGCATTAGGTCGGAAATTGTCCGTTATTCTTAAAAATATGGGCTTTAGGTTTCTCCAACATTGAAAAAAACGTACCGGTAAACACAACATTATAACATCAGTTAAACAATATGAGAAACCAACGATATGGTACCTACTTCTTTGCTGGCAACATGTTGAAAAATTGATTACCTTGTTATAACCGGTTATAATTTTCTGCCAATTATTGGGATCTTAGTTTCTATGGTAAATTTTTACAAATTGTTTTCTTTCATATTGTATAAAATTAGTGGCAAAAAGTATTTATTGTATTTATTTCATCATCATGTTTGATTTAAACTGTTGTAGTCTGTAGTTAAAATTGGCTTTTAGTTTATTATTGTTCTACCATTTGGCCTTAAATTTTTTGTCTTTAGTAAATTTGTCTCTCTAAACTGACTTACAATCTGAAAGAAAGGACTAAACTAATGGATTTAAATACGGAGAACAAAATGAATGTTCTAGAAATGTCCAAGCGTTTAATGAACGGCATCAAATAAAAAGTTTCACACTGTTACATTTTAAAACCTATAAAAAAATTCCAAGAACGGGATCTGTCATGAATAAGAAACATGCAGGGCATAAGGTTTTAGACGAATTAACTCTGGTTGAAATATTGGGAAATGTAGTAGCAAATCCTTAGACCTCAGTTCGTAAAATATCCCGTGAAACTACATTATCCCGTTTTCAGTACGTTAAAATAGAATAAATTTTTACCGTATAAAATTCAAGCGCATCAAGCACTGAATGAGGTTGATTTAGATAGATGCCAATCCAATGGAATATAACTAAAGCGACTTTAATAAAAGGAAATTGTGAATTTTAACAAAAACTTTATTATTGTTTACAGGAACAAGGGAACCATTTTGAACAAATTATTTAAAAATTGATACTTTTATTTTATCCAGGTAAAAAAAAAGTGTAAAACAAGGATGTTCCCTATCTCCGTTAATTTTTAATCTTTACATGGATCTAGCAGTTAATGATGTTAAAGAACAATTTAGATTCAGAGTAACAGTACAAGGTGAAAAGATAAAGATGCTACGATTTGCTGATGATATAGTAATTCTAGCCGAGAATAAAAAGGATTTAGAAGAAACAATGAACGGCATAGATGAAGTCCTACGCAAGAACTATCGCGTGAAAATAAACAAGAACAAAACAAAAGTAATGAAATGCAGTAGAAATAACAAATATGGACCGCTGAATGTGAAAATAGGAGAAGAAAAGATAATGGAGGTAGAAGAATTTTGTTATTTGGGAAGTAGAATTACTAAAGATGGACGAAGCAGGAGCGATATAAAATGCCGAATAGCACAAGCGAAACGAGCCTTCAGTAAGAAATATAATTTGTTTACATCAAAAATTAATTTAAATGTCAGGAAAAGATTTCTGAAAGTGTATGTTTGGAGTGTCGCTTTATATGGAAGTGAAACTTGGACTATCGGAGTATCTGAGAAGAAAAGATTAGAAGCTTTTGAGATGCGGTGCTATAGGAGAATGTTAAAAATCAGACGGGTGGATAAAGTGACAAATGAAGAGGTATTGCGACAAATAGATGAAGAAAGAAGCATTTGGAAAAATATAGTTAAAAGACGAGACAGAGTTATAGGCCACATACTAAGGCATCCTGAAATAGTCGCTTTAATATTGGAAGGACAGGTAGAAGGAAAAAATTGTGTAGGCAGGCCACGTTTGGAATATGTAAAACAAATTGTTAGGGATGTAGGATGTAGAGGGTATACAGAAATGAAACGACTAGCACTAGATAGGGAATCTTGGAGAGCTGCATCAAACCAGTCAAATGACTGAAGACAAAAAAAAAGAAAAAAAGTGCGTTTCATTTATTATTTCGTAAGAACACTTATTGTTAAAAACCTTCCTAACAGAATTAACTAATAAATGATTTAAACTTTATTTTTTGATAAACAATTATTCATTTATGAATTAATTTTTATTTTATTATTACGTTTCTGTGGTAACTTTTTGGACGCTTTTAGTTCAGTCGATTGCAATAAAAACAGGAGGTGCTCATCTAGATGTTACAACAGCTCTAAATTCAAAATTTCAACATCCTACGGGTAATCGTTTTTAAGTTATGCGAGATACATACGTACGTACAGATGTCACGCCGAAACTAGTCAAAATGGATTCAGGGATGGTCAAAATGGATATTTCAATTAAAATCTGAAAATCGAAATTTTTCGCGATCACAATACTTACTTTACTTCGTACAAGGAAGCAATAAAGTTTATAAAAATATAGCAATATAACAATATATATATATTGTTTATAAAAATCAAGATTTATTTAAATTTTATTATAATCATTCCTATATAATAGTCGTTATTTTACCTCTTGCTAATAGAGTTCTTTTTAGGAGGTTTATATAATGCAGCTAGCTGTTAATGCTTGATACTAATTTGTAGCCTTGAAGATATATCTGAAGGATTTCTCTGTAACTGATGACTACGATTTTAACGCTGTGTATTAATAATTTAATTTGGGTTTTTATTCCTTTTAGTGATATTTTATCACCGGAATGGTGTCCATTCGTATTTTTTTGGCACGTAATTAGTTTTTCTAAAGCAGAAGCCGGGTTTTTGCTGCGACTGTAGTAAACAAAGAGGCCATTACTCCCAACCCCCGGCTGAGCGCAATGCACCTGCCACGGTTTCTCAGGGAAGTGATTCTGCTCGTTTTTTACGAATAGTTACCAGTGCCTTAGTTTTAAGTGAATGTAGCACTGTGTAAGTATTATTATTATTTTATTGCCCAACTGTTGTAAATAGAATTCTATTGAATAAAGCTAACAATTTAGTTATATTTTTTTATCTTCAATACGATCTTGGTTATTCTGAGTGCAATTATATTCAAGAATGGCACTGAGATCCTCAAAAATCTACAGACTTTTAGACAATGATTTTAGTGATGCTGACGATGACATCGGAAGAAAAGCGTAGGACAATTTATTTACTTATTCCGGTTCGGATAATAAGAACCTTCGATCTAAATTTTGAATAGATCTACTTTCTGTTTCAATAAACGCTACAAAATCAAACTTACGTATTTTCCAACCGGTAGTTCTTGCAATATGGGCAACACTATTCCAGTTTATTATACACTTTTGTTATAGATTCTTTTATCACATCTATGGTAAGAGTCCATAAATAAAAATAATTTTAAAAATAAATCAGAAATATTTACATCTTTAATATCAATAGAATTTTCATATTAGAATATTTCAACTTTACAATTACAAATACTAAATAAAGTAAATTTTAAATAGATCTACTCACTGCTTTAATGGAGCCTACACAAATGTTACAGAAAAGTAATGTTATTAACCAAAGTATGAATTCAGGAAAGTTTTATATAATCTAAACCGCAGAATGGAAAATTTCGTAAGTGACTTTAAATAATTTTTGTATATTTTGAATTAAAAATATTTTTACAACACATCTTCTATATAATTATAAAAATAAGCTTTTTTGTGGAATTTTCGTAGTCTAAAACTGCTTTTTACCAGATGAATTGTTGATAGGAACGTACTAATGTAAAACCATAACTATTTCACAATCAGATCATTATTAATTATGATCTCAAAATAAAAGTTACTAAATACAAATTTAAAAAAATCAAACTTACATATTTTGCAACCAATGTCTGTTGCAGAAAAAGCAACACCTTTTTTGGTTTTTACACACCATCGTTACTGCTTCATTTACAATATCCATAACAGTCTCTGAGATAAAGATTTTAAAAATAAATCAGAAATATTTACATCTTATATATTAAAAGATGTCTACTGTGCAATTACAAAAATACTAAAGAAAATGTAGTAGTTAATTTTAAATACGTCTACTTGATATTTTAATAGAAGCTACAAAAAGCTTTCAAAAATGTGTAATTCTGAATTCAGGAATATTTTATATAATCTAGACATCTCAATCCCCCCCCCCCCCCCGAGGGGAGAAGATCCCGCCTCGAAGCGTGTCAGGTCGCTACAAACCGTTCCTTGCCAGTAATGGCTTTAACGGAGGACATCTTCTTGCCCTCAAATTGTAACACATTCCACAGTGTACAGCCCGGCCACGGGGAGATGCCACCGATGTAGATGTCCCTCGGGGCATCTACATCGGTAATTCGTCACGAGAGATAGTATTGAGCTCTGCCTTCCGAAGAAGACAGCTGACACCTAACCCTACCACGTTGCCCTCAGGAACTAAGCAAAAGCCCAACTCGCGGAGAAGAAGACCCCGCGCCTACCACAATCAGCCTAAACTATACTACGCCCCTAGTGGATAGATGCATCAAGAATGCCACGACAGCATATCTATCAGCAGATTCAGTCACCGCAACGGATCGTAAAGAATTCAAGCGATCGGAGTAAAGCCGCAAGAAACAATAAACCAAGTCCCAGAGGTCCTAAAGTTTGGTCCGTCGGGAGCTGAGTATAACCTCTAATCTCCCACTACAGCTCCAGTTAGGAGGGCTTCTCGGATTACACCCTGGTCGATCCCAACCGATTTCACCCATCACCCACATTAGGTGTGCACTCCGATCAGACAAATCGCCATGCTAAAGTTAGTAAATCGTGCACGGGGAGCGAACCCCTCGAGCACAACCTCCATTGAAACTAATCTGGCCGAGGCCGGTGCCTAAGCGCCGGCCTCGGCGCTGACCTCTGGCCAGTTAAACTGCCTGGGCGGTGCCCTAGCCACCCGAGAGTCCTACGGGACAAGGCCTCGCAAGCGCCAACACAGGTACGAGAAGCCACAGGCTAGTCAGTAATTATACAGCAGCGTAAGCTGCTAGGATACCTACACTCTGCCAGGCCGACACCATCAAGAAAATGCCGCTACCCAGACAAGTCTGGGACTGAAAAACCTACCGCCAGATCCACCTATGTCCAATGCGGAATCGACTCTGCAAGCAGAGCAACACCAACAGAAACCTGCGGTCGAGAAATAAAACCGCCAAAGAAGCGATTTGGCTTCGCAGTAAGAAAAATACAGCCTTCCGCATCAGAAATGAGGTGGATCATTTTGAAAGAACAACTAAACGACCTGGCAGATCGCCCAACTACAATGAGCGGTGTTGAAAAACAACACCGAGACTCCAGCAACTATCCTAACTGTGTGCAAACACAATACCCCAAAGAAGGATACTAACAGTCCTTACTGTTGACCGAATGCTTGCACTCTTTGCGCAACCTTTTACAGTTAACGGATGATGGAGCCTCGGCTTTCTGCGGACAGTCATCGCGCTTGTGACCTTCCGCGCCACAGTGCGCGTAGACTGACGCATACTTACAGAATTTGGCCCTGTGACCAAAACGACAGCACTTGAAGCACCTTTACACATCAATGTACTCCTTAATCCTACAGGAAGTAAAATCGACATACAATCTACCCTCAGACACAAATTTTTGAAAGAGACCAGCGCCAAGTTCAACAACGCCATGATACCGCTGAGGCTCACGGCGGCCGGTCTTGAAGAGTAGCCTATACTCTTTTGCAAAAGCAGTCTCATCCAACTCGGTGTTCTGCTCCCTCACGAGAAACAAAACCTCCTTATCAGAAAACCGCCGGTCAATGTTGTAGACAATGACCCGCGGCCTACGCTTGCGCTTGGGGTCGACCTGGACCTCAAGCTTTTTCGCCTCCGGAGACTCCTGGATGACTCGGACTGTCTCCTTGTCATTCGCAACCACTACCAGACCCTTGCTGGTCTCTTTGATTTCCCTAATCTTGAGATACTTTCGGTTACTACGAAGAGCAACCTGAAATTCCTCCTCGAGTTGTCTACTAGTTTTAGTAGACACCTCAGGCTGATTTACAAAAAGAACCTCGGGCTGCTTGGAAGCCTGACTAGCCTCACGCTTCCCTTTAACAACATCGGCGAAACGCCTTTGCTGCCTCGGAGCAGGCGTCGGGACACTAATAACTTTGACCTCAGCGGGCTTTGAGGCCAACTTCTCGTAACCATCTGCCAAGGCAGACAGCACACCCTTAACATGCCGCAATCGGGCAACATTCTGCCCCTCGCACTAGCGCTGACGCTCTTAGGACCTTCAATAAAACTGAAGAGATAGTCTAAGCTCTGTCGAGCAGCCGCCAGCATAGCCTCGGAGCTCCCAGGTTCTCCCTGGGAAGCCACGAAATCCTCCACCAAAGGATCATTAACACACTCCCGAGTGGGAACCCTAACCATCTCTACCTCAGAGAGCTCACTCTCCGAGCAAAAGGGAAACAGTGAAACCTCCGCTCTCCTCTTGCGCCCAGGCCGAACTACCAGCTGGTCATCTAAACCGGCCAGAGATACCCTAGCCTGCCTACTATCGGGTCGAGACATACTCGCTGTCTTCCTTCTACAAGAAACTCTGGGCGAATCCACGTATGTGAGCGAGCCACGGACAGCTGGGGACCTTCTTTATTCCCCTGTCACTCTTTGTACCTCTTAGCCGCTTCTGGATCGATCGAGTGCAATACGGAACACGTACGGCACAAAACCACGGGTAACGGCCCTCGCTCTAAAAAGAGCGCAAGCAGGACTAGGGAAAGCCAAAAATATTCCCTTGCTTGTAACGGGGACTTACAACCAGAAGTCGTTGCCACCTTTCAGCCCCGATGAGGCAGGTACGCGTCGTATAAAACTACTCCGATCACTTCCCAAAGAAAGTGAAATAATGAGTCTAACTTGGAAAGCACTAACTGTGATCTCAATAGCTCTATTCAGTAAGACTGAAACCACTGGAAGGTCCACACTCGACCGGCAGCCAAAAAACACCAAATAGCAATCTAACCACAGTACTCTGGACGCACTTCAGGAGACCAGAGTATCTATATAATCTAGACATCTCAATTCCCCCCCGAGGGGAGAAGATCCCAGCCTCGTAGCGTGTCAGGTCGCTACACCACCCCCTCCGTTCCTTGCCAGCAGTGGCTTTAACGGAGAAAATATATAATCTAGACAACAGAATTTAACATTTCGTAAGCGCCTTTGAATAATTTTTGTGTATTTTGAATTATTAAAATATTTTCACAAAATATTTTTTATAGCGGTATAAAAGTACGCTTTTCTGCAAACTTTTTATAGTCTAAAACTGCTTTTTATTAGAAGAATAGTTAGTAGGAACATACATACTACTAAAGAAGTAGTAACACCGTAACTTCTTTCACATTTCGATCAGCATTAATTCTAAATTACATAGCAGAGTCTGTTGCAGAATGGGCAACACGTTTTTAGTTTGTTATCAAACAACATTATTGGTTCTTTTACCATAATATGGTAAATAAAAGGGGAATTTTAAGAACAAGTCAGAAATATTTATAACATAAATATCAATAGAATTTTAATATTAAATGATTCCTACTTTACAATTAAAAATACTAAATAAAATGAAATACTAAATTATAAATAGATCTGCTTACTATATTAATAGAAGCTACAAAATTAAACTTACATATTTTCCAACCAGAGGCTCTGGTAATATGTGCAAAACCATATCAGTTTGTTATACACTATCGTTATTGCCTCTTTCACCGCATCTATGGTACAGTCCTCTGAAATAAAATAACAATTTTAATAATAAATAATAAATTCCCTGCGGTGGAAGAAGTGAAAGTGTCATTTGTACGACTGAACATCATCCGTTTTCAAAAGGTTAGTATATTGCTACGCGACAATATATATTAGCTAAGTAAAAAAATCTAACGGGAAACGGCTTCTTCTTAATTCTCCGTAGCGAATTCCTAGCCGTAACTCGATAGAATCTGTTTTCGGACATACGTTAATAGAACTTTTTTTCTTAATTTCAAGCTATAGAATCGGTTCCCAAATTATTTCTTTTTCCTCCTGAATCATTTTGCGTATATACTCGTGTACGTATAGATTCTAACCGTTTTACGGTGAGAATACATATGAGAGAAAAATTGTCACGTATGTTAATCCCAAGGGGAGAGAAAAATAGAAAATGCAATACTGAAAAGCTGAAGCGTAATGATAACGTGATAATATTTGAGGAAAGTATGGAGAGGGGACTACAACCTCGGATTTGTGTGGTTTGGTCGATCGATAAGGCCTGGGGAGAGATAAAGAATTGTACGATACAGGTATCGAGGATGAATTGGAAGAGAGGAAGGAGGAGCGTAACAGCAAACGGTTCGACGAAGGATACAGAGAAGCAGTGAACAGAAAGAACGAAGCAAGAGCAGGTATGTTGCGCAGGGATAAGACTAAAAGGATAGAAATTTATAAAGAATTAAGAAGAGTAGCTGGTAATATCTGCAGAAGGAAATAAAGAAAATGGCAGCAAGTGTATGTCAAAAGCGTAGAAAGATGGCTACACAAAACAATAGTAGAGGAATGTGTAGGAGAATAAAGACACTGGCGAGGAGTTATCAAGCTAGACTTAATCTGTGTAAAGATGAGAATAGATAGGCGATGGGTGAAGAGGATAGGATATTGAAAAGGTGGGCTCAATTTTATGGAGAAAAGCACAACAAAGTGGAAGCGGCGCATGAAACAGATAGCATAGTGTCGGTGAAGCCGACTGCAGAATTTCCTAGTATCCAGGAGGTTAAAAAAGTATTAGCGAGTTTGAAATGTAGTGAAGAGCCAGAAAGAGACTCCATTCCAGCAGAATTCTTCAAATACTGAGGTCAGAGACTGATGCAGTCAATACATGAACTTGTGACATGCATATGGGAACAAGATAGATTACCGAGTGATTGGAAAATGAGAATTATTTGTCCCGTTTTTAGAAAAGGACACAGATTAAATTGCGATTTCCGCAGAGGTATAACTCCGTTGAACATTGCGTAAAAGATATTCTCATCATTTGTTTTGAGAAGTTTGACGATCTATGCTGAGGAAATAATAAGCGAATCGTTCTGTGGCTTCAGGAAAAACAGAGGAACCACGGACCAAATATTTATGATGCGGCAGTTGATGGAGAGGTGCTACAAGTAGAATGTTGACCTGCATTGCATATTTGTTGATTTTCGGCAAGTAAGTCTGTCTGGCTGGGTCTCGAACTCGATCACCCGGGCGACTCGGTACTTGGTGTGTTAAGCCTCGCGGCTACACCAATCCGCGGATGTACAAGCAAAATTTGTCCTATATAAGTTATGTAATTACATAAGTGTAGTTAGTGCCGACCGTCGCCGCTTATACCACCACATCCGCGCGAATTAAATACAGTATGCGTGCGCGCTTTAATTAGAATCATTGAATTAAATAAACGAAAAAATACATTTAAATATAATTATAAATATTCTAAATTAAGTTTTATGTGTGTGTGTGTGTGTGCTCGCGCGCGCACACACACACACACACACACACACACATGTATGTAAGCTGTGCGTCAAAAACAACCCACAGTTTTAGGACTTTCCCGGAACGCGGCTTTATCTGAGTCCTACAACTGTGTTGTCAGTTTTTTCTTTCCTATGATAAAAAACCGAAAAAACATTTCTCTTGAACTACCAGAACATATGGACAAAGTTGTATGAACCGCTCAATTTTTTACAAGCGGTCGAACTTCAGTGATTGGCCAACACCGTTCTGGACTTCCAACTCCATCGCTTGAAACTCAGATAGTCTTTCTCATGCAAGAAGATAAACGAATTACGGTTCAGATTATAAATGAAAGATTACAAGTTTCAGTACACTTCATAATATTATACCGACAAACTGGAATAACGTAACTCAAGCGTAAGATTAGTTCCGAGAAAGTCGACAAATTACCATAAGGAGACACAGTTTAACTTGTAACGAGTCATGAATTCATCATTATGAACGGGAATCTAAAAGACAGCATAAAGTAAAAGCATACGAATTTTTGGGATGCAAAAACCTCGATTTTTGTCGATTTTCTAAAAAATCAACGAAAAATAACCAGCGTATTATTCTCTGACGTGCTTATTAATAAATTTAAGCCAAAAGAGTTGAAAAACGCCCTGGATCTCAGCGCAAAGGCCATAATTCTACTTCAATATTAACTCAAGATTATTAGCAGACACTATCTCCCAAAGCTGATTAATGCCGTATCAGTTTTACACTATTCATTCCAAAAAAATGTCCGACAACAATTCCAGCAAAATTATTATAATATGATTATCAGATTTAAAATTTTTTAATTCTAGAAAACAATGTACGATAAAAAAATTTAATATATTAAATTACGAAGAGTTTGAAAAAAAATGTAAGAGTAAATAAAATACGCAATATATTATCAGAAATTTGTTGATCACTGCAAAGACGAAGTTCAAAAGATTGACTGAATACAGCAGTAGGATATTCGTTTATGGCGTCAGTAAGCAGCTAATCATATATCGTTGACTCGGGAAGATGTATTGATGTTGTAAAACAATTACAATCTCGATACAATTTGGAATAATGAATAATCGATTCTCTTTTTCTACGTAAACCATGGCGGTTCTTCGTTGCTACAAAATGTACATCTTATTATTACATTGATGAAGTATTTAAAATTGTATAATATCTACGTATACTACCACCTAATGTATAATATCTGTAAAAGTAATTGATTTATTTAAGATTTTTTATATAAAAAAATCCTATAAAATCTTTCCCCTCACCGCATACAAATGTAAGTTAAATGTTTTACCGATTAGTTTGTAACCGTCTGAGTTTTGTTTCAATGAAACGCATAAACTCTTGTTCAAATTTAACACATAAAATACAGAAAGTACAGAGTGTCCCATATAAAACGCAACCCGACCTTATATTGGTAGGTATTGAAATAATAAAAAGGCATGTTGAAATGTAAATGTAATTTTTATTATTACCATCCATTACCTTACATTTAGAGTAAATGTTGGAAGTGGCCGCCATCTTCTTGAATACAATTCTTTTTACAGAGTTTCTTGCAACTTTTTTCAAAGTTTGTGGCTGGATATTTAATACAGCTTGTTCAATATTGACTTTTAATCGTTCAAGTGTTCGTGGTTTGTCGCTGTAGGCTTTTTCTTTGAGGTAACCGCCGCAGTCAAATCTGGAGATCTTAGTGGCCACAAGCCTCGACCGATAACACGATTACCGAAGAATTCCTCGACGAAATCAGAAGTTGAACCTGCGTAGTGCGATGTCGCACCGTCATGTTGTAGCCGGCAGTGTCTGTCTTCCTCTTCCAAGAGTGTGATGAACCGAAATAAAATATCCTGATATCGTTCTGCGTTAATGATGTACTCGAAAAAAATAGGACCTATTATTTTCTTCCGCGATATCGCGCACCACACGCCCGACTTCTGCGGGTGTAATTGTTTTTCGTGATAAACGTGGGGATTTTCAGCGCTCCAAATTCGACTGTTTTGGCTGTTTACGTTGCCGTCCAAATGAAACCGTGCTTCATCTGTGAAAAATAACGAATCCATAACGTTAATTCCCTCGCGCAGAAATCGACGGAACCGTTGACAATATTGTAGCCGTTTTTCTTTGTCGGGCTCAGGAAGTCGATGAACCGTTTGAATGCGATAACGTCGTAATTGAAATCGTTTGGTCGCCCGATGAACAGTCGATTTAGAAAAATTAATTTCAGCAGACAAACGTCTGATCGATTTATTTGGCGAGGCGAGAAATCGGTCTTTGATTTCAACGACTGTATCTGGTATTCAACACTGACGCAGATCTTTTGTGTTCCTTGTTATTAACAGAACCGGTCTCTCTAAATTTTGCGACTTAACCTTAATACTGATGTTTTGTTAGGAGCCGGTTTATCTGGGTACTTATGGCGAAACAAATTTTGCACTGCAACCGCTGATTTCGTACTGAAGTACGACTCAACGATGAAAACTCGTTCATCTAGCGAAAACACCATATTGTCTCTAGCAATACACTGAACGCTATGGTCCCATTGTTGTTACTATCGGTAGTGTTGTACTGCGTCGCCGCGTTGTTCAGATGTTGGACGAATCCATTTCAGTAACGAGTAGGGTAGTAAGCTTGACTTTTGAAATTTCATGGATGAGTAATTGATGGGTTGCGTTTTATATGGGACACCCTATATTTTATATGTTAAATTAGTAAAATAATAATGAGAGTGCAGGCAAATACAGAGTGAGCAACATACTGTTTCAGTACTGTAAAAGTGTACAGTATTTAGAATGAATTATTTCTATGTTTTTGGATTTTAATGTTTACTCGTTTTTTTTTTTTAGATTTTATTAGAGTTTTACTATTAAACAAAAATAAATGGAATATAATAAAAAGTTACCGCGTTGTTAATTATTTTAAAGTATGAATTGGCCTCATTTTAACATTTTTAAATGAAAATCTCCACCTTTTTTCATAGACAATATCGATTTAAACAGGTGTACTGAATTTTATTATTTATTTTAAGAAATTAATTTCTTTTGAAAAACTCAACAGACGAAAAAACTGTAACATTTTCGGGTCGTATTCTCTTTTATTTACTTTTCTTTAAGCGATCGACTTTTTAAAATATATTTCAGGGATACTCAGAATAATACATACTGAATTGTAAAGTAATTTAACTTTCTTGTTTTTATACGTTATTTACGTATCACTGCTTCTAACTTTTGACATTATTATTTTTCTTCTGACTCGTTTCCTCAATCTTTCTCTCTCTTACGTTTTGCTTTTTAACCGTGTATAATTCAAACTGTTCTCTTAAATTCTCAGTCACAGAAGCTCGTTATTATTTAATTCGATTAAATTTAAAATAATTTCTCTTTTTTAAAAGAAAAGTAAAATAATTCCATTTGTGATAAAAGTACATAAAAGTTCTTCAACTAAAAATTAGTGGAAAGGAAACGTACAGGTTACAAAAATGAACTTCTGGCTGCTAAGCCCGCCCACGGCCTTACATAACATCTGGGAGAACGTGTTCGAGAAACCTTTTAACCCAAACAACAGAAGACACCAAGTCATCCTAACTCGGCTGAGGATTGGACACACAAAGCTTACCGCGTGCATCTGATTTAGTCTCCTCAGCAGAACTGTGAGGCGTACAACGTAAAATGATCCGTATACAAGTTACTCAGTGTTCGCCCAGTGTTCAGTAAATTGCTCAGTGTTCGGGTCTGTTCAATAACAATTAAACCTGGGTTCAGATGTGAAGTGTTTTGTCAACCACAACAAATACACTTTTCCTTTTTTTTAACCTCCGGGTACACCATTAGTTATTCCTTCAGAGGGTAAAATGAGTGATTTGTAGCGCGTGTAAAAATGCCATGCCTGACCGGGATTCGAACCCGAGACCTCCGGATGAAAGGCCGAGACGCTACAACTCGGGCCACGGAGGCCAGCACGTGAGATCCCGTACGGAATACTATGTGCACAGTGAAAATAGATTAGCGGTGATGTGTTTACGGCTAGATATTGACTATCTAATGAGTAGATATATAATAGCTACATGATTATCGTTTAATTATGTACGATTATGTAGTTGTATTTAAGTCGCTAATGACTATTATCGTTGATGCGACTATAAATAAAAGTATTAAAAAAATGTTCTATTTATAAATACTCGAGCAGAAATTAGTATATATCATCTTAATGCGAAATGTCAAATTTTATCTGAAATTATATTAAAGTTTTAATAAAGAAAATTTTCTGTTTAAATGAATCTGCAGGACTTTTAAACGGTGCTATCCGTTTAAATCATTGATTCCAACGTGGTCCAGGTGGACCCTCAGGGGTCCACGGGAGATTCGACGGGGGTCTACGTTGGCGTGACAAAAAAATGGGGGTTCACAATTCGTAAGCGTGGGTCCACGAAAATTCATCTGGTTTCGATAGTAAAGAACTAAAATGTTGGCTTGACTTTACGTATCAATCTAGGCAGATAATGTTTTGAGAAGCTCAGCGACTGTTACTTGTAAAAACTTGCATATTCCATATTCAGTACAACGAACGTGTCGAGACTTGCAAAGCGCCGCCGCCGCCGTCTGCAACGCTTGTTTGATAGCGTTTTCCTCGTCATATCTTGTCGAAAAAAGTTTTAGTGTCGTTACAAACCTTTTATATAAAAAAAGGAGCAGATTCAATATCACAGAAAGTGGAGATTTGCGCTTATTCCTAACAAAACTGAAGCCAAATATTGATAATTTGCTGTCAATCCATCAAGTACATCCCTCCCATTAAAATTGTAACTATTTTGTGATTGTTATTGTAGAAGTTCGTTACGTTATTAATGTTTAATTTTAATTATATTACGACAATTTTATTATATTACATTGCAATATGATAACAATAATAATTAATAGCGTAATGATTACATATTTGAATAAATGCAACACAAAAAAATATACTATTTTACTTTTGCTTTTTACCACTCTGAACGGGAAGTTTTCTAAATAAAATAAGTGAGAATCGATTGCTTTCTTGTGCTGTGAGTAGATGTCAAAAATGTAAAGTTGGATGGAAGCATTTTTTTTGATCGGCCAACTTTACTTTTTTGACATCCGCTCACAGCACAGTCGATCAAAAATTAACCGATCAATTCTCACTTTTTTCGGAAGCTGTTAGTTCGTGGAACTCAGCAGTAACGCAATTTTCATAGTTAGATCTAATCTTCACATTTTCCGTCGACTGGAAATATGGTAGAAATGTAGCTGCAGGGGGTCCACCGGAACCACTAAAATTTTGAAAGTGGTCTATGAGAAAAATAAGTTTGGGAACCTCTGGTTTAAATTGATGGTATATGATGAATCGTCTCAAAAAAGTGTAATAAAAAAAATTAATTACGTTTTTCTATTTTTTTTTAATCTTTGTAGATTTATTGATTAGCTTCTGTTTGTTTTTTAACAATTTAATATTACTGTTCTTTAAACGTTTAGATGATTATGAAATAAACATTAGCAGTTTGTTTATTGGTTAGCTGGCATTTCTCCCGCCACCACCCCATTCGGTCGCCCTAGAGCATAGACCAAATGTTCCGTGCCAAAAAACGGCTACTGTGCCTCTGAAACAGATTTGCGACCTCGTTTTCCTAATGCTCCTAGTGAGCTCCTATCTTGCGTGAGCGGTTAAGCTGGGTGCCGTACAGCACCCGCTTTATGTGTCCCTACCACTCACTTGTCACATTAAAACTAGATCGGGGAGGCGCACCCCTTGTTATAATTTAAAACTAAAAAAGTTATAAGTTAAAAAGACGGCAATTTAAGCCGCCACGCCTCGGTCGCTGTTTGCCAGCTAGTGCCTGTCCACCATTTAAAGCGCTTGGAGCTTATTACTGGCTGATGGCAGCCATTATTTCAAGGAAGACTTCCCACAGACACGCTACAGGAATCAATAAATCCCATTTAAATTAAACAATCTAACGACGACGGTTGAACATCGCAACCTCATTGAGGAACTCCCACACGGTCCGACAATGCGGCTCACGCCACATTGACTCGCCGTTTATGAGCGGCCAGTTTTCCCCCTGATCTCTAAGTTCCAGGGTGGCCCGGTCTCTGGCCTCCCCAAGAGCAGGGCAGTCGAACATTAGATGTTCGTTCGACTGGACCTCCCCGCAGACACACAACTCATCAGCCGCTAGGCGAAACCTGAACAGATATTGCATCAAATTCACATGGTTGGTGAGCACTTGGGCATCCGCCACCCTTGAAAATAAACTCGAGGCATACCATCCCCCCAGATCCTATATAAATCTATACAGAGATCTTCCCTTAGTCGTGGTGTGCCATTCATGCTGCCATGCCTCCATCGCGAGGCTCCAAAGCCTCTGCCGCAGGCGGAAAATGGGCAACTGTTCGAAATTTAGACCCGGTGCATTGTGATAGCCGTTCCGTTCCGGTTCTAGCCCGGCCAGAAACCGCATCCCAAATACCTCGGTTTCCCGACCTCTTCGCAACTTCCACATGGCTGCTCGAACTTTCACCACTAAATCGATTGGGAAAGCCTTTCCCAATACGGTAGTAGCCTTGTAGGAGGTTGTTTTAAAAACACCAGTGCATACAATTAAGGCTCTGCGCTGGGCACTCCTTAAATTTAGAAGCAGTGCTCTATTTCTATCCAACCTGTGCGCCCAAACTGGCGCCGCGTATGCGATCATACTCTCGAAGACACCTCGGTACACCAAGTACATTTGGCGACCAGACAGCCCGTAGTCTTTCCGAGCAATCCTTCTAAGTTTGTGCATCACAGAGACAGCGTCCGCCGCAACTTGTTTAATGTGGTTGCTAAAAAGCGTCATCAAACAAAACACCTAGGTACTTATGAACCCTTACTCGGCTGATTACACAGCTTTTATACTTAATGTGGGGGTTTCGACTGCATGATAATTTGTCTGCGCCCTTCAGAAGCATAAACTTCGTCTTGGGCACAGAAATCTTTAAATTTTGTATGTCCATCCAGCCTTCGTTGGTTGACAAAGCCGCCTGCGCTCTGCTTTATAGCTGTGGTCGTGAATTTCCACGAACTAAAAGGAGACAGTCATCGGCGAAAGCCTGGGCCGTGACTCCTTCTGGGAATGTCAACCCCAGAAACCCGTCGAACACCAGGTTCCACAGCAGGGGACCGAGAACGGAACCCTGCGGGCTTCCCCTGGTGACGGATTTTTCCACAACTAGCTGCGCATCCTTAAACAGAGCCGTACGGTTAGACAAGTAGTCTCGTACCACGGCCTGTATGACTTCGAGAACATCGCGGCGTTCCAAAGCATAGAGGACAGAACTCCAACACAAGGAAGAAAATGCTGCCTCTATATCAATAAAAATAGCCAAAACATATTTGCAGTCGGCGCTTTCCACCTCGGTAAGAGCATTTAAGATGCAATCCTCGGTGCCAACCCCTTTCATGAAGCCGTATTGGCCTCGATTTAGAATACAGCTCATATCGATGCCTTCTTCGAGCCGTTCCAAAACCAGCCTTTCAAGCAACTTGGCGAGAACCGGCAAGAGGCTGATGGGTCGATAACTGCCGACCTCACCCAAAATCCTTTCCAGGTTTCCGGAGTACCCTTACCAAATCAACCTTCCAGCAAGCCGGAAAGCAGCCCCAGCTTAGGCATTCCGTGAACAGTCTGCCGAGTGGTTCTTATGACAGGCAATAAATGATGGAAAATATCCGGGTCAAGTTGGTCAATCCCCTTATATAAATATATATAATATAAAAAATCTAGCAGTTTGTTTATATAAAAAGTATCTTTTGTATGAATTCTGTTTTATTTAGATGTATTTTGGGTTAGTTGTATTGTGTACTTGAAGAAAGTTATAGCATATAATATTTGTTTTTGTTTATTTATAGTCCGGCTTTATATTCATATTATTAAGGGGATTCCTTTATTTGTATTTTGCAACTAAAACTACTTATTCGTAATTTTGAGAATGCCTTACCTCAATTGAAATCGGTAGCATATTTTCTTGAGACTGGTTTAAAATTCTGAAGTACTAAATAAGAAGTACTACTAAATTTCTGAAGCACTACTAAATTTTAATTTTTTTTTATGCTGAACTGCTGAAAAGTTATTTTAGGATCGTTACAGTTAATTAACACTGTATAAAATAGTATATTGACTGAAATTATCATTTTCTATACATTTCTTTGTGTGTATTTATGTGTTGGATGTGTGTCGACGTGCTGCACATGTTTTTAATTAATAAAAAAATTTCGTTTTATGAATTTCATATAGGGTATAACATGATTAGAAGCGACTCTGTATGAGCACCATAAACTTTTTATAGTGTAAGAGAAGTGCAGCGCATATTAATTTGCAATATCTCAATAAAATGGTTATTTTGAAATTCTTAATATGTATTATATACAATACGCGATCACATAAATTCATAGGTAAGCTAGATTTTTACTCGCTCTTAAAAAATAAATTCCAAATCATGAAAATATATAAAACAATTTATCATCAGAAGCTTAATTATAGTACTAAAAGTTTCTATTAGGTCAATAAACTCATTTTGGATCAGGAAATTATTTATTAAAGCGCCTTAATTTAAAATAACTGTTTATTTTTCAATTTTTTTTTTAAGAGCTAACGAGATAATAATTGATAATCAAACATTTTAATTATTTTTTTTAAAATGAAATAAAAAAATCGATTACATAATATAGTACCAGGTCTCGTCTTAAGTTACTATTTTTTAATAATTTCAACCGTAACCACACAGCGTCGTTTAACTTCCCATCAGAGAAGAAATTTAATTTCTATTTTTTATGTATAGTCTAAATTCAGGCTCAACTAGTACGTATTTTAGGATAGTTCAGTTTGTTACAAGCGAGTGACATTTATTTACGCTTATGTAACAGTTTTAAGGATGATTAGCCTGTCTCCTCGAATGAATACAGCAATGTGAAATTTTGGATCTGAAGTTAAAACCTCAACGTTTTAATTATTCTGGTTATCGGTAATATTTATTCAGCCCTTTTCAATTGATAGCTGTGCTTTTAATGTTTAAATAATATTGTTTGAGCATCCCAGATCAAGTTTTACACGGGTAACCGTCTGAGGGTTTCAGGTCTGTGATTTGGTAGCTTTTGTGTCATAATAATAATATGATCATAAAAAAAAGAAAATATTAATATTTGTAAGATACATATCTTAAAAAGATATATATAAATATGTAAATAGAGTAATATTAAAGTATAGTAAATTTAAAAACTGAAGAATACAAAAAAGAAGTGTGCATCTAAATAGTTACAAAATTACTTCTCTATAGTGTGTTGAAAATTTTTCCCCCATCTTGGATCTGCTAAATTGAATAAGCTTTTTTTTTCTTTAAATACGATGGAACACTATAGAAAAACTACGGTGAAAACCGTTCTACGATAAATGCCTTCGTTTTCAAGTTGTAAGCGATCAAATTTGCAAAAATAGAAAATTCGCGGTAGTAATAAAACGAAATGAAACACCCCGTTATAACTCAAATTACAAACGATAACAAATTTTAAAACAATTATTGTTGTAATTAATGGCCAACCCTTTTTTCTCCATCCTAATATTCCTTAGTTTTGAAATATGAAGCCATTTTCATACTTTAATATCACTCTATATGTGTGACTTACATAAGGTAACTTTTTTAAATAAATAAAGATATTATATAAAATAAAATTGTATTAACAGATGTTTAAGAAGGAATACATTTTTGAGAAAGCTGAATAATATATGAAAAATATAACAATTAAGAAGAAAAAAGTAACAAAAACTAGTGGTTATATAGAAAACACTGAAAAGTAAAGATACAATTGGAAAACATGAAGACGTATAGTGAATTAACCACTAGATCAGCCCGGTGGGCTAATACTTAAATATTTGAAATTTTCTCTAATATTTATGAGTACTAAGAATATATAAAAAAATCTCCAAAATGTGAATAATAAAAATAATTACCTCATTTAAAAGCATATATGCTTTACGTTGTTGTCATTTAAAACAGTATTTTTTTCAGTTATAATCAATCTGACATTTTATAACTAACCGTATGAAATCTATATATTTTATTGCACGTTCTTAAAATGTTGTTATTTAGAATATTAATTCTTATTAGTACTACCTTTAAAATAGCACAGAGCCACACATTCTTTCTTTTCTATTTTATAAACTATGTATAACAGGTTATATTTTATAACAGATAAAATGTACCTAAAACTTTTGATAAGTGGAGTATATGAATTTATAAATTACCTCTCCCTTTAGGGTACAGTAACTCTGTAGAAAATAGTAGTAATCGGTCATCATCGATTAGTGTTATCTACCTTGGTTACACTGCTTTTCCAACATAACCTGGTGAAAGCGTTTCATCAGAATATCTACCAGTCCCTGCTGTGAATGATACACAATACCCAAATTTGGAGAGAAAAATCAAGATGGGAATGCAAAAAAATGAATTTTTAATGACATCTGGCGACTTCAACTTTTATAGTTCAACAAAAGATATTTTACTAAAAGATTTCTGCTTTGTTATTTTTAAGAAAACCATGTACTACATCATTAAATAACAAATATCGCTAGTTCTACGTTATTCAAGTTTACGTCCAAATTTTTATCGTTGAATAATTTTCTATTCTCAGATACAATGAATACGTGAATATTCGAAAGTAAACGAAAAGCATAAATACATAATTAATAACACCTCCACAGATATGGAGGTTAAAAATAATCCATTACTGATAACGCCTTCTCTAGAAAAAAAGGCAACGGTTGGACCCCTTTGTGTTTATTAAACTCATGCTGGTGAGAAATATAATGATAAATAAAAATTAAATTCAGTTAAGTTTATAAAAACTATAGGTGTATTGTAATTTCTTCAAAGCAACAGTTTTGTCAGCACAGAACCGACTAATTCTTTTATAGATTCCCCGTTGCGTTCGAAATACATAATCAGAATTACAAGCGTAAATTACATTCACAGTGTTACAAATCTCATAAAGATTGATTCAATAGCGGTACCGTAAAACGGAACACATAGATTTAAATATACAAATGTTTTATGTTCATTTAGCTTACTTATGAAATTCACCTCCTTCAAATGAAAATCACTCGTTAAGTAAATTTGACTACTACATAAGCATCGGATAGGATATCATTTGAAATCAGTATGTCGATTTTGAAAATGACTTGAAAGATCATCTAAACAAATATTACAATTATTTAAAATACTTTCTTTAGCAGTTTAAACATGAATTACTAGTGTATAGTTTCAGCAATACTATCTAACAAACTCGTAAGAATAAGTATTTAGTAATGAACTTACCTTCTCCACACACACACACACACACACACACACACACCCGCACCCGCACGCGCACGCGCACGCACGCACGCACTATACTAATTATCAGCAACGTTGTGCAATCACGTTTTGTGTTAAACTCGGTGAGAATGCTACTGAAAATTTTTCAGAATTGAAAAGGGCATGATGACTCTTTGACATGAGCCCAGATTTTAGGTAGTTTAAAGCATTTTCAAGTGGCTGGCAATCAGTTGCAGACAATTCACACTCTGGAAGACCGTTAACGACAAAAAGTGACGACAGTGTTGAGCGAATCAGAATTGATACGGTACGACCGGCGATTAAGTGTCTCAGAATGATTGTAGAACAATTGAATTTGGACCGTACCGCAGTCCATCAAATTTTGACAAACGAATTGGACATGAAAAAATTTGTGAAAAATTGGTACCAAAAAACCTCACTGTTCAACAGAAAAACAACAGGGTCGAAGTGTGCCGCGATCTTCTAGGGCGAGTTGAAACTGATCCTGATTTTCTAAAAAAAATTATTATTGCTGCTGATGAATGTTGGATATTTGAGTACGACCCAGAAACAAAAGAAACTCACCACGTCCCAAAAAAGCAAAAATGAGCAAATAAAAACTCAAAACCATGCTAATTTGTTTCTTCGATAGTAATGGCATTGTCCATGAGGACTTTTTGCCTACAGGACAGAGTGTAAATCAGTATTTTTACCGAGAAATTCTTGAAAGACTGTGGAAAAGAGTTGCTCGCGTTACATCAGCCATAAAAGACAACTGTGCATTGCCATGTTGCATCATGGCAATGCACAGTTGTCACATGGAGTGCAGTGTGACACGTGCAATGCACGTTGTCACACTGCACTCTCCATTGATGAGTTTTTGGCAAAGAAAAACATTTCTGTAGTATCTCAACTACCATATTCATCTGACTTGAGTCCCTGCGACTTTTTCCTGTTCCCAACTTTAAAAAAATACATCGAAGGGGTTACCATTTTAGAACAGTAGAAAACATTTTAAAAATGCAACCGACCATCTGAAGGATATTCAAGTTTCTGAGTTCCAACACTGCTGTGAAAAGTGGGAAAACCGTTTGAAGCGTTGCGTGACTTCCCAAGAGAACTATTTCAAAGGTTTATAGTTCATTTATAATCGGATTGAAAATAAAACGTTTTTCTGAACCGGTCTCATTACTTTATTTACAGACCTCGTACATGTTTTATCTTTAGCTATAGAATCCTCACCGGAGATATAGCAGTGAATTTTTTATACATACATTATTTATATATTGATTTATTTATTCTGATAGCACCGACTTAAAGAAGGCTATGTCGACTAGTTTCATTATTTGACTTTAATTAAATAGCACATTAATAATTAATTATTACAATATAATGGAACTAGAACAAAGTGTTTTATGGAAATTCAACTCATATTTATGTGTATCCTTATGTATGTTACCGTGTAAGCTTGTAGTATTACATTGCCATTTTGCATACTCTAGTCTATGTCCCTCTTTTCATAATAAATTTAATCTATTTCTAATTTATTATCTTCTACATGAATTCTTCCCTTTCTGCTTTATTATAAATTTTTTTCCCTTAAATTTATATAAAAACATACGGGAGATGGTAAGTTATAACGATGGTTGTATCATCCATATCGTGGCTCTAGTTTCAGTACCATTTATTAGTAGATAAGCTGTAAATATTACACGTTAGAAAAGACTTAAAATTGAGCGGTTCAAGAAAATGAATGTAACCGTTAAACAAAACCTAAAATTTAAATTAAAATAATTTGAGATAAGTTCTTAAAGTTTTTTATAGTTACGACGAAATATCTATAAAAGTAAAACACGGATACTAATGTCAAATAACCAAAGACAATGGCAAAAGAGAGAGATTAGATTCTTAAGGCCTGTTACAGGATCTAAATTAGATGAAGATCAGAAGATTAGACAAAGACGAATCTTGATATGAACAAAATTATATTATTAAATGATAAAAACTATATTTATAGTAGGCAATGATTCGAGTAGAAGATGAAGAATGAATGATGGCCGAATTTTTTGAATTGTCCCCCGAAGCGGGTACAGAAATGTGGATGGAAAAAGAAAATGATTTATAAAAATATTTCTGTTTAAATATAACATTTTATTTTATTATCATGTTTATCACTCGTAGTTTATTAAATAAGCTAAATTTTATTTTTATTTTTTTTCAGCTATTTTTACTCACGAATTTTTATTTACGATGTTTTTTTCTTTTTTATTGATGATATAACCACATAAGCTTGAAGCTTGTACGTGGGATATCAAAATGGAATTTTGTAGGATATGAAAAATACGATTCCTGATCGGGATTCGAACCCAGCACTTCATTTAATTAAGAAAAATTAAATGAAATGTGCTTTGTTACAAATTTGAGAAAATCTTTGAGACCGGATATGACAATGTAAAAAACAACAATGTTTACGATAGTCATACTTGTTATGAAGCTGGTGTATAAAATGTGTTACGAGTTTCATAGTTCATGTTTTTTATTTTTAAAAAGTTTGATGGGAAAAAGTTATCCACAATAATGTTTTGATACAGCAGACCTCTGGATGATAGAAGTCTGGGACTCTATGAAAAGCTTGGATATTTATTAGAATATGTATATTGTTATAAGATTTTAGAATAATTTTAGTTACTTGTTTTTGAGTGGAATGGATTACATTTGAATAACAATCCTCAGCATGACCCTAAACAGTAATACTGTATCTTAAAATTCAAGCAAAATATTGCTTGATGTGAGCAATGCTTTTAATTCGCTGAAATGGGATGCGATCCTACAAGCGTTGAGAGATAAGGATATTCCTGGATACCTAAGAAGAATTATCCAGAATTACCTGCAGGATAGGTTTGTTGTTTGTCACCAGGGTAGATCCTGCTTCCGGTTCAAAGTGACGTGTGGAGTGCCTCAAGGCTCTGTCTTGGGGCCACTCCTTTGGAATCTGGTCTATGACGGAATTCTCGGGCTGAGTTATCCTCTGGGTGTTTTCCCAGTGGCTTTTGCTGACGACCTGGCCTTGGTTGTTACTGGAAAAACTGAAGTAGAGGTATCGGAGAAGGCAAACGCAGCGATACGAATGGCAAAAGTCTGGATGTCTACTAAAGGCTTAAAACTTTCGCATGGTAAAACAAAATACGTAGTCATGACAGGTCGTAGGAGAATATCTGACATCCTAATTCGAGTAGGGGGTAATCTTGTCCAGCAACAGACTTCAGCCAAATATTTAGGGATCTGGCTTGACAAGAGGAGGAGTTTTACGGCACACGTGAATGAAATACGTAAACGAGCTGAATGCACGGTCAAAAATCTTAGCAGATTACTCGGTAATATGACAGGATCCAGAACTGCGAAGCGTAAGATTTACACTCACGTAGTTAATTCCATCTTACTTTACGGTATACAAGTCTGGGAAAGAGCTCTGCGTGCCGACAAGAACAGAAGAGCCCTTGAAGGAATTCAACGGCGCATGGGCTTAAGAGTGATATGCGCATATTCTTCAGTCTCCACCGAGGCAGTACTCGTAATTGCAGGAGTTCCTCCGCTTAAACAACTGGCGGAGATGCGAGTGAATATAGCACGTGGACAACCTTCTAAAGAAGCATATGAAGAGATGCTGCGTAATTGGCAACATCGTTGGGATGTAGCCAACACGGGACGATGGACACATCGTTTGATACCTTTGATCCGACCATGGATAGAAAGGAAGTTCGGGGACATAAATTACTGGATAACGCAATTTTTTACAGGGCATGGGTCGTTCAGGTCCTATTTATGTGCGAGACTAAGGGTAGATAACAACAACTGTCCTTACTGTGGGGGATATGATTCCCCTGAACATGTAGTATTTGAATGTAACCGTTGGACTGAAAGCAGGCAATCCTGTGTAAGACGTATAGGGCCATTATCTACGGAGAATGTGGTGGATAAAATGCTACTTAACGAGGATAACTTTAATGTGATCTCGTCGTTTATAACCGCAGTTATAAAGAAGAAAGATGAGGAAGCTCGTCAAGAAGAAACCGCTCGCTGATGACGGCTTGTCGTAGGTGGAATTTCCACCTACGAAATAAAAGAGCTAACCGGTGAACTGACCTGCCGTGCCGGACATACAGCCGGCGGGCGGGGAGGCGAGCTAGAGTAAAGGACACTCCTCTGGCGCGAGTCAAACTTGATTGTAGATCCGTTCCAGAGGAGTAGGTGGGAATATAATAAAAATAAAAAAAAAACAAAAAAAAACTTAACAACGTGGGACAAGGAATTCCACGTGCGTCGAAGAGGCGACTTATCACCTCGGTGATAACGTCGTCTCTGTTGTACGCCGCCCCGGTATGGGCTGATGCGGTTAATGTCCAGCGCAACAGAAGAAAACTGACTAGCAGTCATAGGAAGTCGCTTCTGGGGGTAGTTTCGGGGTACCGAACGCTATCGTATGATGCACTGTGCGTGCTTTCTTCGGTGCCCCCGATAGAATTGCAGATTAAAGGACGAAAACTAAGGGCGTCCGGTGTAGCCAAAAATGAGGCCAGTTCTATTATACGAGAACAATGGAAGGTGGCACGGGCGGGTTCAGCAGTGGCCGCATGGACAAGAAGAATTATCCCGGACCTGGATGCTCGGCTAGATCGCTCTCATGGTGAATTAGATTACCACACAACGCAACTCATGTCGGGACATGGTGCGTTTGAACAATACCTGCATAGGTTTGGCAGGAGAGAGTCACCGATCTGTTGTTACTGCGATGCGGTTGACGATGCCGAACACACTATTTTTGAGTGCAGACGATGGGGGGAACAACGTATAAATGCAGGACTGATGCGTACCCGACCGGAACAGCTCTCGGAGTGGCTCTTGGCTATGTCCGGAAACCGGAATAATTTTGCAATATTTGCAAGAACAGTTATCAGAATAAAAGAAGATGAGGCAAGACGACTGGGATACTGAGGGGTGTAGTTTATAGTAGGGCTGGGCGGACAGCCCCGTTCCTGAGGGCTCACATGCCCTGGTGTGTGGGTTCCCGTGATGAAGCGAGGACTCCTGGGGTCCGTTAGGTGCGAATGAATGAAAAGACCGAGACCCGGCCGGCGGTGTGGGTTCCCGGATACGCTTTGGCGGCTTCGGCTCCTGCGCCGTCGGTTTGAGGCTGGTAAAAGGAAAGACCGAGACCCGGTCTCCGGCGGGGGGGTTGGGAACGGCATAGCCGGGCTTGGTTCTTACGTCGGAGATTAGAGGCAGGCAATTAAAAGATCCGGAAAGGATATGTCCCCGAGTCGAGTATACTTAATTGGATGTCCGGCTCGGGGATGCAGGGCAAAAAAAAAACTTAACGTAACAAACAATGCTTTGGCAACTTCTATACTTTTAACAAAAGTGTTTACCCTCGAATACTCAAGAGTTATTTTTGAACATCCTATGAGAGTTATTTACTCTTCCAATAGAATGTAAGCGTTCATCGTTTGTTATCAAAAAAATTTAAATTCCTGATTTTCATACTTAAAACACAAGTTACACGTTTTAAGACATAAACGAAAGATTAAATTTTTCTTTTCTTGTAATTTAACACGAACCCATCAAAACTTATAAATTTTGGTATCTCTTATTTAAAGCAGATCATGAATAAAAAAAAATAGGTCCAATTTATTCGAAACTTACGAACCAATCAATTAATATAAAACAGATAATTTTAGTTACAGAATACATATATTTAAATTTCATCGACTCCTTTAACCTCATAAAGCAGAAACCTGAAACTTCTCCAAGATAATAACCGTGAAATCAGTTGTCTAATGATGATCACATAAAAATCGAAAGCCTACTTCAGAATTTAAAAAAAAAACTTTAATTCTTTGAAAGATTTGTTTGATTACGTAAATTTTTAGTTAAAGAAATTCTCGACAATAATACAATTTAAAGCACTCAATCCGATGTCTAATTTTTTACGATTGAATAGAATGATGAATTAATTCTACGTTTATTGTTGAAACACTACGTCAACTGGTGTATTATATATAATTATTTAACAACAAAATATACTTCATAGAAAATTATTCTTTTTATTTAAAATAGGGAAAAGCTGCTGAAAAAAGTAAATTGAACTTTTACAGACAATTAATATAAAAATACAAATCTAATATTTAGTTGAGTGTTTAAATTTTACAGTAGGAATTAATAATAAGATTCAATCTTCAAACCTTCTATTAACTTAATGCTTTGAATATATATATACTAGCTCTACCCGTCACGCTTCGCTGTGGCACATTGTGGTTGCATGGATGAGAAATGAGAAACAAAACAAAGCATGCGTTTCATAGAAGTTTAATTTCAATACTTGTGGATATACAATATTTTTTGTTTTTCCACTGTCTGCGTAGATATAAAGGCTACCTGGTTTGCCGACTCGGGAACACGCATCATACAGTTGCCCATGTGAGAAGCAATCCGCATCTAAATCTAAACCAGACAATTCTAAAGATTGACCTTGAGCTTTATCGATTGTGATTGCAAATGCCAATCGAATTGGGAATTGCAATCTTTTAAATTAAAATGGTGTATCGGTCGGGATTATGGGTATTCGAGGAATGAGGACATCTTCACCTTTGAAAGGCCCCGTTAAAATCGTTGCTTTCACTACGTTATTCATCAATTTCTTAACTGCAAGTCGCGTGCCGTTGCAGAGTTTTGGCCGATTAATATTCCGCAACAGGATAATTATCATTTTTTGATCGAACCGTTGCTAGAATCAATCTAATGAGGAATGTTTTCCCAGTTCCTCCTGACGCATCCAAGAAGAAGGTCCCTCCAACTCCGTCATTTATCATTTGCATCATGCGATCATAAATGCCTTTCTGTTCACGCGTTAATTTGGGAATGTTTGATCGGACATATGACTGAAGATCACCGATGTTGTAACTCTGTTCACGGCGTAAATCCACATCAAATGACGCAATCGCAGCTCGGGTGGGTGCTGGCATTCCCGATTGACTAAGAACTTTATTTGCAATAGCTAAGCACTTGTCTTCAATATTTATCGATGCTTCGTTGTAAATGCCTTCTGTAAATTCCACGGTCATATTGGTATTTTCTATGCAAAATATCCTCAGCCATATGCGATCGACATCTTTCCCGTAACTCTGTGGGAGATGAAGGGAAGCAAGCGGTCAATATAATTGCGAATTTGGTTTGGATGTGCAGTGTTGCACGCGTCATTAATACATATATCCCACTGTTGGTCGTTTTCTAATAAATTCAGAGCTTGGTGAAAGGCGCAGTTCAATCACGACACGATCACACAAAAGTACCTCGATTAAAGTTCTGACTTTAAGTTATTATATTTTTGAAGCGGATACAGGACAAAAAATGCATCACCTGCTGTAGTGAGCAAAACAATTGCCTTCTGTGATTTACACTTCTGCCAAGATGTCAAGGGGTGCCATCTTGTAATATGTATTAACCTTTAAAAGACATTTTATAAATCTTTTGGGACAAAGGATTCTTTTTTCGAATTGAAGTTACATTCGAGAAAATACCTTTGGATATTTTATTAATGTCCTAAAATCCAAAGTCCATCGTACTGTGCAAATTATGGCGACAGAATAACTAAAAGAGAACCGGCTGAAAATTTGCCAAGAAAAGAACGATGAAGGTGTTGAAAATATTTATTAAAAAAAAAGTACGGTTTCATTATGTATAAATATATAATTACTTTGTAATAAATCTGTTACCTCTGTTAAAATACTTAATTAGTAATATCTATGAATCTCTGAACAGTTCACAAACTGCTCATGTTTATTGAACTAAAAAGGTAATTCAGTCAGATTACAATGGAGTTTGTCGATGGGAGTTTTGCAGGGTTGTAGGATGAGAAACTCTCTTTTAAATAGACAGCAGCTTTTAACTTCGGTCATTAACGAGTGAATTTCATTTAATATTTTCAAGCAGTTGCAGTAGCTTATTTCTAAACCTGCAATCACAGCCGTGGTAGCGTTAAATCAAATTACCTTTCGAAAAATTCAATACCCAGAAATTACCTTATAGAAATCCCAGTTCCTTTGTAAGATCGCAGTTTAAAAAAATTTTTTTTTTAAACATTTTTACAACAAAATTTCAACGGACGACTACTCTTTCAAAATACAACCTGAACCAGAGACCTCGGTTTAAAAGGAATCAAGAAATACCCGTGAGTACTACAAAAACATTCAATAGAACCTCCAAAAAAATAATTTAAATGATATCTTATGCCAGGAAATAATATTAGTAACGCACGAGCGACGAATCTGCATCACACACCGGAACAATATGCTGACCTTTCACGAGAAATAGGTAATCTTAATATGTAAAATAAAATTAGTTTAAAAAATAATAAAACAGTAGAAGAATTTGAAACCGATCATTTTTTGAGTAAATGAACTCAGGAACCGTTTGTAAATTATGGATTAATATTCGGAAATTAATGACTGTCATAACATCGATTCATGAAGTAGATATAGGATATTAATCGATACTGGAAGTATCACATCTTTTATAAGAAATTTATTGGCTTCAGAGTGTCTAGGTAAAGACCTTTTCGAAGTAACCACGGCCATGGTATGTCGAAAGAAGAATTTTTTATTTTAATATTATTGTTAAGAAGTAACCAATGATATAGATTTATAATTATTATAAATATAACTTTATAAATAAGTAATTAATAAATATTATTTTTATTTGATTTTCATAAAAATTTTGATTTGCTATTAGGACTAGATGATTTGAAGGAAATGAAAATCGGTTTAGATTTTGTAAATAATAAATTAACGTGTAGAAGTATATAGTAGTGCCTATATATTATTTTAATACAATTGAAGAAATGCAAACAGAGCACATCTGTTAAAAAAATAAGTTCCATAGTGCAGGTACGCACGAAGCGAAATATTAGGCTTCATGTAGGAAACATAAAATACAGTGAAATCGTATTGTCTTATAGAAATATCAATGGACTTGAAATTCCACAACGTATATTACGATCAAGGACAACGTAGCCTACTGTATAATAATAAATTCCACTTAGTAAACAAAAAATTAATATATATTAAACCGATTTTAGCAGATCCGATGAGTAACCACAATTGTGTACCAATAATAAATAAAAATTATAAATATTATGCTAATAATAAAAGGAGTAGTAATTTTAATAAGATTAGTCGCGGAACGAAACGAAATAAATTTATCGACGATTAGAATCGATCGTATGAATTCTGAAGAGAAAAAAGCAATATTAATTTTACAAAAAAATTTGCGGATATATTTCACGTTGAAGGAAACGATTGGTAACGTTTACGAAGCAAATAAAACAAAATTCGTACAACAGATGAGATACCAGTTTACACGTGAAATTACCGCTATCCCTAAAAATATAGAAATTAAGTCGAAAACCAAATTCAAGATATATCAAAAAATTATTTCATCCTCATATTCGCCCACGAACTCTCCAGTTTGGATAGTACTGAAAAACCTGACGTCTTATGAAAACAAACATTTAGATTAGCGACTGATTTTATAGAATTAAATTCATAAACAATAGATGATCAATTTCCACTTCCGAATATAACAAACATTTTAGACGAGGTAGATAGGAAAAACCTATCAGGTACAGGTGGATATCAGTAGCATAGAGAAAACAGAGTTCTCCACAAAAACAGGACACTTTGAATTTTTAAGGATGCCATTTGGATTAAAAAATAGTTCACCGACCTTCCAACAAATTATGAATAATGTACCACACGGAATTAAAAATGAAATTTGCCATATTTATCTTGATATTACTTATTCAACTAGTTCAAAGGAACAAAAAAAGTTTTTTGTTATTACAATTGCTGTTGTAAAATCTGGATGTCGGACTACCGGCTCATTCGACAAAATACAAGTATATTTACACACGTAAAAACATTTTATATAATTTGGGTCCTCAATATTTACTTTTGTGAGTGAATATATTACCAAATTTTTTTATAAATTTTCTGTAGTATCTTAATAAAACTAAAAATCCTTATATTTCTTTGGCGGTCCTTGGTATCGGATAATGTTTACATACATTGACTTTATCTGGATTGGGTTTAACTCCTTCAGCAGTCACAAGTGTCCTAAATATGCTGTCTATTTTCGTAAAAATTCTGCTTTATCTAATTGAATTTTGAAGTCGGCAATCTAAGTCCATCAAAAAGTTAAGTCTTAATATACCTTCTTCTAATCTAGTCGAATGAATTATATCGTCCTGGTAAACAAGGGAAATTTCATTTTGAATTCCGTATAAGTACATAATTCATTATGCGTTGGAAGGTTGGTGGGTTACTTTTTAATATAAATGGCATCCTTAAAAATTCGTAGTGTGCTGTTTCAGTGGAGAATGCCGTTTTCTCAATGCTACTCGGGTCCATCTCTACATGATGAAAACCAGATGCGAGATCCAATGTAATAAAATCTTCCTAGTTTGTCTAAAATGTCTGTTATATCTGAAATTAACATACTTGAAAAACATAACGCACTACATAAAAATTACTGTTTTAATAATATACACTTATTCACTACACTCAGTACAATAGCATTCTTTTATTCCCGTTGTGCTTGTTGTCTTGATGAACGGTGGATACAGACGAAGAATTATGTTCCTTAATCCTCCTCGAAGACGTTCTACCGATTGCCTCAATCATTTCTAACAAATAAATACTTTCAAAAAAAAAAAACAACAAACAATTTGTTATTTTAAAAAGTATCTTAAAAAAAGAAGTGAACACAGATAGTTGAAAATTTACACGAGTTGAAAAAAAATTCTGTAGGAAAAAGAAAATGTTTGCATAAATAAGTACAGCGAATGGTAGATGTATCGTTTGTCAGCATATGCGTATGTACATGCAAATAAATAAGCGTATCATTGTATCAATGCTGTTTGAGTTTAGTGCAGATTGTGGGAAGATTTCATTATTTCCTTGTAAATTACATTACTAGACTTTCTGAATAGACTACTACTGGGTGAACTCACCCTAGGCACGATACATAAAATTGACCGTGAAAGAAACAATCTTCATTCGATAAATTCCTTCCACTTTTAAGGGTGATCGTCAAGACGTATTGATTTTTACTGCAAAAAAAATCTTAATAACAAATTGCATCCATTTGAACGCGAAAGGATATGCATACGTTTTTTGTTTGTCTTCAGTCATTTGACTGGTTTAATGCAGCTCTCCAAGATACCCTATCTAGTGCTAGTCGTTTCATTTCAGTATACCCTCTACATCCTACATCCCTAACAATTTGTTTTACATATTCCAAACGTGGCCTGCCTACACAATTTTTCCCTTCCAATATTAAAGCGACTATTCCAGAATGCCTTAGTATGTGGCCTATAAGTCTGTCTCGTCTTTTAACTATATTTTTCCAAATGCTTCTTTCTTCATCTATTTGTCGCAATACCTCTTCATTTGTCACTTTATCCACCCGTCTGATTTTTAACATTCTGCTATAGCACTGCATTTCAAAAGCTTCTAATCTTTTCTTCTCAGATACTCCGATCGTCCAAGTTTCATTTCCATATAAAGCGACACTCCGAACATACAATTTCAAAAATCTTTTCCTGACATTTAAATTAATTTTTGATGTAAACAAATTATATTTCTTACTGAAGGCTCGTTTCGCTTGTGCTATTCGGCATTTTATATCGCTCCTGCTTCGTCCATCTTTAGTAATTTTACTTCCCAAATAACAAAATTCTTCTACCTCCATAATCTTTTCTCCTCCTATTTTCACATTCAGTAGTCCATCTTTGTTATTTCTACTACATTTCATTACTTTTGTTTTGTTCTTGTTTATTTTCATGCGATAGTTCTTGCGTAGGACTTCATCTACGCCGTTCATTGTTTCTTCTAAATCCTTTTTTCTCTCGGCTAGAATTACTATATCATCAGCAAATCGTAGCATCTTTATCTTTTCACTTTGTACTGTTACTCTGAATCTAAATTGTTCTTTAACATCATTAACTGCTAGTTCCATGTAAAGATTAAAAAGTAACGGAGATAGGGAACATCCTTGTCGGACTCCCTTTCTTATTACGGCTTCTTTCTTATGTTCTTCAATTGTTACTGTTGCTGTTTGGTTCCTGTACATGTTAGCAATTGTTCTTCTATCTCTGTATTTGAACCCTAATTTTTTTAAAATGCTGAACATTTTATTCCAGTCTACGTTATCGAATGCCTTTTCTAGGTCTATAAACGCCAAGTATGTTGGTTTGTTTTTCTTTAATCTTCCTTCTACTATTAATCTGAGGCCTAAAATTGCTTCCCTTGTCCCTATACTTGGAGTATCGAATACAGAGGAGTGTAAAATATAATCTCTACTTATTTTATATCTCTATGCCAATAATAGTTTTTTAACTTTATTTGGAGTTATAAAAATAAAATTGTTTTGTCTTATTTTATTAAATGTGTTGCGGGTTTATCTAATATATAAATGCGAAAGTTTGTGTATCTGATTGTTTGCAACAGCATCACGTGATAACAAAACGACCGATTGCTTTCAAGTTTTCAGGTAAATTATAACTTTTTTCATGATGGCAACATAGATATAATTAAATAAAATGACTTCTTTAACGACTATCCGTAAATAAATTCAGTAAGTGTAATATGTTTTTATCTGACAAAAATTGGTTTTTTAATTGTATAATATAATTATAACTTGTTAAATTTTCATTCTTGTATTCTAAACGTGTTTAATATGAAATAAAACTTTTGAAAGAACTGATAACGGAATACTTAGCCCTCATATTTAAATATGATGCAGTTTTGAGAGGATTTGCGTGCAAAGAAGAACCAGCCTTCGGAGCCGCATAAGTACTGACTCACCCAAGCCACTCAAGGATTGAAAGGAATCAACTCACCAAAGCTATACTACAGGATCGAGAGGATCAGCCACATACTTCAGTATGATTGTATGCGTGAGTGGATGTGTCCGTGAGGAAGTGTATGAATGTGTCCATGAGGAAGTGCATGAATGTGTGAGTGAATGTGTATGTGTGTGGTGGAGGGGTATGTGTGTGTGTGTGTGTGTGAGGGAATATATATATACATGTAAGTGAATATGTATGTTTATGTTGAGTGAATGTGTGTGTGTGTGTGTGTGTGTGTGAGTGAGTGAGTGAATGTTTATGTGTATGTTGAGCGAATGTGTGTATGTCATTGAATGTGTATGTGTGTTGCGGTGTATATATGTGTGTATGAGAGGTGTATGTGTGGTGGCTCGAATGTGCCTTTTCCTCATGTGTTCTTGAAGTCACTTTGTGTGTGTCATTTTTTCTCCTTCTCTGGAGTCGCTTGTGTGGATTACATTCAGCATACCATTCAAAACATCTTTAATTGCAATTTATGTGCTCAAGAACTAAGGACAGCATTTTCAAGAATTCTCTTTCTTATAGCTACTAGATGTATTCTATAATTTAATGAATGATTTTACTAGTGAGGAAGTCTTGTAACCTTTTCCGGTGAAACCAAAATAATGTATTATTTGTTAAATCGGGAAAACAATATTTTTTTGTTTAAACGAGTTCAACAAAACTAATTCTTACATAAACTTAAAATACTTTATTGAATTTTTCACTTTATATTTTAATGTATTCTGTTAATTAATTTTTTAATGTATTATAGTAATTTTTATGCGAAACATGCACTTATGTCATGATCGCAGTAGAGATATAATGAAAAAATAACTAATTCTTTTTCTTTAACAAATATCTCTAAACATATTCTATAAGTGTAATATGTTATTTACTGTAATACTAAATTAGTAATAAATGGTTTTTAATTGTATAAAGTAAATTATAACTTTTTTTTTTCTAAACATGATATAAAAATTATAATAAACCTTTTGTAAAAACTGATAACGGAATTTTTAGGTTTCAAGTTTTTTATGGTGTATTTTTTAGAGAATTAACCTGCAAAGAAGAACCAGCTCCCGGAGCCACATAAGTACGGTAAGAACTGACTCACCCAAGCCACTCAAGGATGGAGAGGAATCGACTCACCAGAGCTATACTTCGGGAACCAGAAGATGACATACGAGTCACTTCATTATGATTGTATGTGAGAGTGAATGTGTATGTTTATGGTGGAGTGGTATGAATGATGGTGTGTTTGTGTGTGTGTTTGTGTGTGTATGGGATGTAGGTATGTGTGTAGGAGGTGTGTATGTGTGTGAGGTGTAAGAGGTAGAGTGTGTGTATATGTTTGTTTGTATGTGTGAGAGGGGTGTATGTGCGGTGGCTTGAATGTGCCTTTTTCTCTTTTTTTTCTGGAGTTGCTTTGTGTCTTTTTCTCTCCTTTTCTAGAGTCTCTTGTGTGGGTTACATTCAGCATACCATTCAAAACATCTTTAATTGCAATTTACAGGCTCATGAACTAAGGATAGCATTTTCAAGGATTCTCTTTCTTATAGCTACTAGATGTATCCTATAGTTTAATGAATGATTTTACTAGTGAAAAAGTCTTGTAACCTATGCTGGTGAAACCAAAATAATCTATTATTTATTATATAAATCTGTTGTATATAAATGTGTTATATAAATGATTTCAACAAAATTATTTTCTTATATAAATTTGTAATATTTTACTGAATTTTTTACTTTAAGTTTTTATAATGTATTTTTTTAAAAAGTGGTTTTATATATAACATTAATTTTTTATGCGAAACATTAACTTTTGTCATAATCGCAGTAGAGATATAATGAAATAAAATAACTAATTCTTTTTCTTCAACGAATATCTCTAACAGTTTGTAAAAACTGTTTACAGGATATCGTTAAAGATGTAAATAACCAAAGCTGTAATGAATCTACCTTTAGCACTATAAACTGGGTGTCCTTGGATATGTTGCTCAGACTTAAGGGACTGATTCAAGATATCAAAATAAGCAAAAATGTTCAAATGGACAAATACTAAAAATTTTAAATCTTTTAGCACATGTTGATATGATATGTTACATAAAATATTCGGCCCAGAGAAAATAAAGAATGTACAAGTAACACTTACAGTCAACCTTCCATCATTGATGTCAGTTAAATATCTGTATTATTAGTTTCACCCATACTAAGTTTTATAATTGTGATATATAATTTTGAAATTCAAAGTGCAATACAGTTTTTAATTCAGGAAACTTTATTGAGCCAGTAATAATTTACAACCAAATAATGAAAATATACAGCGGTGAGGTTATAAATAAACCAGATTCAAGAAAATAATACATCCTTTGATGAAGGAAAATCAAATGTTCACAAAAGAAAAATGTCCAATGCCTCTATTTTGGTATCAGAGAGAAAAATGCTGACAATGAAATTCATAAGAACAAAATGATTTCCATGCATATGAATACTGTCATTCATTTCAGCAGTTTTCATAGAATTTATGAAGTTTTCAGTGAATAACTAGGGTAAAAAAAAAGTTTGTACCAGATGGGTTTTTCTACTATGGCCTGAAGAAAAGATAATGTAAATGAAAATAACCTTGAAGTTTCTTGACTGATATAAGCGAGAGGTGATAAATTTCATTATTATGTTGTAACTAATGAAATAAGGATTTGTTATAAAACTACTAAAATTAATTCAGATCGATAATGTAGAATCAGCTCAAGAAGAAAAAGAAAAAGGAAATTCTTAGCATGTGATATGTGAATTATTATTTTCTGAATCTGAAAAACTTCTTTCTTATTGATTATATGTCGAGCAGAATAAATACATTGACTTACTTTTAAGTACTTAACGGGTTCCATTGAGAGCGATTACAATAAACAATATGCGTTACTTCTGAAGCCACTTACTTCTGTTTGATCCAAAAGTAAAAGGAATTTCAGGTGATACTCATTAAAGGACAGAAAAACTAGTAATGAAATATTTAATTTGTGTAATACAACAATATCCAGAACATAAAAAACCTAACAGATTATAATTCTATATAAAATAAATATTATAGCATTATGGATAAGATTTTATTAAACACAAGTTACCTACACATCTTCTAAATCACTTTTCCACTAAGTTACAACCCTCAAACCGGCATAATACCAAAACATAAGATAACATCAACTTTTGCGGATTCATGTAAAAAAACTCCTTATTTAGAATACTTATCTGACCAGATCTAAAAAGATTGTAGTCCCCTGTGACATCAAATCTGAGCTACAGAGAACAAGTGAAAATTTCTGGTCTGAAGTGTTCAATTTTCAGCATGACTTGCATCCATGCTTTTTCATACACAAAAGTATCTTTAATCAGCAGTTTATTTTAAATATAGCTCCATAACTTCTTCAGCATTTTGAAATAAACTTCTGATATTATGATGGTGCTAGGTTCTACAAATTCTGTCTATAAATTCCCTTGCTATCCCAAATCTCTGTAACTATACATTTTTCTTTTATGTCACCAGTCTAAATTTACTTTGTGTAGCAGATGTGCACAACTGTCAAGATGTAGCTTGATCTCTTCTATATTCTTTTTTTTTCTAAAAATAAAAACAATCATTTTCAAAATTTGTATAAATAATTTACACTTAGATGATCAACATTTTCAAAGAATTTATCAGTCACTGTTATACATTAAGTAAAAGTTATAGAGCTTCAAATTTTGTATAGAAAATGAATAAAAGTATTAAAAAATACATAAAAATTTTTATTGTTTAAATTAATCGTATTAAGTTTGTGTAACATACGATAGGTTTTAATAACATGAATATTATTTTCTTGCATAAGTTGTTCAAAAAGTGATACAACCTTATCGGAAAATGAATAAGTTACATTAGTTGTTATATTTGTTGTAGCCTAAATTCTATTTTGAAATACTTCTTCTGAAGGTCCTATTGTCAGTTATATTGAAATAAATTAAGACCTAGACTGTCTGACAATCTGAAGAAATAATTCATTATTATATTCTTGTCACTGCTTTGTAGTGAATTATTATAATGATAAATATCCTAACAGAGGATAGAATGAAGACTAATTAAATACAAGTACTGTTTAACAACAAGAATTGTATCCAAAAATAACATTTTTACTTTCTGTAAATAACACTGCTTTCTTCTTGATGAGAAAATGATAAGACATTTACAGAGGATATCAGATGTTGGATAAACACCAAATGACTAGTAAAACAGAATATATCTGATTCTTTGAAGAACAAAAGTTTGTCATAAATATCTCAAAAGCAAAAATATAAACAAGTGTGCATCGGAGTGCAAGTTTGAGGCAAGGATGGCGCATGAAATGGAGGTTTACATGAAATGTACAAGTGGTTTTTGGGGGTATGCTGTAATATTTTGTTGAACTACTGAAATGAAGACTTTCTTTCTCTCTTTTTCCTGTTTAGCCTCCGGTAACTACCGTTCAGATAATACTTCAGAGGATGATATGTATGAGTGTAAATGAAGTGTAGTCTTGTACATTCTCAGTTCAACCGTTCCTGAGATGTGTGGTTAATTGAAACCCAACCACCAAAGAACACCGGTATTTACGATCTAGTATTCAAATCCGTATAAAAATAACTGGCTTTACTAGGACTTGAACGCTGGAACTCTCGACTTCCAAATCAGCTGATTTGGGAAGACGCATTCACCACTGGACGAACCCGGTGGGTTACTGAAATGAAGACTGGAAATATTTTGGACAAGATGAGAGAGCAGCATAGGGGGAGGGAGGGTTCAAGAGAAAAGAAGACAAAAAATCATGTTGAACAGTGTGAGGGGGTTGAGGTCAATATCGAAAGGAGAAGAGACAAAACTGGCAAGTAGGGAATGTAAGAATATAAGGACAACTGCAATTTACAAACGCTTGAGATTTAGCCATTTAATTACATTATTATTAACAATGTGTTCACACATAAGAACTTCATCACAGGCAATCAGAATCGATTCTCAATATGGGCATTGAAAGTTTTCATATACAAAATCATGTAGGACATGAATTATAACTGTTAAAATATTACTTAAATTTATTATAGTTTGTTAACCAAACAATCACTCCTTTTATTAACAACAATGATAAATGATCACATTAAAAAATATATTTGTAATATAATAGTTTAAAATTCTTTTATTAGAAGAACACTTTAAAAAAAAATCTAGTCTATTTTGGTGACCTAAAAGTGGAAGACAGGTATAACGAAAGAACACATTGCCGAGGAAAATACTCGGAGCCCGTTAACCAGGTATATATATATTAATTGTATGCATATACACCTGTTAGTACTCCAAGGACAGCTAGAAGAAAGCGTGTTTGGCCACACACCACCAGACCCCCCCAAACCCTCCGCGGATCATTATATTTTGTAGGGCTAGACCAGCAGCTGCATCAAGTCCAAATTTATATATAATAGGGGGGCGTCTTATTCAAAATTGTCACCACCCCGGCGCACGGGCGCTCGAAAAACAACCTGCGTTGTGTATATCTCTCCTGCCTGCCCTTACGGCGGGCAGACATCTAACCCTTAATAGAGGTATATCGCGCTCAGACTAGTAAATCCCAATCTATTTTCTACTGACTGAGATAGCTCTGGGACGCAACGCCCTAGAGCAATCCATCCAACCACACTTCCTTAATTCAAACCAGGTTAAATTGAGGTGAATTAAGTAAATGACAAAGTGTAAGCCCAAAAATCGCCTCCGACGTACTCTCCTAAAGAGAGGACGCCCACCTAAATAAAGGATTTCAGCCCACTCTAGGCTGAAATGGAGTGCGTCATGGAAGATAAGCTTATTAGCACATCGTTCCATCGGGCCCCTACCGACTGGATCGGAACGCAATCCAAACGAATAAATGCCAACCATTATTAATAACCGCCAGTCCATTAGAATCACCCAGCAGCAAAGGACGTAAGTCCGTATACTGCAAAAAGTAGGAGGGTATTGCACCCTCCGACATCCTTGCGTTCCGTTCCGTATACAGCTGTTGCCGCCCTGGACGTGGAACGTAGGCGTTGTGTTCCGGACGTGGGGATTATTTACCTTAGGGCATCATTGTTATAAATGCGTAATTAATGACAAATTAGTAAGGGTATTTGGTAGTTTATTTTGTTCTTTCTAATTTCATATCGATTTATAATACCTAAAGAGGAAGTAAAAAAAATATATTTTTAAAAAAACATTCTTACTTTGACTTTTACTTTCGCATTTATATGGAAGGGAAAGTATGGTGATCGGTTAAAATTGTGCATATCCGGTTTTCACCGAATCCTAACGAATTGACCCCTAAGGACCTCAGAAATCCGAAAAATGGCATCGAAATTTCCACGACAAAATGTGCGTACGTATGTATGTATGTATGTATGTTTGTTGGCGTGTAAATCGCCTTAAATCTGCAGAAATACTTGACCAATTTTCACCAAAATTAGAGCTATAATATTTTTATGGTAGAGGCACTGACGCTATTAAATTTTCAATTCAAAAGTCAGGGGGTGGGGGATACATAGGGAAAAATGAAATCGTTTCTAGATTTACGTAATTAAGGTTACATTTTTTTTTTTATAATTTTGTGAATGTTAATAAACTTTTATATAAAAAAAAAGATGTTTTACTAAATTTATATGGCCAAACCTAAAAATGGTTTTAATTTTGAAGAGTTACAGAAGGCACGGATGATTTTTGTTGCAGTTTGTTTTTTTAATAATTTTTTGAATAGTAATAAAGTAAACACATTTATAAAACAATTCTTTTCAAAATTTCACCCCCACTCCTAAAAATAGAAATAATTTTGAAACGTTGTAGAAGGCAGTACAGTGGGTCTTTATCGTTGCGGTTTTTTCTATTAGCATCTCGTTGGGTCCACAAATTTGTTCCCCTACCAAAGCGGGGTCTTAACCTAGTCACTCCTTACACACCGTACATCCCACTCAGCGGCCGCACTACAGCTTTAGTCATCTGCTGAGGGGTAGAATTAAGTAAATGATCAATGAAAATGAATAAATAGTAGAATTAATTAATTAAATAAATGAATCCGTCCATAAACTTTTGCTTCTTTACAAGATCTAAGGGTGAATTGCTTTCTTAGAAAAGCTAAGCCTCCTATTTCTGTTCCTAATCAGTCGATCGATCAGACGGTTGCAATTTTTAAGAAAGTAGTATTCTAATGAGGCCTAAATTACTTGTACTAAATAAAAATATAAATATATAATTTATTAGACCAAAACTGAGTAATAATATCAGCAGAAGCGACTGCATCGGCAAAGCCGATTAACAATTTGCTCTTTGAGATCTCTTAACATCAAATTAATGCCATGAGGTACACTGTTCATCAATTCAACATTAACTCAAGTCCTAAAATAATAACACTGATCAAAATTTCTACGGTATAAATTTGATAATTTCAAAATTACAAAACCCAGGATACAAATAAAACAAAATAATTTTGATTGCACCGGATTCACTTACAAATAAAATACTATTAATGACAATAAATTAAATTTTTTACGATAATAAATCGGAGCGGAATAGTTAAGAGCTCTTGTAAAAGGTATAAAGACAAATTATTTTCTCTTAATGGAAAACTTGCACAAATAAGCGGACATTCATCCCAGGACAAAAAATATTATTTAAGTCTTTCATACATATCAATAAATATATAGATAGTGATATCCATCGATAGTAAAATTCCAATATATTTCATATTTAATCATTTCAAAATCGCTCAAAAATGTTAATTTTCTTTATACATACTACAACCGATGGAGATAATAGAACACCATGAGAGTACCGTAATATACTAGCTAGAAAATCTGAAATTTTGAAGTTAGCTGTAGAAAGAATGTTTGTGTGAAATCTTCGGTGTTAAAGGAAGGCGCCGGGATCGCGATTCCGCGAATCGGTTAATTGTTTAGTTGAAGGTTGTAAGTTACGGTAGGCGGTCGTGGTTGGAAGAGGCCAGAAGACCAAAATTGATGAACAAACTGCCGCCTTAATGAAGTACTTTGGTTAGGTTTAATTATTCTAAATCTTTTGTTTTACCGGTTCAATTAAATAAATAATAGTCTTTATTATTTTATATTGTAAATTTATTTTCTTATAATATCTGAACTTTTAGTAACATTATATATACCAATATTGTATTAAGAAACGTTGAATCACTGACGATTGGCAGAAGACTGACTATTCTAGCGGGGAGACCCAGCGTAAAGTAAAGCTTCGCTTTCAGCGTCGAGGGAGCCGAGTGCAGCCGTCCGAAGGACTTTTAAAATTTAAAAGGCCTTCTTTAATTAAAATCTAAAGTTCCTCATTAATAATAAAATTTAAAGAACGTGAAATGAAACCTGGGTAGCAGGTTGTATAAATACACTAATGGAAATGTCTGTCGATGCGTTTACATCGGTGGCATCCTGACAGAGGCCAAACCGATGACTGTGTCTTGTTATGACTGGGTCTAAAAGACATCTAGGACTCTAGAATAGCCTATCAGAGCTAGGAACGGAGAGAGTGGTGTGGCGACCTGAATCGTCAAAAGATCTTCCCCTACGGGATTCAGGATGTCTGTAACTTTATTTATCGATTTAAAGTTTAATTATAAATGAACTAAGCCTACATTCAACGAATTATCTGCATCTGAGTTAACCGTTCATCGCTTTTTAATATTATTTAAACTCCCTTTAACAGAATTCTTCTGGATCGCCTTGAAGTAGAAAGATTATTTTCTCCATATTATTTGTACATTTACAAACTCACTGTATGCCAGAACTATATAACCGTAAAAGAAAATAGAAATACAAAACACCAATCGACACGTGGATAATACTCAACAGTTTATTACAATATACGTTTATTTACCAAAAATATTTGAAAACTTGAATATTTGAAAAAAGTAATGTTATGAAATATTTCTAAACTACAGGTAAACATTTTTTTTCTTAAAATATTTTAATATATTTTCTCATATTTTATTTATTTTTTTCTTTTTCTGTTCAGCCTCCTTAACCACCGTAAGGTATTACTTCAGAGGATGAATGAGGATGAAATGTGTGAATGTAAATGAAGTTTAGTCTTGTACATTCTCAGGTCGACTGTTTCCGAGAAGTGCGGTTAATTGAAATCCTACCATCAAAGAACACCGGTATCCACTATCTAGTATTCAAATCCGTATAAAAGTAACTGCCTTTACTAGAATTTGAACCTTAGAACTCACGACTTTGAAATCAGCTGATTTGCGATGACGACTTCACCCCTAGACCAACCCGGTGGATTACCGTTAATATATTGGAAGCAGAAAAAAGAAATGCATTTTTATCGACGTAACAGGATAGGTAAATAAATATTTATCCACATCTGTTTATGGAATATTCTATCACCTTGAAATTACAATCGCAACTCTTCAGTTCATAGAAGCTTCTGTGCGTCCGCGCGCGCGTATGTGAAAAATTTATATATGATAAATTCATTTATCTAACGGTCGAAAGTAACCTGACGCGACACGAGTTAAAAAAGTCGCTTCTGAATAAAACGCAGCCAACTTAAGAAAAATAATTTCTACAAGAAAACATGACAGGTTTACAAGGAAAAGTAAAGACTGGAAATAAATGGCTTCCCTTTCACTTATTTACGGAACTGAATATACGATTGTATATCAACATACGAAGCCCACCAAAATGTAGATAATATTCAGCACTGTAAGAGCTTCATATAGTGAATATTATTACTCTCAGAGAAAGCAATTCTGACCGTTAGTATCTGAGGTATTTCAGATAACAGTAAATTTATGTGGCCGTTGTAAAACAAGATATCCCGTATTAATGCACTCTCTCTCTCTCTCTCGCCACTACATCATACTCTCTCGCAGTGATTTTATTAATCCGACTCTCAATTACACGGACTTCCGCGTTTTATTTATTGTAAAATACGCGTAGTTTTAATGTAAAATTCAATTGTTATCTGAATGAATTATTAATAATAGCTAAAAAAAAGTCCTTCATTGGAAATCGGTACAAGTAAATCTATTCAAAATAAATATATTTTGTGATTAACATCTATCAAAATCTCGATTATTCGTATCTGCATTTTCAAAAACTTAGCTAGTAATTCAAAATGTATAATTATAGGTAGTATATTATCCGCTAAATCCGATGGTAGATAAAGAGTTTTGAAACTAGCACCGCGCCTAATCATCTTTCTCAGACTCCATTACTGAAGAAAAGACACTTCTTGCGATTGAATTGTTGCGAGTATCATTGAGAAGGTTAAAATTTATTTACGGATTCGACAATACATGTTCTACTGTTCTACCACTGAGCTACCTCCACCACTTCTCTCTATGTGCATATATATATATATATATATTTAAAATAAAATATATATTTTAATTCAAAACTTTTCGAATTGAAGAGAAAAGCGCTACTACTATCCCGCCATGAAATGTGTGTGTGTGTGTGTGTGTATATATATGTGTGTGTGTGTGTATTAAGACAAAAATAAAACAATTTGTTAATTAATTTAGATGGGTCAATTGTGTATTTGTTTTAGTAGCGAAAGACAACAACAATTTTTTTGATGCACAGTCTGGCAACGTCTTGTTGCTAACTACGGTTGCTATCCAAGTCAACTTTCCCTTCCTCCACTACATACAAGCGTTCAAGGTTAGACAGTTTACCACTATTGCATCCCTTAAAGCAGTGTTATGTATATTACTATATTTTATAAAATAATTAAACCGAACCAAAAATATAAAATTAATTTGCAAACACTACAAACGCTTTCATAACGATTTATTTATTTTTTTATATTCGTTGTGGCTATTTTTTCGATTGAAATTATTAAAAAAATGCTTGTAATTCAAGAATTAAATTCAAGCCATGTTCATTTTTTTTTAATGCATGAAACTTGGTTAAACAATTGTCGATGGTGGTGACTAATATGAGAATCTAACCACAGACCTTCAGTTTGTCGGTAGGTTTTTACAAACTGTTATTATGAATTTATATGTAGATGACGAGGTAAAAAATATTTATTTGTATAAGAAACCAATAGATTGTGATATTAATGTTTATAATCATTAAGCGTGCGATTATGTCTATTGTAACCGAGAATCGATCCCTTTAGGTAGCAGTATTATTTCTTTTTTGTTAGTGAGCGACATGCGGGTAAGGATTACCAACGCAAATTTGAGTCCGAGACGAGAATCCTTCAGTACATTAATCGGTTTTTAATGACAATTCAAGCCAAGAATCGACTCTGAAACCTTCAACCTCCCTTTCGAGGGGTGTCCAACTTAAACATAGAACACGAGACCTTCAGTAAATAAGTCATTTGCTCTACTAATTGCGATAGCAATCTATTATAAAAATGAAAATGAGACGCGATAAAATTTAGTTATATGCCACTTAGTAAACACTAACTTTTTAGCCGACATCTGTGACGCGAATGGTAGAGTTTCGGTCTTAATACGAAGGTCCCGGGTTCGAATCCCGGTAAGACATGGCATTTTCACTCTCTACAAAATTCAAATTTGTATCATTTTATTCCATCCTCTGAAGCAATATCTAACGTTGGTCTCAGAGGCTAAAAAAAAATCTGATGTAGACAACACATGACTTCCTTGAACGCCTATCAATTACATATACACATTTTTAAAAGTATATATAATTTTATTTCATTAAAAACTTTATATTTTTTCATATTTTTTTTTATTGTTATTATTGAATTATTATTTATTGTATCTTTTTTTATAATCAGAGGTTAATAATTATTAATAAATGAATATATTTAAATAAAAAAAAGGAAATGAAGTCTGATTCGAATTCCGATGTGTCTTCCCCTTTTAAGATCCAAATACAGGGTTATCATAAAAGAATGGTGCGGTTTCAGTAATTCATAGGAAGACTGTAGGGAAATTTCTAGATGTTATATTAATATCCCCGAAAGCCTCCAACCCAAAAGTTTGTTTATCAGCAGTTATAACCACAACGTCAGTTCTTGTATTGTTGTTGCAGTGAATTACTATGTTCTCGGATAAAGACAAAGCAAAGTGTGTTTTATTGCTGGCTGAATTAAAATCCGTAATTTTAGTTCAACCTGCGTTTCGACTGAATTCGGAAGAGATCCGCCACACAAAAATAACATAACACGTTCGTTCAAACAATTCGAAGAAACCGCATCGGTTAAGTAACAGAAATCAACCGGCAGACCAAGTGTACCGGACGAAACGGTTGAACTAATTAGACGATCGGCGATTAGAAGTCCTGGGAAGTCCATATGCTAATGAGGTCGGTGCAGGTGATCCGGTTAGGCCTACTCAAAGACAAACAAGTGATATTGAACGGGTAAATTACAATCGACCTGATTACTTTTTTCTTTTTTAGGTCCTCGAATTTTACTGGAAAATCAGGTATAAATGTGTTTATTATTAATCCAAATGACGTATTTAGTATTTTTAACCTTTTTATAACCGATGAATTTGTTGATACAATTATAAAACCCAAAAACGTATAAGCAGCTAATTTTCTGTGAAATAAAGTTCTGAAGCAGTTTTGACGGTTTCAAGGGTGGAATCCAGCAGATAGTAATGAAATATTTTTACTAACTGCACTCTACATTTCATCATGGAATGATTTGGAAGCCTGAAATTAATAGATATTATACAAAAACCACTATTTGCAACCTGGTTATGGCACAATGTTTCAAACTTTTCTAGAATTTTAAATTTTACAAAAAGATTATAAAAATACACCCTGTCTTAGAATATTTAAATGAAATATTTTCTTTCGTTTACCCATCAGAGAGAAAAATAGCTATGGATGAAAGCATTTTGTTATGAAAAGGTCGGTTGATTTTGTTCAGTTATAGGAATCAAACGGGCTAGATTCGGAATCAAAACCTATGTTTTCTCTGAATCAAAGTCAGGATACATTTATAAGCCGCTAGTATATACCGGAAGTGAAAGGGAACTAATCCGTAACGCAAATTATGGGAATGTAACAAATGTTGTACTTATTTTGACGCACGACCTGCTTCAAAAGAGTTATTGTGTGTATTTCGACAGTACCTATTGTGGTCCAGCGTTGTCTATATTCCTTTATATTTTTAAATATAAAGTCACTGAACCGGTGGGAACTGTAAAGTATAGTATTAAAGGTGGTCCCTAAGGATTTTGTAAAACAAAAATTGGAGACAAATGAAATGATACCATCGATTGAAAATTCCGGTTAATTATGATATTGAATTTGAGCGATCCATAGAATGCGCTATGTTTGTCGACTCAGCACGAAGTTCTTCCAGTTTAGGTAAGAATAAAATGGCAAGATGTCACCGTTCCTTCGATTATAAATGATAACATTTATATGCGTTGTGTTTGTTAAAATGGATAGGATGCTTGGAGCATACTCTCTTAAATATGTGCATTGAATTTCCACATATTTTGGACCAAAAATGTGGAGGACAGTACACACATCTGCAGTCTAGATAGGCCTTGGTGGAAGCAATTGTTGAAAAGCAAATGTTGAAAAAACATTCTGTAGCCAAACCGAAAAGACTTATTATATTAATTATTATTAATATAATATATAATATATTATATTATATATATATATATATATTCATCACATAAATTAACATATATAACATATACATCCTTGAACAGGCATATATCCCCTAAAACTTGATATAATGATAAAAACGATAATTCAGTTAATTCCCACTTTTCCCGTTATAAAAGTAATGACGAGTGGTGGAGGGAGTAAAAGTGGGCTGGCTGAGAAAGTTGAAGGTTTTTTCAATCAGAACGACCGTGATTATTTCTATAAGTTGCAATGTTTTGTTCTGTATAGATGAAAATTATTAAAAAAAACTAAAGCTTTAAATCCAATAGAGTTAATATAATCTGTAAATTTATTTTATTATAAAATTAATAAAATAAATACCACGATATCGCACACCTGAACAACTATCATTATACAACTTCATCTTATTAATCGTTATTCATAGCCCGATCGGTTAATAAATTAATCAAAGGATAATAAATATTTAATATTTTAAATTTATATTTATTTATATTATTAAAGATAAAATTGAGAAACAAGGGAAACAGAATTATTTTCAATGAAATCTTTTTGAAAAAAAGTTAAACTTTAAAATATACTAATCGCGATCTGTTTAACTGTTATTATTTTAATTTTGTTTTACAGAACATAAAAAGGCAGTAAGAGATAATTCTGGAACCAATGCTTTCTTGATAACAAGCTAAAAATAAAAAATAAAAAAATCTTAATGGTCTAATACATGCACTATGCTAGAAAAAAAGATTTTATTTAACTGGTAATTATTTTATATTTTGGAATCGATTCATCTATAAGGGGGCTAGAATAAAATTCAGCTGAAACATGCGATAAAAAAAAAACAAAAAAATGTTAACTATAAATTCACGGTAAAAGATTAGGACAAGTTGGGAGTCAACAAAGACTGATTGCTGAACTGTGTTTCTCATACAAGTTAAACTCGTAAATGTTAAATCATGATATTACAGTCGCTTGCACGGAAAGTATTTTTTGAACAGAAAATTGAATCCTATATGCAAAGTAATCCTTGGTAGAAGACGTCATATTATCCATATTAATCACTCATCAAGTGCAACTTCCAGGATGAAATTGTGAACAGGATTAATAGAAGCCGGCTATCGGTGAGTGCAAAATTATTTATTTTACAGGAAGTAAAAGTACAAGTGTACTTTCAGGTTCTACAACTTAACACATCTCATCTAACCGAAGACTACATTACTCTCCCGAATTATAAATTAAAATCCAGATTACCATTCTTTTTAATTTTGTCCAAAACCTAGAAAATCTATCTTTGTGGAGAAAAGAACTTCATATGGATTAAACTAGAATAGGGGCAGGTAAGAAAGCGAAATAATAACGGGAGATACCAATTTCTTCTAAATCATTATTACAAAATTTACAGAAAACGCGTTTAGAATGAAACAGAATAGGTAAACATTGTGGAACTAATTATCACACCAAACTTTTAATTCACAACCACTAAAATAATTGCAAAAATTGATGCGTAAAAAATCATTAAAAATGTTAGGCTAAATTGTATATAAAAAATGTTTAAGGTGACAGCTTTACCCTATTTTTGGCCGTTGCTTAATTTTTATAAATCCTGTTGATTTGCGACAAAATAATTTTAAATTGGGATTTTGCCTCTTTCTTTGATTAAAAATGTTTTATTTTCTGTTGCTTTCTATTTTAGTAAAATCTTATAGGGATAAAAATAAAGTTGTTTAACTTAACGGTTCCATCAGGGATTTCTTCATACATGGAATACACCTTAAACTTTATCAACAGCGCATTGGTCGCTTTATTTCAAGTCATACGCAGATTTAAAGACCTTTTTCATACTAGAACATTAAATAATGCACCGTTATGAAAATCAGACGTTATTAAACGATATTCTACATTTTATTAATATCTGCACTCTTCATTTATATCACACTACACTACACAATTATTACACACAATGTTTAGCGCTACCAAACTCATGTAAGGTTTTCTATAATCTAAAACATTTCCATATTTTTAATACCTTAACGGTTTATAGTTTGTAAACTGAAAAAAAACATCTGACTTTTATTGCTGGATCTGCAACGGTTATTCAGTCACTTCTATTTTATAAATTACTGTTAATGAGAAGGGTAGAAATCATTAAAAAACTATTTTTAAAATGTAATGATATTTTAATACGATTTATTTATCGGACCTCAATTTTTTTCAAGACATTATCTATCATATCTTGATATATTATATAACCTTTGAAATATTTATAAATTAATCTAATTTTTTCCGATAGTGTACAAAAGGGAAACGGTTAGAATAATTAGGAAGAGGCATTAACAGTCGATATATTACGAGGTAGGGTTGATAGTTCTAAGCGTAGACTTCTGTTAGATTCTAACGGTAAAGTCATTAGTAGATACCCTATTAATTAGAAGAAAGGAGAATTAGGCGGTTGTCTTGATCGCGCAATTTTTAAAGTTTAAAAAACTAAAAAGACTATCCTTTGAATTTTTTCGATGTTTTGTAAAACAGGCTATCCAATCATTAATAGTTATAGTTTGGTCTAGTAAAATAAATATACCAAGTAGAATACATTGATTGATTTAAGTAACTTACTATTATTAGAAAATTTTATCCATTTGACAGACAGGAAATTCAAAATGTGATTTAATTGTTTATAATAAACCGAATTATTACTAATGACGCAGAATTTAGAAGTATCAATAATTACTCTAAAGTTTAAATTGTGGATTACAAGTAACATTTTTGCAAGATAAAAAATCCCTTTCGGCAAGTCGGAAGGCGGAGGTAGACTTCACCGATGCTAAGTAAGAAATAAAAAAGATTTCCATTTTAAAGTTAGAAAAACTTCAAGTTTACTCAATACGATAATGGTTGCATGTGAAAAATAGTTTTACATACTTAGCATACGACAAGCCCCATCTTACAATTCATTTACCTAGATAGGTTTTAGGCCCTTATCGAAAGGAAAGTAGGAATTTTAAAGGAATACTTAATAATTATGAAGCATTATTATAATGTAAATAACATTAGTAAACGGTATTTTTTTATTACAATAGTGTATCAAGAAAGACCTTCTGGCATACTTGAAATTTTTCTCTCTTAGGGACTTTAAAAATAAAATATTTTGTGGACAAGGAACAAACTCCTTTTGTGTTAATATCAGTACGATTTTTTTCTTGGAATACTGGCTTGTGTATATTTTACAATAAATCTATCTTGTCTCAGTTTCATGTAATTTTGTTGCATTCGTAAGTCTGTTTTTTATGATGGAAAGTTATTCTTCTGGGCGTTCCGGGAGCTCCATATTTGTTAGAAAACCTTGGGCTTTAGTCGTTTGCAAAACCTTTAGAAAAATATAAAACATGTAGGCTATTTTTTAAACTGAAAATTTATTTTTAAATCAAACTTTTCTCAATACGAATAACAAAGGAATATTAAATTGTACTGCACTAGAAGCCTTATAGAGAATAACCAAACATAAAAAGTAATAGCATAGGCCTACACGAGCAAATTGCTAAAATTAGGCTATGCATCTAACAGTAAAGTTATTTTTACTCCGCGTGTGTATGCAACGTTCTTTGTTCGTTTCCTTTTCTAGTTTAGTCGGTGGAAGAAATATACAAGTTGTTTAGTTTTTCCAGTAGCGATCAGAATATTGCGGAAAGCAAGGGCTCTTCGATAGCCAAATCTGTCCAAAAACACACTGGAAGGGCGAAAGAGAAGGTAATTAGTATAAACTAATTATGTATTTCTTTCTGTGTACATAGAAATTTAAATTAATCACCGTTGGAATATAGTGTTTTTAATATTTTAAGTCGTCGTTTTATTTAACATTTTATTATTTATTCGGCTAAACAGATTATTTAAGCACATTGTGCTTAAAAACAGTGTACCATATTCTTGAATGTGATATTATTATATTTGATTCATTTTTTTTGGTTCTTTTGTTTTACAGAAAATTTTAACCACAAAAAAGCTACGAGCCACTAATTTTAACTACGAGCCGCCACTGGTGGATACTAAGAATACAGCTTGCAACTTTCAGCTCAATTAATTACACAACCTCAACAAGGGTTCAAGCCATGTGATATCATCTGTGATCTTAAGGTTAACTGGAAAGTTATCTGGTTTTGCAACAAACCAGTGACTTTATACATTATTTTTTACGGATCTGACTGGTTTTAAATCGTATGATATTTACGGTGCATGTACAAGATGGTAAACTGTAAAAAAAACTGAAAATTTTGGGTCAAAGTGGTTTTGTAACTATATATATATATATATATATATATATATATATATATATATATATATATATATATATATATATAATCATTATTAAAATATATCTTAGATGTAAATTATAATATATCATTGTAATTTTAAATAATGGCAAAATTCTATTTTGTATATACATATTTTCAACAGAGAATAGTTTGCCAAAATTGAAAAAGAGTGTTCCAGGCTGTCTGAGCCTTCCAAGTCTTCGTAATATATACCGGAGGATACTTTACTGTCAGCATTAGATGGTACTGAGCCAGTGAGCCAGATGATGCGGTGAGCATTGCATGGGCGGCTAAAAAGCTTGCTCTTTCTTTTAGAGGCTTCCGAGAATTCTGGGGCTCCATTGATGTTTGTCCATCACTCTCTCTTCCAACAATCATCATCACGTTATCTTCTTTCCTGATTCCCTGAAGGGGATTTTCTCTATTTCAACTTTTACCGTCGGTAAAAGTTGAAATAGAGAAAGAAACTGTTTAGTTTCAACGACTTGTGCTGTTTAGTTTACTTTCCTTTCATTTTGACCGGTCGAGAGCTCATTCTCAGATATGGAAGAACAACTTTGCTTTGGAGACTTCTCCTTTTTTCCTGTGTCGGTTTTGGAGTAGTTTTTGTAAAGGACAATTTTTCAACTTTCGTTGACGATACGTTTCACCATGTTCGCTAGATCTGGTGCCAGTTCAGAGATTGCGACTTTTAGTTTAAAGGAATCTGCAGGAGCTGCAGCAACTTGAGCATAAGGCGCAACATTCGGTGACTTTTCTAGCTTCGAAGCAGTTGAAGTTTTAAATAGTCTTTAGCTCTTGGTTTGCTAATTCCTCCTTACAATTTGTACAGTTTCACGATCTCGCAGAGTGATGCCCATGGGAGTTGACACAAACCGGCGGATCCCTGCACGGGTCATTCGGATATAACGGGTCACCACAAGGACAGATCAGTTTTCTAGTGCATCATGCCGCTGTATGTTTGAATTTCTGATATCGAAAACAATGCGATAATAATGAATGGACAAACATCTGTTAATGAAAACCAGCCTTTATTTTCCTCATACTTCTCCGATGCGTCGTGTGTTAAGTCGACAACATGCAACAATTCCTTGCTCGTAGAGTTCCTCTACAATTCCGTATTCAGTGGTGATAACAAATCCCTTCACACAACTACTCCCTTGAAGGTATTTAACGTACCATGCGATACAACGTCAATGTGTATACGTCCCATCTTCTTGGCCTTGAGTAGTGGTGATGATCGAGGTCGTTAACGGTTTCATCGCCCAGTCTCATAGCAAAATTCTTTGCCTCCTTACAGCTCCTACTGCAGGTTCTGTGATTCAGATTTTAGAATCTTCTTCCCTCTTTATCACCAAATATTATATCATCAAACTCAACGCTCCTTCGCTTCGCTTGCGGAGCCGAAGGCTCTCTTAGATGAACATTTTTATGTGGATTATCTGACACCGAAATCGTGAAAGTTAAAGTTTTCATGAATAAAGTGACACCATTCAGTATGTCACAAGATGCGGGCGAAGAGGCGTTTGGACATGCCCAGGATCATTCATCCAACCCGAGTTTCCCAACTCAGCTGCTGCCTACAAATTTAATCTGAGCCGGGGAGTCAGGTATTATCTGAACCGCTATACCGACATCCCAGCGCTCGCACATAGTAGTAAGGGCTCTTATTATTATGAAATATAAACTATTTAGTCCTATTTAAAAAAAAACTCAACTGAATAATAAATTGCATACCTGACATTTTTAAATATTTTAATTTTGTCTATATTGTAAAAAATGTATCTAGGTAATATTTATTTACCTTTAACATAATCGTAATTTTAATAACAGTTAATATTTTATATTAATAACAGTTTATATTAATCTGTAATATTTTAATGTGTTTTTAAATTTTTTTTCAGATGAAAGATGACGTGTAACAAAAGATATCTTATAAACATATTTCTTCAATTCATAATAGAATTATCAATTTCTTTGATAATACACAGATTATTTAATAACGGTATAAATGAAAAAAAAAAATATATATATATATATCTTATATATATATATATATATATATCTTATATATATATAAGAGAGAGAGAGAGAGAGAGAGAGAGAGAGTGAGATAATCCCTATGTTTTGACCGACTAGGTACGCGCGAGAACTGGTAATGTTGTTAATTTATGTTTGCTCCCATAAATCCAATCAATTACAACTAAATTTTATCAAACCAAGTTCATATAACATTTTATTAAATGTGTCGGGGACGTACATAATAAATTAATAATTACGTGTGTTCTCCGTAATTTCTTTTTTTAATACGTTATTAAATCTAATATATAAGTAGTATGAAATGTTAAAATACCATCCAAACAACTGAAAGGTTTTTTTTTAACTTACGTAATATGAAATAAAAATTAAGATAAACTTGTTATACAAACTGATGACGGAATACTTACCTTTTATGTTTTATTTTCAGAGGTTCACACCGGATTCGACCAGAAAAAAAGAAAACCGACCTAGTCACCCGAACAAGACGCACCTGCCTAGACGAGAAAAAGGAAAGGAAACCGAGCAAGGCAACCAAACAAAGACGGAAAAAAGGGAAACCGAGCTAGGCAACCAAACAAGATGCACCAGATTTGTTAAAGGTTAATATTATTGTTATTATTTTTTTTATATTCTCCATTCCAGCGTACTACTTAATAAAGCTATTATAGTTTACCATTTTTATTTCACAAATATAGTATCATTAATACCGGAACAAACGAAAACACGTGATATGGGAAAATTAATCACACATTAGTTAAATCGTATTATAATATATCTTGTATTACAAAATTAAATTTAATAAAAGTAGTTGTATTTAAATTTTGATGGTATTTTAACATCTAAAATATATATATATATAAAGAAATCTATTGAAAGAAATCTCACTGAATAACTGTTAAAGAAATTAATTTTTTATGTATAAACCCTCAACACAATTAATAAAATTTAAAAAAATATGTGGACAAACAAAAATACTATCAGCCTACAGATATAACAAGAAAAAACCTGTATAAGTCAGATTTAAAAAAACGTTTTTTTATTTCATGATAAATATTGTTTCCACTTTTAGTTTTACTGAAAATTTCTCTACAAATATTATTCATAGAATATAGTTTACATTTTATTTTTTCTCTAAAGTGTATGTATATATATATTTTTTTTCATTGTGGTCTCTTTGGACCGCGTTGAATTTTTTGCACAACAGATGTCTTCTGTCTGTTTTCCCAGTACAATTTGATTTCGTCTCGTTTAACTTGTTTTTGTTCATCAGTCCACTGGCTCCCAGTTCTTGTCTTATCCGTAAGTTTCCTGAAAATGTGTTTATTAATTTTATCTCTAAACTCAGTTCTGTTACGTTCATCGCCTTCGTTCAGCTGTAGTTCGCTGAGAGCCTTCTTAACTTCGACGACCCAATCCGTAGTCGCTTTCATATTTGTTAAAAAACTAAAGACGCGCTTCGTTAACCTGTCATCCGATATCCTGAGTATATGACCGTAGAACTTGACCCTTCGGTTTCTCATCGTCGACGTCAGCGGTTCGTTGTTCCCTTTATAAAGTTCTTCGTTACTTCTTACTCTGTAAGATCCGTCTTGTAGTTTTCTTGGTTCCAATATTTTCCTTAAAATTCTTCTTTCATGTATTTCCATTTCCTTCAGTTCATCCTTTTTCCTGAGTATCAAACATTCTGATGCGTAGAGCGCCTCTGGTTTTAGCACGGTAGTGTAGTGTCTTATTTTTGATCCGTATGTTATACTCTTTTTGTTGTAGATATTCTTTGTTATCCCGTATTCTCTTTCTATTTTGCTGGTCCTTTCCGTGTACGTATATATATATATATATATACGTACACATATATATATATATATATATATACATGCCTGTCACTGGACAACTAAAGAACAGATATTGACTTCCTTTAACATGTATGCAATAATAGGTTTCAAAAAATATGTATGACTAAATCTTTTTTTCTTGATGCTCATTACTTATATCAATAAAAAAAAAAGATGATTGATTGACTAAGCCTTCTTTTTAAGTATGATCTCACTTAAAAATTTATTTTAACACCTTTATTTTTACGATGTAATTTTTTAATCTCCTCGCTTATAAAAAGAACACAACTAAATTGCAAGACAAACATTAAATCACCTGTCAGTTTCATGATATATTATGATCTCACAAACAGAAACTTTATTTTGCTTATTTATTCCTTTTAGTAACTACGGGGACTGAGAAATACAATCTACCTAAAGAAATATTCAGAAAATGAAATTCTAGGAAAATAAAATTTTGAAAAGCCCAAAAAAAAGAAAGATATCACGTATTTGGATTAATCTAAATCATTTCCTATTAGTAAGGGTGACAAAAAATTAGTCCTTTAAATAAGGCTCAAAAAATAAATAAATACCACAGGTATTTAGTTTTGAAAAAAAAATTAAGAAATAGATATGATTACATAAAAACAACTCTATTGAGTAAATAAAAATAAAACGGGGATAAAATTATTTTTATTACAGGTCTTTATTTTAGTGAAGAGTAGAAATTAACAATTTCATCAAGCAAAATAAAAATAAGATCTTTTTGGTTATATTTGATAAATTCATTTTCATGTGTAAAAAAAAAACAAATACTGATTTCTTTAAAAACAGATTATTCAGATGTCAGCAATTATTATTAGAAACAATTTAATTTCTTAAACATAACTGATTCTTTAAAATATTTACACGTCATCCTCATCTCATTGTACCGTGGGTGGGGGGTTGCTTATTGTTCCCTAGTTGAACAAATTGCAACATGCACATTTTGAAATAAAAAATCAATATTATAAACTTATTTAACATTCTCATTACCCTGAAGTTTCTGGTTCAAATCTGTTATTGCCTTTTCAGTATATTTTATAATATCTTTGTAGGATACTGAAAAAAATATACTTAATCTGAAAATTTTATGTTTTAATCTGAAAAGAGTTGTTTTTATGTAATCATATCTATTTCTTAATTTTTTTTCAAAACTAAATACCTGTGGTAACAATCTGCAGTGATAGCAACTCCTGAATTATTGTTGTAGAGAGGAATTGTAAATTTAAGTGTACTTGGAATCATACCAGGAACCTTTACTACTGTCAGATAAAACTAAATAGGGCAAGCCTGTCCTGAAATATTGAAAAGAAAACTGTTAGAATTTTACAATAAAATTTAATCGCGTAATAAAATATTAAACAATTCTGTTGTTCTATCTAGAATAATCTAGGATAAATAACAATCGTTTAAATCAAATATTTGTGAAGAACATTTAGAAACATTAGTATGAAACGGCTAACTGGAAATGGAATATCTCTGAATTCAGTTATTAACTTGGATACTTCCTTTGAAATTATTTCCTCTGACATTTCAACAAAACCCACAATATACTATATTATAGGATACAAGATAAAAAGCTTGGTCTCTTAGATCTCATGAGCGTAATTGTAGTAGGTGGGTGACCTGACAGGACTACAAAAACAGCATAGATAGTTTTTTGCTACAATCTCTTTTTTCTCAAGAATTAGAAACTTCCCATGTCTGGCTTACTAGGGAAAATTAATAGTAAAATAGTGGTTCCAACTGTCTTTTTTATTAGGATACCGGTAAATATACTGTTGCATACCAGCATGCTAAGCCTACATAATTTTTTTTGGAGTTATTAATCGATTAATTGGTTTGATGCTATTTTCTCTTTCGTTTTGTTAATGCTGATTTTAAAACCGTAACTTAAGTATGTCGCTAATTTAGAAAATTTAGCAAATTACATCCTCAGTTATCTGTTTTATAAATTGCAGACTTATACTGAAAGATTATAAAAATGTTAGTGCCGCTTTCTTTAGGTCCCCTGTTCCGGCTTTGACCTTTTACAAGGCCAAAATAATACGGCCGGTTACAGGGCCAAAGTAATCTGGCTAATTACAAGGCCGGTAATATGCAGTTTATTGTGAAATTGATTGTTGAGTAATTGAAATTGAAAAATCAGCTTTTAAACAAAAGATTAAATATATAATCAGAATCGCTAGTACGTAAAGAAATCAGGGGAATACTTTTTATAGAATTACATTATCTATAACATTCACATTATCCATACTGTGGGTCACAGCTGGTTATAATAACAATAATATATATTCGTGCTTTAACGTGGGTAATTTTATCCTGACATTTGGGAAAAATCTTATTGTAAATGCTTTGAATCGATCTTATGTTAATTATTCTTGTTTTTTGAAGGCTTTCGATATTTTTTATTTTGAAACTGTAATTGTGCAAAAACATGTAAAAAAATGTTGTTGTAGAAAATTAATGTAATAACCGTATCCTTTATTTGTAAATGAACAAGCCCATGAGGGAACCTCAGCTTCTCCCGATCGCTCTCAAAATGATCAAGTTACAGAGTCACATTTGTTAGAAAAGACTTGTATTTAAGTGACTTTGAAAATACTTCAGAGGATGAAGATTATATACCGTCTTCAGAAGTAAGCTCTGAATCAGAGAATGAAACGCATAAACCTAAGAGGAAGGTAATAAGTAAAACGGTTATTGAACGGCAAAGTCGAAAACGACAGAGAAACATTGAACAGTAGACTTGTAATATTAGCAAACAGAAATAGCCGGTGAATGCAATACAAATAAAAAGGGCAAAGAATTGGCTGCAGAAACAAAATTAAGCCTCCATATATTTGTAAAATGAAAGTTACCAAAAATTACTTAAAAATTAAAAAAGACAGTTCATTACGTCCTACACTGAAGTAAGACTATAATAAAGATGTAGAGGTACGAACGGTACAAAACCAAAAGAAAATTCTTTTCGTTATAGTTTAAACATAAATGATGTAAAAATAAGGGCGTGTAAAGTTATGTTTCTAAATATACTAGCTGTATCTAATTCAGTTATAGTTAACGCGATTAAAAAAAATAAAATGGAGGAATTGTAGAAATAGACAAAAGAGGACAGCATACACCTGCTATGAAAACACCCGAGGAAATAATTCAAAATGTTGTTCTGAAATATGAGTCATTATTCACGCTTGAAAACTAAGAAACCATTTTAAGACCTGATTTAAATTTAGAAAAGTTGTATTTATTTTATCGACAATTCTGTACTGAAAATAAAATAGGTAAAAAAAAATTAACAAAAAATACACACACACACACATATATATATATATTTATATTAAACATATATATTAAACATTAGTAAACACGGCTACATGGCCTGAGATTCGTATCTAGCAATATTAAACGGTGAATTAAGTTCAGACGGTAAACAATTTATTTAAAGTGATTATTATTGCACCTTAAGGAATCATAGAAGTTGTTTGAACAAACAGTAAAGATTCTCAAGATGCAAAGTACAGTAAATGTGTTGACAGCCGATAAAAATGTTTAACAAAAATGTTTACCAACACCGCTGTTAACAAATATAAACAATTTCTACTGCAGGAAGTTATGGACATTAATTTCACAATTTATGACATGGTGAGAATGAAATAGCGTCTTGGATTCTAAAACGGGCTGAACAAAGCATTACCGATTCAAAAAGTGAAGAAATGATATTACGGTCAGACAATTGCTATGGCCAGAAGAAAAATTTTGTTATGTTTAGGATTTAGATTGATTAATTTATGAAAAAATTTGAGAAAGAATGACAAGTTTCCAGTTGTACTTGATGTCATTAGTCGATCCAAAACCGATATCACAGTTAAAATACAAAGACCTGTTAATTCTACTTAAATAATGTCATCTGTTTTATCAAAACATATGTAACTTCAGTGAAGTAAATGATTTCTCTAAAGAAGAAAGTGATGAAGATTGCAGATAAAATTGATCGATGTAGATTTTCTGCTATTTTATCATTTTTTATTATTAATTTTCAATGTTTTGTGAATTTTTATTGTACAATAGATATTACTACTGAAGAAATTATATTTTTTAGTTCTTTGTAAATTTTTGTTGAGTGTCCGTAACAATATTTTTTGTACGAGCAAAATAATTTTATGATAATAATTAGTCTTTTAAAATTACCTTTTTCTTTTCATTGTAACAGCGTTACGATATTGTACAATCTTTTTATCCCATAATTTTTTTGTTCATCGGTTGAAAAAACTAGAAGGTTGTGTTGCACTGATATTATCTTTTATAAACGGTATTGTTTAAGAAAATATTTTTTTTCAAAATAAATGTAATTTTCTTCAGATTTACTGTCTTTTTTTACAAATTTCTGGACATGATGACAGAGAATTCATTAAAAAAAAAGCTGTTAAGTAAGTAGAGATATGATACATGTCCATTTTTTTTTTTTAATATAAAGCAGAAATTAATAAATAAGTAATAGCATCTATTTAAGTAGATCTATCTAAATAGAGTATTTTAATAGCAAATATTATGCTGGGAGATGGTGATGAAAAAAGGAAATTGTACAAGCAAATTTCAAAACTTCAAACTGCTGCTCTATTATAAAATTTTAAAAAAGGAGATGGTGTCCTTTACCTCCTGGCTACAGAGATTTATTTCACCTAATGCAAGGTTAAACATCATTTTAAATAATACATAAGAAAAGAAAAACTAAAAAGAAAAGAATTTGAGTAATGGATTAATAAATAAAGCGATTCAATTTTTTGCGTTATTAAAATTCTGATTGTTTTTATCTGAAATAATTTTGAACTCGCCGGTTTCACCAAGGAGAAGTTACAATTTCTGTGTATTCTTTTGAAAACAAAAAAAAAAATTAACTTCGGTTAAATTAATTAAAATTTAACGATAAATATTTTTAATAGAAGAGCGAGGACACGATCTTTGTCTAACAACTCCATCGTTGGTCGATATAGCCGACAGAAGAATGTCTTTTTTCCACTTATGACCAAGTACTCTATAGACAACACCCCATGGGTCTTTGTTTCCTTGCTCTTGTAAAAAAGAGTGCCAGGAATCCTACAGGCTACACTCCTTTTTGAACATTGCCTCGTCCAAGTCAGTGTTCTGTTCCCTCATCAGGGTCAGAACCTCAATGTCATAGATTACGACAGGTCTATGTACCTATATGTACATAATATAACTATAATAATTTTAGGTGACCTGACATAAGTCACAAACCACTCTCAAAAATAACAAACAATTTATACCAGGCTTGCTAAGAAAAATGAGAAATATACAGCTGCATATCAGTAGGCCAACCCGACTGAAATGGAAGTGATAATCTGCCCCTGTAATTGACACCTTCACTCTGTTCATCATCGAGACTGTCTGTATAGTGATCATCATTACTCTCAGAGAAATAAATTCTTGAATAGCGCTTTTATACTTCAGACGGGTGTTTTACATTTATAGAAGCCATAAGAAAGGCGGGTATAAAAGCGAAACGTTTCATATACACCGCTCCAGCTACCAGAAAAAAATATATACGAGTGTGTATTTCTTACTGCGATTAATCGTGCATTTTGTAACGTTATTCTGATCAAGGTTCTTTCGCGATTTCCTTATTCCATCGTAACGCTTAGGTTGTCCAATATTATTACCGGTGGACTAATTTACCTAACGTGATGTTATTTTCTAAACGCAACCTTAATTTATTACCGTAATATAAAACTTCATTTAAGAGAATAGCAAGGATTTCTTCATATTCTTCTTCCATCAGATGCTACGTTTCAAGTCCTTAACAGTATGCGAATGAAATCGGTTGGAACGATAAGAATGTATATTCATAAGTAGACACCATAATCTACACTAAAAGTGTTTAAAATAGATGTAAAAGGGTGTATTAGTTATTAGCTAGATGCTCTTTTTATAATGCGTTATACTGATAGGACTGCAAGCCATAGTCCAGAAGTGCAAGCTTCTATAGTGTATTTATGAAATACATACGAGGCTAGAGAGAGTGGATTTTTGTTGACTTTGCTTCCTTGTTATATTATCAAGAAGAAGAAAACAAGGATAATGGTAGGAGGAGAGAAAATAAGGAGAGGGTAGACTCTCCCAGAAGCAAGAGACACAAAACAGGAGCAGGAACATGACCCTAAGAAGAATATAATGATGATAGAGTCCCTCTTGGGACTCATGATCTTTCCTCCATCAATTTTATCACAAGATAATTAGGAACTAATCTACTATAGGCCTGCCGGGTTTCCAAAATGAAAAAGAGGTAGCATAGGATCATTATTAAAAAATTAACCGGCTGCTAAAGCTGCAAGAATATGTTTTCTTTCTAACCGACAATAGTATTTTATTACTTTTTATTTCATATTTTTAAGAAAAGAATTGATTATCTTCACCGATTCCTTTAAAATTTTGACACAACCTTGCATTCGAATACGCGCGTGTTTTTATATACCTAAGATGTTATACCTGTGACAGGTAAAAACATACTTTTTTTTTAAAAACAGCGCTATCTGTTGGACGTAAAAGCAGCACAGGCTATACCAATATTTTACGATTCCATTTTAATGTGTCCGCTATAGAGTAAAAAACTACTGGGCCGATTTACGCGCGGGAAAGTGGGAGAAAGGGAAAATCGGAAAAGGGAATAATCTAAAAAGGTAAAGGGCAGAAGGGTAAAATAGAAAAAAGAAAAATGGGGAAAAGGAAATGTAACGGGAAAGGATAAAGCGTTAAAAGGGGAAAATGGAAAGAGTAAATGGGAAAGGAAAGGAGGAAACGGAAATTTTGTGAAGTTCCGTAATGTTCATTTTGTCAATGTTTTATTAAACTTTCAATTGTGTTCATTTAATCAAACGGTTTATATATATATATATATATTTATAAACACATCGACACAATTGAATATATATATATATTCAAATCTAGCAATAGCGAAGCATTGCCAGGCCTTCTAGTAAACAATAAATAAGAACAGAAATAATAATTGTAAAATAAATTAATAAATTTTATTACCGTAATTCATACATTCAATATCGTAGCAGATCTTAAAACAATTATTTTCGATACAAATAAATCTATACTGAAAGTAGTATCGATTATCCATTTATAATCTTATATATATATATATTTTTTTTGTCTTGTACTTACAATTTAACATACATATGCATATTTATAGAGCCTTTGACACTCCCCGTAACGTAAGAATTCCAATGCGTCATACATCTAAATCGGTTCGGCTGATGAGCTGCTGTAATGGAAAAAACATACGTACATCTTATAAACATTATACTCCTTTTTGAGCAGTCGTGTAATAAAAAACTATATCGTCCAAATATTCTTTAAATGTAAACGCTTTTAAGTCGTGAAAAAGTAAGAAATAAACAACCAAGCTGAATTCGGACAGACTTTACCAAAACTTATATTGCAGTGAATTCAAAAGATTTAAAAAAAAATTTATTATTTATACCACTTTACTGCATATTTTGAAATAAGTTGTTATTTCTTTAACGCTTATTTTTTTATAAAATAGGAAGTGAAATGACATAAGTAAAAAACGGTTAACAAAGAACACAATATAAGAAAAAGTAATTTTCAGATCTTCGATTGTGAAGATCTTAAATTTTAATTACGACGAAATATTGGAAAAGTTCGACGTATATTATAAATTTTTTTTTGTTTATAGGATATTTATTTAATTTTCCCTAATATAAGTTATATCGATGGAAAGAAGAATAAATAGTACAAAAGTAACGTTAACATAATTTTCTGTTTAACGTTCGTAATTTTCCGTTAACATCTTAATAAGTAGAGGCCGGTGTACGTAATGAATTTTTCCCACAAAAAATATTAGTTTACATTAATTTTACTTTACATTATTTTCACTTTATAAAGGTCATAATGATTCTCTAATTAACGTTAAAATGTCTTTCTAAAATATAACTTTATTAAAAGATTTTCTATGTACAAAAAATATTATATACCGATAGTGCCACGCTTAAAAAACTTAAAAGATTTTGATAAATGTTACAAACATTAATTTTTTGTTTAGAGTGGAAATAAATGTGTTTTTTAAAATCACAAATGCGATTAATGACTTTTGGCAGAAATTACAAATATAATCTTCCTCTTTTGTATGAATATTAAGATGTCTCTTTAAATGATTTTTATTATTAAACGACGTTTGACAGAAGTTACAAATATATTTTTTCTCCTTAGTATTATTATTTAAATGCGATTTTAAATGAAACTTTGATTAAAAGACTACTGACAAAAAGTAAAAATATAATTTTTCTCTTTTGTATGAATATTAAGATGTCTCTTTAAATAGGTTTTACGATTAAATGACATTTGACAAAGGTTGCAAACATAATTTCTCTCATTTTTATGAATATTATAACATGTCTCTAAATAGTATTTAGTACTAAATGACTTTTGAAAGAAGTCGCAAACATAATTTTTCTCTTTTGTATGAATATTAAGATGTTTCTCTAAATGGTATTTACTAATTAAATGACTTTTGACAGAAGTTACAAATATAATTTTTCTCCTTAGTATGAATACTTAAATGTGATTTTAAATGAGATCTTTGATTAAAAAACTTCTGACAAAATGTACACATATAAATTTTCTCTTTTATATGACTATTAAGATGTCTCTTTAAATTGCTTTTAAAATTAAATGACATTTGACAAAAGTTGCAAACATAATTTCTCTCATTTTTATGAATATTAACATGTCTCCCTAAATAACATTTATAATCGAATGACTTTTGACAAAATTTACATACATAATTTTTCTCTTTGTTACGTGTAATAAGATGTGTTTTAAAATCACTCTGCGTAAGTATCTTATTTTCACTATTTATATCCTTGACTAAATTTTCTATTGTAACATCACCGTATGCACGCTTATATTCATTGGAGTTTTCTTTTATAATTCCATCATATACTGAATTATTTACACACCTCTTATGAGTAATCCGATTCTTGGTACGTCCCTTGTAGGTGCCTTTATCAATAATAACCTGTAAATTAAAAATAACTAATAATTCAAAGGTAATTATGAATAACGTAAAAAATTACAATAAAATTGAAGTTGAATTACAATAAAATTAAGTATTATATCTTGTAAAAAGCCACTAAATATGTATAAAAAATTGATTATTTTAAACATATATTCATAATCAATCCGGTTTTGGATATCAATTAATCATCAATGAGTTAATTTATCTTATGGAACTTTACTTATCTTGCGGTATATTTACACATTTTGCTGAAATTTTATTATCATATGCATGTTTTAGGAAAACAAAACTATTTGGCAAATTTATAACACGTAAATATATTTATTATTCACGTTTTATCTATATACATGTTGATCAGACCTACAAACCCATACGTTTCATATTCATAAAATTTTGTACACACAGGATGTCTGGGCTGAAAGCATCCAAAACTAATGGCCTACACTTAAGAAATCCGTCACTGTAATCTCTTAAATGTAGGCCCAAATGACAGAATATATCTCAAAGATTTGTTCAGTATACTTTCAGATTCAGTAGAATATGCACGTGCAGACAAACCTAATTGAATGCAATTGCAGTCCATCAAGATGTGGAGCCCGCACAAAAAATGTTCAGTTTATGCCTTGCTTTCAATCGGTTATGCATATTAAACGGCTTGTATGAACCGAATTGAATGTCGATTTTCCTACATCCAAATCTATTGTATTCCAAAGATATGACTTTAAGAGACCAGAAGATGGGTTTCACAAACCGGAAATCATCAGAAGGTTTCAGTCAGTTAAGAGACTGTGGATCAAGTAAGCGATACATTCACTGCCAGATAAGTCTATTATGCGATCTAGTTACGGACTGAAGATTCATTTTTCTACCGTTCACAACATCGGTCATAAACGCTCCATTTACAAGTGTACATTACAACCGCTTTTTCACATTAAACCAAATGATTGCCGCCAATGATACCAGTTTGTTGCAGAGGTAATCACCGTATTGAAAACAATCCTAATAATATTTTATTTAGCGATGAGAATACTTTTCTTACATTTGGGATAATTAAAGACAACCGTCTAATTTGTTGTACCGAAAACTCCATACAGTAATCAAGAATAAAAGGAACATAGTCAAAGTAAGTGTCAGCTATGAGGGGGAAAAATGGCGTCATAGAGCTGACATGTAAATACAAAATTTACATAATGAAAAGTTAACACAGTGAAGCACCAGTTTTCCAGATGTCCAACTAACTACAATGCTTAAATTTGGACTAGGTAATTAAAAAAAATAAATAATACATTAAAAATTTAAAGACTATTCAAATAAATACTTGTTTCAAAAGAACTTTTTTATCGATCTTTATTCTACTGGATTTTGTAACTGACTTTTTTTAATTCATTTAGCAAAAACAATGTGTATATTTAGGCCTTTGTTAAACTAATTATAAAAGAAGATTTCTACACACTGAATTTTTAGTACCACTTTACAGTTTTTTCTTACACTGTACATATATTCAAAATTTTATTTTAATATTACTGAAATACATTTATTTTTCTTTATACTTTTTCCGTAGTGTTACCTATTAAACATTAAAATGATATTTACAGTATGTATAATAACTGTTTTTTTTAAATTACACTTTCCAGTTATCCAGCTTTGCCCTTGCAAAGGTCCATCCGGGTAATTGGTGTTCCAAGGAATACAAAATCTAATACACTTACCATTTCATTTTCAACTTTTAAATTTTCTGATTTAACCGAGTCGATCTCTTCAATCGCTAAAGGATCTTTTTCAATATCACCATTAATAACATACAGCGGTTCCTCTTTCAGTCGTACTAAATCTACTCGCTGTAATAAAAAACAAAAAAATTAATGCTACAAAGTAAATATGTCTATGATTATTTGTATAATTTATAAAATTAAAATAAATGTATCTCTAATTCATCACCATACACATTAACTGTGCAGCCACAATTAAATTATTATTAGGCGAGTTTAATTTGCAAGGTTTTGAAACACTTGTAAAACGTTACCTAATATATTTACCATAGTTACCATACACGTCATTCCATGTTAAATCAACAAGGTACACGACTTGAACGACTGGTTTTTTCATAAAATGTTGTATGAATTAGTTTTGAGAAAATAATGAATTTCAGATCTCTCATAATCCGTTTCATTTTTACAGATCTTCAGATTTGCCGGAAAATGGAAAATTTTGACTTGCGGTAGGAGTGTTAGTTCAACAATATTACTTTGCTATTTACTAAGGTAGAATGATAAACTTATTCTCTTTTTAAAGCTTATTTGATGCTCTTTCATATGATATACAAAACTATATTTTCGTAAAAAATTATTTAAGTGTCATCATGTTTGACCTTGAATTTCAGAATAACCAAAGTAATTTTTCAGCGTCCCCTCGTACGTAGTACTCTTTAAGTTATAAAAATTTATTATTAAATTATACTGTTAAAGTTGAGGAATTTTCATCTAATGATTATAAAGATTTTTTTTAAAGTCGCTAATAAAAATGACAACGGTAGATCTTATCCGTGTCGTATGCTTTTTGAAAATGAGTGTGCTTATATTGTTGGATATTTTACAAAAAATTTGAGAATATCTATATTAACAATGATTTTTCCTAGATTAAAATTATATTCAACCGTAACAATGGCTGCAGTAACATTATTTTACTTAGAGTGATGTTGAAGAAGTCATTTGTCGACTTAATTATAATTCTTTGATGGACCCGAAATATATTCAGTCTCTTTGCTCTGCCATTTTAGTATATATTTTACTTAAGTTCTTCAATCGTTCTTTAAATACTCTTCTTTTCCCTGGTATTTGAAAAATTTGCTACATATGCAAATTACTTAAAAACGGTGACATTCAGATATCAATGAGTATCGCGCTATCACCCCAAGTAATATTTTTGCAAAATTCACAGATAGTTATTTTGTATGAAAATTAAACCTTGCATAAAAAAATTATATTCCTGAACAACACGGTTTTTTGGAAGGTAAATCTATGCAAACAGACTTGTGTGTGTATATATGTGACATATTGTTAATGTGCTAAATAAAGGTTATTATCTTGATGCAATTTATACTGATTTTCACTACTCGTTTGATTTATTTAATATCAAACATCTTATTAGAAAACCAGCTGAATGTAGACTGAATAATTAAATGCTGTCTTGGATACATTCATTTCTTTCAAACAGAATTCCATATGTTAAAAAAATAATTTTATCTCTAAGCCTATTTACGTTAGATCTGGAGTAAGACAAGCTACACGTTTGTGTTCTCCAGGTTCCTAGTTTTTATAAATTACATTAGTTTAATTTAATTATACGTTACATATACACGATTGAAGAGCTTAGTTAAAAACCACACAAAATGGCAGAGTATTTCTTCACTAAAAGAGGATGAATATAATCTGGTCCCGTGAAAGAATTATTAATTCGGCAAATGACCTCTTCAACACCACTGTCAGTTAAAATAACATTTGCTACACACATAGGAGATGTATATTCACATATTTCAGTCAACATCATGCCCAGTTAGTTCATTATATACTTTTCGTCATTAAACTGTACGATAAGAAAAGTACATAATAAGTACTTAAATTAGTTTTTGTCAAATTTCATTATGTCAAAAAAAAAATGCGAAAGAAAAAATAAACGGGTAAAATAACAAAGGTTTAGTGAAAAAATAAAGAGCATAATAATATGGTTTTCGACTAAAATAAAGAACAAATAAGGGATTAAACACAGTAATTAAAAATCTCTATCTAATTGCTAAAAATTAAAAAAAAAAAAGCAAAGAATTAAGACAGAAATATGCCAGCAAATGAAGGATCTTGTTTTAATTTTTTTTTATACGAATTTTTTAATATCTATGGAATTTACAAAAGCTATTACAGATATAAGTTTTATTTTCTTAATCTGTGCGTCGCAATAAAATGAGCAACAAAGCAACGTCACCACGGTCCAATTGGATCAGGATGATATGTAAACAATGTGTAATTATGTACTCAGGCCTACCATTCCTGAGACATATGGTACCACCACTACTCTACTCTTTTTTCCTGTTTAGCCTCCGGTAACTACCGTTCAGGTATTACTTCAGAGGATGAATGAGGATGAATGAGGATGATATGTATGAGTATAAATGAAGTGTAGTCTTTGTACATTCTCAGTTCGACCGTTCCTAAGATGTGTGGTTAATTGAAACCCAACCGCCAAAGAACACCGGTATCCACGATCTAATATTCAAATCCGTGTAAAAATATCTGGCTTTACTAGGACTTGAACGCTGTAACTCTCGACTTCCAAATCAGCTGATTTGGGAAGCCGCGTTAACCATTAGACCAACCCGGTGAGTATATGGTACCACCAAAGCTCATCAGTATGCACGGGTTTAGTTTTTAAATCCGTATAAAAGCAACTAACATTTAGTAGGTTTGAACCTGAAAACCTTTGACATCGAACATCAGCTTTAAACAACTGAATTACAAGTTAACCACTAGACCAGCCTGTAAAACTTATTTATTAAATAAGTAATACCATTTTAAATATATTATTATTGAAAATACTTTAAAAGTATAAGATAATGAAATGTTTACTTGAAGGTTAAAAACCCGATAATTCAACGTTAATATAGAACTACAAGTAAAAAAAAAAACACATTAAAACAAAATAAAATGTTTTTAAAACAAAGATAGTAAAAAAGTGCGGGCTAGCTTTGTGAAAAAGGAAGAGAATAACAGTCTATGTTGTGTAATTGCTGGGTGAGCATTATTTACCGCCTAGCTGTCGCCTATTTAAAACTGTTTCGAAGGATATCGTATTTGCTTAAGCAGTTATTTCTAGTTATAATTTATCTTTCGTCATACGAGTATTTTATATAAATAAAAAGCAATATAGAAAATGATTTTTGTACCCGACTCGGTAAGTAATATTTTGCGCTAAGAAAAATAGTACGGCATTAAATAATTGATGGCGAGGTAGTATGTTAATTTATTAACAGAATAAACGGGCACTGTAAAATCAAATGAACCGACCAAATATCCTTACTTTTTTTACAAAATACCATTCAAATAGGTTTGTACCAATTTAAGCAGAAATTATTTTTGTCGCTTTATGAACTTCAATGGATTTAGACAATGACAATCGATGTAGATTTATCTCGATATATACAACGACGTTATTAAATTTACTAAAGAAGTTTTAGGTTGTTTATTTATATATATTATTTACGATTTATATAGCAGTGAGAACGATGTGGTTTGAACTGTAATAAACATTCCGGGGCTCATAAGAAGAAACAATTAATATCATACGTTTTGTTATTTTCATAATATAATTTGTCAAACATAATACAAATCTTTATTTAATTCGTACAAACAAATTTAACTGTAGCGAAGGACGCCGGATCCGTTAGTTATAGATAAAAATTTGCTTTGTAAGAAAACTATATAAAGGAATTTATTTTAAGTACGAGTACAGTAAAAAAAGGGAAGCCGGTTTATTTTGCGGAATAATCTTGTTATTTCAAATCGCATTAAAACACTTAATTATTATAGGGATTTTAATTATACAATTCTCAGTTAACCGACTTCTCCCGTCCATTTATCCGAACTTTCGCGTTGTTTTCGATAAACGTTAAAATTTTGTTTCCTTTTTTGTAACTGAAATAACATTAAAATATCTAAATTGAAATAAGGGTTTTAAAATTAATATCTGTAATTTCGACTATCCGAACGTTCATAAATCGTTTAATCGGAGGTGATATACCTGTCAATTTAAATATAACATCACTTACTTTACGAAAATAATTCAGTTAAATCAAATTCAGGTATTTCGTAATGTACTGTATTTCGTAATGTACTATATTTCTATATATTGTATTATTTTCTTTTCGGTGATTCTAGTCTTTCAGTAAACGTTTCCTTTTATTATATTTTAAGATAATAACATGACCCTTAACTAGATATAGTAAATGAGATTATAGTAACAAAATTTTATATATAAAAAATAATCGTGAAATCAAACCGGAAATCGAACTCAGGACTGAGTGTTCAAACCTCTCCTCTCAAAAAGCAGGTATTTACTTTTTTAATGGGTGATATGTACATGTTTATCAAAGGTGAGTCTAAATCCGAGGGATTAGTACAGGAAGGGGTAGTAGACGGTCTTACCGAATACGTAAAGTTTGGTTTTTCTGTATATTTATTGTATATATTAATAAGAAAGGAAGTCCGACAAGGATGTTCCCTATCCCCGTTACTTTTTAATCATTACATGGAACTAGCAGTTAATGATTTTAAGAACAATTTAGATTCGGAGTAACAGTACAAGGTGAAAAGAAAAAGATGCTACGATTTGCTGATGATATAGTAATTCTAGCCGAGAGTAAACAGGATTTAGAAGAAACAATGAACGGCATAGATGAAGTCCTATGCAAGAACCATCGCATGAAAATAAACAGGAACAAAACAAAAGTCATGAAATGAAGTGGAAATAACAAAGATGGACCACTGAATGTGAAAGATTACGGAGGTAGAAGAATTTTGTTATTTGGGAAGTAGAATTACTAAAGATGGACGAAGCAGGAGCGATAAAAAATGCCGAATAGCACAAGCTACACGAGCCTTCAGTAAGAAATATAAGTTGTTTACATCAAGAATTAATTTAAATGTCAGGAAAAGATTTTTGAAAGTGTATGTTTGGAGTGTCGCTTTATATGGAAGTGAAACTTGGACGATCGGAGTATCTGAGAAGAAAAGCTTAGAAGCTTTTGAAATGCGGTGCTATAGGAGAATGTTAAAAATCAGATGGGTGGATAAAGTGACAAATGAAGAGGTATTGCGGCAAATTGATGAAGAAAGAAGCATTTGGAAAAATATAGTTAAAAGAAGAGACAGACTTATAGGCCACATACTAAGGCATCCTGGAATAGTCGCTTTAATATTGGAAGGACAGGTAGAAGGGAAAAATTGTGTAGGCAGGCCGCGTTTGGAATATGTAAAACAAATTGTTAGGGATGTAGGATGTAGAGGGTATACTGAAATGAAACGACTAGCATTAGATAGGGGATCTTGGAGAGCTTCATCAAACCAGTCAAATGACTGAAGACAATATCTTCTTTTTTCACTGTAGAAGGAAACAAAAATTAAAATACAGGATTTTTAATAAATTACTTAAAAAATCGTCCAAATCTGCATCGATAAACTTTTCATACCGCATCATCTTGTGAGGTTTTGCCGATGAATAAGTAGATTTTTGTATTATATCAAATTATAAAAAAAAGTAATTTCAAATATTTTTTAACCGATAGCGCGTATTAAATAGATTGTTGAATATCTTTGATCAATATTCAAACTCGTAAACTTCTTCAAATAAATAATCGATAATAATTTGGTTAATGCTTTTTAAAAAGTTAAATCAAAACGGTTTAATATTTTTAAAACGTATTCTATCTGTATCTTTTTTTTTGCCTTAAGTCATTTGACTGCTTTTATGCGGCTCTCCGAGATTCCCTTATCTAGTGCCAGTCGTTTCATTGCGGTATAACCCCTACATCCTACATCTCTAACAATTTGTTATACATATTCCAAACGTTGCCTGCCGGCACAATGTTTCCCACCTACAAGTCACTCTAATATTAGAGCGACTATTCCAGTATGTCTTAATATTTGGCCTATAAATCTGTCTTCTTTTAACTATATATTTTGAAATGCTACTTTCTTTAAAGATTTATCGAAATATCCATTTTACCATCCTTGAATCCATTTTGACTAGTTTCGTCGTGACGTCTGTACGTAAGTATGTATGTATGTATGTATGTATGCAAGTATGTTTGCATGTATGTATGTACGTATCTCGCATAACTACAAAACGATTAGCCGTAGTATGTTGAAATTTTGGATTTATTACTGCTGTTAACATCTAGTTGTTTACCTTCCCTTTTGATTGCAATGAATGGTGTCTAAAATGACAATGAATGGTGATTGCACTGAATGAAAAGTGTCCAAAAAAGCCCGAAATTCAAAACAAATTTCATTTATGAAATATCTGGATCTGTAAGGAAAAGGCATATCGGTTCGAATCAGACATCATCTCCTTTTCCATTTTTTAACATGTTTTTTTTTTAATTTAATTAAACATATTAATTTATTAATAATTATTAACCCGTGATTGTAAAAAGAATTTTACAATAAATAATTATTCAATAAAATAAAAAAATTTAAATAAAATTCTAAACATGAAATAAAATTCTATGTACTTTTAAAAATGTGTATATGTAATAAAGATGGTGGAACATCTGATTATTTAATAATAACTGAAAATTATAATTTATCTTATATTTTTTATAAATCATCTACAGTTATTAAAGAAATGGTCCGCAACCGAAAAAAAATATTTTAAAGAAAAAATAGATTAAAAGAAATAATTATGTTGATTTTTTAATAATTCAAATGGAAGTGAATACTTGTGTATCTTTGATGAAATTTTATTGTATTTATTAGGAAGAATACGACTGATTTAGTACATATATGAAGCAACTGCAGACTAGATTAGTATAAAACATTACCGTTAAAAAAAAAAAAAACCGCAAGACAACTAAAAGACATAAATCATCTCTTATAAGAGAAAATGACAACTGTCCAGTAAAAAAAAAAAACTCAAGGGTGATGTTTTGTATCTCATGTGCACGTGTTCATCCGTTTTAATGTATATATATATATATATATATATATATATATATATATATATATATATATTTGTGCAGAGAGAGAAAGAGATATATATATATATATAATAAGTGAGTAAGCATGCTCTGTAATATAAACGATGTAACATAAATAACTAACAAATCTCTTCATATTCTCTCTTTTGGTTTTTGTGACTGTGATATAAGTGTGCGTCCATTATATTTCAATACATATACATATACACACACGCACACACACACACACGCATAGGCAAGCAAATAAAATGTTTCGACTGTAGAATTAAAGGAAAGAACTCTTATAATAATTTTATAAATGTTTCCTTGAAAATTTTTGCATTTCCAAGCATACAACGTAGAATGAATAAAATATTAAAAGCTGATAATTTTTATTGTATTATTATTAATTTTTTATATTATTATTTGTTATTAATAATTTTTATTATAATTAATGGAGAAAATATAAACACACAAAAAAATTATCAGCTAGCAAAAGCGTACTGCCGGATTAATTGTCTGCTATAACTCGATTGTTTGTCAACGGAATTTTACAAATTTGGTGTCATTTTCTTCAAAATAAAATGCTTAATAAATTTTGGGTTAGTAAAAATTATATCAAATAAGCAATCACAAAGATATTGAAGAATAAAATAATTAAGATGGCCGCCAATTTTTAAGGTGACGTTTATTAAATTTTAATTACTGTAGGTTTACCGGCTCCTGAGAAATAACTTTTGTTGAAAATCACAAAATGGTGTCCAGAAGGAAAACAAAGTAAAGTAGGACTTACGTCGATCAGAACGTTTTTTCACATTTTGGTCTCCTGAATCAGATTCTGGAGTTTGGCGAATACGTTTCGCAACATTCTGTACGTACGGTCTAATTATAAATATAATATTAAAATTATAGAGAGCTGTATTTTTTGTATTTCAGTCCCTGATAAAAAATGAACTAATCTGTGCTTATCATATGAATTTTTATATTCCACTGAATATTTTACTTTCAATTTATACCGACGTGAATATATTTTTCAAATAAAATACATTTAACTAATAAAACAATCTATCTTAAAATTATAAATAAAATGATCGGATAAAATAATTAATAACGAATCTTAATTCTAATATATTTAAATTAAATGTAATGTTTATAAAATATAATTTGAAGATAAAAATTATTAAAAATGATATAACAAATAAACCGCTTTTTTTTGCTGACATATTAGGGAAAAATAATTACATACTTGTAGTAAAATAACGTGAAAATATTTTAAATAAATGGCAAGAAATTTAAATCCTTTCTTGTTGAAGAATATACATAACTGCAAAAAAATATAATTAACCTCGGTTCTACATATATTGACGTTTTTTTCGTTTGTTCTCGATAACCGCAAAAACTACTGAACGTCATTAAAAAATGTTACCTGTAATTTTCTTATGACAACTGGAAACTTAACCGCATCGAAATCTCATCGATGCGTTTAAATCTCATCGATCTCATTACTGTGTAAATCATAAAATAAAAAATCTTATAAATAAAAATCTATAACTTCCTTTATCAAGATTTAATGTCGATGTCTATGATAATATCGAACTCTTCAGACAGTAATTATGCGATTAATAAATTTAATTCGTCGTCTATAAAATATCAATTTGTATTAGTGCCATAATATACATAAAAATAAATTAATTTGATAATAGAATTATAGGAAATGACGACGGTTTACAAATTTAAGACTGTTTATAGATTAATACTCTGTGTATTAATCGTAGTTCCTCGACTAAGAATTTACATCAGGGTACGCCACACTCGTAATCGGCATAGATTTGACTTTCAATTTGGTATTAATATTTTCATAACGCCTAGATCACAGATAGAAAGAACTTCTAGGGCTATTAGAATTTAGATGGTAGACAATGTAAATCTACGAAAGAACATTCTCAAAGACTTGAACAGCAACGCATACGCTCGGCTCAAAATCGAATTCACACTTTGAAAAATATGTTAAGTTTCAAATCGGTTTTTGATTACTAAGCTGTAATTGACTACCCGAATTTGAAAGATATTCAAATAGGTAACGCGATCATAAAACTTTCGAAGGGATGACATCGTCGTTGTAGATATTACGTAAAAATTACTAGGAATTAAGATAAAATTAGGATAAGCTTATTTGAATGCGACGTTTATTTATGCGAGAAAAACATTAATACATAGTTTTTTAAAAGTATTTTCAATTAATAGTTCTGTTTAACCGGTTGCTGGCCTATAATTTAAAAACCATCAGCACGTGGTTGTGGTTGTCAGTAGTTTGCAATGATTATGCGAAATTAAAAATACCGTACTAATTCTGAAACTTATTTAAAAATTTAATATTTTTAATATAATTAGGTTTGTTATTTTTTATAACGATGTAATTTTCTTGTGATTTAATTTTATTTTCCACATTTTACAAAAAATTGTATTTTTGAATGAAGCCGTGTTTTCACGGCGACATCTTTGTTTTAATTAAATTTTTGTAACGCGTCGTTTAACGTATTACATGTTCAATATACTAATTATCATCGATCTTTTTCAATATAACCAGATATATATTTTTTTCTTTTATTTTTCATAAAATTCTGACAAATACTTGTAGATTGCATAAAATGAAGCGATTTGAATGAAATTTGCTATCGACTAGTGGCACAAGGTAAGGTTGTAAAACGGCATAAAAACATAGGCAGCACTGATGTGTTGTACAGGACCATGAAATTATTAGTCGGACTGGCTTTGCTTGACCTAATTTTTCTCTACCCAAGTGAACACTACTGGGTAATGATTAATGCATTATCCTGCGAAAAAGTGTGGAAAAAAAATGAATTATAATATCAGAAATTAAATCGAGCCAAATACGCTTTTATAAACACCGCATCTCAAATGCAAAAAAAAGTGTGGTTTCTGGGCATGCGGCCGTGCTTTCATTGTGACATTTTGGTTAAAAATTCTTATGCGTCAATTACAATTTGTTCAATATTCTGCACATCGATGTTATTTAATAAAATATTAATTTTGTTATTTAAAGATGACAAAGAGATACATAATTATTACAGTGCGATTATAATGTAAAGGATGCAGACTGGAAAATTCACACTTTACATCTGTACAGCAGTCTATACTTTTCTGATTGCTTCACCGAGAATTTTTGTCATTAAATAATCGTGGGACTGGTTATTATATGATTTAATTTTTTTTTTTTTTAATAATTATTTTTGTTTGTCGAGCGTTTGTTGATTTCTTTAGTTTTATTCCTTACTGTCAGTGGTGTTTCTGAATAGCAAGCTTGTAATTTTAAGTTCCTATAATAATCGTAATATTTTTCAACCGACTGTGAATTTGTTTAAAGATGAAGTACGAAAGTTTAACGGATCGGGTTCTTTTTGACCCGCTGAAATCCATTTATTTAGCTCGGATTACCGGAACGATGTAAGTTAATGTCAATTTAAATAAAATTATGTTTCTAACTAAAATTTTTATACGTACAATATTGTATATTACACACACACTCGCGCGCTCGCGTTCATGTAATTTGAAACTTCAAGTAAAGGTATTAAGATTTACGGTAGAATATAGTACTGCAGTAGGTGTATTAGGCATCTTTCTGTAGAAAAATGTTTAAAACTGGAACCGCTAGTAAAAGTCGACTAGAAAAAATATATCGGGATACACCGATGTTATTACTCGAATAATCAGGCTACTTCTATCTAGAAATAGATATTTTTGTGATTTATCTGATACCATACGTACAGCGCTGTGACTTTTTTTTATTATTTGATAAAATAACCGAATAAAAAGAAAGATAATTTGAAAAACAGAAGTAAAATATCCAATTTCTGAAATCGAGATATATTAAGTTCTTCGAAATGAATTCACCGAATAAAACCGAATGCTAGTGATCGACCAAACACCTTGTCTCGTTCGTGTGAATTGTTACGTTCATCCGGTTTTTTAGTTCGTTAATGTATGTTTTATCATTTTTTTAGATAAGAATTTTGTACATCGATTTGATAATTTCACCACAAAAAACGACCTTTGATGGCTTTGTTAAGGGCGAATACAATAAATTTCAAAAAATTTTATCGATCTTATTTCTTACGGGAATTTCTAACGACAATCGTATTATAAGTAGATCGAATACTTTTTTTTATTATCGGATAAAGTTTGAAAATCTATTGTAAAAGATCGGTCTAAAATAAACATTTTCCATCTCATTTTATTAAAGATTTTCATAATATATTTTATAATAAAATACGAGTATATTACGAATGTATAATTATTTATAATTTTAATTTACTTTAGTTACAAAATCGCAAAAATAAAAACCATTCCTTCCCCGTCTTATCGACGGTACGGTATTCCGGTGGTTTACTCGAAAAATATGAGAGTAATTTTAGCGACTATTCGTTACATTCTTAGTTATAAGTCGCGTACGATATATACAGTAATTCCAGGAGCGCACTGCTACGGCTAACCCGTCCGTAAGGTGTTCTTCACTGAAACGTAGAGAACCGTTAGGTAAGCGAATGATATCGGCGGATAACAAGATAACCTAACCGACTAGAACGGCTGAAATCTGTGAAAACGAAAAGATTAACGGAGGCAAACGAAGAGACCGGTCTGATCAGATAAAATCTCACTATGTCGGACGACGGACTGAAAAAATCGAACCGCGTCCGTTTTTTTACACAGAAATATAAAGTCGATTCCCGATTAAGACCGGTTGAAATCAACCTTCGGTAATCGGCGGAAGGATGGATAGCCGAAGAGATCCTCCTCTGACCTTGAAATCTAGTCGGACCCGTTGAACTTTGTATTTACAAAATATCGAAATAAAATATAATAATGCATCGGCCGACGTCTGTGAAAATTTATAACGGAAATTTGAAACTACATAATTAAGATTCTATTCTCTACCGCTTTTATTTCCGCATATCTTTGTGCGGGGAAATTACTTCTGAGATAACGGTCGACTGCCGTAAGCGATAGTCCCACGACTTTTACGATCAGAAAATTATTCGTCGAATTACTCGTAACGTAAACAGGAACATAACATCAGGAAACAGTGTTCCCGTTTAAACTTATATGTACTTCAAAACGGATTTTAAATTTACGTGAATCGGTCTCTAATACTGTTTTATGAAAACTATTTCTACTAACGCTTCGGTTTCCGCGCGATAAGTTTTTAAAAAACCGTTGAAGTACGAGCAGCGGATCGATTATTAAGAAAAAAGGAAACCGATTCAAAGAAAATAACGATTAACGAGAGCAAATAAACTAGCCGAAAGAAAAGAATTTCACGAGTATGATTTTTAACGACTGTCGATATTTTTATTTTTATGAAATTATGTCAGAGATATGAAATAAAATATAACAGGAAGTTACGTAACAACAATAGCGAATAAACTACAAAGACGATCGTGCCCTTCAAACGGAATACGTACATAACAAGATAAAAATAGAAACTAAAAAATAGGCGGCGTAAAATTTAAAAAAAAAAACTTTACGTGTGAAATAAATAACGGTACACTAAACAGTATTAGCGGTTATTTAAACTAGTAAAGAGTTTATTTTCGAAAACTTGAGAAAGAGCCGAGGGTTTTTATTTTTTATTTTACTTAATTATTTGTCGCATCAAGTTACTATTTTAAGATCAAATTCGATCCAGCGATAACCGGGAACAGCATTCGGTAAGAACGAAAAAACATTCGCCGATTAAAAAAAATTTAAAGCGATAACAAAAAGTAATCGTAGAAAGAGCATAGGCGATGATGAAATAACGAAAAAAATCTTGCGGTTTTAAAAAAGTTACAAGGTAGGTTAACGCACAGAAACGCAAAAGATTAAAGTAAAAATCAGCTTGTACTAGAATAGCAGATTAAAAATTTAAGCGAAACGGTACGTTTTAAGTAATACCGATTAAGTAAAACCAATTTGTCTACGCAAATTGGTTTGCCGCCCGGCCTTGGATAACACTCTTTCTGAGAGAAGTGACGTAGCAGGTAAACAGGAGTATTTTAAATTTATCTGGTATAATTCAGGTAATGAATTTTTATATAATTCCCAAAATTCCAAAGGAATTTTCCGTCTATTTAAGCGTGGCATTTACAAATACCGTCGTATTTGCAATATTCCGGTTGTTCCAGGAGTAGTTGTTGTTTGCACTTTCGTAATTTTTCTTCAAATAAACTCCAAAGACAATCGTTAGGATTTGTTGTGTCTGAGTTTCGAAGATTTCTATTTACGGTCGAGTATCGACGTCCATTCGCATTGAATCGATTAAATTTGTAACCTCATCGGTTATCCGTTTTTTGCATTTTCTTCTACGTCAAATGCGGTTTTTTTTAAATCTCGGATCAACAAAAGTAGCTTTGGCTACATCATGAGGGTCTTTGCTACCCAATATTCGGCAGTTAGGGGTGTTCACCTTGGCGCAGATCTCAAACGTTGACTCATCGCTAAAAATTACATCGTCTTACAAAGTATCGTTGTCTGCAAATCTATTCATCATTTCCACGCAAAACCGCAGCCGTGCAACTTCGTAGTCATCTGCGATGTTTTGAATCGCAGTCAGTTTGTACGGCTTCAAGTGCGATCGCTTACGTAATACGCGCCAAACAGTCGTTTGTAGAATGCCATTCTCTGGTAACGCAGGTCGAGTTGATTTTTTCAGATTACGTGCAAAGATTTCTCCGAATTGTTTAACAGCAGCTTCAGACGCGTCCTAGCCCACGCGATTTAGTACGTCTAACAGAACAACTTACTTCAATGAAGATTTGGTACCAAGAGTAAATTTTACGCCTACTAAGATGCTCCCTTTACTTCCTACGAAAACTACCTTGAACTGCAGTCGATGACTTCAAACAGTGAAAACAAAACGCACAGCGAGCACGTTCCATACCAGGAAGTATCTATTTTAACAACGCTGGAGACCGAATCTGGTACTAATGAATTACGTGAGCCAAAACTTGATATGCTTTGCTATGAAATGAGGCCTCAACCGAATTTTTAAGTTATCTAAATAAACTTTTATACGCTTTTAAATTTGTGAAGTCCTTTTTTAATCACCCGGTAGTACTAATCGCACTCGTTAAGGGCGCTAAAATGGATTAAAAGATTTGTTATTTACCGATTTGCAAGCGTTTACAGGGTCCTAGATTACGGACTTAATATTGTTCCACTCTGGTTTTAAAAATTTATTTTTTAAAGTCCATATAATAGATTGCTTTTTCAAATTTTGATATTTTTTTTTTATCTAACGAGAATTATTCGCAAACTTTGTTAACTTTGACAGTAAATGAATAATTTCAAGATAAATTTAGTACAATTTCAGAAAGTAAATCTAATAAGCCAATAATTTCATTACAAACAGTTTTCATTTCACGCAAATCGGTTAAAATATTTTGGAAATATTTTAATATGTCCATCATAATATTGAAAAATGAATCTTGACATGTTTTCTTTTTCAGAACGGGTAGGTAATTATTAATTCAAGTGTTAAATACATTTCGAAAAATTAAAGGAGTTATGAAGATCAACCGATTAATATAATTTTAAGATGAGAAAAGACCCTAATCTAGGAATCAAAAACTCAGTTTAGATTTTACATCTCCTAATCCATATTTCTATTTTTTCTGCTTTCTGTATGAATGTGCAATTTTTGTAAAAAGAACGGTCACTTATACTTAAAAAAATAACCGTATCCATCTTTACCAAACCACACAACGGGACTGTTTTCATTTATAACTCGATACTATATTTACGAGAAAGGGTCATATTATGCTATCGTTTTAATAAATTGCCAAATCATTTGAAAAATCTCCCGACCGATTTATTTGAAATACAATAAAAGAAATTTCTTTTACGGGAACAATATTATTCTTTTCGTGAATTTTTAAATAATATTAATTAAAAACAAGATTCATCGGCTTCCCGTTCAACGTATACTAAAAGATATGCTCAAAATAATTTTTGATACCGAAATTATGATTCGTTTTGTAATAATCTTTTATATTTACTGTTATTCGTGCGTTTGCATTTAAGCAATTAATTTGGATTTCAAACACGTCTATATTTTACAGAACTTTCGAAGAAAATTACGGATATACTTTCGGTTACACGGTGGGAGCGGGGGTTGAAATTAAATTTTCTTTACCTTTTCAGATATGAAAAAATTTAATCAAAAAATTTTCAGAAGAAAACAAACGTTGATAACTTCTAAAGACAGGAATGTAAAGAGATATTCAAGAAAAATATAAAAAACTTACCGGCTTACCGGTTTCGAGCGTAAGAAAACCGTTGAAAAAAATGAGTTTTACACCGTATTAGATCTTGTTTTTTCCTGCGTGAATAGCGATTTTTCAATTTTATTTAATACAGAAACAACCCCTAGCTAAAACTGTAAATTACCATTAAAACCGTACAATTTTTCGCTTATTCTCTAAAAATAAATTATAAAAGGAATTCCAACAACTTCGTTAACAGATTACGTAAAAAAATAGTCCTTAACAAAATAATTAAATGACAGTCGAACATTTGAATATCATTCAAATTCAGATGGTCAATTTCAGGATGATAATGAAAAACTGATTTGAGAGCTATCATATTTCTCGAAGGTTGAACCGATCATATAAGTTACTCTTCAAGTCTTTGAGAACGCTCTGGCGGAGAATGTACGCCATAAATTCTAATTTACAACGTAAATGATTATAAACTCTTCGATCGTAAATTCTATTAACCCTAGAAGTTCTTCTTCCTATCTATGACCTCGCTAACCTAGGCGGTTATGAAAATGTTAATACCAAATTGAAAGTCGAAAGTACGTCATTTACGTTTATTAATTAACGCGATGGAATTTCTTAATTCAGAATATAAAAATCTACAGAGCGCTACATTGTTCGTGTAAGTTTTCGCCGGTCACCTCCGGATTAGACATTAGATCAGCCCGGTCGACTGATATTAAAATTAGCGAAACAAGTTCTAGATTATTTATTTATTCGTTTGAAATTTTGGTAAACATTCTGGGGATGATACGAAAGCTACGGTTAAAATCTCGTAATGATCGGTTCAGTAGTTTTCGCGGTTAGCGGGAACAAATTAAAAAGACGTTGTCCTTTTATGTAATAGCGAGATGAGATATTTGCAAGATAAAATTAAAAAAGGATTATTTTGAATTAAACTGCATTCTGTGCTAACGAATAAATTATTTTATTTTACAAGAAAGGTAGAAGATTTAGTGGAACACAGAATATAAAACGAATTTATAGGCCAAGATGTATGGGGTACGTAGTAAATATATGGTTTAGGTACTGAGTAGTTTACTCAGTGCCTAAACCGTCGTAAGAAAGTGTAACGCAGAGAAATGGCCTTGGGATAGTTTGCAACGTTTTATTAAACCCGGTAGATTAATAATTAGAATAAAGCGAGTACAACAATGATATATATTACAGATACGAGAACGTGTCTCACGAATAAGGAAAGAAAGTGAAGTTTATTAAACCGAGGAATGGATTTGATAAAATTAAAAAAATAAAATTAAAGTCAAACGGATGAAAAAGCAGAACGTAGAACTATACATCGGTAAACTAGTATGGAAATGTTAACGGTACAGAGGGGGATGAAGGAAAAACAAATGAAAATAATAAAAATATACAAAAACATTTAGCAGATATTTTCGTTAACTTTTAATAAATTTATAAAGTACTAAAACTTTCTTCTAATTTTTAGAATTAAAAATCATTAATGTAATGAAAATCCCTGCAGGTTTCTAAAATTTATTTTCTGCCATAGTAATGGAGATTAGTCTCCCAACGCTTGACATTATTAGGAATTTTTTTTTTCTACGATTAATTGTGTCAGGCAAATTAGAACCTCATTCAAATTATTTAGTTAAATTATTATAGTATTTATGTAAATATAGTTTTAATTTTTTTTTTTTTGATAAGTCGATCGTTCACTTGAAATTATTTAATTTTGATGCTAGCTTTTACTTTTGCCGTCGCAGCTTTTATAAAAAAAAAAGAAGAAAATATTGCTATTGATCAAAATATAATCCCGTTTTTTTTTTGTTTTTTTAAAAATATTTTTGCCTTTTTTGTGAGGGTCCAGTTTAAAAAAAAATAAATTTTTACTTCTATGTAAATGCTTCTTCTTCTTTTTCCTGTTTAGCCTCCGGTAACTACCGTTTAGATAATTCTTCAGAGGATGAATGAGGATGATATGTATGAGTGTAAATTGAAGTGTTAGTCTTGTAAATTCTCAGTTCGACCATTCCTGAGATGTGTGGTTAATTGAAACCCAACCACGAAAGAACACCGGTATCCACGATCTAGTATTCAAATCCATGTAAAAATATCTGGCTTTACTAGGACTTGAACGCTGTAACTTTCGACTTCCAAATCAGCTGATTTGGGAAGACGCGTTAACCACTAGACCAACCCGGTGGGTTTCTATGTAAATGCTGGACATTTTCAAAAACACCATTGCAAATATTAATAATAATATTATTCCATTTTCTTTTATTTATTCATTTATAATTTCATTTTTATGAATTCGTATCTACGAAGGGCCTCGTTGACCCTTTTTCTTATTTAAATGAGAGAACCTTATATACCTTCACTGATCGTTAAAAATTTATTTTGATTAAAGTTTACGGTTTTTATTTATATAAATTATTATTTTATATAGTTTTCTTATTTCATTATTTGTTTTCAGAGAAAATAACTCAAGATATTATCATCCCGTAAAAAAATTAGATATTTAGTAAAGATGAATCTAAAATATTTCAACGGGGTTATAAAACATTTGTGCGTAGTTCTGTTACGAAATCAAACATAATTTATTTGATAAATCTTTTCTAATATGATTATTCTTTCCCTTTGTAAAACAAAATAAATAAAACATACGGTCAAAGGTTTTTTGTGTCATTAATACTAAAAAAAAAAAAATGACGTGCATTGATAATTGTATTAGTTTTTTTTTTTTAATACCGGTTAGAATAAATAATTGTTCAGCGTATTAATTGATCGAGTAAATTCTCAAAAAGCAATTACGTTAAATTCTACAGTAATTACCGATATTAAATTTATAGGTCAATATTTTACGTCGGTTTAAAATTAAGCTACTTTGTTGCAAAATATTACGGTCGGTAAATAAAAAAAAGTGTCGTTTTATATACCTAGAATAGAATGTTACCTATATTCTATTCACTGGAGTAAATATAATGTTCATTCATTAACGTAACGAGTAACAAAACCTTATGTTTTTTTTATTTAAACACGTACGTCAAATATTTATTAGCAAGCTTGACGATATAGATTTTAAATTTTACGGTTATTTTTAAAATAAGTTTTTTAATGAAGCGAATTAAAATTTGTAAAATCCTATTTCTTAATAAATAATTTTATATTTAACGTAACAGTTATAATAAATGATAAATTTAAAAACGATTTAGAAAAACTTATATGAAAACATGAAAAAGAGATGTAAGTTATTAAGTAAATTATTTGTGAAAATAACTCGAGTAATATAAATTACGGTTAGTTGTGTAGCTTATAATTAAGATATTAAATAATATTAAATGAACTGAATAAAAAAATAATTTTAACAAATTTAAAATATATATATATATAAATATATATATATAAACTTATATAGCAAATTTAAAAAAATATACATCATTAAATTCACATATGTTAAAAATATTTTCTATTAAACAAAATGAAAAGAGATAAAAGAAATAAAGTATTAAAAGATAAGGCAAAGATGAAATGAAATTAATAAGATCAATTATTGAAATTTTTGCGTATAAAAAAAATAGTAATTATTTTCCTACTTTGATGTCAGAAATTCATGATTTATTAAAAAAATTAATATGTATCTGTAATTATACAATTATACTAATATTTTTGGCGATTGCACAAAATAAGTTTTGATTTTTTACCTTTTAGTAAAACATTTACATATTATAATTTTTAATTAGGTTACTTCTGTCGGTTAAAATGTTTATTAGGATAAAAATACTTTACTACGCCTTTAAATCTAAATAACACAAACGTAAAAATTTTGTACTCAAAGTAGTTCTCCTCGTACCTGGATAATATTGAACAAAATTCACTCTACGTTCAAAAACATACTATTCACATTATCTTACTAGCCGAGTTTGAAATTCTGTATTCTTTGCTGGAGGAGCGCTTTATTAAAGACAGTATGTAATTTAGCAGATACCGGAAAGTAACGGATCTTCCTGGTAGTCGATTTGAATTCAACTTTAACGAAGAAGAATTTAAAAAAAAGTGATAGTCATAAAATAAATATAACTAAAATAATTTAAGAAAAGTTTCTGTCGATATAAATTAAAGTAAAGGATACGAAAATGTTTTGATTAATTAATAGTATCCCACATCTGTGGAAATCAAGTGTTTTTGCTTGAACATATGAGACACACGGATGGGAGACTGCCAAAGCGAGAAGGTTTGGAAATGGCAGTCAGAGAAATGATAATTAGAGGAAGACTATGGAGAAAATAAACGTAGGAGAACTTATGCAAGTCCGGAAAATGAAGGAAGAGCTAATTTAGGTTAGAGAAGCCTGTAGAATGAGATGTGAAATATTACTATAATGACTTCAATATTCACTCAGAATATGATTCTTTTTTAATATGATATATTCTTTTTTAATTATATGATATATGAAAAGATGTAATTAAATAATGATAATAATAAAATTTCCCATTACGGTTTCTTTTTTAATTTTGAATATTTGTGGTTAATCTCACGATATCGACCTGAGAGAAGTGCGCTACAGCATTTTTGTGCCGAGAAGCATGTTGTTTTTTTATGTTTTCATCGTTCAGATTCGTATCTTTTTAGGACGAAGTTTAGTGCCGGCCTCCGTAGCACGAATGGTAGCGTCTCGGCCTTTCATCCGGAGGTTCCGGGTTCGAATCCCAGTGAGGCATGGCATTTTCACACAGGCTACAAATCATTCATCTCATCCTCTGAAGCGATTCCTAACGATGGTCCCAGAGGTTAAAAAAAAAGTTTACTGATGAATTTGATATACTTCATATAACATGTTTCCTTTATTCTGGAAGTAATATGTATTTCTTTTAAAATGCAGTATTTCTGTAATAGTAATAATTATAAACTGACAATATCAACTTGTAGTAACTTTATTTGTATATATTACTCGGTTTATATTAAAAAATCTGATGTGGACATTACATGACTTCCGTGTACGCCTATTAAGATACATTATACACATTTTTTTTTTTAATGAAAGTACATAAAATTTTATTTCATTAATAACTTCTGATATTTTTCATATTTTTTTTTTAATTGTTATTACTGGATTACTATTTATTATAATTTTTTTTACAAACGGAGGTTAATAATTATTAATATATGTAAATTAAAAAAAAAGTTTAAAAAAAGGAGATGAAGTCGGATTAAACCGATATGCCTTCCGCTTGTAAGACCAAAAATTTCATTAATTAAAATTGTATTTCGCTATAACTCTAGAACCGATGAAAATATGTACCACTTACAGATACCTACAGATATATCGTTGAAAAGCTCTCGATGAGGGCTTGTTACTTCAGTTATGAAAAAGTCCAAAATCCAATTTTTTTCGATTTTGAGCTTTTTTGGATATTTTTGGTCCGTCGATTGCAATCAAAAGGGGAGGTTCACAAATCCAAAATTTCAACATCCTACGACTAATCGTTTTTGAGTTTTGCGAGATACAAACGTCACGCCGAAACTCGTCAAAATGGATTCAGGATGGTCAAAATGTATATTTCCATTAAAATCTGAAAACCGAAATTTTTCGTGGTCGACGTACTTACTTCCTTCATTTCGTATAAGGAAGTAAAAAAAAAGTTATTTTTACTACCGCTTCTGACTTTTTTCTCGTTCTATACTTTTTAATTGATTTCAGAAATTCGACCGGCATTTTACTTACTTCTGATCAAGCCTTATTATTTACTAAACAGAACAACTTTAGTCATTCATTTTTATTTATTATAAGAAGGTTCTTCTGGTGGTCCTGTTGTTACACTTATCCCAAGTATAATTTAATAGATTTTATTTTAACGAAAATTTGTGATTGTCTACAATGTGATCCAAATTTTTTTTGGCGTCATCATTGCTTATTAATGGATTACTGTAGCATAATATATATATATATATATATATATATATATATATATATATACACACACACACACACACACACACACACACACACACACACACACACACACACGAGTACCTTGGTGTTATTCTGAATCCAAAGTTAATTTTTGAAAAGAAACAAATTAGATTATTGATCTTTAATATTAAAAATAGAAAAAAAACCTTAAGTTTGAAATTTAAAGTGATAATAAATTGATAAAAGAACAGGAGGTGTCTAGCCTCTGGTAGTAATTTACCACTGAAATTGTAATTGTGTGCAATGAACTTTTTGATAAAAAGAGTTGTGTCGGTTTATAGCTTCTGGTCAAAGTCCGTCAGGATCGGAGGTGTAGGTAAAAGTACTGCACAGCCTATGATACCCTTGCTGCTTCTTGTCCCTGGAGACCACGGTTGTCAGACTGACTGATTGACTAAGGTAGAGTGAGAGTCGTTAAGACTTTAGTCAAGAAATAGAGAAATGCTTCTAATAATCATCGGGTCCTAACACTCTACGTTCGAGGTATTGACGTCACGTAGAGTGTTCTCATAACAAATAAATTAATTACTTAATAAATAAATTAATTAAATTAATAAAAATCTAGAACGTTGGACCTTCCGGAATAAATTTAAACTTGAAGAAATTTAAACTTAATACAGATTAGCAAAGTTGTCTTCTAGTTTATTATAATAATGAATAAACAGTAAAATTACAAAAAAAATGTGATAATTGAGTTTTTATAATTTTTGTACTTGACATACGTTTGTGAAATATTAAATGTGAAAAATGATTAAAATATAAATTAATAAACCGAGGTAAAAATAAATTTAATAAATAAAGATAAAAGACGGTTAAAATAAAAAAAATAGAAGAAGTCCCTTTGCTAAACGCAAATTAAGTTTAACGGGAATGTCTCATAAAGGAGTGTTCAGGATTTATCGTCTGAGCTTAAAAATTAATTACCACGATGACTTGGGGATTTATGCTTAGCTAAGCATAAAGCGTGAGAAATTAACTTGTAATATCTCTAGTTATAAGAAGAAAGTGCTTCATAATGAGTAGCTTAATTTTCTAGCATAAATTGATTTATTTTCATCATTATAGCTGAAATTTATTTTAATAGATAGTAAAGATTAAAAAAAAAAACCTTTTTTGAGATATTTTTTAGGTGCATTTTTTCTTTTAATAAAATGATAATTTTCAATTATGAAGGACGTGATGATGCATCCTTATGTATTTTCTCTGATTTTTAGTTAAGTAACCCCCCCTTCATTGAGCATGTTAATTATTTTTTCTTTTTTTTTTAGAAAATTATTATTAATTATTTCAAATTATTTAATATAAAGTTGTATAGCCATTACATCAGTCTGATCAAGTACAGTTATCTAATTTAAAAGTAGAAAAACAACTTATAAGATATATTTTTTCATTTATTTATTGAAAGGAATAATAAAATTAAGATATTAAAAGTTTTCATTTTTGTGCTAGTATAATTAAAAGTAAAAATCATATTATTAGCTTATGAAATTAGCTTATGAAATTAAAGTATTGAAATTAACCCATCGGGTTGGTCTAGTGGTAAAACTCGTCATCGTAAATCATCTGATTTCTATTCTTTTGTGGTTGGGGTTCACAATTAATTACAATTCTCAGGAATGGTCGGCCTGAGTCTGTTTCAAGACCTATACCTTTAAATTTTTAATTATTTTGTAGCCGATAATGACTAATTTTTTGATGTGGATATAATTATAAAGATATTAAAAACATATTGAAATTAAAATAAACAAACAGGTTAAAAAAATATTGTAAAATAAAACAAAAATTCTATGGGACTTCCTAGGGATTCAAATACCTGTTACTCGCCGACACCTTTGGAAAAAACGTATTTTTTTTTTAATCTGTACTAACAATTTGATGTAGTTTAATTACGAAGTCCACTATCACTGCTCGTGATTACAAATTGTTTTTCATTTTCAAATAATTCATAAATTAACAAAAAAAAAAAATTATATTTAATTTTTTTGTTAGAGAAAACATTTATTTTCTTTGTCTAAAAATTTATTTTGGTTAAGGTTATTTTCGCGTACACTTAAAATGTTCAGAGTGCGTTTTTCACACTGAATCTGTCACAATTTTTTTTTCATTTCACAAATAATTCACTTAAACGTTATGGCGGTAATTGGCACACATTTACACAGGTTATTCAGTATAATAAAAATCAAATAAATAAATTATGTCAAATAAAATCCCTCATCAATTCGGGGATAGTTTTCTAATGGTTTTCTAGACCGTGTCACATTCGCGTAATTGGTGTAATAAAACATTGCTTTTATAATAAGATAACAGTAAAAGTTTAATTTGTCTCGGGCTCATTTTTGAAACAAAATTAGCAATAGTAATATGACAGCACGTGTTTTATCTGTATAAATTATTACGTATAAGTGAACGTCGTCATTTAAAGTTATGTGTCGTCACATACATTTTGCATATAATAGATCAATAATCTTAATAAAGTATTTAAAAAGTACATTATATTTAATGCTTGACACAGTATTATATTACCTTAATATGTTTATAGCTTATTTTATCAATTTAACAACATTTAATATCATCACACTACACTTTGATTTCTTATGTTAGACAGCACACAAAACATATCAGTGAAGATTTGCAAAAATCACATTATATTTTTGTTTTATTCTATTCCTCTTACACTATTTTATTCACGGTTAAATTCTCTTCAAATTTCGTTAAAAGTTTTACGGGTTTATTACACATTTAATAAAGTTATCGTATGTCAAACATAAAAAACAAGTTTCTTACTCAAATTTTCTTACTCAAATTTATTGGATTTCTCTAAACCTACTGCAGATACGATTCTGGGATCTATTTTATTCGATTTTTCAGTTTAAAAGCTTTAAGAAATCACTAATTCTGATGCTTAATTAACATCTTAAGCGTTTTAGTATGAACTCATTTCACCGGGGTAGCTGAAATCCAAGCGAATTCTTTCACTAACCGTAACCCGCAAATAAAGCATTTTAGGAAATATGTTTATACGAGGTCTGTAAATAAAGTAATGAGACTAGTTTTTTTTTTTTGCAGCCAAACTGGCAGCATTATAAAGTTACTAGTAAACATATGTTTATATGAACAGCTGATTTATATTTAGGTATTAATATTTTTAGCCTATTGTTGTCACATGAGACGTAAACAAACTTTTCGTAAAACGAGTTTTTGTTGTGCGTTACAAAAAATAGTGATACTAATTATCAGCAACGTTGTGCAATCACGTTTTGTGTTAAACACGGTGAAAATGCTACTGAAAATTTTTCAGAATTGAAAAGGGCATATGGAGATGACGCTCCGTCACGAGCTCAAGGTTTTAGGCTTATAAAGTATTTTCAGATGGCCGGGAATCAGTTGTGGACGATCCATTATCTGGAAGACCGTTAACGACAAAAAGTGACGACAGTGTTGAGCGAATCAGAGACTTGATACGGTACGACTGGCGATTAAGTGTCAGAATGATTGTCGAACAATTGAATTTGGACCCTACCGCAGTCCATCAAATTTTGACAAACGAATTGGACGTGAAAAAATTTGTGAAAAATTGGTACCAAAAAACCTCACTGTTCAACAGAAAAATAACAGGGTCGAAGTGTGCGTGGTGAGTTTGAACTCACCACGTCCCAAAAAAGCAAAAATGAGCAAATAAAAAATCAAAACCATGCTAATTTGTTTCTTCGATAGATTCTAAAGGCCTGTTACAGGATCTAAATTAGATGAAGATCAGAAGATTAGACAAAGACGAATCTTGATATAAACAAAATTATATTATTAAATGATAAAAGCTACATTTATAGTAGGCAATGATTCGAGTAGATGAATGAAGAATGAATGATGGCCGAATTTTTTGCGCCAATCATTTTGGCGCAAAATTTAAATTGTCAAAGTGATTGACACACGAAAGTGAAATATATATATATATAAACCTTTGAACTGACGGTAGTTTTGGGGTCTGGGGAATGTGAAACGCGAAGATATGTTGAAATTTTCCGGAAGTCGAATCATGGTACCCGATACAATATATAGCTTTCTGCCTAAATCTGCCTAAAATATTTCAGCAGGTAAAAGATTTTGAAAAAAATTTCTTTTATAAAATTTACAAATTATTATTACAAGTATCGTCAGGTTACAAATTAATAAAATATTAATTCCGTTTTTTAAAATTAATTTATAATTTTAAACAAAATTTGTTTTGTTTTCATGAAATAAAATTTCTTGATAATTCATCCCTTCATCACCACCGCCTACCCGTGTAAGAACGGGCGAACGGCAGCTTTGTACGTAGCTGTCGCTAACCCTTTCTCGCTTCACGATATTATAAAAACCCGTCACAGTGTCGAACTTCGTAACATCGTTCCAACGATGGTCCCCACCTCAAGATGCCCAGTTACGGCAGTACAGTCGCGGCGTTCCTCGTCCCACCACGGGCATTGGAATATCACGTGTTCCGGCGTGTCTAACTCCAGACAGTAGGGGCAGAAGGGGTCTTCAGCTCTTCTTCGTCCACACAGGTACGAACTAAAGACCAAACAGCCCGTCAGGAATTCTGTCAACCATACTTTGGTGGTAAGATTCAATTAACCACACGTCTTAGTAACGGTCGGCCTGAGTCTGTACCAGATTATACTTCATTTACATATCATAGATATCCTCATCTCATTTTACCGTGGGGGGATTGCTTATTGTTCACTAGTTAAACAGGTTGCAACGAACACATTAGTAAAATAAAATTAAAAATAAACCCTAAGAAAAATATGCAATTCTTTGTTTTTTTTTTATTTCATGTTTTTTTTTAATACAATCCTTTGCATGAAATATCAATTACACACACAATTTTTCGATTACGCGATCAAAATAGCTTTAAAAAAAATAAGTTTTCATATGTAGATTAAATTATAAGCCATTTGTATGCAGATTACAGTCAATAAATCACAAAAAAAAAATAATAGATAAATGAGATTTACAGATGAATTTTTTTATTAGTATTTATTAATTTTTTTTTTAATCACCGGATTAATATTTTATCCTGAATCGTATATGTACGTGAAATACTTCCATTATATTTTTTTAAATATAAATTAAAAAAAAATATTTTATTTGATTTTATATAACAACTAAACTATAAATAAAAAAGTTTGAATACGGTATTAAAATAATATATATTTTGTGTTAATGCGCGCGCGCGTTGTATGCGTGTGTGTGAATATACGCGAAACCGCATATTTATAAGTAAAACAAAGGCGTAATACAAATTTACCGTATTGTAAAGCAAATTTTTGAAAAAAAGTTCTACATAAAACCGTAAAAAGTATCTTAAAAATAAAAGATTAATACAACAAAGGCTTTGTAAACCTTAATAAATAATACTAGTATCTTGATAGTCTACCGGTTACGAGGAAATTTAAGTGGAACATTAAAGCATTAAGTAGTAATGAATTTTATAAATAAATCACTCTACTCGTATTGTGAAATTTTTGAAATAAAACTCATGATGATCGTATCTATCAAAATTAAATTGTATCATTCAATAGTATAAATTTAAATAAAAATTGGTTATTCCAATTTTTTTTATCTCCGGGACGGTGGTCCCCGTCCCGGACGTCCCGGAGATAAAAAAGTCAAGGGTTTTAAAATGTAGTTTTTTAATTAGTATTAGTTAATAAATGATTGATAATATAAAATTATTTTAATAAAAAAAAAAATGTTTAAATAAATTAATGGGAATATCCATGAAATAAGGTCGGTCGATAAAATATATTAATTTGCTAGAAAATACACCCAAATTTTTTAACAGAATTAGCAACAGATTATGTGTTAAATGTCTTGTCTTTATAAATATACTGTATTAAAAAAATTGAAAACTGTTATTACAATAATGTTTATTTATTCTACAAATACACACACATAAACACGCACAACATACTCATCACGAAATACAGACAAAATAGTGTACATCTTACTGTTACAATAAAAAAAAAAAACCTTTAATATTAACAAACAAAAGAAAATAGAAGAGTTGAAATTATGAAATATATATATCAATAAACGTACCTTATTTAACTACATGTAACTTCGTTGTATTTCCACCAGCGATGACTAACTAGAACGAGTCCAGCCTACTCGTTGTAGGATACATTCGTTCCATTCCGCGTACAATCGGTCGTCTTCGTTCTTAACTATACAACTGTTGACTCATCTTGTTAGCCTAGGTCCGGATGTACATAAAAAATTGTTTTTATTACAGAGAAGGAAAATAAAATTATATTTTTAAATGAATAAATCTTTTTTTCAAGAGGTCAAATAATTATTAAATAAAAAATAATTTTTGTATTATATTTAACTAAAAATTATTTATTTATTTATTATTATTATTTTTGAAAACAATTTTCATTTACCACATAAATAATATCTGTATCTGTAAAACATTGACTGTACCTAATCGATTGATTCATCATTAACGCCCAGTAAAAACTACTAAAGATAAATTATTTAAAATTTTAATTAATACACGTTCTTCTTAAGAAGAGCGCACAAGAAATAATTTTTTGAAATTCAGAGTGTTTATGTTTAAAATGTAATAACAATGAAATTTACTTTTTTATAATTTCTTGGTAATAAATTAACTTGATTTTTGATACGTCTAATTTTCATAAGAATATCTAAAAGCTAACATCTAGATTTTTCGAAATTACAAGTAAAGAGTTAAAATTGATTTTTGAATTTTTTTTTAACTTTTCGGTAAGAGATGAAGATATCCTTGATTTTTGGTGTGCTTAATCTTCATGTACATATCTAAAAAAAAAAAACAATTTCCAGATTTTTCAAAATTCGACCTTGAAAACTATGAAAAAAGATAAAAATAACAATTCCGACTATACCGACTAACCATTTCCGACTATAAACACGATATTCACTAGATTGGAGCTTTCAAATACTGTTCAGATAAATATCTATAAACCAATTTCGGGTTTTTGAAAAGCTTTGAAGGGCGAGACGGTATATAACGCAACGGTTCAACCAACGTAGCAACTGTTATTGTATGTCCGATACGACTGGCTACATCTGCTCCAGTTACTTGGCTAAAAAAATAAAAGTAATTAAAAAGTTTTTAAAATAAGAAACGAAGTACGGTCACCTTGGGAAGTGATATTTGTTGAGTAACACTAAGAACCGGGTAAAATACATTTTTACCATTCCAAAGTACGGGTAACCAGTTATCTATATAAACAAAAATGTAAACGTTCGTTTGTTTAAAATCTTATATCTCCGAAAGTTCTACAGCAATTGCTTTGAAATTTTGACACAATGTTGCATCCGAATAAGCGCGTTTTTGTATACCTACTATTTATATACCTAAGATGTCACACCTGTGACTGGTAAAATTATGCTTTTGGACGTAAAAGTAACACACGCTATAAGAAATATTTTACGATTCCATTTTAATGTTGCCGATATGTGTGTCCGCTATAGATTCAAAAACTACTGGACCGATTTACGCGAGGGGAAAAGGGGAAAAATCGAAAAAAAGGGGAAGAGGGAAGATAAAAGGGAAGAAGGTAAAAAGGGGAAAACGGGGAAAATGAATTTGAAAGGGGAGTGGCGGAAAGGGAATGCGGAAAGGGAATGCGGTAAAAATGAAATTGGGAAAAAGGGAAAGATTAAATTTTTTGAAGTTCCGTTATATTAATTTGGTTAATGCTTTTATCCAAATGTATTAATTTAATCTACATATATACTCAAATCGAGCAATAGCGAAGCATTGCAGCATCTGCTAATAACTAATAACTAATAACTAAGATGGAGGTCGACTATTTTGAAACCAGCGTTCTTCAGATCGCTCAAAATTTCGGGTCCTGATATTTTTTTTATAAATTGAACAGGCTTTAATTTTTATTTATCTTTATTTTTCTAACAGGCACGAGTTCAATGAACACAGAGAGATCGAAGAGGCAGAACCGTCTGGCTAGACGAGAGAGAACCTTCTGGCTAAACGCCGAGCGAAGCGAGCCATAACCTGCTAAATATCCCCTGACTTTGACGGGAAACGCAAGTAATCGCATAGCGTGGGCGAAGCCAGACCATGAATGCTGTATTTTTTGGGCTTGCAAATATTCCCCAGATATACATTTAAAAACTTTCTGAGGTTTTTTTGCATTCGATTTTTAAAGGGTGCGACACAGCCCCTGTGCGACGCGACTGGCAACTCCTGCCTCCAGTCAGTTATTTGACTAAAACAACATAAAGTAAAAGAAAAAATTGATCACGACAGAAAACGAGAGTAATCATATATAGCAGCGAAGCCACGTCGGGGATGCTGGTTGTGTATAAATATATATATAGTGATATTTAGTAAATGAAAACAGCTTTAAACTGAATACTTAAGAAGTATTTGAAGGTAAAAAGAAATGGAATTCTACACAGTTTAAGACATCTGCATTATGATTGGTTTTAATTTTTGTCCGCCATATTGAATCACAGTTATTTTTTTTAAATAGGCAGGTGGATACATGACACATCATTTCGATTTAAAATTTTACAAGAAATACAATGATAAAACTGTTTTTCTATTAATACTTTCCTTGTCGATTTACAACCATCCAAACTTGCAATCACAGGAAAATCATGTTCACAATAAAACGAGATAAAATGCGCTGCATGAACAATTTTATTGCATTTTAATTCATAATGCAAACAATAACGAACCTTAAGCATTGCTATAATACTGATAGTAATAAACAATAACTAATAATTAACAACACAACAACAAATTAAACGGCTGTACAACTGATATTATTATCCACGATGGATTGGAGACGATATATGCATTTGGAGTAAGAGATTGTGTATGTGTGCGCGCGCGCGCGTATGTCTGTTACCATTTTCCTCCAAAACTACAGGATCGATTTCGATGCGGATTTTAGCATTACATATGTATCTCTTTAGAGCGAGTCAGTGCCGAATCAATGGCGAGTCAATGTGACAAGAGCCGCACTGTCGGACTGTGTGGGAGTTCCTTGATGCGGTTGCTTTGTTCAACCGACATCAGTATTTTGCCTAAAGGAAAAGACTCCTACTGTGCTGCTGTACGTAGCTAACCGAGAAATATGGCTGGCTACCGGCCAGATTAATGCTCCAAGCGCTTTAATGGTGGACAGGTACTTGCTGGCATTCAGCAGCCTAGGCGTGGTAGCGAATTGCTGGCTTTGACGAGATAAATTTAATCATTGATAGTCATAAATGTTTAGTAGTTGTCGTGGTGCGCCTACCCATTTTTGTGACATATGACAAGTGGGCGGTGGGACACGCAAGCGAGTGGTGTATGGTACCGCGCTCACGTTTTTAGGTTAGCTCTACGAGCTAGTTAAAACACGGATCGCTAAACTGTTTCGAAGCTCAGTAGCCGTTTGCGGCACAGACATTCGGTCTTATGCTTTAAGGCTACCGAATGGGTTGGTGGCGGGAGAAATGCCAAGCAAACCGATCACTTTAGAGCAAGTTCTTAAACTAGTTTTACGGTTATAGGCCACCAGGGGGCACTGTAGTAGATATGTTACTTCAGAACGGCGTCGTGGGGTTTTTGAATTTTTATTTTATCGCTTGTTTTCTAAATAAAAATTAACTTCCAGTTTCAATATGAGCTAATACTTTTTACTTATCGTCAATGAAAGAAATCGGCTGGAAATACTTGCTTAAAAAAAAGTATTAAAAATTTAGTCTAGTAAATCAGCTGTTCATTTACAACAGTAGTTTTTGAATGAAATTTAGTACATTATCTCTTTCACTTACAGTCTTACAATAACTCAACGAACCGTTTTTTGTTTTCGTGTACTGGAATTACTGCCTGTGTGGGGAGGTATGATTTTTTTTCAAATTCCTATTTTTTCCACCCCCTGGGCCAACGGTTAGTGTTATCGTAAAACTTTACTTAGATAGATTTTAGGCCTTTATCCAAAGAATAGTAAGAATTTTTAAACGAATTCAGTATTTTACTTTAAAAAAGTTATTGCGATATTGCTTTTCGAAAAAGCCCCCATTTCATCTCCACGGTCCGATTTTGGCCATTAACGAACACGGCCGAGATTTTGGGACAAAATTATCCTGTCCACAAGAAAGTGAAATATATATGTATATATATTTATAAACTTTTGATCTGACGGGGGTTTAAAAGATGTGAAATGCGAAGATATGTTGAAATTTTCCGGAAATCGAATCATGGTACCGATTACAATAGTTAGCTTTGTTATGAACTCTACCTAAAAAAACCCTGTATACCATTATATAACTGATTACAATATTTTCCTTCTTGTAGCAATGCTCTAGTGCTACGATGCCAAAAAAATAAAAAGGGTTTAAGACTCATGTGCGCTGTGGTGGAGTGGTCGCGTTTCGGTCTTTTATACGGAGGTCCTGGGTTCGAATTCCGATGGACAAAACATTTTTTATACGCTACAAGAATCTATTTCCGCACCGATCGGATAACTTCAAGCTTACGTAGCGAGATCATCAAGGAAAAAACATATTCCATATTGATTAACGCATTAAATAATCGTAAGGTAAAAACATAAAATGACAAATATAAAAAATAATTAAATTACAATTCAGGAAGCGTTAATGAAAACTGTTTAAGCACGTATTTTTGTTTGTATACAACGGAAAAAAAATTCAGGGTTCTTTTTTAATTTTCATTTAAATCATTTTAAATTTTATCGATAGAATAATGTAAAAGAAAACTGTTTAATTGTAGTTTAAATAAATTGGTGAGAAGATTTTTTTTAAACGGTTCAATAATTTAAAATTTAAAATGACAACGGAAGCATAAGACTTTTTCTTAATTCTAAACCGAATTATTTTGTTGAATTATACAAAAAAAAATGTTCTGTTGTCTGGTTTCACACAGGTGTATATTTTTATTTTTGTCTTGTTTCATTAAAATATACAATTTTAATTAAACAATTGTAAATTTATAAAAGCTATGAAGAAAATAACTTGTAAGTAAAAAGAAATGATGGCGAGAGAACGTGAGGCTACATAGTCTATCAAAGTTACTCCTTCCACGACATACTCCGCCATCAAATATAGCAATATAGATAGGGTAAATAAACCATAGGAGGAACCTTTCACCATCGTTAAACAACCGAACATTGACGTCACTGGATCTTGTCTGTTAATTTACTATGGCAACTTACCGTAACATTCAGTATGGCGCAGTATCGTTCATCACCTGCAAAGTACTGTTCTAATTTGGAAAAAATACTTAAGTTAAACTGTTACATTTTTATGAAAATATTAATTAGGTATATTTTTTTAAATTTCATATATCTAAAAAGAAAATAAGAAAAAGAGTAAAGAAAAATGATTTTTTTGGAGGCTAATTAACTTACCGGATAAATTCAAATATTGTGCGTGAAAAAAAAAATGTATATACAGAGTTATCATAAAAGAATGGTGCGGTTTTGAACATGGTTTAAATTAAAACAGAATTACCGACGGTTTAAGTTTTTTTTTTTCAAATTTGTCGTCACAAACATTTTTTTACATAATTAATAAATTTCAATATTTGCGCCCTTAGTCGCTCGACAAATGTCCAAACGGTACTCAACTTCTCTCCAAACATTAGTTAACGTTTCTTCGTTAATGGTTGTCATCGCTTCATTAATCCTGTTTTTTTTTTAAGCGGTTTAGGTCGCGAATTGTTTGCGTATAAACAACGCTTTTGATGTACCCCCACAAGAAAAAATCGCAAGGTGTCAGGTCTGGACTCCTTGGAGGTCAAAGTACGGGTCCTTGCCGGCCTATCCATCGATCTCCAAATTTTTCGTTCAAAGCGTCCGTGACCGATGCATCGAAGTGCGGGAGAGCACCGTCTTGTTGGAAATGAAGTCGATGAATGTTTTCGAGTTCATCCGGCTGAGGAAAGCAATAATCGGTTAACACGTCAAGATACGCGACTCTATTAATTGTTTTTTCAGCAAAGAAGAAAGGCCCTGTTACACGTTTTTTCATCGCACCTTATCAATCATTAACTTTAGGCGAATCGCGTTGTTTCTCGATAATTGCGTGTGGGTTTTCAGAGCCCCATATTCGTGAATCGTGTCTATTAACGCATCCATTCGCGTGGAATGTAGCTTCGTCTGTAAAAATTATATCATGTAAAAATGGTTAGTTTTCACTAATTCTGTCCAACAGCGAGACCGTAACGTTTTACACCAATATCGGGTTTCAATTCCTGCAGTATTTGGATTTTATAAACGTGTAATTTTAGTTTTTTATGTAAATGTTTGTGAACTGTTGATTTTGGAATACGTCCGGTACACTCGGTCTGCCGTTTGATTTCTCTTTCATAACCGACCCGGTTTCTTCGAATTGTTTGAACCGACGTGTCATGTTATTTTTGTGTGGCGGATCTCCTCCGAATTCACGTCGAAACGCACGTTGAACTAAAATTACGGATTTTAATTCCGCCATCAATAAAACACACTTTGCTTTGTCTTTATCCGAGAACATAGTAATTCGCTAAACTCGCCGCATCAACAATACAAGAACTGACCGTTGCGGTTACAACTGCTGATAAACAAACTTTTGGGTTGGAGACTTTTGGGTTGGAGGCTTTCGGGGATACCGATATAACATCTAGAAATTTCCCTACAATCTTTCTATGAATTACTGAAAACGCACCATTCTTTTACGATAACTCTGTATTATAATTAAAAATTTAAATCGACTAAAGAAAGTTTTCAGAAATTCAAAATTGATATTTTTAAACTTTGATCGCCTCCCACAACCCCAATAATTACTCCGAAAATATTATTTTCGGTTCATTTGCACTGCTATTATGGTTTATTTTTTGTTTTTTTTTTCTTTAGCCTTCGGAACCACCATAAGGTATTATTTCAGAGGATGATATGTATGAATGTAAATGAAGCATAGTCTTAGGTCGACCGCTCCTGAGAAGTATGATTAATTGAAACCCAACTACCAATGAACACCGGTATTCACGATCTAGAATTCAAATCCGTATAAAAGTAATCGCTTTACTAGGATTTCAACCTTGTAATTCTCCTTCGAAATCGGCTGATTTGCGATGAAGAGTTAATCACTAGATCAACCCGGTCGGTGCATTTCTATTATGCCTAGGAAGACATAAAAATATCGTTGAAAAATATGAAATAAATAAAAATATAACTTTTTTCGAATATTCAAAAAGGGGGAAAAATTTAGGGCGATCATTTTAACGGTAAGATATATATGTACGCATGTACTGACATTAACATAAAGTTATATTTGCAAAATTTTGAAAAAATTAACCCGAAGAAACTATTTACTCCATCACCTGGAGATATCGGCCCTAAAATTTTACTAACAAATTTCCCCACACACACGAGCCTCTCTGTACAAAATTTCATCAAATTCGGTTTATCCAGTCAAAATTTATTAAGTTTCAAACACACCAACACATTTTTTTTTCTTTTTTGGGAACCCCTGGGTCGTGAAACGTTTAGAAATGCAAAACCCCGTACCCTATATTTGGACTGAATACGATACTTTCCTTCTTGCAGCATAGCTCTACAACTATGATGACAGGGAAGAAAAAAGAAGAAAAAAAGGGAGAGACGATACATAAGCCCGTTATCACATTTCGTAATTGAAAAATATTATTTTTTAAAGGGGGAAAAGAATTATTAAATGTTTACTTTGTTAAAAAAAATTTCACCATAACTACGAACGTAAATCAATTTATGTCAGAAAATTAAGCTAAGAGTAGCCTCATTTTATAAATTTACTAATTAATAAACTTCTGTACTCAGAACTAAGAAAGAACAAGTACTTACTTTGTAATAACTTGAGTTATTACAAAGATTTAACTTTCAAAGTTAAGTTAAATAAAGTCCTCCGTGTTTAATTTTTTTATTATATAATTTTTCTATTAAATAATCATAGCGCTTAACTTTTAAGTCCGGAAAAACCGTGTTTAATTTTTTTATTATATAATTTTTCTATTAAATAATCATAGCGCTTAACTTTTAAGTCCGGAAAAAAATCCTTAAATATTTTTTTCACGGGATAATTTCCTTAAAATTATTTTGTTTTTATCAAAGGGACTTTTATTTCGTTTTTACTTCCTTGTACGAAGTAAAGGAAGTATTGCGATCGGTTTTCAAATTACAACGTAAATATCCATTTTGACCATCCCTGAATCCATTTTGACTAGTTTCGCCGTGACGTCTGTATGTACGTATGTATCTCACGTAACTCAAAAACGATTACCCGTAGGATGTTGAAATTTTGGATTTAGGACTGCTACAACATCTAGTTGTGCACCTCTCCTTCAGGGGTGCAATTGACCGGACCAAAAATTTCCAAAAGAGCTCAAAATCCAAAAAAAATGTATTTTGGACTTTTCTTTAATCGCAGTAATAAGCTCTCATCGAGAGCTTTTCAACGATATAATATAAGTAGTACTTATTTTCATCGGTTCCAGAGTTACAGCCAAATAAAATTTTAATTAATTAAAATTTTGGATCTTACAAGAGGAAGGCACATCGGTTCGAATCCGACTTCATTTACTTTTTCTTTTTTCTAATTTATATATATTAATTTATGAATAATTATTAACCTCTGATTGTACAAAGATAAATAATTCAATAAAAACAATAAAACAATATATATATATTAAAAAATATTAGAAGTTATTAATGAAATAAAATTTTATGTACTTTTCATTTTAAAAATATGTGTATATATAATTTAATAGTCGTACAAGGGAAGTAATGTAGTGTCCACATCAGATTTTTTATTTTTATTTACTTTTTTGTAACTTGATTTCTCGAATTATATTTTAATCAATCTTTATACTTAATATTCCAAAAATATATGTCAAATTAATATTATTTCTGACACGATTAATATTAGACTAATTAAAAAAAAAAAAAAAATTAATGAAAACTTTGGTGGTATATAGTTACTAGGAAATATTTATATTTAAAGTTTTTTAAGATTCGACTCTATAAATTTATTATTAAATTATTTATTTCGAGAAAATTTTATAAGACGTCAGGATCCCGAGTGTATACAAACCACGGTGGTTATCAGGAACAACTCACTCTCTCACAAGATTCTCTCTCAGACTGTCACTCTCAACTCAAGACGGTTTTGTTCATCAGGGACAAGAACCGTCAAGAATATCGGATACCATCTAACGATCGAACCACCTGCACGACTTCATCATTGTTCCTACCGGATTTTGACTGCCGGATATCAGGACGGCTACTCCAGCCTGACACGACTTGGTTGATAAAATTAGTTATATTTCGTGGTATAATTATTAGGTGAGAAAATTATTACTTAATTTGATACTAATTTACAATATTCGAATTAATAAGAAAAACAATTAATATTTAATCGAACTGAACGTAAAGCGGAGATCATGAAAACAGACACCTAATTATAACATTAATTTTCTGTCGTAACTCGGCTAATTGTTAACCGATTTTCAAAAATAAAATGTTCAAAATAAAAAGCTTAATAGTTTAGAAAATAACATAAATTTTGATAAAACTAATATTTATGGAGATGTAAAGGGTTGAAAAATAAACATGGCCGCCGTTTAGTAATTTGCGAAAGTATTCGATCCTAATTTTTTTCTTATTTTAAAACGTTATTATCAAGAGGCTTACCAAGTATTAATGTGATTCGTTTAACCGAACTCGAGATATAAATTTTTATATAAAAATAACAAATGGCGGACAGGGAGAGAGATAGATAGAGAGAACGAAAGAAAAATTGCCGTTTTTCCTTTGGATATTTTTTGTTTAGTTTAACATGTAGATTCGAAAAAGTATAGCCAGCCCACCATTTTAGAAACATTCTGTGTATGCATATAACAGAGTACATAAGCAGCATTTATAAGCCACTGCTTTATTATAGTAAAGTGTGATTTAATCTACATATCCGTAAAAACTGGAGATTAATAAAGCTCCTTTTACTATATCTCTTCCTTATGGTTGGCTATTACGAATGTTGCTGGATACAAGCGACAACATTCGGAGTTGCTTTCTCTAAGAGTAATGATTTAATTACATACTCGGTCCCTATCTTGAACAAGAATGAAGATACATTTTTAACGCATAATGATCGTCTGAATTTCAGCGAGGGTTGAATATACTATCCCTAGTAAAATCTGCCAAATTTTGATAAATGTATTGTTTTTAATAAAATTACAATTTCTTACTTCTGTATTTATATCCTTCTTTTTTTAACTTCCGGGAGCACCATTAGGTATTGCTTCAGAGAATGAGATGAATGATTTGTGCCGTGTATGAAAATGCCATACCTGACCGGGATTCGAACCCGGGACCTCTTGATGAAAGTCCGAGACGCTACCGCCCGCGCCACAGAGGCCGGCTTACTTTTTTATTTAGTTACTGTAAACTTTATTCATACGATTTTATTCAGAATCAAATTCTCTACAAGTTGGGCTTAAAACCTTTTCTTCTAAATATAAAATAGTGTCTATTTCGACCCCAATATTTTATCTTTTACCCAAGATTTTTCGAAAATAACTAAAAAAACATATCCGAGAGCAATTTTATTTTTTTCTATTTGTTCATATAAAGCAATTAAATTTACTCCGTAATTTGGGTTTCAAGAATTACAGTCTGGCTTACAGTATTACAAAGGGAGGCAGAAATTAGGAGGAAATTTTCTGCCAGCCGACAAACGAAATTTTTTCTGAACCTTGTTTATGTAAAATTTTTCTTTATTACACGAGTGCGCAAAAAAGGAGCGTAATGTATTTAGGGTTGAGGTATGTATATATAACCCACCGGGTTGGTCTATTGATGAACCCGTCTTCCCAAATCAGTTGATTTGGAAGTCGAGAGTTCCAGGCGTTCAAGTCCTAGTAAAGTCGGTTATTTGTACACGGATTTGAATACTAGATCGTGGATACCAGTGTTCTTTGGCGTTGGATTTCAATTAACACGCATCTCAGGAGTGGTCGAACTGAGACTGTACAATACTACACTTCATTTACACTCATACATATCATTCTAATTCATCCTCTGAAGTAATACTTGAACAGTAATTCCAGGAGGCTAAACAGAAAAAATAAAGAAAAAGAAAGTAAAATCTGCCAAGTTTTGATAAACGAATTGTTTTGAATAAATTTCGAAATTCTTAAATTTGTATATCTTTCTTTTTCCTGTTTATCTTCCAGGAATTACCGTTCAAGTATGACTTCAGAGGATGATATGTACGATTGTAAATGAAGTATAGTCTCAGGTCTATCATTCCTGAGAAGTGTGATTGATTGAAACCCAACCGCCAAAGAACACCGGTATCCACGAACTAGAATTCAAATCCGTGTAAAAATAACAGAATTTACTAGGACTTGAAAGCTGGAACTCTCGACTTCTAAATCGGCTGATTTGGGACGACGCGTTCACCGCTAGACGGACCCGGTGGGTTTATATATACATAGATAACTAAAATATACAAAATATTCATACTCGGAGAATAGTGATGCTGTTCAGGATCGATCATATAAGACCCTCGACTTGCTGAGTCAACAGAAAATCAAGATGGACTTAACCTCAAAAAAATTCACTACAGAAAATAAATTATTGGAATGTAAATTATTGGAATGTGTTTGTATAGAATAAAAGTGTGTCCTAATGGACATGAGCTATTGACTATTTATTTTTAGGTAGATTTCATAAGATAGCTAGCTAATGTAATGGGGTACCATGACTCCACTTCCGAAAAATTTCGTCATATCTTCGCGTTTCACATTCCCCAGACCCCAAAACCACCGTCAGTTCAAAAGCTTATATATACAATATATATTTAACTTTTTTGGGAACAAGATAACTACTGTAATTTTGCGCCAATCCCTTTCAAACTGAGCCTTAGAAAATAACTCGTCTAAAAATCTTGGTCGAGTTCGTTAATAGGAAAAATCGGACCGTGAGGGTGGAAATGGAATGGGCTTTTTCGAGAAAAAAAATTTGCTATAACTTTGTTACTAAGTAAAATATCGAATTCGTTGAAAGTTCCTACTATTCTTTAGATAAGGGCTGATAACTTAAGTAAAGTTTCTTGCTATCACTAACCATTTGCCCAGTTGGTTGAAAAAATTGTGTTTCGAAGATAAAAAAGAATCATACCTTCCTTAATAGGCGTAGTATCGAATCGGTTTAAAGTGGTCGTTAGTCCTTTATAAAACTTTTGTCTGTAACAATTTTTTTATATAACCAACTCTTACGGAAAGGGATGACCAAAATGTTGCTGGAATTGTAAGAAGATGGAGCTTATCGTATGCTAAACATGTGTATCGTATTGAATAAATTTGAAGTGTTTCTTAAGTATAAGGTGGAAATCTTTTTTATTCTCTACTTAACACCGGTGAAATCTACTTCCGCCTTCCGGCATGCCAAAAGGGATTTTTTTATATACGAGACAGTTAATGACGATACTCATTTTTTTTTTTTTAATTTATTGATAATATAAAAAATTAAATCAAATTTTACTGATTGAAATCTTATTTTATTTTTTATTTTTTGCTTTTTTTAAGTATAATACACCCGATAATTTAATACGCTTATTTTTTAAAATTTTGTTACTATATTTTAACCGAGGTTAAATTTAAAATATATAGAGTATTTGTAAATTTAATTAACAATATAAAACGAAATCGTTTAATATATCTTGCCCTGTTTATTAATGTGCTTTTCTGCTTTAAAAAGTTTTTAAATTAGTTGACAGTTAAACTAATAGATATCGTTAATATACTTACAACAAATTTGTTAAGATTGGTTGAATTCACTAATGTAAATTGACAAGTTCCCATCCCTTATATTTCTTACTTCAATTATTAAACTTCTGTATGAGGTTGACTTAGATTATTTGTATGTCGTGTATATATATATATATTAATAAAAAATAAATTTATACCTTATTTACTGATATCAGATTATCAGAAATTTAGGATAAAAAAATGGTAATTTTATCAAATACCGGCAACATGGAATATTTGTTTAAATACCGAATATATTTCTTTTTAACAATATAGGAATGGTAATTAAAAATTAAATGCCTAAAATAAGATAATTAATTATAAGTTATCTTGCACAATGACGTAAATTCGTCAATTGTGTATCTATACCTAATATATTGTAACCTGGCGTTGGTTCTACGCCAAGAATTATTATTATCGAAAATTATTATTTCTACCGACCCCATCGCATAAGTTTTCCAAACGTTTTATAAAAGTTTGAAATTTACGGAATTATGAACACAATAACAATGAGTTCGAATAACTTCGTATAAATTCTACCGGAACTAGGACGTGTCACAATTCATAAAAGCAAAAGAAAACTTGTCGATAATCTGATTCCGGGTAAATAGTATCAATGAAGTTAATAGTATGAAATGCATCGGTTAGACTTCTACTAAATCCGTGTTTGTAAAAATAGCATTTCATCTATAAATCAATCTATATATACAGAATTTCACACAAAGAAACGGAGAAACTTTCAGGACATATCCTATTAACCCACCGAATCGGTCTAGTGGTGAACGCGTCTTCCCAAATCAGTTGATTTGGAAGTCGAGAGTTCCAGCGTTCAAGTCCTAGTAAAGTCAGTTATTTTTACACGGATTTGAATACTACATCGCGGATACCGGTCTTCTTTGGCGGTTGGGTTTCAATTAACCGCACATCTGAGGAACGGTCGAACTGAGACTGTATAAAACTACACTTCATTTACACTCATATATATATCATTCTCTGAAGTATTATGTGAAAGGTAATTACCGGAGCTAAACAGGAGAAAAGAAAAAAAAAAATTTTTTTTACTTAAAGTTATGTAAATGAAAAGCTCAGCATATGCTCTCGCTCGCTCTAGCTAATATATCAAAAAATAAATCAATCACTTAAAAACCGCTAATGAATCATCTAACAAAGAGAATGACGCTTCTCTTGCAAAATGACGATTTTAAAAACGTCGGGATATTTCATACGATAAACAAAATAAAAATAAAAAAATAAATACCGATATTTTTTATTATTATTATCAGTATAAAAAAGGTTATACGTCATGTAGACAAAAAATAAAAAAATAAATCCATTTTCTCAACAAAAAAAAATAATAAATAAAAAAATGATAAAAGTAGAAAGGAGTACAGCCAGATAAAGAAACAAAGAAGAATGAAAAAAGTAAACGGAGAGTTCGTCCTCGTGTGAGTATGTATGTATACATAAACTGAACTTAAGTTGCCAGTCGGCATTACTGATCTCATATGATAGTAATTAATCCTTCCCCATCTAAACCATTACCACCACTTCCTATATAGTATTTGTTATGTTGGCACCGATGAATTTCTACATAGCAGTTGTCACTACCTCGTTGTATCCCGATGAAATTCGATCCGGACAATATGCGTTGTTTGTTCTAGCAACCGTTATGTATATAACAAAAGAAAAGAAAATACGATATTATGGCGCAAATATTTACAAAAATAAATACCACAGAAGACAGAACAAAATTAAAAATATTTAGCTAATTATAATTTTATTTAAGGAATGTAAATTCTTTCCCTATGTTATAATTTTAAAACCGTGTTTTACTATTTAAGTTCTAAAAACAACTTAAAAATTGTTTTAAATTCGTCAAATAAGGTAATTGTTTTTTTCACAGTAAAATCTAATAAAAGTTTGATTTCCGTGGCGGAGTGGTAGCGGCTCGGCCTTTCATTCGAATCCCGGTCAGTCACGGCGTTTCACATTCGCTATAAAGTGCATTTACATACCCGCCGCACAAGCTTCCGGCTTTTGTGGTGGTACCATCAAGCCAAAAAAACATTACTTTTCCATTTAATAATTAAATACGTAAAAGAATGAAATTATAAGAATTACAAGGCTGATACGCAAAAGATTTTTAAATAAAAAAAAGCCGGCTGATTGGAAACGCAACACGTTTTATCTAACACCAGAATAAAACAATAAAAACAATAAAGTAGAAAGAGAAAGGAAAAAATCTACTCGTAAATGGATTATGAAATTATGAAAAATTCTTTCGAATGAGTACTTCAAGGTCTACTACGTGAATCGAGGGAACCTTTGTTTTACTCGCAATTCCTCAGGAGACTAGAATATCTTTATCCAGGACGAACAAGTTCAATTAGAAAAAAGAAAAAATAAATGCGACATTTAACGTATGACGTAACATTTAACAATTTAAAATCGGAAGATTCTCCGCCAGAGTCTAACAACAAGAATAATAATTCAAAGAAAAAAAAATCAGAGTACTTGGAAATGAAGCGCCACGGCGGGGAAGGGGGTGGTTTGGCTGGCGGACGTTATTGTCGGAGGGGAAGGGGTTTAGGTATAAACATCATAACAACCACAATCCTGTCCTGTCATCGGAAGAAGAAGAGGGAGAAGAAGAAGATGAAGAAGACGGAAGACCCTCTACTCGTCCCAACGTCATGGACTGGAGTCCGGAACAGAGCCCAGCAGAGATTCGTCCCGAAAGGCAGCCATAACAGAAGTGGATGAAGAGCTTCTAAACAACCCTTCCTTTAAAACTTACATAAAAATTAACACAAATCAGCAATTGCGACTCCTCCGGAAAAGGGGGCGCATTGCTCCCTCCATATGGTTAGTGTCCCGTTGTGGCGTATTTCTGCTAGCCTATAAAGCGTTAGCACTGAAAGGACTTTCGACACCGAGTGGACGGTCTGAAGGGGAATTACGTCGGGAGGACAGGTTGCATAAGCCTAGCCTTCCGCGGTCGGCCCATAAAATGGGTTCGATAACGCCGGTTTAACAACGGATTGAAATGCAATTAAATCCGTCCTTAAAATACTAAATAACACAAAACTTGAAAAATTAGACCAGTCACTTAAAATAAACCTTTTAAAAACACGCCCGATTAGAATCATCCAGCAGCAAGGGACTCCGTCCAGGTTCTGCGATCCGTAGGGAGAAATAAACTCCCGCCAACTTTGCATTCCATTCCAATCCTGTCCCTAGCGTGGTAGCACGCGACCTCGTAACAACAACCGATCAGAAATTAGACAACATTTATGTTGTCTAATTTCTGATGACGTCATTTATGACGTCATCAACACTACTAGCTTGCACTCTTGTTAAAATAAAAAGGAAAAAATAACATACATGTTTATAAATATAAACTAGGTTTCTTACATCGTAAAAGGTAAATATAAAATTTGCCACGCTATTGAATAATTCCTGGGCACGAGTCAAAATAAATAGATATACCCGGACCTTCCGGTTACAACTTGCTCTATCGACAAAACAGTGTTAAGTAAATTGAATAAATAGCAAAATGCGATTAACCGATGGTTCTCAAACCGTTATTAATTTTTATTAAATTAAAATTAACGTAATAACGCTGTTATAGCATGATGTGTAAACAAAAAAATAAATAATAAAAATCTTTTTTTTATGAGACTGTGGGAATCGACTGCTATGCTCATTTAGCCCGAACGGAAATCTGTAGCGTATTTTAATACAACGTAAAACAATACAACGTTAAATATTAAACTTAAAAAAAATTACATAAACTATTTTTTTTTTTATTGACTTGAGTGGATTTTATATTTCATCTTATTTAAAAATGAAGGTTTTATTACATTTTTTTTTAATTTATTAAACGGGATATCCACTCACAGACTTTGCCCCTGTAGTTATTATTTACTATTCGATGTATTTTATAAATATTTATGTACCGAAATTAAATCCTTTTTTTGATTTTTTAAAACTTAAATATATTCATATTAGCGCGCGCGCGCGCACAGAGAGAGCGAGAGAGAGAGAGAGAGAGACTTAACACAAAATAGATGGATCAAAGGAAAAAATAAAAAAGGAAATTAACTGAAATAAATAATAAAAAATATTATCGGAATGGAGAATAGTTTATGTTGTTGTTTGCGCAAAATGTCCTTGAAAAGCCGGCCGGCTTCAACAACTGACTGGACGGTTCGCACGCACGCTCACCAACATACATACATACAACAAACATAACCCACTAAACAGTATACAGTATACTGAGGCGTTGGTTTTATATTTAACTGTGGCAAAAAAAAAAAAACAAAAAAAAATTTAGTATAATATTTTTTTAATATTTCCATGCCGATGGGAAGCGTTAAAATTATCTGTATAAAATACAAAAAAAAAACTCAATTTTTTTGTATAATTACTAATAATACAACGATAATGAACAAAAAAAATATTTAAAAATACGAAATCAAAGTTTAATTTAAAAAAAAATTATTTGGCCAAATTAAATAAAAATAAAAATAATAATTCATACTTCGTCTATGAAACTAGTAATTAATTACGATTAATTTAATTTAATTAATTTACGATTTTGATGAAATATTTTATAAATTTTGTACAAATTTTATTTCATAGATCTAAATTACCTCCACGCAAAAAAAAATTGGTATTTAGGATATAGGATAAACGCTGGTCGATTCAACTAGAACAAACTTATTATTTCCTTTGTTTCGGTCTGATGAATTAATTCCACAAATAAGCTTAAAGCCTGTCTGTAGGAAAGTGGAAATTGAATTTTGTTGCGTATTAAAACGCGTTGCCTAACCGGGATTCGAACCAGGGACCTCCGGATAAAAGGAAGACGAGACCACTCCACCGCGGAGGTTTCATTTAAATAACATAACTCTTAAATAACATAACTCTTAAATATCGCCGGCCTTCGTGGCAGCATCTCGGCCTTTCATCCGGAGGTCTCAGGTTCAAATCTCGGTCAAGCACGGCATTTTCACACGCTACAAAAATTGTCATTCATCTCATCCTCTGCAGTAATATGTAACGCGGTTCCGGAGGTTACTTAAATATCGAGGGACGTCGCTAGCGCTCTCTCTGGCAAGTATAACAATTTGACAGTGAGGCGGCGACACTACCTCTATAATCTTATATATGAATAAAAATTAAAAATGTAATCTAACGGTTTTTCGACTAGCATTCTTGTTTTTTTATTGGAGCGCATAAAAATCCCAAAGCAACTACTACTCTAAAAATATTCACACTTTAGAAATGGTCCGACTGAGATCAGCTGATCATGATCGGTCAGAAACAATTCAACCAATTTTAACATGCATACCTATATTTTAATGAAACTGATGTAGTAGTTAGGAACTATATATATATATATATATATATATATATATATATATATATATATATATATATATATATATATATATATATATATATATATTTATATATATATTTCTTTTTCAGAACAGATATTTGTCTCCGAATTCATTTATAAAATTAGTGATCATTCTTTTAATATTATTAAAAGTTTAAATAAATAATAAACTTTTAGTAATAATATTAAAATAAAATCTCATAATTTACCCCCACCCCAAAAAAGAAATTTTTTAGTAACTTTTTATTGGTTGTATATTTTTTAATGGTATTTTGTTTTAGTTTCTTACATTTAACATAGTAAACGTTGAAAAATCAAAAATATTATTAGAAAGTGATTTTGGGGTAGAAAAAACTTAATACAGATTTTTTCAGTTAATGATTTTTTGTTTGTTTAAATTATAATTATATATTTTTATAATCGTAACTCAACCCCACCACAAAAAATAAATTTTAGATATATTTTTTCATAAATAATTATTTTTCCTCTAAATAAGAACGAATAACCAATGCCAGGAAAGAATTCCGACTTTGTTGTCAGCTTTTATTTTCTTCAATTCCGGTATCGTGGTTTTTTATGCGTACAAAGTTTATACACAACAAAAATTACACTACATTTTTACGTTATTACTGTTTACTGAATCAAATCCTTCTATTTTCACTTAAAAAAAAAAACCAAGAGAGATATTTTCCATTGTTCAGATCTACGGCACAGATAATAGAAGAGCCTCATAGACCCTTAAAGAAAACTACTTGCATCTAACCGAAGGTCAAATATTCCCCCCCCCCCCTACCAAGCCCTGTTATTAAAAACCTTTTCTTTACTGTTTAGCCTCCGGTAACTACCGTTTAGATAATTCTTCAGAGGATGAATGAGGATGATATGTATGAGTGTAAATGAAGTGTAGTCTTGTATATTCTCAGTTCGATCGTTTCTGAGATGTGTGGTTAATTGAAACCCGACCGCCAAAGAACACCGGTATCCACGATCTAGTATTCAAATCCGTGTAGAAATAACCGGCTTCCAAATCAGCTGATTTGGGAAGACGCGTTAACCACTAGACCAACCCGGCGGATAATTTTTCATATCGCCTACGTATTAGGGCACCTTTAAGTAAATAAAGGTTTAAATGGTCAGACCCGTTCAAGTTACGCGGGTTTTGAATATTTTTGTTTACTGTTATTCGTTAAAATGTACCTACTATTATTACATTTTTTTATTTATTTTATTATCGGTAAGGATGACAAAAAATTTACTCGCTTTCATTTCTTGGTTTTCTTACAGTTTAGTTCCTTATTTGATAAAATTTTCAGATTTACTGGCATTTAGGTCTTTCTAAACTACTAATGAAGAATGATTTTTTCTTAGAGCCTCGAACGTATAGAATTCACAAAATTCATGGAATCCTTTATTTCAGAAAGCCAAGCCAAGCCAAATTTTGTTTTTGTGAAGTCTTACTATCCCTCAACGATCTGTAGACTTGATACTGTAGCTTGACAGCTGCTCTTACTCGGTCTTGCGCTGATAGTTTTTTAACATTTTCAGTGCTGGAAACCAACTACTAACTCTTTTGATATTCAGAACCGATTAAAAGTAGTTGTTGCACCCGAGTCCTGCGGCATCATAGAACAGGGTTAACAGCTTAAAGGTTATTATTAAACTAGTCTGTTAGATAAGCTAGTCGGTTTGATGACCATATAGTTAGATTTAGATGTAAACAGGAACCCGATTAGCCCTGTGCCCCTCGCTTTGAAAAGAATGAAACGACGTAAACAAGCATCTCCTTTTCAGATATTAATATAGGTAGATCGGTGGGATTCGCGATGTTCAAAAATTTTAAATTCCTCAATTATACCGAGAACAGATGCAAAGTTCTTCTATCTACACAGATCGAATCTTATAGTCTGAAAAGTCATGCGCAAAAGATCGGCACAAGTTAAACTTTACTGCGTAGAACAAAATAAAAAGAATAAGTTTTGTCGATCTCACCGTCTCAAAAAGTAACTTGAAAAAGATACTTTCAAAATATGAGAAATGATGGTAGGTACTCTTATTAACAACTATTCAAACCAAACAGCCAAAAGATAAACTATCAGCTTTAGAAGTTTGATCCGTAACCTAAATAATACAATAATGTTACCCGATGACATAATAATATAACAAAATATAAATAGATATCGTAGCATACTTATCACACTCCTACACAAAATAAATAAAAATATATTACATTAAAATTATGTAAACAACTCGGGGAAAATAACTCACAAAAAAATATTACCTTCAAATGAACTAAAACAAAATAAATCATTACATACCGAACATATTATACTCCAAGAATAGTTAAACTGACTGCTCTGAGCGCGTATGTTCTAAATCGATCAAATAGAAAACAGTTTTAAAGAAATTCAATAAACACAAAAGTTCTCCTAATAAGATAAAGTTAATATTTGTCAACCGTCTTATAGAAACATATATATGCAGATTAATAACAAGTTTAATATTTTAAACGTACATGATAAAGGACCATATCTTAACAACTGTAACACTGTGATATATATAAACACAGAGGAACTATGTAAAATTTACAGACATAATTCAAATGCGACATACTTTTCAACAGCATTACTGTTTACAATAACGCTAGCCGACACCGGAGATGAAAAGTTGCAAAAGAAAAAAGTATATTTTTCTGTGTTGCATTTATTCAAATATATAATCATTACGCTATTAATTATTATTGTTATCGTATTGCAATGTAATATAATAAAATTGTTGTAATATAATTAAAATTAAACATTAATAACGTAATGTAACTTCTACAATGTCGATCACAAAATATTTACAATTTTAATGGGAGGGATGTACTTGATGGATTGACAGCAAATTATCAATATTTGGCTTCAGTTTTGTTAGGAATAAGCGCAAATCTCCACTTTCTGTGATATTGAATCTGCTCCTTTTTTTTGATAAAAGGTTTGTAACGACGCTAAAACTTTTTTCGACAAGATATGACGAGGAAAACGCTATCAAAAGCTTTCTCGCAATTCCCCACAGTCCAGGATATTTTTCTGATATTTCTGCCTGCATCCAAAATATTTGATACCCTCTTTTAAATTTCACCTTCAGCTCCTCATTAGTGGTAAGCTCGAATAGCTCCTCTTGTAATATCTCATTCTCCACATCCGTTTCATCAAATGGATTTATGATCCGTGGTGGTATTTCCATCTTCAAATCTGATTTTGAAGTCATAGTGCAGGGCGATTAAATGTTGAACGTACGTCTGAATATCCTCATCAGGGCATTCTACCTGTGACAAGTTTGAAAACTGGGAAAATACGCGCCGACTAATATTTTGCTTCATACATTTCAATTTTCCAAGAAAAGCTGAAATTACACCCTTTGTTTTTATTAAATTGAGACTGTCCCCTTGTAATTGTAAGTTACAAAACATTATCTGCCTAGATCGATACGCAAAGTCAAGCCAACATTTTAGTTCTTCACTATCGAAACCGGATGAATTTTCGTGGACCCCCGGTTACGAATTGTGAACCCCCGTAGTTTTTGTCACGACAACGTAGAGCCCCGTCGAGTCTCCCGTGGACCCCTGGGGGTCCACCTGGACCACTTTGGGAATCGATGATCTAAACGAAGAATCTTTGCCGATATCATGAATTTTCCATCAATGTTACCGACAAATTCTATGAAAATGAATACGCCGTAAAGAGTAAATAACATCCCGACCGGGTTTACACGGGATAATAAAAATTGAAACCGTTTCCGTTCGGTTTTTGTTGAACGTAAATTACCGAAAATCATTGAAATATATTTTATATTCTTCTACTGTACAGATAAAACTTCACGCTGCTGATCGTAGAAACTTACAGTTAACCGATAGTATCGCAGGAAAAAACCTAAACGGGATTGTAAGTAGTTTATAAAAGACGATATTTTAAAAATAACCTGTTTTACGAAATATTACTAAATACATATGTTTAAGTTTATTTTAAAGAAAGGATCGGTAACTAAGAAGGGGTAACTAAGAAGGGCGTTCTGAAGGTTCCGTGCCCGAAAGAAAAACAGGATCTTAAAAAACGTTTAATAGCTGTATTTTTACACGCAGTCACCTTGCAATTCCGTTTAACAATTCTCATTTAGACCGATGACTTTTGATATTTTTTTAATACCTTCGATATGAGCGTTATATTTTTCCAACTCTGGAGTAAAATAAATAAAAACGGGCGATTAGTTTCTGTGGACTTAATTATTTAACAGTCTCTTAAAAAGCTTAGAATTAACAATTTAAAAACATATATAACTCAGAAAAAAGTAACTAAAACAATATAAATGTAAATAATTCTTGCCATAAAATTTTAAAAAAATGAGCAATTATGAATATATATATATTTTTTTTAATTTGCTGTTTTTAAGGCATCAACATTTCTGAAGTTGATGTGGCATAATTATTTATTTATTTTTTTAATGCTTTTATTTACAGCCGCCTCAATAATTATCATTAGCAGCAACTAAAGTAAGACTATCATGTAGTATTGTATAAAACAACAAAAATAAACGATAAAGAAACAGGAACAATAAAGAATAAACATAGATGAGTAACAACAATAAATACATAAATCACACAAAAATCACTAAATCGCATAATTATTATTTTAAACCCCAGTGGGAACTGTACTAAGGACCTTTGGTGTAACAGGAAAGCATACTACTGCCTGTGCTTCCAACATTTGCACTAATTTTAAATGTTCTTTAAGATAATTTTTATAGCTTTAATCATGAAAATACAATTAGGATATCTGTATCAATTTGGAGAAATACAAAAATCTATTCACAGAAAATGTTCTGAAGGGAAGTTCCACTGTACAGCAGTAAAACAGGTAGTCTATTTAAGCTGTTTCATTGTTAAAAGAAGTTATGACAATATTAAAAAATGTTTATATTCAAGACAATGATACAGATTAGCTAGGCACACTATATAATTACACTGATGAAGTAGTCATTAATAATAAGTGATTTGAATGATTGGGATTACACAGAAATTCCAGTATAGTCAACAGACCTTACATTTATACATTTTTTCCTTGAAATTTGTTAAAGGTAAAGAATACTCTATAAATACAAGAATACTGCAGAAGAATACTGAAGAAGCAATTTAAATAGCATTAAAAAAATAAGATTTTGATTGTATATGATTTGAAGCAATTTGCTTCAGTGTACAACAAAGTCTGCAGTTTAGTAATAATGTAGTGAAAGAAAGAAGATATATGTAACTTTATTCGATCTACAGGAATCTTTGGACTTCTGATATATTATTTATGAATTGTATGTTAACTTTTTAAAATAAATTTTAAAAAAAACTTTCTAATAAGAGTTTAACTAAAAATTCATTATATTGATCAACAATTTATGTAAGCCTAATAAAAATGATTTTAATACAACTTTCACAATCTTACATAACAAGATAGATCTTGCTTGTTGAAGTGCAATTAAAAGCCTCTTCTAAAAGCTTAGAATTAAAAATTTTAAAAACTTAAAGTTTAAAAACTCAACCTTAATGAAAAAAATTCTGACCATAAAATTTTAAAAAAATGAGCAATTATGAATGTTTTTTTTTTTTTTTTTAATTTATATTTTAAACCACATCAACAGCTCAGAGAGGTTGATGTGGCATAATTATTATTTTGGACCCTAGTGGGAATCAAATCCAGAACCTTTAGTGCAGCAGGGAAGCACACTAGTGCCTGTGCTTCCAAGATGTTTACAGATTTTAAATATTCTTTAAAATTGTTTTTAAATATTTTTAATCATGAAAATACAAATAAATTATAATCCTAATTATAAATATTGTAAATATTCTAATTATCCTATATTATCCTTAACTAATGATGTAGTTGAAGACCTTGAAATTATTACCTTATGTGGTAACTGGTTCGACACAATTTATCTTGTCTGATTTTAGTGTTTAAAATGTTCACTTATAAAAATTATTCTACGTAAAAATGAATTTAAATGTATTTAATTCTAATTTTATGTGAAATTAAACTATTTATAGATGGAAACAAAATATCTGTAAAAATTGTTATTAATTTCAAAGTATAATTCCAAAAGACAATAAACTCACTAAAACAGATAAACTAGTAAAATTTGACCCATTGTAATGTTATAACATTTTTTTTTAGTGTAAATTTTTATACAAGTAATTTACTGTTACATACAATGTATTATGTTTACTTGTTAAAAAAATGGTTATAAGTACAGAATACCTTCATCAAAAATGCTAATTGTTTAATTTTTGGTGTGGTAGGTATGGTATTTAGTCAGTATTTTTGTCACAGAACATTCAAAAAACTTTGTTAAATAAAAATATTCTTCTAGATTAAATCAAATATTTTGGCAATTCTTAATATAAAAACAATTTTGATTATTTTAAGTGCTTTTTAATGTATTTCTTGTGACCTTAAAGTAGGCTGTCATTTTAATGAAAACAGAAATTTAAGAAAATGAAATAAGACTGAAAAACTAAAACTGAAAATTTTACTAGCTTACTGACAAGAAATGAAATTCACTAAATTAAATATATACTTAAAAATTAAATTTAAGAATATTTATTTACCCCCCTTTCACCAATCCCAAAAATGTTTACATACAAATTATTATTATATATACACTCATTCTTCTCATTTATTTCTAATTTATCACAATCCTTGATCTTAGAGAGATGACAGTTATTAAGGCAAGTATTGTGCCTTCATTAATTTCTGTAAATGAGTGATTTATAATTCCAGCAGATTACCATGAGGAGATTCAAATAATTAATAAATTTATAATAACTGTAGAAATAGTATATGTCAGTTTCAATTGTACAATTAGGAGTTTCACTTTCCAAATTTTGTTAACTTTACTTTAAAATATCTATATTAAATACATAGACTACTATAATAAAAACTGAATATGATATTAACTAATGACCAATCAAAAAACTTAAAAGATTACAGATACTGTGGACCAATAATCCTTTAGATTGTACTGTAGATTAACCCTGAAATACCTAATAAAAAACAAAACAACAAAATTAAACATTAATTTATTAGTATTTTTGGTTTTATTATTATAACAAAAATCATTTATGCACAGTAAGGGGGTAATTTTTCAGAACATAATAAAGCTATTTTATTTTTTTGGAAGTTTTTAAAATTGAAATTACAAAAAAATAGCTTCTATACAACCTTTGAGAAAGAGAAGCTTTAAAACAAACCTCTTGGTTATATTTCAGGAGATGAAATGAAAAGAAAATACAGCTAAATTTGATGGTTTGTTAAAAAAAAAATACTGTTTTTGTTTTGTTTCAGTTGCCATTTTCCTTTATATTGGTGGTGGGCAATGATATCTGATTAAATAATACATGTAATTATATTTGAGAACAAATGTTTTGAACATGGAGTATTAGGTTTTTATAATGTATATATAAAATTTAGCCTGTCAACCTTTCTGTTTGAGGATTGCCTTTAGATATGTATCAGACACTTTATTTAAAAATGGGTTTTAGTTTAAGTGAATAAAAGAGCCAGAAGAGAATAATCTTAAAATTATTTCTGACTTTAGTTTAATTAGTTACAAATGATTATGTTTAGTGAATTAATTTTGCTAATGGTACAAATTATAGTATTTTGAAAGTCCAACAGGTCTGTCCAGCATCATATGGATTCATTCAGCTTGTCAAACCCAAATGTCTGAAGGATTCTTTATAAAGACTTAAGCATACATCAATTAATTATAAAATACAAGCAGTTCAGGCTTTAAACGATGCTTTTTGAAGTAACTGAATGACTCTTTGCCAACAACTTTTAAATCCTGTAAGTTTCTATTCACATGCTTCTTGCATTGAAATGTGAAAAAAAAAATGTCAGGTATTGACTAATTAAACAACCCTAATGAAACGCATCCAGGATCGCTGTAAATTATTAAAGCAAATATCAGAAGCATCCTATGAAATAGTCTGTTCATATTTCTTTTCGGGGTGGAGGAGGGGGCAATGATTTTACTGTTGCAATCACTTCAGAGCAATGTTTTCAAATTACTAAAAAACGAATAATTGATAATACTATCATAAGGTTGGGTTTATGATGGGTTCAACTGGATTTTAATTGCTTCTCCTCAAAGCATGGAGAAACCTGAAATCAACCAAGAATATGGTTTTTAACAGTATAGGGTGACCAGTCATATAAATGTAAAAAAATGGATTCACATAATTGTTTCTATAAGACATTAACTTAGACATGCAGTATCTCAGACATTGCCTGGGTCACAGGATTGTCTTATCTCACTGTATGAGCATGTTTTGGTTGGTGTGGATATCTTACTTTGTGGGAAAAAAATAAAAGTTGACCTGAATAATGTGTGAACTGAAATGGTACTATCAATATATAATTTTCAGAACTTAAAACATTTTAAGATACAATTAGATGCTTTTAAATACGCTGTCAATTTGTAAAATCACCCGAATTATTGGATCATCCATATGCTTAAAAAAAAAGATGAATGAGCTTTATTAGCTTCTACCCTATGACAATTTGAATCACTGCCAGTTCTATTCATTTGGTTAGTGTAACAGTGTTCATATTTATTCAGCTAGTGAGTAAATTATACGAGATAAAAGTTAGATAAAAATTTGTCTACAAAATAAGCAGAATAAAGCAATTAGTAATAAAAGAAGTTTAACTTGTTTAGCTCATTTCTGTAAAAGTGAATAATCAACAAAATAATCAAATAATTACCATTTTTAAGCTGTACAATTAAAATGAGATGGTGTTTGATTAAATTATCACTACCCTTCTGACATAATAACCATTATCTACCCTAAAAGATTCAGAGAACAACCAATATTAAAATTGACAAGTGAATATTACCTCTATTTGTACTAACTTCACAGTTGACTAAGAGAGGTTGTTGTCAAATCATTTTCCCAGTCTGCCTCTTGAATATTTTTAGCCGGTTAATAAACACAAGGTGCAGGTGATAATGTCCGTGAAACTCGCATACTACGATGTGGTGTAATACCACTATGTATATTGTTATTCCGTACAATGCTAGTTCCTGATCTATGTAATCTATACATATGAACTCCACTGTTACATAACAGAATAACTTCGACCATCACCATTTGACATAACGCTATCTTCATGCGTCATTAAATCTGGAGATTCACGTAACATTGTTGCTATAAACCAATCTCTTTTCGCTGTAATCGTGATAATCTTTGACATTCTCTGTTTGCTCTTCGCACCTGCATCATAAGAAAAAAATATTTAAATAAATAATTCAAACTTCAAATGAGAATAATAAGATGTAGAAAGAGAGAAAAGAAAAGAGTGTATTGGAGATATAGATAAATAAGTAAATATATATATATATATATATATTTATATATATATATTGAGAGAGAGAGAGAGAGAGAGAGAGAGAGAGAGAGAGAAGACAGATTAAGAGATTATATTTGGATGAAAATGTTAAGATGCAGGTTGCAAATGAGAGCAGGAAGATGGGTGAAACAAGGTAGTCTCTTAGCAAAAATGCAATGCTTCATTTGTTATATTGATTACAGAATAACATAATAATCACACACACACACACACACACACACACACACACACACACATGGTTGTGTGCAAATAAATACACTTTAGTAGAGAGAATACTCTATTAGTAATATTGTGAGCAGTTTTTGGAATTACTGGATGTGACTGACTGATGATCAATCGTCAAGGAAAAACTTTCACTATTTTTCCATTTTAAAGATTTTTTTGTATTTTTTAAATTTCTTAACTTTAATGTAATAAATAAACAACAATATCAATATTTACAAAACTGTATGTACAAAAATTACCAGCGCTAACTGTTGGCATCTATCACAATACTTGGTTTCCATAATAGCAAGGAATCATAATGCAAAATCTCATAAAAATTAGAAAATGCATTTAGTTACAATGCCTCAAATAGGCAGAACTAAATGTAAAACAACATGAATAAAGACATGGATTCTAAAGAATGAGATTATTGGAAATATTTGAGGTAAGGCTATAAAGGAGATTGGAAAATATTGACTGGATGAAATAAACAACTATAAAGGAGATTGGAAAGTATTGACTGGATGAATAAACAAGGAATGCCTTCTGATGAATGTTCTAGATCAGCGTTTTCCAACCTTTCTGATGTTGCGAACCTCCTGTAGTGACTTAATTCTCCATGGCCAACCATGAAATCAAAGACTATTTTTTAAATAAGATATGTTTTAGTTTTATATAAAAATATATTTTAATATCATAAAAATAAAGTAATAATTACAATTTTATGCTAGTAAATGCATCATTTATGATAATGCAATACCGTTACAAATGGAGATATTTGGAAACGTATGATCATACCAGTTAGGCCTAATATTATGAATTCAACAGTCAACTAATATGAAGGCTGATGGTGTTTAACATCACTTCTGTAGTCTGGATCAAAACTGTATAATTTCAGACATAGATTTGACTCCAGGTTAACTCTATTCCTGTATTTGTTTTTCATATGTGCGAGATGAGAAAATGATATCTTGCACAGATATAGTGTGGCAAATAGCAACAGATGTCTTTCAGTCTTTTTGAAATTTCAGGATACACAGGTTTAGAATGGAAACAAAACTTTAGTAACAGTAATGAAGGAAAGCATTTTGATCATTGAATCACAAAGCAGCTCTATTAGTTGTTATCTTTGACAGAAGGAAGTTCATATTCTGAGTCCAGGAAGGAAGTTTTCAATCATTTTTTTCAGAACAAATTGAATAATACAGACGTTACACGAATATAAATGTCGACATCGATACGCCGACTGGCTGCCTCACAGGCAAGCGGTCTTTGAGGAGCATCATCGTGGTCTTCTCCGAGCTAAATGAGTCTTATGTAGATCACCCTTTGGCTCGTATGTCCTGCATGCCTGAGTGGCTTTGAATTAAACCTCCTTCCACGACCTCCCTCGACCAGCAGGAGACCATCGTCAGCGTAAGCCACGATGCGACACCCCCTGAGCAACCTCAGTTGCAGAAGTGAATCAAACTCCACCACTCACAATAACTGACCAACACACTGCCCTGCGCACTACACTTTTACAGTATCTACCGAACTCATTGGTCCCCATGAATTCATTCCACCAAACAAAAATCCGACGCCCGTCACCATACCTGCTTAGGTGGGCAACTCACCAGGTACATTAATTAATTAATGTACCAATTAATTAATTAATGTACCAATTAATTAATTAATGTACCAATTAATTAATTAATGTACCAATTAATTAATTAATGTACCAATTAATTAATTAATGTACCAATTAATTAATGGCCCCAATTAATTCACCGCCATCATCGGTGAAGCCGCTTTGCCTCAAAAGTGACTTTGCGACACAATCGCACAAACAAAGAATCGACTAGAACCTGAGAATCCTAGGATTTTATACCAGACCTCAAGATAACGATCAGCAGGATCTCTATATTAAAAATATGAACTTTTCGGCATTTGTAACAACATTGAACATCTACAAATTCTTTGGCCTTACACGAAGAGAAGACAGTAAACTATCTGCCCTCAGATTGGACGCCTTAGAATAGTTCAGAACTCACCTGGAAGACAACAACCTGGCTGACGGTTGTCTCCTGCTGGTCGAGGAAGGCTCGTGGGCGGAGGTTGAATTGCGAGCTACTGAAGCATGCAGGATACTCGAGCTAAAGGGACGTGGGGCGAGTCGTCGTATCGATAACCAACGATGTGACACCCACTTAGCACAATATTACCAAATATTACTGTGCATACAAAAGCAAACAAATTTAAACGCTTACTTTTAGGTAGATGAAAATCTAACCCAGAAGTAATCATTTTAAAAGTAAGTGTAGAATACAGTGAATGAAAAGTTATTTACAATCTATATTCTCTTCTTCTGTTTAGCCTCCGGAACCACCGTAATGTATTACTTCAGAGGATCAATGAGGATGATATGTATGAATGTAAATTCATACATATCATCATTATGGCCGACTATTCCTGAGATGTGTGGTTAATTGAAACCCAACCACCAAAGAACACCGGTATCCTCGATCTAGTATTCAAATTCCTCATATAAGTAACTGTCTTTACTAGGATTTGAACCTTAAAACTTTCGACTTCGAAATCAACTTATTTGCGATGACGTGTTCACCATTTGACCTACCTGGTGGGTTTACATTCTATAATAGAATAATCATTTAGTTATAATACAAGTAAAAGAAGATGAAAGATAAATTCTGATTTAGATTGCAGTCGGACAGATATATATTCTGCCATTTTTATTATTTTTTTGTATATTGAAAAACCAATAAGGAAAATTCTAATTGACAAGTACTACTTTGAGGAAAGAAAATAAAGATGTTAGAAATACTAAATATCAATAAATCATTGCAAACTGACAGTTTAGAAAATAAATACATGTCGAACGATAACGAAATTCAACACAGTTAATTAATTATTACCCAAAAAAGGATTGAAATACATTCATATAAAAAAATAAAATACTATAAAAATAATTTAGAAACTCTTCCATAACTCAAAAATAGTTAAATTGAGATACGCCCTTCTGGCAAAGGACTACTGTATAGGGCTTTAAAAGTAACAAACATTTGTATATTCTATTAAAACATTGTAAGATTGAGGTCCTTATGCCAGCATGGATTACAAATATTGATCCTTGGTTGTTTTTTTTGTCTATCTCAGTTATAAACTGGTACACCGAACATACGCAGAATTATGCACACATTAAAACCATTACTGTTTAAATAATTATACTCTTTTCAGTTTAATAGAAACCAGCAGATGATACACTTGTAGCGCATCAAAATTTCAATTTTTTTAAAAGTACATATTTTTATTTATGTCTAAGTTTTATAATTTATATCTACTTACAATTTATGTAGGGTCAGTTTATTCAATACTTATTATTTTCCCATTTAGATAGCGCTATAGCAGAGCTGTAGCTCTAGAAGGGAAAGTATGGCAATAAGTCCAATTTGGGCATATGCGGTTTTCACCAGATGACATTTTGACACTTAAGGAATCCAAAAAACTGAAAAAACCGGACAGAAATTTTCTAGATGTTAATGTTTGTATGTATGTGAGTTCGGTGTTTGCCTCTAAATCGGTTTTCACCAGGTTTTGGAAGAATGTATAATATTACTTAAATTTTTTTAAAGATATTTTTGTGGTCAAACTTGAACCTGTTGTAGAATTTAAAATACGTACGATATTGTTGATTGATTTATACTAATTTGACAGCTATATTGCGTAGACTGTAGAGCATGCCTAGCAAATAAAATTGAATCTCATGCTTAGTCCAATTTAAAAGTATAAAATTCAAAGTTTATTGTTAATCTTAAGAATTTTTACCGATCTCAAAATTATGAGTAATTTAAGATTTTTAAATGATCTTAAATTCTTTTTTCAAAAACTTGTCTGATTTGAGATGTAATGTAAGTTTTTTAAGGGTAAAATATACTTAAAAAGAAAAAAGTACATAATTGAAAATTGGCTTAGATATTTTTATTTACACTTTCTCAAATCAATGTCCACTGCATGATTGAGATGGCAAGCCAAAAAGAGAAAATGCCAGAAATAAGGATTTATTAAAAAAAGTCAGGAAAACTTCTATAAGCTTATAAATTTAACTTTATTCAGTCTTTTTTAAATTTTATTTTCAGATAAACTTTCTGGGCATTTCCTTATCATATTTAACGACTGTAAGAAAATTGTAGTCAAATGAGGCATTCTTCCTTTATAGTGAAAACAAAAAGCTAAAGTCATTACTTTTGTTTTGTCATTAGAATTTTTTGAGCATTTTCTTATCACAGCTCATAAGGTAAAATATACACCAATGAGTGTGTGGAAAGAATTCTTTCCACACTAAAAATTTTCACATTAATAAAAAACAGGTGGCTGAAATGTAATGCACAGGCACTCATAAATCTCGCATGAAAAGAGATTATTTTATTTGCAAACTATTTTCTATGTAATCTCTATTTACAGCTACACATTTTTCTCAATGGTAAATCAGTTTACTAAATTCTGTCAATGAAGATTGCTTGTGGTCTTTCCTTGTTCCACAACCTTACTATGCCCTTCAGTTCACTTGGATGGTGGAATGAATATTCTTAAATCTTTCTTCAGTTTCAGAAAGAAGTAAAAGTGGAATAGATTCAAATTTCAATCACAATAGCCTCGATGGTGATAATTTACATCGCCAAGTGTTTAAAGATGAAAATCTCTTTACGGGTTGTTGAACACAACTCACATGTCTGGTGTCAAGGTGTTTTAACATCTTTATGTATTGCAAAGAAGTAACAGTTTACCCGGCATCCATGTTGTCAGTCATGCACATGTGTTTGAGTTGCAGAACACTTGATAGAATGTTTTTGCAGAATGTTGTATTTTGAATTTTTTTATTGTGGGGAACAGCATTGCTAATATTCTAAGCATTGCCATTTTTCTTCTGGGATGTATTAAAGTATCCAAGTTTCAATTCCCATCACAATATTGCAAAGGAAGTAATTTTCTTTTGTCACAATAACATTTCACATTCCTTTAGTTTTTTGTTCTTTTCTTTGAGTTTACATGGCACCCACCATGATTTTTCAGCAGTCCAGTTGTACAATAATGTGCCCTACTTGTTCTTTCGATAGGTGTACCTGGATGGTGGATCAATTTATATTCATCTCCTTTTGGTGCTTCTCATGTTACCGACCATTTGAACACTGCAAAATTCATCCTTAATGTAAAAAGTTTAATTGCCCACCTATTCCCAGTTTTATCACTGTAAAAGTCTTTTACAAGATGATGAATGTTACTTTTTGGCCTGTTAAAACTAAATCGCTGCACATTATTTTAGTTGCATTGACATAGCCGGAATATTTGACTCCACATCAATGGGGACTGAAAAAAAATGAGAGGGCATGGTTCATTGAATTATGGAGAGTTAGTAGTAGGGGGGAAAATGAAACCACAGATGACCTGTTGCTTTGACATTTTGTTCTTTCATTATGGTCCATTTAATTTTATTAAAAAATTAATAAAATTGATAAATTTTATAAAAATTAATAAATTGCAAGATCCTAAAAAATTTTGACAAGCAACAAATTAATTTCAGATAGTTGACTTCATTTTGACTGCAAATATGAACATTTTATTGAACTTTAATTTCTCAAAATATTTAGTAAGTTTAATTTAAATTTAATAAATTAAAGAAATTAAATTAATGTTTATTAAAATGTTATTTATTTGATATCATTAGTATTTTATAATACCTTAACGTTTTATTACAGGGTAACATGGGTGTAGCTGAACAATGCAATGTTTGGTCTAATGTTATAATTGTCAGAAGGACCTTCAGAGTCAGCCCAGTTTAAATGAAAAATATGAAAACTGTAACCAGAGACTAGTTGATTATTTGAAGTTTGAATTATAGACGAATATGTATTAAGTTTATGCATTATTTATTGATTGAATTACATTTTGTATAGAAACATTTTTGATTAAATTCTGGTAATCTAAATTGTCGTAATTGCATGTTAGTTTAACTCATCGAATATATTGAGCAGAATTAATGTAATGAATAGATGAAAACATTGTATATATAACCATACTATTACATATTATAACATTAACAATAGAGGTGTTTAAAAATAATATAAAATAACAATAACAATGCTGTCTATTTTATACGTTTTATCCTGTCTATTTTATACATTTTAAATCAACGAGGACAGCGATGCGTATTTGTGCGGACTCCAGGGCATGCTGGTATTACAGGTAATGAGAGCGCAGACAAAGCTGCCAGAAAGGCAACAATCTGCGATGATTTGGATGCATTTCCTGTAAGAGTGGCAGAAGTAAGTAGACTCTCCTAGAACAAGTAGCTGTGACCAGACTTAGAATCTGTCACATGCGATTAACAAATTCATATTTGTTAACTGGCGAAGAGAGACAAATGTGCGGTGTTTGTAATAAAACACTGACAGTCAAACATCTAATAGAATAGCATCATATGAGGACATCAGAAAGAGGTTCCATCTTAGAAATGATATTACTGCTGATCTGGATAATGGGAAATGAAGAAAAGAGTTGCATTTTTACACGCCAGTGGACTTCTGTAAAAGTGAAAAATTTAATGCTGTGATAAAGAGTCTCTAAGAGGTGGTAGTTTCATTTATTTATATGTGGGAGTCTCGAAGCGTGGTACGTATAGTGACAGGAGGTTGCCCTCTTGCCTAGGCCACCCTGGCTCATCTGCATTCAAGAACGGTGAGTCGGGGTGTGTCCGATGATGGCATGGGGGACCATCAAGGGTAGACTGAGGGCGTGAGGCTGTGGGTGGGCGTGGTGCATGCCTATAGCCTATTTATAAGGAGGAGTCAACTGCCACAGTGCCCTGAAATACTGCTCAACGGTGGTTCTGGTCACCCCGAGAGTGCTTAACTATAAACGAGACAGGTAGAAGGAAATTGTATTGATAAATTGTATTTTTAATTTCATGGTCTTTTGAGAACCTTATCTCAAATTTTAATATCTGGGCCCTTTACATCCCGTAAGTGTTGTGTTTGTCTTTGTTGTTTGTAAGGGCCCTTTACACACTTACATATGACAATCCTGATGGTGATACCAACTTCTTTCTAAGAACGTGATGAGGGCAATGACCTTAGTAATCTATGCCTGTAAAAATGTAATATAATGTAATGTAATACAAATATGATACAATTTTGAACAATATAACTGAAATACAAATATTAGGTAGTATCATATAGTTAAGATATGTAATAAGTATAACAAAATGAATACATATAAAAAGAACATTGAATAAAAACAATTATCTGATAAGGGTAGCAGACAATTTATGTATTGGTCTACGAAATACACCATTTGATGTACAAATGTCAACTCTAAATTATCAGAACCCATGAAAGCATGAGTAACAATTCCAGATTTCCAAAATAATGTATAAGTATTATCACAAATTAAAACTAAATCGCCCTCACACAGATTTCTATTAGGAAACTACCATTTCCAAATAACTTGAATAAATTTCTGCAATAATTGCCATCTACCTAAACGATTTTCTGGAATTTCAGAAAAGTCTGGGTCAGGAAATGAAGTAAGAGTAGAACAGATTAAGAAATGGCCAGGAGTAAGCGGTTCAGGATCTTTAGGGTCATTAGAAACAGCAAAAAGTGGGCGAGAATTAAGACATGCTTCGATTTGAGTTAAAATTGTATAAAATTCCTCGAAGGTAAGAATGGTTTGTCAAACGACACGGTGAAGATGAAATTTAACACTCTTGATCACACTTTCCAACAAGCCACCAAAGTGGGGCGAGGAAGGGGGAATATAAATGACCATTTGAAATTGAGAATTTGAGAAAGATTGAATAGCCGAATTGAAGTCCTTCGATTTAAAAAATTGAAACCAATTCATAAAGAGTGTTCCTAGCACAACAAAAGTAGCGTTATCTGAATACATTCGATTACAAATATCCCTGCGAGCAATAAATCGTCTTAAGGCAGCAATGAAGGATTCAGTTAGCCTTAGTAACTAAGCAAATAAAAAGCGCAATATAGGCCTTTGAAAGAATTTTAGATTCCTGCCCGCCATGGCGAATCATAATAGGGCCACCATAGTCAATAGTGCAACTAGAAAAGGCTCGCGAAGGAGTGATTCTAGAAGAGGGTAATTGACCAAGTTGCTGAGATTGGTTATCAGCATTAAAATGAAAACATTTTAGGCAATTCGTAAGTATAGAACGAATAGCTATTTTTGCATTCACAATCCAAAATCTTTGACGAAGAGAACTGTGAATTAATTGTAGTCCAGCATATAAAAGACGTAAATGTTCACTGTGGATGATTAACCTTGTTATGTTTGCATGAGGATGTAGTATTAATTGATGTTTTTTATCGAAAGAAATTAGAATGTTTCAGTCTACCTCCTACACGAAGTAAACCTTTATAGTCTAAAAATGGATCTAGCTAACTGAGTTTACTTTGTTTCGAAATGAAATGTTGGTTTTGAAGATCATTAATTTCAGATTTAAAATATGCTAACAGATAGACTATCTATCGTTAATAGACTTATGCTTAATATTTTGAATGAATCTAAAACAATAAGTAAAGACACGAATTAGTTTAGACAGCGATGATTATTTCTCAGTATAATCAGTAATATTATAGGTCAAAAGAGATACCTGAACAGTTTGAAGTTTTTCAACAAGGCCTTGAGGATCAACATTTGTTTCAGTAGAATTAAAGTGATGATTAGTTGCCCAACAGAAAGAATCATGCCACCATAATACAAAATTAATTTTTCTGGAAGACATCCCCAAGAGAGTATATCGGCAGGATTCGAAGGTGAAGGCTCCTGCTGTATGAAGGATGCTTGCAGGGAGGTCGAGTTCAGGGTCACTTGTGCATGCAGGGTGCTTGAGCTGTGAGCTCATCAACACAAGACTGCTACCCTGTGAAGATCACGATGATGCTCCTCAAAGGGGGTTTAGCGGAGAGTCGCCAAGTTTGAGTATCGATGTTAGGCTATCAAATACACTGAGGTTCAGAAGTACCTCAGGGTGTACATTGATGAGAAACTTCAGTTCAATAGACACCTTCAATATGTCACAGAAAAGGCTTGTTGTGCCTTTTTTTGGGATTCGACGTATGGTCAATCCAGATTGGGGTCTCAATTTTAGAACCTAAGTATCCTGTACAAGGGCGTGTGCAAAGCAATTATGTTGTATGCTGCACCACTTGGGCGGATAGGATGAAATTCCATAGTTATAGAGATGTATTATTGAGGGCCAACGATTGGCTACAAACACCTTCCAATTGGTGGATTGACCATGAATCCAATGGAGTGCAATCATGCAATCATAGAATCAGAATATAAATGAATTTCATTGATTCTTTCATTTAAAGCTAATGTAACTTTATATAAACGTGATAAGAGCAAACAAGCACAGTTCAAGTCTTCGAAGAGTCATTTGTTTTAAAGGGCCAACTCGTGATTTGGAACAATAAATTACAGTAAGTAATTCTAACATATATACAACATCCGAAACCGTTAAGAGATGAATCTGCAAATCCATGGAGTTGAAAGGATTTGATGCTACTATCAGTGTTTAACTTTACACATTGTCAACATTTATAGAACTAACTAAACTTAATTGATTGTATAAAATTTGCCACTGCGATAGTAAATTATCGGGTAAAGTATCATCCCAATTGCATTTGACTAGCCAAAGGCTTTGCATAAAAATATAATGGGTCCAATAAGATCTAATGGATCATAGATCCATTATTAAAATATTATTGAAATATTCATAGTGAATATTTTAACTTCCCTTTGATTGACTTCATAAGTTAATTTATCTAATTATTCCATAATATACCTAAAGTACATATGTTTTCATTTTTATTTAATGATATAGGTGTATTTAATAGTACAGTATCATCAGTGGAGAAAACAATATTTTGACAATTGGAGAACCACTTATGAATGGTGGTTAAAAAAGCCATACTTTTTTAATAAGTTATATCAGTTTTTAACTTCTTAATTTCATGTACACTATCAGCTCCTGTAATAAGGTCAACATAAAAATCATTTAATATGGCTGTGCAGGCATTAGGAAATTGATCGTTATTATCATTGGAAATTTGAATTAAGGCAATTAACTGTTCTTAAGGCATAATGCTTTAAGTCTTGTTCAGGGTTTTCACGCCACAGTATTCTTTGTAAATTACTGTCCTTTTGTAACTAGAATCTGTATGTACATTTTTGTGATATCAGATGTGATAATTAAAATTATTGAAAATAAGTCTTGTTGGACCGTAGGTCCTATCAGTGTATCATTTAGAGATAGACTATTGCTGGATTTGGCTGAGCCATCAAACAACTCTTAGTTTGGTTGTTAAGCTTGTTTCCTTGAAAACAGTGTGATGAGGTAGATAAAAAACTGAGTCAGGTATCAATAAATCCTTTGAATTAAGTTCAGACATATGACCTAGGTCTATATATTCATTAATAAAATTAGAGTATCCCTTCTTAAAACTAGGGTCTTGAATAAGCTTACGTTTTTCTCTTAACGCCAAAAATCTATTTTTGGCGTTAAGAGAATCACCAAGATGTTATCTGATTTAGGAAGTAACGTAACTATAAATCTACCATCCTTATTCCTAATTGTATTTTCTATGAAATTCCTTTCACATATTGAGTTACCATGAGAGGTTAGTTTGACTAAATAGGTTCTTCTACCTCCCAGAATTTTTCTATCTGTGATGAAGTTTATTGTAATGAAAAAGGAAGAAACTGAATTGTTGCGTGTAACATTTAAAGGAAGGTTTCCAGCTAATATATATCCTAGTCTTGTTTCTTGTATCAAGGGAAAATGCTGGTTATGTACAAATTTATTCGGCAGAATAAGGTTTAGGAAGTACTGTGCACCTAAAAGGACATCAGTATTTGAAGAAATGTTAAAGTTTGGGTCCGCAAGAAATAAGTTTTCAGGTAAATTAAGATGAGATGAATAAAATGATTCAGCAGGAAGATTGTCAGGTTCAGTAATACAGCACAAACAATGTCTAATGTAAAGTTTTCATAGTGACAGTATAGTTAACTGTGACACTAATTTGACAATGAGCTATTAATTCCAGAAGTTGGAAGATTATTTTTTGTTAAAGTTAGCCCAAGTTTATGAGCAAATTCCGTTGTGCAAAAATTGGCTTGACTGCCAGAATCAAGCAACACTCTACATGTCTGATAATTTCCATGTTTGTCCACAGTATTGCACACAGCAGTAGACAATAAAACATTTTTGTTTGTAATTTTAATGCATGGTAAGTATTATTTTCAGGCTTAGCGCTAGATTTATTAATTTCCTCTGTATTGATTAAGGAATGATGCTTTTAGGAACATGTTTTACATACATGCTTATTCATACAATTATTTACAGAGTGACCTGTTTGAAAACAAAGCAACACTTATTCTGGACTAAAAATTCCTTGCGTTCATCTACTGTTAAATCAAGAAATTTTTTACATACATGTAAAAAATTTATAACATATACAAAAATTTATTATTTATATAAATATAAATAATGATCGGATTTACACATTGTACATTTAATAATTTTTGAATTTGCATGGAAACTAAATTTCTCCTGTAAATTTTATTTGTATTGTTATATTTCCCTTTTTCTTTAAAGGGTTTGTTAAATACTTGTTTGTTAAAAGAGTGAGTGTTATTTGATTGCGAATTATACTCAAGTTTAGCTGCAACATTTTCAGGTATTTGTCTTCTATTAAGTTTTTGAAATTAGGAAAGTTTTCATTAGAAAGTCTTTCCTTCCAATTTTTGCAAGTATTTTTGACTAATTTAGATGCTAGTAATTGCATAACAATGAGCTCAAAAGGATTTACAGGTAAATTCATTGCCTCCAATGAACTTATACAAGAATTAATTTTATTAATAAAATGATCTAATTATCAATGAAACAAATTTTTTTAATATTTTCAATAAGATGAACAGAGATTATGTATTTATTATCATATCTTTTTTTAAGGAGATTTAAGGAGACTGAATAATCGATAGTCTTTGATAATATTAAGAGCCTCATCCCTTAAAGATGACTAAGTAGTATAATTTTTGAATATCAGAAAGGTCATTTCTAGAATTTATCAAGTCACTAAATGTATTAAAGAAATGCTGCCAGTCAAGTAAATTTCCACTAAAACATGGCAATTTAATTGGCTGTAAGAACTGAATTTGACTAATTGGTTTCATATCGGTAGGATCTGATTTATCTGGTTTTATAGACATTTTATATAACAAAGATTTACATTCTAAGTTACTTAGATTGTCTTAGCTTCCAACTGAGATTGAATCTCATCATATTTAACTTGTCAGCAAAGGTATACCACGTTTTTTAAAAAGCTCCTTGCTATTAGTCTGCAAAGTCTTACTGTTGAGTGCCTCCTGGTCAGTCATTTTGAATTTAATTATATTAACGTAAATATTAATAATAAGAAATTAGACATAATAATAATAAGAAAAGAAAAATTCTTACACATCAATTCCTCTATTGCTTACACTTTTATAGTTAAATTTCACTGCGTATAATGTTTGTATGGATTACAGTTTTTGGAGTAGCTTGTATAACTATACGAATGAATGTCTAAACGAATTAAGTCCATTTTGAAACTTACAATTTAAAATTAAATACGTCGCTGAAGTTCAATATCCGGATTGGAGGACCAATAAATATGTTGATTATTTGAAGTTTGAATGATTATAGACGAATATGTACTGAGCTTATGCATTATTTATTGATTGAATTACATTTTGTATAGAAACATTTTTGATTAAATTCAGGTAATCCTATTTGTCGTAATTGCATTTTAGTTTAACAAATTGAATATATTGAGTAGAATTAATGTAATAAATAAATTGAATAGATGAAAACACTGTACATAACCGTACTTCAACATATCATCATGTCTTTTGTGTCTACAACTGAGTCAGCTGAGCGGCGAGAAAAAGAATTACGACAATTAAAACTGCCATTACAATATTTTTAAATAAAACAAATTATTTTTTAAATAAAAAAAAAAAAATAATAATTTAAAAATTTAGATTTAGTTAAAATTATAACAAAAATAATTCATCTAGTGATCTTTAGAATAACGTATAAACTGTTATTTATATGCATTCAAGGAATAAAAGTATTAACATTTTTCAAAAATGAATTTTTTACAAAATTTATCTAACATGAAAAACTTTATCGGGCATCTTGTTGTTTCTGGATGAACATGTAAAAAAAGGATCTTAGTAAAAATTAATTCTTGGTTGAAATGAACAAATCTGAGTAAAATATTTGGTTTGTAAGGATTTACATGCACTAGTTTTGCACAAAATGTTTTTGTATCTGTTTGTGTACAGTGAAACAGATTTTTGCTGATTGATGGAAATGACAAAACCTCAGAATATTTACAAAATTGTTTTGTAATAATATTAAAAGTGAATAATTGTAACTGAGTAAATAACTATTCAGTTCCTGAATGGTTATAAACAATACTTAAATACTGTAGTAGTCATTTCTTTACAACTACTGTCCTTTCATATTGTATTGTTTTTTAAACAATTGTAAAGGTGCTTTAGGAAATGTAAATCTTTTTCCTTCTATAGATTTTTTCCAGAAATCATATTTTTTTTTAATAATTTATGTACATTTTATTTTTCTTAATATTGTTTATTATTTGTTACCAGAGTACAAATTTTGTTGTACTGCTTGTAAAGTGTGGATACTTTACACCTCATTTCATTCGAAGATATTCAATTTGTTTTCAGTTCAAATTTTATTGTCTTTTATGTAACTTATATACAGAAAGTCAAACAACAAACATAAATAGATGTAGATTTCTGAAAATGTTTGATTAACTTAATATTTAGAAATTGGTATTTGTAATTCAATTACATCAAAAAAATATAGCTTATTGGCTTTTACTGTATATAAAGTTTGGAAAAATGAATTGACCATGTTATGTTTATTTGAAAACAGTCAAGAAAATAGTTACTTGTATTGAAAAATACTGGATTCTTGCTTGATTAAAATTCAAGGTTCTGAATTTGGCTAAAAAACTTTAATTTTAAAAACTGAGAGACTATTGCATACCAATATTAGTGGATTAAACATAGTTTGCTAATAAAACTGTCATTAGTGATTGGGTGAAAATGTTTTTTCGGTGTTAGATGGAACTATGAGGCATATTCATAAAGTAAATTTTCAGCTATTTATGAAACCACTGCAGTTGTTTTGATTAAGCAGTCACTTGCCTGCTGGTGAATGCTGATTGCAATGTCTGTGACAATCATTTCTCTCACCAGTTGTGAAGTGCGCGCGTGATTCAATTTTTGTTTGCAAAAAAATCTTCAGCTGCTGAAATTCATTGGGAGTTGTGCCTAGTGTATGGACCTACAGCACTGAGTGAAGGAAAGGTTAGACAATGGTGTTGAGACTTTAAAAATGGCCACACAAATACGATGATGAAGACCGAAGTGGCAGGCCAGGCCCAGTATTCAGACCAACGAAATTGTTGAACAAGTGAACCAAAAACTGTGATGTGATTGAGGATCACATCATTGGCGATTGAGGATTAATGCTCTGGCTGATGAATTTCCGTATGTTGGAAATTCTTCAAGATTGTCTCAGAAAAGCTCAGATATCACAAATTTTGTGGAAGGTGGGTACCAAAAATGCTCACCGACCAACACAAAGAGCAAAGAATGTGCGATGGACAAGCATTTTTGGACCACTATTGATTTACAAGATGGAGATGATTTTTTCCCACATTGTTATGGGTGACAAGATGTGGACCAATGCAAAATCAAAACAACAGTCAATGCAGTGGCACCATTCAAGTTTCCCAAAACTGAAAAAGTTTAAGCAATCTCTGTACCCAAGTTGAAAAATGTTGGCTATCTTTTTTTGGGACGAAAAGAGCATCTTTTGATTGATTTCATGGAACGTGCATCAACAATTACAGCTGATGTGTGCTGCAAAACGCTCACCAAACTGAGATGTGCGATACAAAATCTACGATATGGGAAACTATTGTGTGTGTAAAACTCCTTCACGACAGCATGCGTCCTCATACTGCTGCCTTAACCATGAAGAAGATTAAAGATTTTTGTTAGGAACTTTTTAGCCACCCTCCATATGACCTTGCACATAGTGACTATTTCGTCTTCTTGTATTTGAAAAAGTGGCTTGGTAGACAAAGTTTGAAAACGACAAGAAACTCAAGACTGCCGTTGTCAACTGGTTCAATTTCTAGATGGTGAACTTCTATGCAGAGGGGTTAAGAAACTGGTGCAGTGTTACAAAAAGTGCTTAAAACTGAATAGCAATTATTTGGAAAAGATTAGCAGATATGTAGTAAACTAAAACTGTAAGTATAAACCTTTTCTCATGAGTTAATTTCTTTTTAATAACCAAACAACTCTTATCTTATGAATATGTCTTGTTTATGAACATTAAATCTATAATTTAGATGAAGCCAAAGAACCTGTTTTGCAGTTCGCATCAGATACTAAAATTTAAAAATTTGATGTGTGCACTACATGATTTTGCTGTTAAATTACATACACACATTTTTATTAAGTGAAAAGTACATAATTGGACAGTTACACAATTGCTAAAATATTAGTTTTTATTAACATCAAATATTTATACAATTATTAATTTAACAATCTTACCTGAAGTATTAGGATAGAGTAAAAATCCCTTTAATACTCTAAATAAATGTAAGTCTTACATCTATCAAATGCTATGTTTTTTTAAATTATTATGATGTAACTATCAACAAAATGAAAACAAAAATGATTAATCAGATGGTTTCACCAAATCTGATGTGTATACCACATGACTTACTTATATGCCTATTAAATTACATATACACATTTTTTTTAAGATGAAAAGTCAATAAAATTTTATTTCATTAATAACTTCTGATATTTTTTCATATTTAATTTATTATTGTTATTTTTTTTTCAGTCAGAGGAATTATTAATAGATCAATATATTTAAATAAATAAAAAAAAAAGTGGATGAAGTCTGATTCGAACCAATGTACGTTCCCCGTATAAGATCCAAATATTTCATTAATTAAAATTTAATTTGACTATAACTCTGGAACCAATGAAAATAAGTACCACTTGTATATTGTTGAAAAGCTCTCAATGAGTTCTTGTTACTGCAGTTAGGAAACAGTTTTTGGACACTTTTGGTTCAGTCAATTGCAATCAAAAGGGGAGGTACACAACTAGATGTCACAACAGTCCTAAATCCAAAATCTCAACATCCTACAGCTAATGTTTTTGAGTTATGTGAGATACATATGCACGTACATACATACATACATACATACATACATACATACATACATAAGTATGTTTAGACGTCATACCAAAACTAGTAAAAATGAATTCAGGGATGGTCAAAATGGATATTTCTGTTGAAATCTGAAATTTTTCATCATCACAATACTTTTATTACTTTGTACAAGGAAGTAAAAATGAAAAGTGCACTGGAGATAAGCATTAGGAATATGGTTATAGTTCTATTTAATGTAAATATGATGGGCAGTGACAGTGAAAGCTTAAAAGTTTTTTGTGATAATCAGTAAAGCCCAAACATTTAAAAATCGTGTAAAGCCTGATTACTTATTTGTCAAATAATAAAGCATGGATGATGAGTGAAATTCATTAATAGGAAGAAACTTTTTATAAACAAAAAAAAAAAAAAATGTTACGGTAGGTAACTACCACGCATATCCCAAATTGACAAATTTTAGCAGTGTACCAAATTTGTTTCTTACTTCAAAACATTAAATCTGTTTTTCAATGTATGGATCAAGGTGTGATTGGAATATTTTAGAGATTCATTTCATCTCAGACATATCTTATAATTTATTTACAAATAATGTGCAATTTAGCTTCAATTTACATGCAGCAGTACTTTAAAAAGCAAACTTATTCCATTTCAACCTGGTTGTGGACTTCAGTGAGACTAAAATTTCTTTATCACAGCGGGTTAGGAGCCAAAAGATTAATATTTTTGATAAATGTACTCGCTGAGTTAGATGATTATGGAGTTTAAATAAAAGCATTACAACCTCTGGTGTATTGATGTGAAATCTTTATTTAAATTTCTACTTATACATCAGAAGGAACAAAGAATTCTGATGATGATGGAAGTACTATTTCTGATATTACCAGAATAATCTTTCATGGGATGAAGCTGAAAAAGGATTGAAACTTAACTTTTTTTTTGGAGCCATGTTTAGATTAAATTGGTGAGTTAATTTCTAAATTTAATAACCAATTGAAATAAAAAAACCATTTTTAAACATGAAGTAAGTGGTCATATTCACATCTTCATTTATTTCAATAACATTTAAGATAGTTTGATTTAATTCTTAGCTGATTTTGGATTAAATTTTGTCAAATTTGAGTTAAGTCTTTGCAGATGGCAGCGGTCTGGAAGAGCTGTACTTCAGTTGGCATCTGCAGAATCTAATTAATCAACTGTAGACTATTCATTGATCCAGCTATATCGATACTACTATTTCTTGTTGTTATTTGATGAAAACATTTCAGAATATTTTTATATATTTGATATACTACCTGCAAAATTAAAAAAAAAAAAAAATTAATTTGAATGTATTATTTAATATTTATTATTTCAGTGATAGCTGATCATTTCCTTACATATATTATTCATTTTAACTGTTATATTCAGATTAATAAAATTTATCTATGGTCTTAAGTGAATAAACTCAACTGTTTTAATGTTCAATTAAAAACATCAATTTTCATTTATATGATTTAATTATTTACTTTATAAATCTATTACCGTATGAATATATTATGAAATATTGTGAGAAACTACGTGTGGGTTAATGTTAGATTATCACTTTATACTGCTTTATATTAATAACAATTCAGGGTGACAACTTAATTTTAAGAGTTTTTAACTTTTACTGTTTTATTTAAAAAAATTATCTGACAAATAAAATGTGAATATCTTTAAAAATATGATCTAGACTTGGGAAAGACTGAAAAGTGGTGATCACTTTTTCTTTTTTGATGATTTTTGTAATTCTATCAAAACTGATCATGCTCACAAATGAACAGAAAAATTATTCTGATTTGGATTGATAATTGAATGAATAGTGCATGAGTGTAGTAAATATTAAGTTATATGTGATTAACTAGAATAAAGTTACACTGAAGGTCCATAAGCGTATGTGTAGAATCATGTGTTAAAAGGTTCATTACTTCTTACCAGAATGAAAACCGTTGTGTGTTTGTAGTAAAGAGAATTGATTTCATAAAATAATGTGTATTTGTTTATGTTTACAGGAAACATTAAATACACGTATAACAGTTGTTAATAATGTTGAATTTAAGAAAAATTTAATCAACATAAATAATATTAGAGAAGAACTTCTAGAAATTAACAATAGTATAAATGAATTAAATGAAATTCTATTATCACATGAAGAGGTTTGTTTTATGTATTTAAATTATTTGTAAGCTAACCTACTATGATTATTAAGTTGTTAACTTTTGATAAATTATCTTATTTCTTTTTAGGATAAAATATTTGACAAAATCAGTTGTGCTGAAGATTAGAAAAGAAATTAGTTTGATTTAATTCTTAGCTGATTTTGGATTAAACTTTGTTGAAATTTGAGTTACGCCTTTGCAGATGTCAGGAGTCTGGAAAGAGATGTACTTCAACTCGCATCTGCAGAATCTAATTAATCAACTGTAGACTATTCATTGATCCAGCTATATCGATACTACTATTTCTTATTGTTATTTGATGAAAACATTTCAGCGAATTTTTATATATTTGATATACTACCTGTGAATTAAAAAAAAAATTAATTTCAATGTATTATTTATTATTTCAGTGATTTCAGCTGATCACTTCCTTAAGTGTTGATGTTTTTAGTAATAGGTTTGAATTTATGCAGTATGCAATGTGCTCAATTCCTTTTTTGTACAAACAATTCATGAAAACTGCATAAATACCTTTTAGACTTTCTTGTTAAATAATATTTAATTGAAAGAGAACTAGATTTTTGAATTTGTTTTAATACAGTTGAATATTGTTAAACTTATTTTTAAATTGATTATTGACAATATTGTTTAAAGATCTACTATTGATAAAGTAATTACTCAAATAACCTGAATTTTAATGAAGATAAAAATAACTCTTTTAGTCAATTTGTTAATTAGATCTTTTTCAGATTTGTTTTACGGAAGTTATTAAGCTCAAAAATTGTGTTTGAAAAGATGAAGGGAAAACTCTTTTCCCAAGTTTTTTATTTAATGAAAATGGTGTATTTTTGATTGATTTATTTCTTATAAAAAATAGAGCAATTCTAAGTCTGTATAGTGATTAGCATGTTGGCTTCTAAGCCGGTCCTGGATTTATTTCCCACTGGGGTTTTATTATCATTGGAAAAAAAAATTTTGTTTTTATTGGTACCTGTACTATTTTATTATTGGGCTAATGCTCAATAATCAGGTATTAGGCTGATGTGGTAAAATAAGTTAATCCATTTTATTTTCTAACATATGTTTATAAAGAATTTCTTTTTTTGGTAGCATATTTACAGAATTTTTTTCAACTTGCCTGATTATAAGTAAAGTTTCAATATCTTATAAAAGATCTTTATAAATTTCAGATTTAGTTATTTCCAATAATGTCTAGTTTACCTGAAGCATTCTAGAAAGCGAAATATGGAACAAGTTACTAATTACTGTGTATTTATTAGTAAAACAAAGAATTTTTTTTTAATGAACTTATGTTAGCTTTTCATTTTAAGGATATTGATGAAAGTTCAGCACCTTTATCAGTAACAGAGGAGTTAAAAAAGAGTGATCATGAAACTGTTCATATACTTTTAACTGAATGGATTAATAATATCAAATCAAGAGGTTCATTTCATCATGACATGAATTACGCCGCTCACTTTTCTCAGCTTTCATCTGGTTATGAATCTGACCATGATGAGTCAAATTTTGAGGATTTGTTTCATAAAGATTTCAGTGCGAAAATACTATTATTATATAATAATTGTAAATCAGTGTCAGAGGTAGATATAGAAATTTATATATTTTTTAAATTAAGCCTATTAATTTATTTGTATATATTTTTTTTTTACAGAAGAAAATGAATAATGTGTGAATAAGTAATAAAATTGGATTCATGCTTCTAAAAATCTACTACTGATCATTATTCTTTGCTCTGCCAATTCAGTTAATTACAGGATTGTGACATCCATAATTCCTAAAAAAAAATTTCATATATTTATTATATTATAGAATTTAATTCTCCATTAGATGTAATAACTTCTTGAAAAAGTGAAAATTCTGAATAGTGTACAATGTTGGAGCCAGACTGTTTGTAGTTTAGGGGTGGTGTTTAAAATAATTTCACTACTTTGTCATGGAAATTATGTTTTTTCAATTTTGAACTTGCACAAAAATTGGAGAAAATGGGTACAACAGACAGAACCTTGTTTAACCAAAATAATGTGGGCCGATTCAGTTCCAAATAAGCATGAATGTTAGAAAATAAATTTCATGTTCTAGGGATGATAAAAAAATGAGTGAGAACTTTTTAATTCTGCTTACTATGGTTTTTGACTTGAGTTCCATCTTTTACCTATGCGATGGCAATAATGTCTGCAATGTGTAGTAATATTTTCAGCCATATTAGACACATAGCTCAAATTTGGCAGCCAAGTAATTAGGTCATATTTTATTACAAGTGATGATTTATTTTGTCTGAAAAAGATGGAACTATTGATTTTCATTAAAACTTGAATAAAGTGTTGTGAAATGGTGAAGATGTTAGTAGGGAAGTCTTTTGGTGAGGATTTTATGTCGACAACAAGGGTTTATGAGTGTTAAAAATGGTTTTAAGAAGGCCTTGGAGTCGTTGAAGTTGACAACAGGGTTGATATTCAAACACAACTACAATCAATAAAAATATCAAAATAAAGATCGAATTACTATTAGAGAAGTTGCAGAAGAGGTAGGAATCTCTTGTGGCTCGTGTGAAACAGTTTTAACTGGTTATGAAATGAATAGGAACAAAATTTATTCCAAAACTGTTAAACAATTTTAACAAAAGTAGCATTGCAGAACAGTTGTTGATGAAATTGCTGATGACTCTGAATTACTTGAACATGTCATAACAAGTGATGAAATATGGATGTACAGTTAGGATATTGAAATGAAGGTCCAATCATTCTATGGGAAGCAGAACAAAAGGGTTGAAGACTGAAAAAGCATGCCACATTCAAAACAATGTATGTTTTCCTTACTGCTTTTATCAATTACAGTGATATTATGAACTCTTCTCACAAGATTATACAGTTAACAAAAAGTGTTACTCAGAAGTTTTATGCTGTTTACATGAGGCAAATGAGTTCTGAAGAAAACAACCACAAATGTGTGAGAAAACACTTTTTGCAGCGGGATAACGCTCCAACTTATACTTAACTGTTAATTTGTGTGATTATTTAGTACAAAGGAACAACAGACCGATTGTTTAGCCTCTGCATTCTCCTTACATCATTTTTTCTTGTTTCCACTGATTAAAAGGAAAAAAATTTGCGACTATAGATGAGATAAAGGAAAATTGCTTAGTAACTAACTTTAGGCTATACTAAAAAATGCTTTCTATAAATGTTTTGAGGATTGGAAGAAACACTACTTTGAAGGGAATATAATTCAT